>NW_027361704.1:36607500-37207500 GCF_039654945.1 Dendrobates tinctorius
AGCAGACATCGACATCGCAACAGCTGTTATCTGGCAGGCCCGTAGCACTCCAAAGACAGGTTCCAAACATCAAAAGAGTTGCTGGACAGCTTGTCCAGAGGGTCAAAAGATCACAGCGTGCTAGGCCGCAAAATGTCTGCCAAAGTAGGAAGAGTGCAGTGTGGCACTTTTTTGAACAAAATCCTCATGATCAGGCCAAGGTTATCTGTAAGAAGTGCACAAAGACCTTTAGCCGAGGGAAAAATCTGAAAAATTTGAATACCAGTTGCATGCTTAGACATTTAACCAGCATGCACTTGCAAGCGTGGACACAACACCAAACCTCAAGTGCCACATGTGCAACTGATCACAACGAAGGTAGTCAGCAACGCTACATTGTTTCCCCCACTGTAATCCCACCGGTTAGCACAGCAGCAAATGTTGAGGTGTCGTTGCAAGGCCACAGCAGTCAGGGAATCCCACTGTTATATCAACGAAAGACTGATTCTAGACCATCAGAAAGAACACCAACTCCATCACCATCATCAACCCTCTCTCAGTCCGCCCTGTCCACCGCTACTTCCACCATATGCAGCTCTCAAGTCCAGCTCACCCTCCCAGACACTATGAGTAGGTCAAGAAAGTACTCAGTCTCTCATCCGCGTACACTGGGTTTGAACGCCCACATTGCCAAACTAATCTCGTTTGAGATGATGCCCTTTCGGTTGGTGGAAAGCACAGCTTTCCGCAAACTCATGGCCTATGCAGTACCACGCTCTGACCTACCCAGTCGCCACTTCTTCTCTCGCAAAGCCATCCCAGCCCTCCACCATCATGTGAAAGACCGCATTGTCCATGCACTCAAGCAGTCAGTGAGCGGAAAGGTGCACCTCACAACTGATGCATGGTCCAGTCGGCATAGCCAGGGCCGTTACGTGTCCATCACTGCGCACTGGGTCAATGTGGTGGATGCAGGGTCCACAGGGGACAGCGGTGGTGGGACAGTGCTGCCTAGCCCACGGTATAGGAAACAGTTGGCTGTAGGCGTTCGACCCTCCTCCTCCTCCAGAAGCGAAAGCTCGTCCACAGAGCGCAGTCGTACGAGCACTCCATCTGCAGCTGCCACTGTTGCACACGATGTGTCCCCCTATCGAGCAGCTAGTGGAAAGCGTCAGCAGGCTGTGTTGCAGATGATGTGTTTGGGCAACAGACACACCGCTGAGGTGCTGGCCGAGTACTTGAAGCGACAAACTGAGTCATGGCTGGGCAGTGTACATCTTGAGGCAGGCAAGGTAGTTAGTGATAACGGCCGTAATTTTGTGGCAGCCATAGCCCTTTCAAAACTCAGCCATATACCTTGCTTGGCTCACACCTTGAACCTGGTGGTGCAGTGCTTCCTCAAAAATTATCCGGAGTTAACAGCCCTGCTCCAGAAGGTGCGAAGACTGTGCGCGCACATCCGCCGGTCGCCTGTACACTCCGTTCATATGCAGAAGCTGCAGCGATTGCTCCACCTTCCCAACCACCGCCTCATTATCGACATTGCAACAAGGTGGAACTCCACCCTTCACATGGTGGAGCGGCTGTGTGAGCAGAGGCAGGCCATAATGCATTTGTGGGAGGATACACGGCCAGACACTTTGAGAGCAGACATGGAGTTGACAGGTGTGCAGTGGTCGAAGCTGAAAGACCTCTGTAAAGTCCTTCAGTGTTTTGAGGAATGCACACGGCTGGTAAGCGCAGACGACGCCATCCTAAGCATGAGCATCCCACTTATGCGTCTGCTCATGCAAACTTTGACGCACCTTAAGGAGCAGGCGTCTGCAGCCAATGTTGATGAGGAGGAAGAGGAGGAGGGAATCCTTGATGACATTCAGCCATTGTCTGCTCAGGGACCTCTCCTGGACTAGGTGGAGGAAGAAGAGGAGGAGGAGGATGATGGGGATGATTACTTAGGGGAGGAGGATGCATCTCGTGGGGCAAGTGAAAATGTTGGCGTGGCAAGGTCTGGTACAGGGTTTGTGCGTGACTGGAGGGATGTGGATTTGCCAGAAAGTGCTCCTCCAACCAGCACTCGCAGTGCATCATTGACACCGGGAACATTGGCCCACATGTCAGATTATGCCTTGCAGATCCTAAAAAGGGACCCATGCATTGCCAAAATGATGAACGATGATGACTACTGGTTTGCCAGCATCCTGGATCCACGCTATAAAGGCAAATTACAAAACATCATGCCACAGGAGAACCTTGACCTAATATTGGCTAATAAACAAGCAACTCTGGTAAATCGGTTGCTTGAGGCATTCCCAGCACACAGCAGCGGTGATGGTTCTCACACGAGCCGTACGGGCCGGGGGCAGCTTGGCAGAGGTGTTCGTGGTGCACACAGCAGAAGTGGCGTTGGAGACAGGGGTTTCATGACAATGTTGTGGACTGATTTTTCAAGTACCGCTCACACAACTGGTAATACTGCATCGATGGAAAGTGACAGGAGACAGCAGTTGTCAACTATGGTTACAAACTACTTTTCCTCCCATATCGATGTTCTCCCACACAGGTCATTCCCCTTTGACTATTGGGCCGCTAAACTGGACACATGGCCTGAATTGGCACAATATGCCTTACAGGAGCTCGCTTGCCCAGCTGCAAGTGTGCTATCGGAAAGAGTCTTCAGTGCAGCTGGATCAATCCTGACAGAAAAAAGGACCCGTCTGTCAACCCAAAATGTGGATGATCTAACCTTCATTAAAATGAACCACGCATGGGTTTCCAAGGATTTTGTCCCACCTTCCTCTGATGACACATAGGGTGACAGAAAAATGGCTTGCTTTGGTCCACCTCTTCCTGGGACTTGACCTATTTCACCTTTTGCATCAGCTGAATGTCCAACATCAACATATGCCACTTTCTAAAACTCCCTAACTGTGCTGCCTCCCCCCCCATGGCCGGGGTCACCACCTAGCGCACGACACCGTGCGAGTGCCGTTGCCCTGGACAGGTGGGTAGGCCGACTCTTGGGCGCGGGCACTGGTACAGGGTCCTTCATAGTGCAATCAAGTGTCTCTGACGGTGGTGGTGCACACCCGCCGTCAGACACACCGCCGTACTATGAGGGGCCCAGTGCCAGTACCGACGCCCACGAGTGGGCCCCCCTTGCTTGGGCAGGGCCCCAGCATTTGCAATCTTTACCTCTCCCTGCTCCTCCGCTGTGTAGTCTGGGCCGTCAAATCCATACTGTGCCTGACACCGTCTGAGCCTGCCTCCTGAGACATATATTTTGAATGTGTGCGCTATCCATACATGTTATCCGGGGAAACGGTACCCTTTCTAACCTTTGTGAAATCACGTGCAATCCATACTGGGCCTAACACCGTCTGAGCCTGCCTCCTGAGACATATATTTTGAATGTGTACGCTATCCATACAAGTTATCCGGGGATACGGTACCCTTTCTAAACTTTGTGCAATCACGTGCAATCCATACTGAGCCTAACACCGTCTGAGCCTGCCTCCTGAGACATATATTTTGAATGTGTACGCTATCCATACATGTTATCCGGGGATACAGTACCCTTTCTAACCTTTGTGCAATCACGTGCAATCCATACTGGGCCTAGCACCGTCTGAGCCTACCTCCTGAGACATATATTTTGAATGTGTACGCTATCCATACATGTTATCCGGGGATACGGTACCCTTTCTAACCTTTGTGCAATCACGTGCAATCCATACTGGGCCTAACACCGTCTGAGCCTGCCTCCTGAGACATATATTTTGAATGTGTACGCTATCCATACATGTTATCCGGGGATACGGTACCCTTTCTAACCTTTGTGCAATCACGTGCAATCCATACTGGGCCTAACACCGTCTGAGCCTGCCTCCTGAGAAATATATTTTGAATGTGTACGCTATCCATACATGTTATCCGGGGATACGGTACCCTTTCTAACCTTTGTGCAATCACGTGCAATCCATACTGGGTCTAACACCGTCTGAGCCTGCCTCCTGAGACATATATTTTGAATGTGTACGCTATCCATACATGTTATCCGGGGATAGCATAGTGTACACATTCAAAATATATGTCTATAGATCAGGAGGCAGGCTCAGACGGTGTCAGGCCCAGTATGGATTACACATGATTGCACAAAGGTGAGAAAGGGTACCGTATCACCAGATAACATGTATGGATAGCATAGTGTACACATTCAAAATATATGTCTATAGATCAGGAGACAGGCTCAGACGGTGTCAGGCCCAATATGGATTACACGTAATTGCACAAAGGTGAGAAAGGGTACCGTATCACCGGATAACATGTATGGATAGCATAGTGTACACATTCAAAATATATGTCTATAGATCAGGAGGCAGGCTCAGACGGTGTCAGGCCCAGTATGGATTTGACAGCACAGCGGAGGAGCAGGGAGAGGTAAAGATTGCAAATGCTGGGGCCCTGCCCAAGCAAGGAGGGCCCACTCGTGGGCGTCGGTACTGGCACTGGGCCCCATATAGTACGGCGGTGTGTCTGATGGCGGGTGTGCACCACCACCGTCAGAGACACTTGATTGCACTATGAGGGACCCTGTGCCAGTGCCCGCGTCCAAGAGTCGGCCTACCCACCTGTCCAGGGCAACGGCACTCGCATGGTTTCGTGCACTAGGTGGTGACCCCGGCCATGGGGGGGGAGGCAGCACAGTTAGGGAGTTTTAGAAAGTGGCATATGTTGATGTTGGACATTCAGCTGATGCAAAAGGCGAAATTGTTCAAGTCCCAGGAAGAGGAGGACCAAAGCAAGCCATTTTTCTGTCAACCTATGTGTCATCAGGGGAAGGTGGGACAAAATCCTTGGAAACCCATGCATGGTTCGTTTTAATGAAGGTTAGATCATCCACATTTTGGGTCGACAGACGGGTCCTTTTTTCTGTCAGGATTGATCCAGCTGCACTGAAGACTCTTTCCGATAGCACACTTGCAGCTGGGCAAGTGAGCTCCTGTAGCGCATATTGTGCCAATTCAGGCCAGGTGTCCAGTTTAGCGGCCCAATAGTCAAAGGGGAATGACCTGGGAGGGAGAACATCGACATGGGAGGAAAAGTAGTGTGTAACCATAGTTGACAAGTGCTGTCTCCTGTCACTTTCCATCGATGCAGTATTACCAGTCGTGTGAGCGGGACTTGAAAAATCAGTCCACAACATTGTCATGAAACCCCTGTCTCCAACGCCACTTCTGATGTGTGCACCAAGAACACCTCTTCCAAGCTGCCCCTGGCCCCTACGGCTCGTGTGAGAACCATCACCGCTGCAGTGTGCTGGGAATGCCTCAACCAACCGGTTTACCAGAGTAGCTTGTTTGTTAGTCAATATTAGGTCAAGGTTCTCCTGTGGCATGATGTTTTGGAATTTGCCTTTATAGCGTGGATCCAGGATGCTGGCCAACCAGTAGTCGTCATCGTTCATCATTTTGGCAATGCGGGGGTCTATTTTTAGGATCTGCAAGGCATAATCTGACATGTGGGCCAATGTTCCCGGTGTCAATGATGCAGTGCGACTGCTGGATGGAGGAGCACTTTCTGGCAAATCCACATCCCTCCAGTCACGCACAAACCCTGTACCAGACCTTGCCACGCCAACATTTTCTCTGGACACACGAGATGCATCCTCCTCCCCTAAGTAATCATCCCCATCATCACCCTCCTCCTCCTCTTCCTCTTCTTCCTCCACCTCGTCCACGAGAGGTCCCGGAGCAGACAATGGCTGACTGTCATCAAGGATTTCCTCCTCCTTTTCCTCCTCGTCAACCTCAGCTGCAGACGCCAGCTCCTTAATGTGCGTCAAAGTTTGCATGAGCAGACGCATAAGTGGGATACTCATGCTTAGGATGGCGTCGTCTGCGCTTACCAGCCGTGTGCATTCCTCAAAACACTGAAGGACTTTACAGAGGTCTTTCAGCTTTGACCACTGCACACCTGTCAACTCCATGTCTGCCCTCAAAGTGCCTGTCCGGGTATCCTCCCACAAATGCATTACGGCCTGCCTCTGTTCGCACAGCCGCTCAACCATGTGCAGGGTGGAGTTCCACCTTGTTGCAACGTCGATAATTAGCCGGTGCTTGGGAAGGTGTAGCAATCGCTGCAGCTTCTGCATAAGACTGGAGTGTACAGGCGACCGGCGGATGTGCGAGCACAGTTTTCGAACCTTCTGGAGCAGGCCTGTTAACTCTGGATAATTAGTGAGGAAGCACTGCACCACCAGGTTCAAGTTGTGAGCCAAGCAAGGTATGTGTCTGAGTTTTGAAAGGGCTATGGCAGCCACAAAATTACGGCCATTATCGCTGACTACCTTGCTTGCCTCAAGATGTAGACTGCCCAGCCGTGACTCAGTTTGTTGCTGAAAGTAGTCGGCCAGTATTTCCGCAGTGTGTCTGTCGCCCAAACACATCATCTGCAACACAGCCTGCTGACGCTTTCCACTAGCTGATCGATAGGGGGACACCTCGTGTGCAACACTGGCAGCTGCGGATGGAGTGCTGCTGTGACTGCGCTCTGGGGACGAGCTTTCGCTTCTAGAGGACTAGGAGAGGAGGGTCGAATGCCTACAGCCAACTGTTTCCTATACCGTGGGCTAGGCAGCACAATCCCACCACCGCTGTCCCCTGTGGACCCTGCATCCACCACATTGACCCAGTGCGCAGTGATGGACACGTAACGGCCCTGGCCATGCCTACTGGACCATGCATCAGTTGTGAGGTGCACCTTTCCACTCACTGATTGCTTGAGTGCATGGACAATGCGGTCCTTCACATGAAGGTGGAGAGCTGGGATGGCTTTGCGAGAAAAGAAGTGGCGACTGGGTAGTTCATAGCGTGGTACTGCGTAGGCCATGAGTTCGAGGAAAGCTGCGCTTTCCACCAACCGATAGGGCATCATCTCTAACGAGATTAGTTTGGCAATGTGGGTGTTCAAACCCAGTGTATGCGGATGAGAGGATGAGTACTTTCTTGTCCTACTCATAGTCTCTGGCAGGGTGAGCTGGACTTGAGAGATGCCTATGGTGGAACTAGCTGTGGACAGGGCGGAATGAGAGAGGGTTGATGATGGTGATGGAGTTGGTGTTCTTTCTGATGGCCTAGATTCAGTCTTTCGTTGATATAACATTGTGATTCCCTGACAGCTTTGGCCTTGCAACGACACCTCAACATTTGCTGCTGTGCTAACCGGTGGGCTTACAGTGGGGGAAACAATGTAGCGTTGCTGACTACATTCTTTGGGAGCATTTGCACATGTGGTACTTGAGGTTTGGTGTTCCGTCCACGCTTGCAAGTGCATGGTGGCTAAATGTCTAAGCATGCAACTGGTATTCAAATTTTTCAGATTTTTCCCTCGGCTAAAGGTCTTTGCGCACTTCTTACACATAACCTTGGCCTGATCATTAGCATTTTGTTCAAAAAAGTGTCACACTGCACTCTTCCTACTATGGAAGACATTTTGCGCCCTTGCACGCTGTGCTATTTTGACCGTCTGGCCAAGCAGTCCAGCAACTTTGTGGCTTTTTGTAACCCGTTTTGGACTGCTCTGTGCCTGCCAGATAACAGCTGTTGCGATGTCGATGCCTGCTGCGGATGCTCCTCCTCCTCTTCGGAGCTATTGGCAGCGGCACCCTCTTCCCCCAATGGATGCCAATCTGGGTCAACAACTGGGTCATCCATCACCTGCTCTTCAATGTCATGTGCACCTTCCTTTGTGTCACCGTGTATGGTGGTATAGTATGCGGGAAGGGGCACCTGACTTTCATCAGGGTCAGAATCTGGCTCAGTACACACACTGCGAGGACAATGTCGTGCTTTGAGTGAATGTACCAGCAGAATCATCTATCAGTGGCTGTGCATCAGTGCACTCCATGTCAGATTCATCTTGGCCTGGGTAATTCACCATTTCACTTGATAACCCAGGCATGGTATGTGAAAACAGCTCCATGGAGTAATCTGTTGTGTGGCCTGCCGCATTCTTCAATTTTGGTTGGGGTGAAGGACACAAAGAAAGTCCTTACACACTTCTGGACACTGATGTATTGTGTCAAGCCAGTGTATATCACACCGCTGTATGACAGGCTGAATTTGGCTGGTGTGAAAAATGTGACATAGGACGGCAGAAATGGATTGTCCTTACACACTTCTGGACACTGATGTATTGTGTCAGGCCAGTGTATATCACAACGCTGTATGACAGGCTGAATTTGGCTGGTGTGAAAAATGGGACATAGGATGACAGAAATGGATTGTCCTTACACACTTCTGGACACTGATGTATTGTGTCAGGCCAGTGTATATCACACCGCTGTATGACAGGCTGAATTTGGCTGGTGTGTAAAATGTGATATATGACGTGAGAAATGGAATGTCCTTACACACTTCTGGACAGTGATGTATTATGTGAGGCCCAATGTGTATCACACCGCTGTATGACAGACTGTATTAGGCTGGTGTGAAAAATGTGACATAGGATGGCAGAAATGGATTGTCCTTACACACTTCTGGACACTGATGTATTGTGTGAGGCCCAATGTATATCACACCGCTGTATGACAGAATGAATTAGGCTGGTGTGAAAAATGTGACATAGGATGGCAGAAATGGAATGTCCTTACACACTTCTGGACACTGATGTATTGTGTGAGGCCCAATGTATATCACACCGCTGTATGACAGGCTGAATTTGGCTGGTGTGAAAAATGTGACATAGGACGGCAGAAATGGATTGTCCTTACACACTTCTGGACACTGATGTATTGTGTGAGGCCCAATGTATATCACACCGCTGTATGACAGGCTGAATTTGGCTGGTGTGAAAAATGTGACATAGGACGGCAGAAATGGATTGTCCTTACACACTTCTGGACACTGATGTATTGTGTCAGGCCAGTGTATATCACACCGCTGTATGACAGGCTGAATTTGGCTGGTGTGAAAAATGGGACATAGGATGGCAGAAATGGATTGTCCTTACACACTTCTGGACACTGATGTATTGTGTCAGGCCAGTGTATATCACACCGCTGTATGACAGGCTGAATTTGGCTGGTGTGTAAAATGTGATATATGACGGGAGAAATGGAATGTCCTTACACACTTCTGGACACTGATGTATTGTGTGAGGCCCAATGTATATCACACCGCTGTATGACACACTGAATTAGGCTGGTGTGAAAAATGTGACATAGGACGGCAGAAATGGATTGTCCTTACACACTTCTGGACACTGATGTATTGTGTGAGGCCCAATGTATATCACACCGCTGTATGACAGGCTGAATTTGGCTGGTGTGAAAAATGTGACATAGGACGGCAGAAATGGATTGTCCTTACACACTTCTGGACACTGATGTATTGTGTGAGGCCCAATGTATATCACACCGTTGTATGACAGGCTGAATTTGGCTGGTGTGAAAAATGTGACATAGGACGTCAGAAATGGATTGTCCTTACACACTTCTGGACACTGATGTATTGTGTCAGGCCAGTGTATATCACACCGCTGTATGACAGGCTGAATTTGGCTGGTGTGAAAAATGTGACATAGGACGGCAGAAATGGATTGTCCTTACACACTTCTGGACACTGATGTATTGGGTCAGGCCAGTGTATATCACACCGCTGTATGACAGGCTGAATTTGGCTGGTGTGAAAAATGGGACATAGGACGGCAGAAATGGATTGTCCTTACACACTTCTGGACACTGATGTATTGTGTGAGGCCCAATGTATATCACACCGCTGTATGACAGGCTGAATTTGGCTGCTGTGAAAAATGTGACATAGGACGGCAGAAATGGATTGTCCTTACACACTTCTGGACACTGATGTCTTGTGTCAGGCCAGTGTATATCACACCGCTGTATGACAGGCTGAATTTGGCTGGTGTGAAAAATGTGACATAGGATGGCAGAAGTGGATTGTCCGTACACACTTCTGGACACTGATGTATTGTGTCAGGCTAGTGTATATCACACCGCTGTATGACAGGCTGAATTTGGCTGGTGTGTAAAATGTGATATATGACGGGAGAAATGGAATGTCCTTACACACTTCTGGACACTGATGTATTGTGTGAGGCCCAATGTATATCACACCGCTGTATGACAGACTGAATTAGGCTGGTGTGAAAAATGTGACATAGGACGGCAGAAATGGATTGTCCTTACACACTTCTGGACACTGATGTATTGTGTGAGGCCCAATGTATATCACACCGATGTATGACAGGCTGAATTTGGCTGGTGTGAAAAATGTGACATAGGACGGCAGAAATGGATTGTCCTTACACACTTCTGGACACTGATGTATTGTGTGAGGCCCAATGTATATCACACCGCTGTATGACAGGCTGAATTTGGCTGGTATGAAAAATGTGACATAGGACGGCAGAAATGGATTGTCCTTACACACTTCTGGACACTGATGTATTGTGTCAGGCCAGTGTATATCACACCGCTGTATGATAGGCTGAATTTGGCTGGTGTGAAAAATGTGACATAGGATGGCAGAAATGGATTGTCCTTACACACTTCTGGACACTGATGTATTGTGTGAGGCCCAATGTATACAGTTGTGGCCAAAAGTATTGACACCCCTTCAATTCTGTCAGATAATACTCAGTTTCTTCCTGAAAATTATTGCAAACACAAATTCTTTGGTATTATTATCTTCATATAATTTGTCTTAAATGAAAAGACACAAAAAGAATTGTCCTAAAGCCAAATTGGATATAATTCCACATCAAACATAAAAAAGAGGGTGGACAAAAGTATTGGCACCTTTCGAAAAATCATGTGATGCTTCTCTAATTTGTCTAATTAACAGCACCTGTAACTTACCTGTGGCACCTAACAGGTGTTGGCAATAACTAAATCACACTTGCAGCGAGTTGACATGGATTAAAGTTGAATCAACCTCTGTCCTGTGTCCTTGTGTGTACCACATTGAGCATGGAGAAAAGAAAGAAGACCAAAGAACTGTCTGAGGACTTGAGAAACCAAATTGTGAGGAAGCATGAGCAATCTCAAGGCTACAAATCCATCTCCAAAGACCTGAATGTTCCTGTGTCTACCATGCGCAGTGTCATTAAGAAGTTTAAAGTTTAAAGCCCATGGCACTGTGGCTAACCTCCCTAGATGTGGACGGCATGTGAAAAATGTGACATAGGACGGCAGAAATGGATTGTCCTTACACACTTCTGGACACTGATGTAAGGGTAAGAAGTGGGGTCTTCCTGGGTCTCCTACCATACAGTCCCTTTTCATTCAGACGCCGACGGATAGTACGGGTTGACACTGTTGTACCCTTGGACTGCAGGGCAGCTTGAACTTATTTGGATGTTAGTCGAGGTTCTTTAGCCAACATCCGCACAATCTTGCGTTGAAATCTCTTGTCAATTTTTCTTTTCCGTCCACATCTAGCGAGGTTAGCCACAGTGCCATGGGCTTTAAACTTCTTGATGACACTGAGCACGGTAGACACAGGAACATTCAGGTGTTTGGAGATGGACTTGTAGCCTTGAGATTGCTCATGCTTCCTCACAATTTGGTTTCTCAAGTCCTCAGACAGTTCTTTGGTCTTCTTTCTTTTCTCCATGCTCAATGTGGTACACACAAGGACACAGGACAGAGGTTGAGTCAACTTTAATCCATGTCAACTGGCTGCAAATGTGATTTAGTTATTGCCAACACCTGTTAGGTGCCACAGGTAAGTTACAGGTGCTGTTAATTACACAAATTAGAGAAGCATCACATGATTTTTCAAACAGTGCCAATACTTTTGTCCACCTTTTTTATGTTTGGTGTGGAATTATATCCAATTTGGCTTTAGGACAATTCTTTTTGTGCTTTTTCATTTAAGACAAATTAAATGAAGATAATAATACCAAAGAATTTGTGTTTGCAATAATTTTCAGGAAGAAACTGAGTATTATCTGACAGAATTGCAGGGGTGTCAATACTTTTGGCCACAACTGTAAAGAGCATGCATACAACTGTGAACATTTTGTTTTCATTTCTGGCACTCAGCCTCACTCTTCCCACTTGCCCTGTAGAGGTGGCAAGAGGGGTAATAGTTGGGGGGTTGATGTCACCTTTGTATTGTCTGGTGACAACAAGCCGAGGTTAGTAATGGAGAGGCATCAATAAGACGCCCCCATTATTAACCCCATAGTCACATTGTAAGAAAACGTAGACACCCAGAAAAAGTCCTTTAATTGAAGGAAAGAAACAGACTCCTTTAATATTCTTAGTTACATCATACTTACGATATCGCCCATTCCCTCGATGACCTCGTCATCTGCAAAAGATGTAAAAAAATCAAAGAACAAAATTCCTCACCATTCCACAGAGATGCTTTTAATCTATTAGACCCACAATGGGTTCAGCTCTGCTATATCTAGATGGCAGGCTGCATGATGCGTCCATGCATCCTGCCATCCAGCAAAGACACTGAGCAGTGTGTGCACAGTATCTGCCTGTGAACTGCTATTCCCTGTCTGACGGCACTGCGAGCGTGAGAAAGTTTTCCTGCTCATCATTTTTTTGGGGTCCCCCATTTTAGTAGCTTGTAAAGGCTAAGTATGCAGTTGTGAGCTGGTATTAACAGCCTGGGAAACTCCAAGGGTTTTACCCCCTTCCCAGGCTATAAACATCTGCCCCCAGCCATTGACTTTCCCTCTGTTGGATACAAAAATTGCGCAGGAGCCCACGCCATTTTTTTCCTTAAAATAATCTTTTATTGATTAAATACATGTAAAGTAAGCTGCACACACTGTACTAATTGTATTTGTCACTCACATCTATATATCTACCTATTCTATATGTATTTACTGTATGTATTCCATCTGTTCTATGCTGTCGGCTCCTGCAGTGATTTTACAGTACACGGCAGATGAATTGTCGGCTTTTATTCCATCTATCTGTGTAATATGTATACATATATATATATATATATATATATATACAGTGGGTACGGAAAGTATTCAGACCCCCTTAAATTTTTCACTCTTTGTTTCATTGCAGCCATTTGGTAAATTCAAAAAAGTTCATTTTTTTCTCATTAATGTACACTCTGCACCCCATCTTGACTGAAAAAAACAGAAATGTAGACATTTTTACAAATTTATTAAAAAATAAAAACTGAAATATCACATGGTCATAAGTATTCAGACCCTTTGCTCAGACACTCATATTTAAGTCACATGCTGTCCATTTCCTTGTGATCCTTCATTGGAGTCCAGCTGTGTTTAATTAAACAGATAGGACTTGATTTGTAAAGGCACACACTAGTGATGGGCAAGCACTAAAATGCTCGGGTGCTCGTTGCTCGGGTCGAGCATAATGCTCGGTTGATCGACCTGAGCAACGATGTCAGCATATAGGAAACCAAAGCAGAGGTTTTTCTAGGGTCTAAAAACGTCAGAAATCGATGGGAACATTGCTCAAATGACATGGGAATATCATGGGGAAGACCCCTGGAAGCATTTTTGACTCCCAGGTAACAGCTGTGGACAATGTGGTCAGAGTCTTACGCCACTTTTACAAGCGCACAATTAAACCTACAGAAACAAAACCAAATTGGATTTTCCTGGGAAATACCGTATTTTCAGGCATATAAGATGACTTTTTAACCGTTTAAAATCCTCAGAAAAGTCGGGGGTCGTCTTATACGCCGGTGTCGCCTTATATGGCGGTGTCGCCTTATACGGCGATTGTGGAGCGGTCTGTTGTCGGCGGTCACCTTATATGGTGCATATGGTGGGGGGAGCAGTGAGGGGGCACCTTACCGGGGAAGGTGAAGCGAGCTGCAGGCATCCCGGGTATGGAAAGAGCGGAGCTGTGCTTCGAAGGCACGCCTCTTTCATTCGTCTGGCCCACCCTTGTATATTATTATCTTCTCTGCTACTCGGATCTCGCATATGCGCGCCAGCACCACTTCACCGGGCTTCACTGTGCAGGCAGAGATACAAGGGCGGGCCAGATGGGTGAAACAGGTGTGTTTTTCTGGGCACAGCGCTCTCTGGAGGTACCAGTAATAGGTACAAGGGATGCGCTCTGTCTTGGGAACAGGGGGGCTGGGCAGGTAGGAAGAGCAGATGGGTGAAAGAGGCGTGTTTTTCTGGGCATAGTGCTCTCTAGAGGTACCAGTAATAGGTAAAAGGGATGCGCTCTGTCTTGGGGACAGGGGGGCTGGGCAGGCAGGGAGACCTGACCAATCCAAGTAGGATTTATACAACAACCAGCCAATCACTGGTAAGGTACATGCGCTGGTTGTTGTATACTGGATACCAGTACATAACCAGTAGCTGCACCTGTTCACCAGTACATGCAGTTCAGTACAATACAAATGTCCAGCAGTCAAAACCCCATCATGGCTCCACGAGCAAGAAGAAAGAAATATGAAGCAAGTTTTAAACTTAGGGCTCTTACTCACTGGAGAGAAAATCGGACGAGTGCAATCCGATTAAAAATTTGCACGGATTGCACTCTGACCAATGTTAGTCAATGGAGGACATCTCACTTGCGATTTTTTTCCCATCTGAAATCGGACTGCGAAAAAAATTGCAGCATGCTGCAATTTTCTGTGATTTTCAGGTGAAAATCGCCAATGCAAGTCAATGGGTGCGTGTAAAAATCTGACAGCACTCGTACCATGCGAGTGCTGTCCAATTTACGCGCATCGGTGTCCTTTGATAAAAGCCAGCAATTCATGTCAGTGACACACACACATATATACTGTATGTATTTATATTAGATAGATAGAAGAAAAGCTGGTAATTCCTATGCGGCTATAAGGTAAAATCACACTGACATGTTCTAATACAAAAAATAGAATACATGTATACACATAGAATATATACACTCACTGGCCACTTTATTAGGTACACCTGTCCAACTGTGTGTTAAGACTTAATTTCTAATCAGCCAATCACATGGCGGCAACTCAGTGCATTTAGGCATGTAGACATGGTCAAGACAATCTCCTGCAGTTCAAACCAAGCATCAGTATGGGGAAGAAAGGTGATTTGAGTGCCTTTGAACGTGGCATGATTGTTGGTGCCAGAAGGGCTGGTCTGAGTATTACAGAAACTGCTGATCTACTGGGATTTTCACGCACAACCATCTCTAGGGTTTACAGAGAATGGTCCGAAAAAGAAAAAAAAACCAGTGAGCGGCAGTTCTGTGGCTGGAAATGCCTTGTTGATGCCAGAGGTCAGAGGAGAATGGGCAGACTGGTTTGAGCTGATAGAAAGGCAACAGTGACTCAAATTGCCACCCCTTACAACCAAGGTAGGCAGAAGAGCATCTCTGAACGCACAGTGCGTCGAACTTTGAGGCAGATGGGCTACAGCAGCAGAAGACCACACCGGGTTCCACTCCTCTCAGCTAAGAACAGGAAACTGAGGCTACAATTTGCACAAGCTCATCGAAATTGGACAGTAGAAGATTGGAAAAACGTTGCCTGGTCTGATGAGTCTCGATTTCTGCTGCGACATTCGGATGGTAGGGTCAGAATTTGGCGTAAACAACATGAAAGCATGGATCCATCCTGCCTTGTATCAACGGTTCAGGCTGGTGGTGGTGGTGTCATGGTGTGGGGAATTTTTTCTTGGCACTCTTTGGGCCCCTTGGTACCAATTGAGCATCGTTGCAACGCCACAGCCTACCTGAGTATTGTTGCTGACCATGTCCATCCCTTTATGACCACAATGTACCCAACATCTGATGGCTACTTTCAGCAGGATAATGCGCCATGTCATAAAGCTCGAATCATCTCAGATTGGTTTCTTGAACATGACAATGAGTTCACTGTACTCAAATGGCCTCCTCAGTCACCAGATCTCAATCCAATAGAGCATCTTTGGGATGTGGTGGAACGGGAGATTCGCATCAGGGATGTGCAGCCGACAAATCTGCGCCAACTGTGTGATGCCATCATGTCAATATGGTCCAAAATCTCTGAGGAATGCTTCCAGCACCTTGTTGAATCTCTGCCACGAAGAATTGAGGCAGTTCTGAAGGCAAAAGGGGGTCCAACCCGTTACTAGCATGGTGTACCTAATAAAGTGGCCAGTGAGTGTATATATATTATACATTATATATACTGTATATAATATATGTAATATATTTAATATGTATATATATATGATATATATCTAGAATATATATATAGATACATATAATATATATGTAATAAAAAATATATATACATATAATAAATATAAGTAATACATTTCGAAGATATATGTAAATAATATATATACACTGTAAGGTAGCGCTGTTATTCAAGTAGGGGATACTCGCTTAGCTGCCACAAAACCAGATCCGGCACGGGTTTTCCATAAAACAATTATAGTCCATGTGGTTTATTCAGCATCATAAACCCACAGCAGTAACATAAAGTTCATCACATCAGCATAGCGTCCATGACAGAGCTCAGCTCTGTAACCCCTGTGGTCACACAGGTAAGGCATACACAGGCTCTTCAGCCCCAGTTATCTTACCCACGTCAGGGTTTCCTCATGACTGCTTCACCTCATCATGCTGCAGACGTCCATTCCCTCCAGGGAATCATCAGGCATTTGCAGCCATTCAACACAGCATTCCTTGCTGTCAGGAAGACAGCCCCCATCTTTCCCAAACGGGAGGTCCTTGAACCATTCTCACACTCTTTACAATATCGTTCTTAACCACACCCCTGGGTGGATTTGTAGGTAACTAGTTCCGCCCATCTCCTCAGCTACCTGGAGACTTCTCACAGACACATTGAAACAGCACCTCAGCAGTATCACTGCTGATCAACACACATAAGTCTCCATCTCAAGGACACCCACCTTGAGATACACAATGGTCAATCAGTATTCTGCCATTCATCCTCTCTCCTAGGACATCCACACAGTGCCCCCAAGCGGACACAGTGGTCACTACACCACAACACATAATATATATATATATATTTTATATATAGCATACACTCACTGGCCACTTTATTAGGTACACCATGCTAGTAACGGGTTGGACCCCCTTTTGCCTTCAGAACTGCCTCAATTCTTCGTGGCAGAGATTCAACAAGGTGCTGGAAGCATTCCTCAGAGATTTTGGACCATATTGACATGATGGCATCACACAGTTGGTGCAGATTTGTCGGCTGCACATCCCTGATGCAAATCTCCCGTTCCACCACATCCCAAAGATGCTCTATTGGATTGAGATCTGGTGACTGAGGAGGCCATTTGAGTACAGTGAACTCATTGTCATGTTCAAGAAACCAATCTGAGATGATTCAAGCTTTATGACATGGCGCATTATCCTGCTGAAAGTAGCCATCAGATGTTGGGTACATTGTGGTCATAAAGGGATGGACATGGTCAGCAACAATACTCAGGTAGGCTGTGGCGTTGCAACGATGCTCAATTGGTACCAAGGGGCCCAAAGAGTGCCAAGAAAAAATTCCCCACACCATGACACCACCACCACCAGCCTGAACCGTTGATACAAGGCAGGATGGATCCATGCTTTCATGTTGTTTACGCCAAATTCTGACCCTACCATCCGAATGTCGCAGCAGAAATCGAGACTCATCAGACCAGGCAACGTTTTTCCAATCTTCTACTGTCCAATTTCGATGAGCTTGTGCAAATTGTAGCCTCAGTTTCCTGTTCTTAGCTGAGAGGAGTGGTACCCGGTGTGGTCTTCTGCTGCTGTAGCCCATCTGCCTCAAAGTTCGACGCACTGTGCGTTCAGAGATGCTCTTCTGCCTACCTTGGTTGTAACGGGTGGCAATTTGAGACACTGTTGCCTTTCTATCAGCTCGAACCAGTCTGCCCATTCTCCTCTGACCTCTGGCATCAACAAGGCATTTCCGGCCACAGAACTGCCGCTCACTGGATTTTTTTTCTTTTTCGGACCATTCTCTGTAAACCCTAGAGATGGTTGTGCGTGAAAATCCCAGTAGATCAGCAGTTTCTGAAATACTCAGACCAGCCCTTCTGGCACCAACAATCATGCCACGTTCAAAGGCACTCAAATCACCTTTCTTCCCCATACTGATGCTCGGTTTGAACTGCAGGAGATTGTCTTGACCATGTCTACATGCCTAAATGCACTGAGTTGCCGCCATGTGATTGGCTGATTAGAAATTAAGTCTTAACACACAGTTGGACAGGTGTACCTAATAAAGTGGCCAGTGAGTGTATATCCATAATGTTAGTGACAAATACAATTAGTCTAGTGTTGTTTCTATATTGTGGACATGTATTTAATTAATAAATGATTTTTTCAAGGAAGAAAATGGCGTGGAATCCCCCTATAATTTATTCTTTCTTACTTTCTCTCTTTCTTTCTTTCTCTTTCTTTCTTTCTCTCTCTCTTTCTCTCTCTCTTTCTCTTATCTATTTAATATGTCTAGCTTAAATATATATACTATATATATATATACAGTGTTGTTCAAAAGTCCTGCATAGGCGTGAAGAAAACTATATGTTTCATACTTCTGCATCTCTACAGTGAAACCGGTGGAACATATATGTTTTTGTAATCCCTCATTGTATGCCATACTCATTTTTGAATGTCCCAAGTGTATAAATTGTTATGGTATGCGCATTTTTGATAATTTTTTTTACAGCATAACCATACTTACACCAGTACAGTGTGTAGAATGGTGAACAGGTTTCTAAGTTCATTAACTTCCAATGCAAGTTCACACAGACTTAAATTTTACTTTTTAAGATTCATTATTTTTTATTTAATTCAGAGTCCTGAGAAGGGCCTTTGGAGTGCATCTTTAGCTTCTAGTACTTTATTGGCCAGCCTCTGCTCTTGAGCACCAGCTTGCATCTCTGTGGCATTGAGTGAACAAGCTTCTGCAGATGTTCACGAGTGATGATGTGGTTCCAGGCCTGTATCAGAGCCTCAATCAACTCACTCTTGGTCCTTGGCTGCTTTCTAGATATCTCTAATGATACCTTGTGCCACAAATTTTCAATTGGATTGAGGTCCGGGGACTGAGCTGGCCAGTCAATAGTAGTCACCTTGTTCTTTTTTTCCATTCCGTTACTGTCTTAGCTCTGTGACAAGGAGCATTATCATCCTGGAAGATATAATCCCCTGAAAACAGGTGTTGAGCAGAAGGCAGCATTTTCTTATTAAGGATGTCTATGTACAGTCATATGTTAAAGTTTGGGCACCCCTATTAATGATCACCTTTTTTCTTTATAACAATTTTGTTTTTTGCAACAGCTATTTCAGTTTCATATATCTAATAACTGATGGACTCAGTTATATTTCTGGATTCAAATGAGGTTTATTGTACTAACAGAAAATGTGCAATCTGCATTTTAACAAAATTTGACCGGTGCAAAAGTATGGGCACCTCAACATAAAAGTGACATTAACATTTCGTAGATCCTCCTTTTGCAAAAATAACAGCCTTTAGTCGCTTCCTGTAGCTATTAATGAATTCCTGGATCCTGGATGAAGGTATTTGTGACCATTCCTGTTTACAAAACAATTCCTGTTCAGTTAAGTTTGATGGTCGCTGAGCATGGACAGCCCGCTTCAAATCATCCCACAGATGTTCAATGATATTCAGGTCTGGGGACTGGGATGGCCATTCCAGAACATTGTAATTGTTCCTCTGCATGAATGCCTGAGTAGATTTGGAGCGGTGTTTTGGATCACTGTCTTGCTGAAATATCCATCCCCTGCGTAACTTCAACTTCGTCACTGATTCTTGCACATTATTGTCAAGAATCTGCTGATACTGAGTTGAATCCATGCAACCCTCAACTTTAACAAGATTCCCGGTGCCGGCATTGGCCACACAGCCCCAAAGCATGATGGAACCTCCACCAAATTTTACTGTGGGTAGCAAGTGTTTTTCTTGGAATGCTGTGTTTTTTAGCCTCCATGCATAACGCCTTTTCGTATGACCAAACAACTCAATCTTTGTTTCATCAGTCCACAGGACCTTCTTCCAAAATGTAACTGGCTTGTCCAAATGTGCTTTTGCATACCTCAGGCGACTCTGTTTGTGGCATGCTTGCAGAAACGGCTTCTTTCGCATCACTCTCCCATACAGTTTCTCCTTGTGCAAAGTGCGCTGTATTGTTGACCGATACACAGTGACACCATCTGCAGCAAGATGATGCTACAGGTCTTTGGAGGTGGTCTGTGGATTGTCTTTGACTGTTCTCACCATTCTTCTTCTCTGCCTTTCTGATATTTTTCTTGGCCTGCCACTTCTGGGCTTATCGAGAACTGTACCTGTCTTCTTCCATTTCCTTATTATGTTCCTCACAGTGGAAACTGACAGGTTAAATCTCTGAGACAACTTTTTGTATCCTTCCCCTGAAAAGCTATGTTGAATAATCTTTGTTTTCAGATCATTTGAGAGTTGTTTTGAGGAGCCCATGATGCCACTCTTCATAGGAGAATCAAATAGGAGAACTACTTGCAAGTGGCCACCTTAAATACCTTTTCTCATGATTTGATACACCTGGTTATGAAGTTCAAAGCTCAATGAGGTTACAAAACCAATTTAGTGCTTCAGGAAGTCAGTAAAAAGTAGTTAGGAGTGTTCAAATCAATAAAATGATAAGGGTGCCCATACTTTTGCACCGGTCAAATTTTGTTTAAATGTAGATTGCACATTTTCTGTTAGTACAATAAACCTCATTTGAATCCAGAAATATAACTGAGTCCATTAGTTATTAGATATATGAAACTGAAATAGCTGTTGCAAAAACCAAAATTGTTATAAAGAAAAAAGGTTAACATTAATAGGGGTGCCCAAACTTTAACATATGACTGTATTTTTTTGCATTAACCATACCCTCCACAATATGAAGCCTTCCAACACCATTGGCTGCCATACAGCCCCAGACCATTACTTTCATCGGATGTTTCACAGAGAAGCTCAAACACTCTGGCTTGTACTCTTCATGTGGGAACCTTCTCACGTAAGACTTGCCATCATTTCCTAAAATACAAAAAGTGCTTCCATCACTAAATAGCACTTTTTCCCACTCCTCCTTCCTCCATTTTAAATATTTCAATACCCACAGTTTTCGCCTTTGTCTTTGTATGGCTGTCATCAATGGCTTCTTTCGGGCCTTGCACCCTCTCAATCCTGCTTCCAAACATCTCTTCCTAACAGTTGATGTTGCTACCTCAATATTGCACTTTTCTTGCCATTCTCGCAGAAGCTGAGGAGAGGTGAGCTTTCATCTGTGATTGGCTAATTTTGGATCTGAAGCTGTACAATATTTAGTTGTGCTTTCAATTCCCATATTGTTGCAATAATTTCAGGCAAAACTGCTTCAAAAGCTAAAAATATTACAGGAAGAGAATGCAAAATTGTATTCTGAACAAAACCATATATAATATGTCATATTAGCATCGAAGACATTGGACAGAAAACGTTTAAAACTTGAGAAATCAATTTATCCTATGCAGGACTTTTGAACACCACTGTATATATATCTTATATATATAAAATATAATATATATATAATATGCATACATATCATATATAACAGATATATAATTTTATATATATATATATATATATAAGCTTGATAAAGACACATCACCGTCAAAACGTCATCACCTTAGTATCAGTAAAGTATCCACTTTTTTCACATTTAATTTGGAGTGCTGCCAATTTTTCTTGATTTTTATATATACAGTATATACTGTATATATATATATATATATACCTATTTATTTGGCACAGTAAGATAGAACAAAAGCCGGTAATTCATTTGCCGGCTTCCATCAAATCATTTCAGAACCCGACAGGTTATGAGACATGGTTTACATATAGTAAACCATTGCATATCCCTATTATTTTTATATGTCCCTGACTAAAAATGTTAGTAGTGTATGTGTTTCAAATTTGTGAGCTGTAGCTCTTAAATTCAAGGGATAATTCCCAGGAAAATTTGCATGGGCTCCCACGCAAATTTCGCAACCAGAGAGGGAAAGCCAGTGATTGAGGGCAGATTTTATTAGCCTAGAGAGGGACCATTGTTTTTGCCCCCTGGCTAAAAAAATTTGCCCCCAGCCACCCCAGAAAAGACGCATATATAAGATGCACCTTTTCTGGCACTTAGCCTCTCTATTCCCATTGCCCTGTAATGGTGGCGAATGGGTTAATATTAATGGGTTACTGTCACCTAGCGATTGGGAGGTGACATTAAGCCGATTAATAAAGGAGAGGTGTCAATAAGACACCTCTCCATTACTAACCCTAGACTAGTAAAGGGTTAAAAAACACACAGAGACATTAATTAAAAAGTCTTTTAATGAAATAAAGGCAACAAGTTTTTGACCAATTTTTATTGCTCCCGGAAGCCTCAGTGATGTCAGCGGGAGTCCCCGACTGACCTGAGGTGAACTGATGAGCGTGGGAAAAAAGTCAGAAACTTTCCCACGCTTATTAGTTCATCTGTGGGCAGCTAGTGAGGCTGCGCAGAGCTGAACTAAGTCATTCTGAAGTAGTTTACAGTGGGGCTGGTCACATTAGCACCCGTCCTCATTGTAAACCATTTAACCCCTTGTGAAGGATTACAGCGTGAGACCTGACTGATCGGCGGAGAGGTAAGGATATTGTTGATTTTTTTATGTTATTTTTCCACTGCAGGTCATAGTTTAATTTTGGAATAGCAGAGGAATAAAAATTGGTCAAAAACTTGGTGTCTTTATTTCATTAAAATACTTTTTAATTAATGTCTGTATGTGTTTTTTAACCCTTAACTAGTCTAAGGTTAATAATGGATAGGTGTCTTCTTGACACCCCTCTATTATTAATCGGCTTAATGTCACCTTCCAATCGCTAGGTGACATTAACCCATTAATATTAACCCATTCGCCACTGCTACAGGGCAATGGGAATAGAGAGGCTAAGTGCCAGAAAAGACAAATCTTATAGATGCGCCTTTTCTGGGGTGGCTGGGGGCAAATTTTTTTTAGCCAGGGGGGCCAAAAACAATGGTCCCTCTCTTGGCTAATAAAATCTCCCCTCAATCACTGGCTTTCCCTTTCGGGTTGCGAAATTTGTGCAGGAGCCCACACAAATTTTTTCTGCGAATTAACCCTTTAATTTAACAACTAGATGTCCCAAATTTTACACACACACCCTAATCTAATTATTAGTCAGGGCCATATAAAAATAAAAAAGAAATGAAATGGTTTACTATATGTAAACCATGTGTCATTTCATGTCGGGTTTTGCAATTAATTTACAAAAGCCGACAAATGAATTGCCAGCTATTCTGCTATCTATCTATCTATCTATCTATCTATCTATCTATCTATCTATCTATCTATCTCTCTATATATATATTGTGTTTTGAAGATTTTTTTTTTTTAAACGATGTGTACAGTGTACATTTTAACATGAGTTTTTACATGGAGAGAACTGCTATATAAAACCTCATGATAAAATCGCGTTGCACACGGATTGCATATGCATGTCATACGGATGTCATACAGAAAAATCGCACGGAAATCGCATTACATTCTCATGACACTCGCATAGCACTCGGCTGTTTTTTTGGTCCTGAAATCGGACCGGTTTTTTAATCGCAAATGGGGATGAGCCCTTAAAGTTGTAAACTTTGCCATGGAACATAATAACTGCGCTGCTGCAAAACAATATGGAGTAACAGAAAAAATGGTTAGGGACTGGAAAGCAAATGAAAAACCATTAAAGAGTATGCCGAGGGGTAAGCATGCATTAAGAAAAGGCATACCACATTGGCCAGAACTTGAATAACATGTAGCAGACATGGTGAATGAGCATCGCCAAAACGGTTATGTAGCGACCTGAAAATTAATACGTTTATTTGCACTTCAGTGGGCCAAATCTAACCCAGATCACAGCAACAGCTTTAAGGCCACTGTATCCTGGTGTACTAGATTCATGGCAAGGCATAATATAGTAATGAGGCAAAAGATGAAAATTGCCCCAAAATTACCTGCAGATGTTGATAGCAAGCTAAATAGTTTCCATCGATACGTAATAAAACAGCGCACTAAACATGGCTATCCGTTAAGTAGTATTGGAAATATGGATGAGATTCCAATGCATTTTGATATGGTTGGAGATAACACTGTCCATCAAAAAGGTGAAAAACAATATTAATTAAAACAACGGGGCATGAGAAGTAACAGTTTTATAGTCGTGTTGGGATGCACAGCTGATGGCGCCAAACTGAGACCAATGATTATTTTTAAAAGAAAAACAATGCTGAAACTCAAGTTCCCTGTTGGTTGTTTTGTACATGTGAATGAAAAAGGCTGGATGGATGAAGAAGGGGTAAAGCTATGGCTTGATAATGTATTGAGCAGGCGACCAGGTGGACTTATTCAAAAATGTAGTCTAATAGTGTGGGATATGTTCAGGGCTCATTTAACTCCCAGCACCAAGCAAAGGCTTGCAAGACTAAACAAACATGCGGCAGTGATTCCTGCAGGATTGACATCGTTGGTACAGCCACTGGATGTGTGCCTAAACAAGCCATTTAAAGATCGCATTCGAGAACAGTGGAATGAATGGATGGTTAGCGGCGAAAAGTCATTCACAAAAGGAGAAAACATGCATGCTCTACAGTTGGATGTTTTGTGCAAGTTTGTCATAAAAGCTTGAAGTGAATAAAAGGCATGCTGCAAATTTGGACGCACCCCAATAACCTTTTGAACCGACGTACTGGATGGCCACATGAAAACAAAGTTTCCATTATTCATTTGGTGCTTCATAATGTTTGACCATGAAGTGAATGCAAGGCCTGCTCCAAATTTGGACGCACCCCAATAACCCTTTGAACAGACATCCTAGATAGCCACATGAAACCCAAAGTTCCCATTATTCATTTGGTACTCCCATACTGTTTGCCTATGCATTAAATGCAAGGCCTGATCCAAATTTGGATGCACCCTGATAACCCTTTGAACCGACGTGGATGAGGGCCTCCTAAAATCTGTTTCCATTACAAAGGAGCGGGTCTCATATAATTGTAATGCCCACGGAGTAAGTTTATGGGCTGACAAACATTTTCCCCTCGAGGGTATACAAGATACTGTCTAAAAATTTTGTCTACGGGCATCATAAACACTCTTTGCAACAATGTTGGTATTCCATCACAGACCACAGTCACCCTGGTGATGTAGTGGTGGTGAATGAAGAGATGTGGAGGAGGGTCTCCTAGAAATCTGTTCCCATTACAAACAAGCGGGTCTCCTTTACTTGTAATGCCCATGCAGTAAGCGTAAGGCTCACAAACATTACCCCCTGGGGGGTATACAACAAAATACTGTCTAAAAATTTTTGTCTACGGGCATCATAAACACCCTTTACAACAATAGTGTTGGTGTTGCATCACAGATCACAGTCACCCTTGTGGTATAGTGGTGATGGATGATGAAGAGGACAACAGCAAATAGGCCAAATTAGCAAGCATACACCCATGTATGGGTGTGAAGAGGTGCATGGGAATAGACCTCCCAAAAAAAGTCACTGGATTTGAGTTTGTTACGCTGCTATCATTTGGTGGGGTAGAGAAGTCTGTCCCAATCCAGCCCTTGTTCATTTTTATAAGAGTCAGCCTGTCAGCATTTTCAGTTGACAGGCAGATGTGCTTATCAGTTATAATTCCACCAGCGGCACTAAATACCCACTCTGACAAAACGCTAGTGGCAGGACAGGCCAGGACCGCCAAGGCATACAGAGCCAGTTCATGCCACGTGTCCAGCTTGGATACCCAATAATTATAAGGCACAGATGAATCACAGAGGATGTTCGTATGGTCAGCAAGGTGCTCCCTCAGCATCTTCCAAAAATTTGCACTCCTTGTGAAAGTACCCCGCGCCTCAGGGCCTGTCTGATGGGAGGGTCTGAGAAATCTCTCCCAGATCTTTGCCAGTGTTCCCCTGCCTCTGCTGGATTGGAGTTGTGTCGCTCTCACCTGTACTCCTTAGTTTCCAATGAACTGTGACCTCTGTCGCCAGCGTTTTCAGATGGGAATTTTTTTAAATAATTTCGCAACAAAGGTCCTCTGGTACTGCACCATTTTAGTACTTCTGACTGCCTCTGGAATAAGAGATTGTAAGTTCTCCCTGTACCATTGGTCTAGAAGTGTCACCAACCAGCAATGACTGTCACCCAAAATTTTCAGAACGAGAGGGTCAAGGCAGTGTAACATAAACTCAGCCATGCTTGCCAGACTGCTAACAGGCCAGACTTCCATGTCCTCATCAAGAGGACAACTGAACATGCTCTCCTCCTCCTCCTCTTCTTTCTCCTCCCTGTCATCAGGCCATCCACACTGAACAGAGGGTATGACAGTTGTGCTTGTGGTACCATCTATAGTGCATGAAACTAGCTCCTGTTCTTCCTCCTTCTCCTCCTCTTCCTCATTCTCACCCAATCCACATTGGGATAAGATGAGGCTGGGCTGCGTGTAATCACCCTGTATAGTTCCTTGCTCCATCTCATCATGCTCCACCTGCAATGCATGCTCTTTGATTGTGAGCAGACAGCTTTTCAGAACGAGAAAAGTGGGATGGTGACAATAACTATGGCGTCATTGCCGCTCACCATCTTGGTGCAATTCTCAAAGTTTTGGAGGATGGTACATATGTCTGACATCCGTGTCCACGCCTGAGGTCTTATATGTGGAGACTTGTTGATGCTGGTAATCAACAACTGCCCTCTTCTGCTCACAAATCCTTTCCAACATCTGCAGTGTAGAGTTCCAATGTGTGGGGACATCACACAGCAGTCGGTGAGCCAAAAGCTGCAAACGTTGCTGAAGCACGGCAAGGGCGGCTGAAGCTGTAGCTGACTTTCTTCTTTCACAAGCAGATTCGGCAGCTCCGGGTAGCTTTCGGGAAACCGTTGAACAAGGTTAAGCACATGGGCCAGGCATAGTATGTGTGTGAGTTTGCCTCACCTCAAAGCCACCACCAGGTTCCGGCCATTGTCACACATGACCATGCCTGGCTGTAGGTTCAACAGTGTCAGCCACAAATCTGCCTGCTCTTTCAGAGCTGTTTACAACTCTTCAGCATTGTGCGGTTTGTCACCTAAGCATATTAGCTTCAGCACAGCCTGTTGCCGGTTGGTTGAGGCAGTGCTGCAGTGCATGCAGCTTGTGTCTGATGTGGTCATTTCAGAGATGGAGGCTGAAGAGGAGGAGGTACAGGAGCTGTAGACTGTGGGGGCAACCCTGATTGACATAGGGTCCACAATCCTCGGCGTCGGGAGGACGTGTTCCATCCCATGGACTGAATGGGTCCCAGCTGCCACTATGTTAACCCAGTGTGCCGTCAGCGAGATGTATGGTCCCTGCCCACGAGCACTTGTCCAGGTGTCCAGGGTTAGGTGGACTTTACCAGTAACTGCTTTGTTAAGGGCACGGCTAATGATGTGGGACACGTTCTTGTGTAATGCGGGGACTGCACACCAAAAGCAATATTGGCAGCTGGGGACTGAATACCGAGGGATGGCTGCCCCCATCAGGTAGTGGAAAGCTTCCATCTCCATGAGCCTAAATAGCAGCATTTTGAGCGCAAGCAGCCAAGAAATGTGTGAATTTAGTAGTGTGGCCTATGGGGCATTGGCTTGCGTTCCAAGGACTGGGGTATTGACAACTGCACGCTGTGCTGGGACAAGGACGTGAATGTGCTTGATGATGGTGCTAGTTTTGTGTGTGCAATGACAGGTGCAGGGCAGGAGGCATCTTCGCATGCACCATGTAAAGGGGATTGGCTTGCACGCACAACAGTGGAAGAAGCAGTGGTGTCACCCGCAGACACTGTTCGTGGACCCTGTGGTTCGGCCCACAAAGTCGAGTGCTTTGCTGCCATGTGCCTGATCTTCCTGATGGTGGTGAGGTAGTTTTACTACCTCTGCTGATGCTGGCATGGCAGGTTGTGCAAATGGAATTTTTGGGGTTATTGGCAGAATCTTTAAAAAACAACCAGACTCGGAAAGACCTAACAGTTGGACTGGCAACTTTCGTCATGTTGGTGTTAGGGAAATGGTTGCCCGCCTTCTGTTTGCAGCCACCACACTGCTTCGTCCTGCCTTTTGGGGTGCTATGCCTCCCTCCCCCTGTCTGCTGCTGTCCTCGCTCTGCATGTTCTCCTGCCAGCTTGAGTCTGTTACTATATCATCCACCACGATGTCCTCCACTTACGCACCCTGGTCTTCCTCCTTACTTTCTGGCAATTGTCTTATCATCGTCCGCCTCTTGTGACACTTTCCCACCATCGACTTCATGTGACCATGACTGCTCAAATATTTGAACATCGCTACAAGCAATCTCCTCTTGCCCTTTTTCAAGTGGACCGGATGTGAGGCCAGAATCTATAAATGGAAAAGTGAACAGCTCTTCGGAGTGTCCAAGTGTGGGATCAGTTGGCTTCATCCATTTTAAGTTTATGCTTAGAACATACAACACTGCCCTTCACCTCTCCAAACAAACCTATTTCAACACCCTCATCACCTCACTGTCCAATAACCCGAAACGTCTCTTTGACACTTTTCATTCTCTACTCAATCTAAGAGTACAGGCCCCAACCACGGAGCTCCGAGCTGACGATCTGGCCAATTACTTCAAAGAAAAAATTGACCAGATTCGACAGGAAATTATCTCCCAATCACCTCATACCATGCACTGTCCTCCCTCCCCCACTGCATCTAGCTCACTCTCTGATTTTGAACCAGTCACAGAAGAAGAAGTAAGCAGGCTCCTTGCATCTTCTCGCCCAACTACTTGCACCAGTGACCCATTTCCGTCACATCTCCTCCAGTCCCTTTCCCCTGCTGTCACCCCTCACCTAACTAAAATATTTAACCTCTCTCTCTTCTGGTATTTTTCCCTCTTCATTTAAGCATGCCATCATACATCCACTACTTAAAAAACCATCCCTCGACCAAAACTGTGCCGCTAACTATAGACCTGTCTGTAATCTTCCCTTCATCTCTAAACTCCTGGATCGCCTGGTCCACTCCCGTCTTATCCGCTATCTCTCAGAAAACTCTGTTCTCGACCCTCTCCAATCCGGTTTCCGCTCTTTACACTCCACTGAAACTGCCCTCACTAAAGTCTCTAATGATCTGCTAACAGCTAAATCAAATGGTCATTACTCAATGCTAATTCTCTTGGATCTCTCTGCAGCATTCGACACTGTGGATCATCAGCTCCTCCTCACTATGCTCCGTTCCATTGGCCTCAAGGACACCGTTCTCTCCTGGTTCTCCTCCTATCTCTCCGACCGCTCCTTTACTGTATCTTTTGCCGGTTCCTCCTCCTCTCACCTTCCCCTTACTGTTGGGGTCCCCCAAGGATCGGTTCTAGGCCCCCTCCTCTTCTCCTTGTACACTGCTCCTATTGGTCAAACAATCAGTAGATTTGGTTTCCAGTACCATCTCTATGCTGATGACACCCAATTATACGCTTCTTCTCCTGACATCACGCCAGCCTTTCTAGAAAACACCGGCGATTGTCTAAACGCTGTGTGTAATATCATGTCCTCACTATATCTGAAACTGAACCTGCCAAAGACTGAACTCCTGGTGTTTCCTCCCTCTACTAATGTACCTATACCCGACATTGCTATTTCTGTGTGTGGTTCCACTATTACTCCCCAGCAACAGGCCCGCTGTCTTGGGGTCATACTTGATTCCGAGCTTTCCTTTGCCCCCCACATTCGATCACTGGCTCACTCTTGTCATCTGCACCTCAAAAACATTTCTAGAATTCGACCTTTTCTTACTTTTGACTCTGCAAAAACTCTTACTGTTTCTCTTATTCATTCTCGTTTCGACTATTGTAACTCTCTTCTAATCGGTCTCCCTCTTACCAAACTCTCCCCTCTCCAATCTGTCTTGAATGCTGCAGCCAGGATCATATTCCTCACCAATCGTTACACCGATGCCTCTACCTTGTGGCAGTCATTACACTGGCTACCCATCCACTCCAGAATTCAGTATAAACTTATTACCCTCACCCACAAAGCCCTCCATGGCTCAGCACCACCCTCCTCCCTTGTTTCAGTATACCACCCTACCCGCGCCCTCCGTTCTGCTGATGACCTGAGGTTAGCATCCTCAATAGTCAGAACCTCCCACTCCCGTCTCCAAGACTTTACACGTGCCGCACCAATTCTTTGGAATGCACTTCCCAGGTCAATACGACTAGTCCCCAATCCCAACAATTTTAAGCGTGCCCTAAAAGCGCATTTATTCAGACTGGCCTATCGCCTCAACACATTAACCTAATCTATCCCTGTGTAGCACAGCCAAAAGTTTTACCATAACCAGATTTCCCGCATTATGTTCCCACATGCTTTATGCATCCATTAGCCCTCTGTGTCTGTACTGTCACACACTTAACATTATGGCTGGTCCATACAATCAGGGCAACTGTTACCACCCACCTTTCGTGTCTACCTCTTTCCTCATAGACTGTAAGCTTGCGAGCAGGGCCCTCTTTCCTCTTGGTATTTGTTATAATCTACTGTATGTGATTATTGTTATGCTGTAATGTCTATTGTCTGTACAAATCCCCTCTGAAATGTAAAGTGCTGCGGAATATGTCGGCGTTATAAAAATAAAATTTATTATTATTATTATTATTATTCAGGTGCTCAGCATGGTGACGTGTGGAAGACAGGGTGGTGGTGGTGGTGGCAAAGTGACTGGAAGCATTATCCACTGTCCAACCAACAACCTTTAGACACTGCTCTTGGTTCAGTAGTGGTGTGTTGCTATGGTCCCCTAGTAATTGGGACAGGAAGGTCGGGCGAGAAGATGTGGGTGTTTGTTGTGGCCCAATTTCAGCTTGCCCACGGCCTCGGCCTCTGTATGTACCATCACCATCACATCCACTTCCCCGTCCCTTGTCACATGCCTTGCCCATTTTACATAGAGCACAATATTTTCCACGTTCAGTACAAATGGCTGTATTTGGAGCAAACTTATAAGTGATCCGTGTGCGGGAGACCATAGTTTAAAATATATGGCCTGTAAGTAGCAAATTTTTTTTGGCAGCCAACTGTTGTCAATAAGTCGGCTAAGACACAGCAAAACAGTTCAATAGAGCCCAAAAAATGCCACAATTTTTAGCCCACAACTAGGTGAGGCGTGTGACGGAGACCTTCCACTTTTTAATATCTGGACTGTATTTTTTTTCACAGCAAAATAGTGTCAATAACTAGGCTAAGACACAGCAAATAAAAATTCAACGGAGGGCTGAAATGGCACTATTTTGGGCGCAATGATATGTGATGCCTGTGACGCAGATATCCCACTTAAAAATATCTGGCCCATACAACAACAAAAATTAAATGGAGGCCTGAAATGCCACAATTTTGAGCACAATGACATACGATCCGTATGGCTGATAAAACCCAGTCTAAAATATTTGTCCTCTAGGTAAATATTTTTTTTCAGCAAACTAGTGTCAAGAACTTGTATAAGACACTCCAACAAAATTTTACATTACCACAAAAATGGCAGAATTTTCTCCGCACTCAGATGTGATCTTGTGACTGCCAAATCCCTGTTTAAAATAGCTGAATTTTCACACTGTACTATGGAAAGGATTTGGCTGTATTCTCCGGTGCCAACAAGCAAATAGAGAAAAAAAACATGTGCTCTGGGTTGCTTTTGAATAAAATAATCTTGATTAAGATGCAGAAAAAATTTCCCTGGCCACTGATACTTGGGGCTATGTACAGTATATGTAATAGGTGGCAACAGCAGACAGTAAGGCCTGTTTCACACTTACGTTTTTCCTGTGCATTGGCAGCCACTAAAATGGCGGATAACGGATCCGTGGGCGATGAAACACCAACGGGAGCCACCGGACCGACCGTTGGTGTGCCAGGATCCGCCGATTTTGGAATTTTAAATGAACCGCGGCTGAAAAGAAAAAATGACTACTGGCGATGTAGCGGCAGAGGAAGCGAGATCTCGGGCGATGAGGCGAGATCTCAGGCGATGAGGCGGTGAGTGGAGGAGAGAGAGAGAGATTGAGAGATTTTTTATCCAGCAGCCAGATTGGATTTAGGGTTAAACATGTAGCAAAAGAGGAAAATATGGATCCGGACAACAAAAAAACGTTGCATTGTCCGTTCGGTGATCTCAGCGGACGCCAAAATTTTGCCGGATCTGCCACGGACTATCCTCAGTCAAAATCCGCCGATAATGAAAGTCAATGGGGAAAAAAACGGATCCACCAAGATAAATGGTGGATCCGTTTTTTTTGCAAATCTGCGGATTTTGACTGATGGTGACAAACGGATGTGTGAAACAGGCGTAATGGAATGGACCCGCTTGCTGTATGCAATGAAGTATGCCACATACACTGCCTGCCTAGCACTGATATCTATATACCCACATACAGTGCCTGCATGCGTAGCACTGATATCTGTAGACCCACATACACTGCCTGCTGCCTAGCACTGATGTGTATATATATATATATATATATAAAACCACATACACTGCCTCTGCCTACCTAGCACTGATATCTATATACTCGTAATTAGTCCTTAGAAGGACTGTTGGTTTAGCTGGATTTGTGCATTCAGTAATAGTTTACCTACACTGACTTAAAAACCACCTATTCTGTCCCAATCTCTGCTGCAACTCTCCCTACTCTGGTGATTCCGGAGCAGACTGTGACGAGCGCCAGGTCTGATGTAGACCTGATGATGTTCTGCGGCCGGCCAATCACTGTAATTCTACAACCAACATGCCTCCAGCATTACAGTGCATGGACCTGAGCTCCTGCTGAGCACCGAGAGCACTGCAATGATCGGGCGAGCACCGAGCATTGCCGAACATGCTCGCTCATCAATAGCACACACTTTTCTATATAAGACCTCACAGCTCACAGTGCATGTCAGACAAAATGAGATTCGTGAGGTCAAAGGAACTGGCCAAGGAGCTCAGAGACAGAATTGTGGCATGGCACAGATCTGGCCAAGGTTACAAAAGAATTTCTGCAGTATTCAAGGTTCCTAAGAGCACAGTGGCCTACTGCTTAAATGGTAGAAGTTTGGGACCACCAGAAGTCTTTCTAGACCTGGCCGTCCAGCCAAACTGAACAATTGTGGGAGAAGAGCCTTGGTGAGAGAGGTAAAAATTAACTCCAAAATCACTGTGGTTGAGCTCCACAGATGCAGCAGGGAAATGGAAGAAAGTTCCACAAAGTCAACTATCATTGCAGCCCTCCACCAGTCGGGCCTTTTTGGTAGAGTGGCCCAACGAAAGCCTCTCCTCAGTGCAAGACATATGAAAGGCCACATAGAGTTTGCTAAAAAACACATGAAGGACTCCCAGACTATGAGAAATAAGATTCTATGGTCTGATGAGACAAAGATAGAACTTTTTGGAGATAATTCTAAGTGGTATGTGCGGAGAAAACCAGGCACTGCTCACCACCTGCCCAATACAATCCCAACAGTGAAACATGGTGGTGGCAGCATCATGCTATGGAGGTGTTTTTCAGCTGCAGGGACAGGACGACTGGTTGCAATTAAAACATGAATGTGGCCAAGTACAGAGATATCCTGAATGAAAACCTCTTCCAGAGTGCTCTGGACCTCAGACTTGGCCGAAAGTTCACCTTCCAGCAAGACAATAACCCTAAACACACAGCTAAAATAACAAAGGAGTGGCTTCAGAACAACAACTCTGTGACCATTCTTGACTGGTTCAGCCAGAGCCCTGACCTAAACCCAATTGAGCATCTCTGGAGAGACCTGAAAATGGCTGTCCACCAACGTTCACCGTCCAACCTGACAGAACTGGAGAGGAAGAATGGCAGAGGATCCCCAAATCCAGGTGTGAAAAACTTGTTTCTTCATTACCAAGAAGACTCATGGCAATACTAGCTCAAAAGGTGCTTCTACTCAATATTGAACAAAGGGTCTGAATACTTATGACCATGTGATAGTTCAGTTTTTCATTTTCAATAAATTTGAAAAAATTTCAACATTTCTGCTTTATTCAGCTAAGATGGGATGTAGAGTGTACATTAATGAGAAATAAAATGAACTTTTGCCAAGTGGCTGCAATGAAAGAGTGAAAAATTTAAAGGGGTCTGAATACTTTCCGTACCCATTGTATGTGTATGTCACTGTCATCTGTATATCTATTCATTCTATATGTATATATCTATTCTATTCTAACTGTCAGTGTGATTTTACTGTATGCGGCACATGTATTGCCGGCTTTCAAAGGACACCAGTGCTTAAAAATCGGTCAGCACTCGCATGGTCAGAGTGCTGTGCGATTTTTTTTCTTGCACCAATAGGCTTACATTGGCAAGTCTTGGCCGAGTCTCGGTGCCAATTGCAGCATGCTGCGATTTACACGGACGCTGAATACGCCCAAGAAAATAAACGCTGATGTGAGCTGCCCAGTAGATTAACACTGGGTGGAGTGCTATGCGATGTTCTTCAAAAATCATATGAGACTCACCCATTTTAGCCTACGAGTGAGTAAAAAAAATTGCATATTATACTGAGCCACAGTATAGCAGCTGATTTTTAGGGATACATTGCCATTCTCTAACACAGAAAGCTGTAAATGGTTAATGACCACAAAATGGATTGTGTATGAATGACAAATCAGAAAAAAAATCGTCCCACTTTTCTGAATGCAGCGCTGAATCATTTTTTATACTGTCGTGTGAACCTACTCTAAACTGGAATTATAAGCTTGATACAAAACGACAATGAATGAACCACTTTAGCCTGCAGACACTAGGTGGCGCTGCTGGTGTGTGCAGCATTTTAATGAAGTAGGGTGTTACACCTAATAAATGATACAACCCGATTCTAGAAAAGCGTAAAATGTGAAGAAAGCAAGCAATTAGGCTAGTTTCACACTAGCGTTTATTCCACGCAGCGCATGGCGCTGCTAAGCCCCGCCCCCTGCCGGCTCCCTGCCCGCCCCATCCAGTCATCGCCGCCTACTATCGCACATGGACCCTTGCGATCTGCGCACCCTATCTTTAGCATAGGGTGCACAGATCGTGCGCTGGCTGTGCGCTAGTAGGATTTTGGCGTGCGCTGTGCACTTTTGAAGGTGCGCCCGTGCGCCGAACGCAGTATGTTGCATTTCGGCGCGCACGGCGCACCTTCAAAAGTGCGCAGCGCACGCCAAAATCCTACTAGCGCACGGCCAGCGCACGATCTGCGCACCCTATGCTAAAGATTGGGTGCGCAGATCGCAAGCGTCCATGTGCGATAGTAGGTGGCGATGACCGGATGGGGCGGGCAGGGAGCCGGCAGGGGGCGGGGTTGAGCGGCGCTGTGCACTGGGTGGAATAAACGCTAGTGTGAAACTAGCCTAATTTAGAAATATCTTATTGCCATATTTTATTCGGAACAGAACAGAGAAAATAGATTGGAACTGGAAAGTTAGGTATTTTCCCATTTTATTTGAAAAAATTAACTCATTTAGAAATTGAAGCGTGTCAAGCGGCTTCAGAGAGGAGCAGAGAGGAAAGAACTAGGGGCTCTGGTCTTCTTTGCATCACCATATAAGTGATTATCCCTACTGCAGCCAATGATAACATTTTGGAAGCTAAAAAAAAAGTGACACCTTCTCTACATGTGTTCAATTGAACCCAATATATATTAAGCCTCAATACAATCAGCTGACAAAATAGTAACAGTGAGGATAATCACCTATTTGGTGATATAATGAAGTCAGAATTTGCACAAAGTTGTTCTCCGCCCTCGTCTATTCTTTAAAAACACTCTCTATGCTTCCAGGTGTACCAAAACCCAAGAAATCAGCTGGATCATCAGTTGGAATACATACAATGTGTAAGGGCACATTCAGACTATGGCCATTTCAGAGACAAAACTCAAGAAAAAAACAAAATGAGCATATACCTTAAAGTAAGTGAGTAAGGAAATAGTAATAGTACATGGAAATAACACCGAGTACAGTGTTAACACTATTTTATTAAAAAGTGTAAAAGACATCCCACCGTGATAAGGTGTACCCATTCAGGATGGTCCTAATCCTGTCTCCGGTATTAAAACCTAACCTTGCGTCAGCCAACCTCAGTGTGAATAAGGGTAGAACAAGACAGGGGCCTGAGTGTTCAGCCACCTGTCCATGGGAAACTACAGTATATAGATGAAATGCCTAACTCAGAAAGGGAGGCAACGCCTCTGTCTGTACAAAGTACAAGAAAATAGAGTAAAGCTAAAGAAATGAGCTGGAGCCTAGATGGTATACATCCAATGCGCAAGAGCATGTCCACACCGTGGCGACTTCACAGACAAAGCCGAAGACAAAAATAAAATGAGCATTTACTTTGTAGTGAGAGCATAATTAACTAAATAGTAATAACATATTGTTTTTGATAAAAAAAAATACCAGTGCACTCATTGGGGTCATCAGACATGAGCCAGTTTGGAAAACGCACCTAGCCGCAGTGAACAGCATGCGCACGCGGCCATAACCCTTGGTGATACCAAGGGTGAACCAAAGCCTCGTCATTTACATACACATTAAAGTTTATTTTCTCAAAAACTGCACCAGTAATAAGTACAAAACTAGTTTGACTTTTATAATAGCCAAGTCCACTATAGCACTGTATAGTTAGTTGAAAACGTATTTTTGATGTGACAGACTACCTTTAAAAATGAGGATGAATGAACTCATGGAGATCAACATCCAACATCCACCACTGCGGAGACACCATCACATGTTTCTCAACGCAGTGATTCTAGAGCAATGCCCCCATATTTGCATATTTCCCATAAGGGATGGGGGCATTGCTCTAGAATCACTGCGTTGAGAAACATGTGATGGTGTCTCCGCAGTGTTGGATGTTGATCTCCATGAGTTCATTCATCCCTCTCCTCTGGCATCTTCCCCTCCTCCTTCAAACACTCTATCATTACTCCATTACTAAAGAAACCCACCCTCGACCCATCCTGCACAAACAACTACAGACCAGTCTCCAATCTCCCCTTCATCTCTAAACTCTTGGAGCGCCTGATATACTCCCGCCTTACCCGTTACCTCTCCACTCACTCCCTCCTAGACCCTTCACAGTCCGGTTTCCGCCCCCTACATTCAACAGAAACTGCACTCATCAAAGTGACCAATGACCTTCTGACAGCAAAACGTAATGGTGACCACTCTCTGCTCATTCTTCTCGACCTTTCTGCAGCTTTCGACACTGTTGACCATCCTCTCCTACTCTCTAGGCTCCAGTCACTAGGCATTAAGGACACTGCTCTTTCCTGGTTCTCCTCCTATCTTTCCGACCGCTCCTTCAGTGTTCTGTTTTCTGGCTCCACTTCATCTCCTCTTCCTCTCGCTGTTGGGGTACCTCAGGGCTCAGTCCTTGGCCCCCTTCTCTTCTCTCTCTACACGGCCCCAATTGGACAGACCATCAGCAGATTTGGCTTTCAGTACCATCTTTATGCTGATGACACACAACTGTACACATCATCCCCTGACCTTACCTCCGCTGTACTACAGAACGCCACTGACTGTCTGTCTGCAGTCTCCAACATCATGTCTGCTCTCTATCTGAAACTCAACCTCTCCAAAACTGAACTTCTTCTGCTCCCACCATCTATCAACCTCCCTAAATCTGACATTTCCCTCTCTGTGGGTGGCACCATAATAACACCCCGACAGCAGGCGCGCTGTCTGGGTGTTATGTTTGACTCCGATCTCTCCTTCACCTCCCATATACAATCTCTTGCCCGCTCGTGCCGCTTACACCTAAAGAACATCTCTAGAATCCGCCCTTTTCTCACCATGGAAACAACAAAAACTCTCACTGTCGCCCTGATCCACTCCCGCCTGGACTACTGTAATGCTCTATTAATTGGCCTCCCTCTCACTCGACTCTCCCCTCTCCAGTCTATCCTTAATGCAGCAGCCAGGGTTGTCCATCTGGCTAATCGTTACTCAGACGCGTCCGCTCTTCGCCAGTCGTTACACTGGCTGCCAATTCATTACAGGGTACAATTCAAAGTACTTGTTCTCACTCACAAAGCTCTCCACAGTGCGGCACTCCCTTACATCTCCTCCCTCATTTCTGTCTATCGGCCTAACCGACCGCTGCGCTCTGCAAATGACTTTCGACTAACCTCTGCCCTAATCCGTACCTCCCACTCCCGACTCCAAGACTTCTCCCGTGCTGCGCCAATTCTCTGGAATGCTCTACCCCAAGATATTAGGACCATCCACAATTTGCATAGTTTTAGGCGCTCGCTCAAAACACATTTGTTCAGAGCGGCCTATCACATTCAGTAATCAAAGTCATGTTATGTTTGTGTGTGTGTGTAGCCCATTCACTATCTCCATCTACCCCCCACCCCCTGAAGATGACTGGACCATCATTGTAAATACATCATTGTAAATACAAACCTGTGCTTTGTATCTCCCCCACCTCATTGTAGATTGTAAGCTCCCACGAGCAGGGTCGTCTTATTTCGCTTTAATTATTGTATTGTTAACGTTGTTACTTATGACTGTTGTGTTTGAAACTGTTTAACTGTAAAGCGCTGCGGAATATGTTGGCGCTATATAAATAAAGATTATTATTATTATTATTATTATTATCCTCATTTTTCACAGTCTTCTACTAGGCATTGCTCTTACTGGTCAGTTTCCTACTCCACACTGATGAGGGGCAATACCCCGAAACAGCTGTCTGTAGATGGATACCATGTTTTGGTATAGGTGGATTCCTTCATTGGAGACTGCCCTTCCCGTGGTTGTTCCTTCCCGGGGAAAGACCTGGCTGGTCATTGCTTGCATTGAGAAACATGTGATGGTGTCTCCGCGGCTTGTGTTTTGCAGACTACCTTTAAAGACATTTTTCAAATTTAACATCTGTCACTTTATGTGGTAATAATTCAGAAATTCTTCCAGATATCCAAGTGAGGCCTCATACCCATTGGCGATTAAAAAAACTGTCCGATTTCTGGACTGGAAAAAAGGGTGGAGTGTTATGCCAGTGTCATGCGATTTCTATGCGATTTTTAATTTTTCCATCCGTTTTCTATCCGTTTTCCCAGCAACACTTTTTCTACAGTCATTTACAGGACCATTTACAGTGTTCTATACCGCAGAATGGTGATGAATCCATTTAAAACGGATGGAAAACGGATGGTCCGTTTTTGGTCCATTTTTTTAATTGCACCCATTGACTTCTATTGGCGAAAATCACTGCAAATCGCTGCATGCTGCGATTTTTTTCTCAGACCGATTTTGGCTGAGAAAAAAATCGCAAGTGAGATGTCACCCATTCACTAACATTGTTCAGAGTGCAATCGATTGCAATCGTCCGATTTTATCGCCAGTGAGTATCAGGCCTGATTCTGAGATTTTTCTTCCCGTGACACATTGCAGTTTATAATAGTGGTACATTTAGATTGACATGTTTTGCATTTATTTGCAAAAACGTCAGATATTTTGCAAAAATTTTTACAAATTGTAATTTCGAAACTTTTAATTTTTATATTGCTAAACCAAATAGTTACACTAGGCAAACTAGTTAATGCATAACTTTTACCTCAAGTCTACCCTATATCAACATCATTTTTCAAACAACATTTTACTTTGTTTTAGAAAAGCTAGCATTTTTAGCAACCATTTTTTTTTCATGAAATATACAAATCCTGTTTTTCCAGGAATCCATATTAGATAACTCTGAATGTGATTCCATTTTAAAAACTGGACCACTCAAAGTATTCAAAATTCCTGTCAATTGTTTTTTTCCTTGTTCTGAAGTGGTAACAGGACAACATGGACCCTACACATTGTTACCTACTCAATTTTGAATGCAGTGATACTCCATGTGTGGTCAGAAACAGCTGTCTGAGAATACAGTGCAACTCACAAGAGGAGCACTATCTGACATCTTCAGTGCAAATTCATTTGTCTATTTGTTTTAGTACTAAAGCACCAGCAATGATTTTATGTTCTGATGCAGTCTCGTGATATTCAATTACACTGCTCATAGGAATTCAAGCTCTGTCTTAATATTTCTTCTTTGCAATGGCACTCATGAATTAAGTATCCCATATGGATTTTTTGTCTTTTATCATTTTTAGATAACTTGTGCTTTTTATCTCTGTTATAATTGGATCTTATGTATATCACACTTTATTCACACCCAGCAGGGCATGTCTTTGAATGTTGACCTTCCTTCTTTGTCTGTTTACACCTCACTCTATTACTTTGATCTCTATATGTAGTCTATGTAGCATATAGTATTCGGTTCAAACTTGAAACACATAATAAAGCTACCATTGAATACTACTGTGTGTAACGGCTACTTTTCCATCAACTAGAATCGTCCATATTCTTTTACTCCTCAAATGGAATTGTATTACATTGCCCTGTCAAAGTGAAAGGTTTCAATTTTTCCACCAAACTGTTGATTTGGCTCGAAATTTTTCATTTTCATATAGATTACATAAGAAAATACACGACAAAATGTATTACTTTCTTCCGAAAGTGGTGATACCTCACCAGGTCCGGACTGGAATTAGAAAGCAACCCTGGCACACAAACCCCAGCAGCTCACATACTAAAACACCCTCCCCCCATTGAAGCATTGTATTTACTCAGAATAAGGCTTGTTTCACTTTTGCGTATCTGTGCGCAGTGTTAGATCCGCATAGATCCGCATCTTTAACATGGTGTACGCAGGGACATGCGTTTGCATGCATTCTCATGCGGATGAGTACGTATGCGTTGTTTTGCAGTGTACGGCTGAGAGCAATGAACGCAATATGTTGCATTTTTTGAGGCATCAAAAATTTGTCAAATATGCGCAGGCATGCCCATGCAGATGAGTGCATCAAAAAATGCATTACTGTCTATGGGAACGCATTGGTACAAAAGGACATGCGTAGGCATGTGTTCAAAATGCATGCGTACTTCAGACTGAACATGTCTAGGAAGTTGTTTTCACTTCCACTCCTAATGTGTCCTCTTCTCCCAATGTCCTCTGCCAATGTTTCTGACCCAATCCTCCAATTGACTGCCACTTCCCCTGTAACAACTTCGCCAACTACTCCTAGCCCATCTTCACAGTCCAACACCCCCAGGTCCAAAATGTAACTCCCTCCCACAGATCCCAAAAGTAAAGCCCTTTTTTTTCTTTTTTGTTATTTATTTTTCAAATTTCCTCTTGTTGTTATGTTTGTTAATAAAAATTCTTTTGGTTCACAATACCTGTTTTTTTTATCTCTCTATTTAAACATGTGTGTATTGTTGAGTGAAGTATTAATGGGTGTTACAGTAAAGGTGTTTATTATTAAACTTACAGTCAAGTTGTTAGTATTAAAGTCAGCAAACATTACAGGTACATAACATTTCAGGTACATAACATTACAGGTCCATTTAACTTAGCGGCTTAAACCATTTTGTCTTGCCATGCCACATGTCCAATATCTGAAACAAAGTAGGCAGCAAATTTATCCTTCATTTTGTCAACTTCCACTGTTGTCCTCAGAGGGTGATATTGGTAATCCTGCAATGTGGTGTTAACAGGTTTCTCAAGTTCTAAGTTGGGTCGCTCTTTTGCCAGGATGTAATTGTGCAGAACAACACACGCTTTCACAACCTCAACAATTGTCTCTATTTTTAGATTGATAGCTGTTCCCTAAATGCGCCATTTAGATACCAGAAATCCCAAGGCACACTCCACAGTTCTTCGTGCCCTTGTCAGTTGGTAGTTGTAAACCCTTTTGGTGTGATTCAAGTCCCGACTTGAGTGTGGTTTTAAGAGGTTGGCACACATTTGAAACGCTTCATCCTTCAACCATACCAAACGGCATTGGCGGTCCTTCAGTGTTTGGAAGAGGTCGTGGCTGTGGAAAATTGAAATTATTCCCATACAAACGTTGGCCAATGTCAGAGTTTTTGAAAGTCTATGATTCATTTCCTCGTCCAAATGAGCCAACGTCCACAGCGACAAATGGACAGTCAGCATCTGCAATCACCATGAGAACAATGGAAAAGTATTTTTTGTAATTGAAATACTCGGATCCACTTCTAGCAGGTTTCATAATCTGAATGTGTTTGCCGTCCACAGCCCCCAACCAGTTAGGAAAATTACAAATGTCCTGCTATTTTGCAGCATTTCCAGCCAGAGTTAAGTTGTGGGTTGGGGGAGGAATTCTTCATGTAGAACATCACATAAAGCATGGCAGGTGTCTCCAAAAATCCCAGAAAGCATGGACACTCCAATCCGGAATTGAAAATGTAGAGATGATAAGGTATCTCCGGGAGCCAAGAACAGAAAATTGAAAAAAAAGTTAAGTACATGGCTTTTATAGCAATAATAATAATGACATCTGTTTGTTTTTCAAAATTGCGTATTTCAGGGTCACCAACAGACGTTCCTCTGCAGGAATTGCTCGACGTAGCTGTGTGTCCTGCCTGGTGATGGATCCTCGGACACATAGCGGCAAGTCATTGAAGCTCTGTTCCAACATTCTCGTGTACTCAAAAAACTTCTCCGGCTTTTCATTCAGCTCAGTGTACAAGCTCTTTCGGACTTCAACGATGGGGTGTTGCCAATAGCGACAACGGCGACTTCTCCGTCTTTCTCTTCTTCTTTCGTCTTCACTAGCAAAAGCAAAGGCAAGAGCCAATTTCAATGACAAATCAAAATGAACAAGGAAGCTCTCCATGCTAGGATCCTTCTTGAAGCTGGAAACAGCAGCAAAAGACGAGGATTTCATCTGCGCAGTGTGTCTATATATAGAAATCTCATGAGACACGCCCATTGGGTGTCTGGTGTCATATCGAACGCATGCGCATAAACAATGCAAAAGCATGCAAAAACGTATACAAACGCATGTATACGCAGCACTTTTTTCCATCATGCATAAGATGAAGTGGATAAAAAACGCTGAGTAAATATGCATTATGCATGCGTTTTTGCATGCGTTTGTGCATGTGGATGATATGCTGCGGAATCAAACGCTAATGTGAACCTAGTCTTAGGGCTCATACCTATTACCACCAAAAAAAAAAATCAGTCTGATGTTCACAAAAAGTGGGATGAGTGTCATGAAAGTGGCATGTGGCTTTCATGCAAGTACAATGCAATCAGTATGCAATGTGATTTTAACGTTATCTTTTATATAGAGTAATTCTCTGTCATTTAACGTTCATCTCAGTGTCTCTGCTGCCTGGCAGACTCAATGCTCAAATCATGCAACTGTTCAGGCTGCCAAGTAGATGTAGCAGAGCTAGACTCATCAAGTGACAAATGGATTGAATTGGTGACATCAAGCCCATGGCTTCGTAATGGAGAGGTGTCTGCAACTCACATATTCATTACTAGAGTTGAGCGATACCAGCCGATACTTGAAAATATCGGATCGGAATGGATCGGCCGATCTTAAAAAAAAGTATCGGTATCGCCGATTCCGATACCGGGAACCAATGCAAGTCAATGGGGCCAAAATATCGGAATTAAAAAAAACCCTTTCTTTCCTTGTAGGTTAATTCTACATGAAGAAAAACAACTAAGAATAATGTAGAATGTATTGTGGGAGGTGGAGGAGACATTAAAGCCATAGAGGTTTAGCCCAATCAAATGGAAAGCAGGAATTAAACTTTTTTTTTAAAGATGTTAGGAGTTACAAAGATATTGACTATGTTAGCCTCATTTATATTTTGCCAGACATGTATGTCTTCTTCTTCTTTCTTCTTTCTTCTTCTTTCTTATTCTTCTTCCTTTTTTTACCTTCTTCTTCTTCTTCTTATTCCTTTTTTTACATTCTTCTTCTTCTTCTTCCTTTTTTTACATTCTTCTACTTCCTTTTTTTACATTCTTCTTCTTCCTTTTTTTACATTCTTCTTCTTATTCCTTTTTTTACATTCTTCTTCTTCTTCCTTTTTTAAATTCTTCTACTTCCTTTTTTACATTCTTCTTCTTCTTCTTCTTCTTCTTCTTCTTCTTCTTCTTCTTCTTCTTCTTCCTTTTCTTACATTCTTCATATTCTTCTTATTCAACAATTATTATTCTACATATTCAGCTTCTTCATCTTCTTCCTATTCTTCTTCATCATATTCTTGTTTGTGTCAGGCATTCCTGTAGTTGTTATCTAGAAAAGTTAGAAGTTTACACCTTCCGTTCTGCCTGTCACAAAAGATTTACAACAGGATTTGTCCGCGTTCAGTTTGGCCTGCAGCAGCAGGCCTTTTCCAGGGGCACCACGAGGAGGAACGGACTCACCCCCATACACTGCTTAGTCTTCTTCTGCTTATAAATAAGATAATATCATTTGCTCAGAGTATTAGTCTTATGCTTAATGTTCTTCTGCTTTGTTTTTTTTATGCTTCTTTGTCTTCTCTCTCTTGTTGTTCTGCATCTTGGTGGTTGTCTTCCTGTTCTTTGTCCTCTTGAACCAGCTGACGGTACTGGCACCCGGAGGGGCAGCAGAAGGAACAAGAGCCAATGGCACTACCGAGGACCAGCTGACAGTGCTGGAACCCGGTTACTAAGCAGGAGGTACCTGTGCTACAAAGCACTACCAAGGACCAGCAGACGTTGCCGGAACTCGGATACCGAGATGGAGGCACCTAGGCCAAAGGCTCTGACGAGAACCAGCTGACGGTGCTGGAACCCGGAGGGGTAGCATAAGCTGCAAGAGCAAATGGAAATAGCGAGGACCAGCTGACAGTGCTGGCACCCGGAGGGGCAGCAGAAGGAATAAGAGCCAATGGCACAACCGAGGACCAGCTGACGGTGCTGGAACCCGGTTACTAAGCAGGAGGTACCTGTGCTACAAAGCACTACCAAGGACCAGCAGACGTTGCCGGAACTCGGATACCGAGATGGAGGCACCTAGGCCAAAGGCTCTGACGAGAACCAGCTGACGGTGCTGGAACCCGGAGGGGTAGCATAAGCTGCAAGAGCAAATGGAAATAGCGAGGACCAGCTGACAGTGCTGGCACCCGGAGGGGCAGCAGAAGGAATAAGAGCCAATGGCACAACCGAGGACCAGCTGACGGTGCTGGAACCCGGTTACTAAGCAGGAGGTACCTGTGCTACAAAGCACTACCAAGGACCAGCAGACGTTGCCGGAACTCGGATACCGAGATGGAGGCACCTAGGCCAAAGGCTCTGACGAGAACCAGCTGACGGTGCTGGAACCCGGAGGGGTATCAGAAGTTACCCCTGAAAAGAAAAGTTGGCATGCCGCAAGCTGGCCGCAGTTACCGAATCACACAGTCCTACAGGGAGTGCTTGTCCTACTGGCACTATGGAACAAGCCTTTCTTACCAGAACCCGCAGTCCACATAGGAAGCACCTAAACTGCTGGCACCCTAGCCTCGGCTAACCCAACCGCAACACGACATGGCAACTTGGGGTGGCAAACTGACATTGACACTTCCCAGAAACAGCAGGCAGGGCTGGAACCAAGCTGGGCAGGAGGGAGTACCCGTGCCAAAGTCAGTTATGAGCAGCAACTGGCGATGTTGGAGCCCAGGACAAGCACTTAGCAGGCTGAGGCCTGATGTGCTGTCAATTGGGAGGCAGCAGGACAGATTGCCATCAAAACAGCAGGGGAACAGCTGACGTTACTGAACCCCACAAACACAGGAGCTAGTGTTTTACTCTGTGAAGACGGCACTTCCGAGCAACAACTGGCTGTGTTGAAGCCCAGGGACAAGCACGGAGCAGGCTGAGGCTGCATTGAAGAAATTTTAAGATCGGTTGTAGACTACTAATTTGAACCAAGCTCCACTTAGGCCTGTGGCTTCACTGATTTTCGTATTTCCCCTGTCCTCCAACCCCGCCAGTTACAGCTCCGAAGTGGCGTCTGCACAATCCACACTTGTTCCTGTGTTACAGGTGTTCAGTCCGGTCAGTTAATCCCCTGATGTGTGTCCGGCAATGTCGCCTGCTCTGTCCACATTCCCATAATGGGAATGTGGACAGAGCAGGCGACATTGCCGGACACACATCAGGGGATTAACTGACCGGACTGAACACCTGTAACACAGGAACAAGTGTGGATTGTGCAGACGCCACTTCGGAGCTGTAACTGGCAGGGTTGGAGGACAGGGGAAATACGAGAGACAGTGGAGCCACAGGCCTAATTGGAGCACGGTTAAAAATCAGTAGTGGTACGACTGTGTAGGCAGCAGGAGACTTTGCCATCCACACAGCAGGGGATCAGCTGACATTACTGAACCCCACTGAGACACGGGAGCAAGTATCTCTTTCCGTGTGGACGGCACTTCCGAACTACAACTGACTGTGTTGAAGCCCAGGAAATAGGAGGGTGTAGGCAGAGGCCTACTGTATTTTGAATGAGGTGACAGCAGGAGAGACTGCCATCCACACAGCAGGGGATCAGCTGACATTACTGAACCCCACTGAGACACGGGAGCAAGTATCTCTTTCCATGTGGACGGCACTTCCGAACTACAACTGGCTGTGTTGAAGCCCAGGAAATAGGAGGGTGTAGGCAGAGGCCTACTGTATTTTGAATGAGGTGACAGCAGGAGAGACTGCCATCCACACAGCAGGGGATCAGCTGACATTACTGAACCCCACTGAGACACGGGAGCAAGTATCTCTTTCCGTGTGGACGGCACTTCCGAACTACAACTGGCTGTGTTGAAGCCCAGGAAATAGGAGGGTGTAGGCAGAGGCCTACTGTATTTTGAATGAGGTGACAGCAGGAGAGACTGCCATCCACACAGCAGGGGATCAGCTGACATTACTGAACCCCACTGAGACACGGGAGCAAGTATCTCTTTCCGTGTGGACGGCACTTCCGAACTACAACTGGCTGTGTTGAAGCCCAGGAAATAGGAGGGTGTAGGCAGAGGCCTACTGTATTTTGAATGAGGTGACAGCAGGAGAGACTGCCATCCACACAGCAGGGGATCAGCTGACATTACTGAACCCCACTGAGACACGGGAGCAAGTATCTCTTTCCGTGTGGACGGCACTTCAGAACTACAACTGGCTGTGTTGAAGCCCAGGAAATAGGAGGGTGTAGGCAGAGGCCTACTGTATTTTGAATGAGGTGACAGCAGGAGAGACTGCCATCCACACAGCAGGGGATCAGCTGACATTACTGAACCCCACTGAGACACGGGAGCAAGTATCTCTTTCCGTGTGGACGGCACTTCCGAACTACAACTGGCTGTGTTGAAGCCCAGGAAATAGGAGGGTGTAGGCAGAGGCCTACTGTATTTTGAATGAGGTGACAGCAGGAGAGACTGCCATCCACACAGCAGGGGATCAGCTGACATTACTGAACCCCTCTGAGACACGGGAGCAAGTATCTCTTTCCGTGTGGACGGCACTTCCGAACTACAACTGGCTGTGTTGAAGTCCAGGAAATAGGAGGGTGTAGGCAGAGGCCTACTGTATTTTGAATGAGGTTACAGCAGGAGAGACTGCCATCCACACAGCAGGGGATCAGCTGACGTTACTGAACCCCACTGAGACACGGGAGCAAGTATCTCTTTCCGTGTGGACGGCACTTCCGAACTACAACTGCCTGTGTTGAAGCCCAGAAAATAGGAGGGTGTAGGCAGAGGCCTACTGTATTTTGAATGAGGTGACAGCAGGAGAGACTGCCATCCACACAGCAGGGGATCAGCTGACGTTACTGAACCCCACTGAGACACGGGAGCAAGTATCTCTTTCCGTGTGGACGGCACTTCCGAACTACAACTGGCTGTGTTGAAGCCCAGGAAATAGGAGGGTGTAGGCAGAGGCCTACTGTATTTCAAATGAGGTTACAGCAGGAGAGACTGCCATCCACACAGCAGGGGATCAGCTGACGTTACTGAACCCCACTGAGACACGGGAGCAAGTATCTCTTTCCGTGTGGACGGCACTTCCGAACTACAACTGCCTGTGTTGAAGCCCAGAAAATAGGAGGGTGTAGGCAGAGGCCTACTGTATTTTGAATGAGGTGACAGCAGGAGAGACTGCCATCCACACAGCAGGGGATCAGCTGACATTACTGAACCCCACTGAGACACGGGAGCAAGTATCTCTTTCCGTGTGGACGGCACTTCCGAACTACAACTGGCTGTGTTGAAGCCCAGGAAATAGGAGGGTGTAGGCAGAGGCCTACTGTATTTCAAATTAGGTTACAGCAGGAGAGACTGCCATCCACACAGCAGGGGATCAGCTGACGTTACTGAACCCCACTGAGACACGGGAGCAAGTATCTCTTTCCGTGTGGACGGCACTTCCGAACTACAACTGGCTGTGTTGAAGCCCAGGAAATAGGACGGTGTAGGCAGAGGCCTACTGTATTTTGAATGAGGTGACAGCAGGAGAGACTGCCATCCACACAGCAGGGGATCAGCTGACATTACTGAACCCCACTGAGACACGGGAGCAAGTATCTCTTTCCGTGTGGACGGCACTTCCGAACTACAACTGGCTGTGTTGAAGCCCAGGAAATAGGAGGGTGTAGGCAGAGGCCTACTGTATTTTGAATGAGTTTACAGCAGGAGAGACTGCCATCCACACAGCAGGGGATCAGCTGACGTTACTGAACCCCACTGAGACACGGGAGCAAGTATCTCTTTCCGTGTGGACGGCACTTCCGAACTACAACTGGCTGTGTTGAAGCCCAGGAAATAGGAGGGTGTAGGCAGAGGCCTACTGTATTTTAAATGAGTTTACAGCAGGAGAGACTGCCATCCACACAGCAGGGGATCAGCTGACGTTACTGAACCCCACTGAGACACGGGAGCAAGTATCTCTTTCCGTGTGGACGGCACTTCCGAACTACAACTGGCTGTGTTGAAGCCCAGGAAATAGGAGGGTGTAGGCAGAGGCCTACTGTATTTTGAATGAGTTTACAGCAGAAGAGACTGCGATCCACACAGCAGGGGATCAGCTGACATTACTGAACCCCACTGAGACACGGGAGCAAGTATCTCTTTCCGTGTGGACGGCACTTCCGAACTACAACTGGCTGTGTTGAAGCCCAGGAAATAGGAGGGTGTAGGCAGAGGCCTACTGTCTTTGTAATGCGGAGACAGCAGGAGAGACTGCCATCCACACAGCAGGGGATCAGCTGACATTACTGAACCCCACTGAGACACGGGAGCAAGTATCTCTTTCCGTGTGGACGGCACTTCCGAACTACAACTGGCTGTGTTGAAGCCCAGGAAATAGGAGGGTGTAGGCAGAGGCCTACTGTATTTTGAATGAGTTTACAGCAGAAGAGACTGCCATCCACACAGCAGGGGATCAGCTGACATTACTGAACCCCACTGAGACACGGGAGCAAGTATCTCTTTCCGTGTGGACGGCACTTCCGAACTACAACTGGCTGTGTTGAAGCCCAGGAAATAGGAGGGTGTAGGCAGAGGCCTACTGTCTTTGTAATGCGGAGACAGCAGGAGAGACTGCCATCTCCACAGCAGGGGATCAGCTGGCAATGATGAACCCCACTAACACTTGAACGAATGTGTTTGGCTCTGTGGAGACGACACTTCTGAACACCAACTGACGCTGTTGGAGCCCAGGATTAGGCGAGGAGCAGGCTGTGGCCTACTGGATTTTGGCAGGTGAAGGCAGCAGGAGACTTGCCATCTCCACAGCAGGGGAACAGCTGGCAGTGCTGAACCCCACTAACACTCTAACGAAGGTGTTTGGCTCTGTGGAGACGACACTTCTGAACACCAACTGACGCTGTTGGAGCCCAGGATTAGGCGAGGAGCAGGCTGGGGCCTACTGGATTTTGGCAGGTGAAGGCAGCAGGAGACTTGCCATCTCCACAGCAGGGGAACAGCTGGCAGTGCTGAACCCCACTAACACTCTAACGAATGTGTTTGGCTCTGTGGAGACGACACTTCTGAACACCAACTGACGCTGTTGGAGCCCAGGATTAGGCGAGGAGCAGGCTGTGGCCTACTGGATTTTGGCAGGTGAAGGCAGCAGGAGACTTGCCATCTCCACAGCAGGGGAACAGCTGGCAGTGCTGAACCCCACTAACACTCTAACGAAGGTGTTTGGCTCTGTGGAGACGACACTTGTGAACACCAACTGACGCTGTTGGAGCCCAGGATTAGGCGAGGAGCAGGCTGGGGCCTACTGGATTTTGGCAGGTGAAGGCAGCAGGAGACTTGCCATCTCCACAGCAGGGGAACAGCTGGCAGTGCTGAACCCCACTAACACTCTAACGAAGGTGTTTGGCTCTGTGGAGACGACACTTCTGAACACCAACTGACGCTGTTGGAGCCCAGGATTAGGCGAGGAGCAGGCTGGGGCCTACTGGATTTTGGCAGGTGAAGGCAGCAGGAGACTTGCCATCTCCACAGCAGGGGAACAGCTGGCAGTGCTGAACCCCACTAACACTCGAACAAATGTGTTTGGCTCTGTGGAGACGACACTTCTGAACACCAACTGACGCTGTTGGAGCCCAGGATTAGGCGAGGAGCAGGCTGGGGCCTACTGGATTTTGGCAGGTGAAGGCAGCAGTAGACTTGCCATCTCCACAGCAGGGGAACAGCTGGCAGTGCTGAACCCCACTAACACTCTAACGAAGGTGTTTGGCTCTGTGGAGACGACACTTCTGAACACCAACTGACGCTGTTGGAGCCCAGGATTAGGCGAGGAGCAGGCTGTGGCCTACTGGATTTTGGCAGGTGAAGGCAGCAGGAGACTTGCCATCTCCACAGCAGGGGAACAGCTGGCAGTGCTGAACCCCACTAACACTCTAACGAAGGTGTTTGGCTCTGTGGAGACGACACTTCTGAACACCAACTGACGCTGTTGGAGCCCAGGATTAGGCGAGGAGCAGGCTGGGGCCTACTGGATTTTGGCAGGTGAAGGCAGCAGGAGACTTGCCATCTCCACAGCAGGGGAACAGCTGGCAGTGCTGAACCCCACTAACACTCGAACGAATGTGTTTGGCTCTGTGGAGACGACACTTCTGAACACCAACTGACGCTGTTGGAGCCCAGGATTAGGCGAGGAGCAGGCTGGGGCCTACTGGATTTTGGCAGGTGAAGGCAGCAGGAGACTTGCCATCTCCACAGCAGGGGAACAGCTGGCAGTGCTGAACCCCACTAACACTCGAACAAATGTGTTTGGCTCTGTGGAGACGACACTTCTGAACACCAACTGACGCTGTTGGAGCCCAGGATTAGGCGAGGAGCAGGCTGGGGCCTACTGGATTTTGGCAGGTGAAGGCAGCAGTAGACTTGCCATCTCCACAGCAGGGGAACAGCTGGCAGTGCTGAACCCCACTAACACTCTAACGAAGGTGTTTGGCTCTGTGGAGACGACACTTCTGAACACCAACTGACGCTGTTGGAGCCCAGGATTAGGCGAGGAGCAGGCTGTGGCCTACTGGATTTTGGCAGGTGAAGGCAGCAGGAGACTTGCCATCTCCACAGCAGGGGAACAGCTGGCAGTGCTGAACCCCACTAACACTCTAACGAAGGTGTTTGGCTCTGTGGAGACGACACTTCTGAACACCAACTGACGCTGTTGGAGCCCAGGATTAGGCGAGGAGCAGGCTGGGGCCTACTGGATTTTGGCAGGTGAAGGCAGCAGGAGACTTGCCATCTCCACAGCAGGGGAACAGCTGGCAGTGCTGAACCCCACTAACACTCTAACGAATGTGTTTGGCTCTGTGGAGACGACACTTCTGAACACCAACTGACGCTGTTGGAGCCCAGGATTAGGCGAGGAGCAGGCTGTGGCCTACTGGATTTTGGCAGGTGAAGGCAGCAGGAGACTTGCCATCTCCACAGCAGGGGAACAGCTGGCAGTGCTGAACCCCACTAACACTCTAACGAATGTGTTTGGCTCTGTGGAGACGACACTTCTGAACACCAACTGACACTGTTGGAGCCCAGGATTAGGCGAGGAGCATGCTGTGGCCTACTGGATTTTGGCAGGTGAAGGCAGCAGGAGACTTGCCATCTCCACAGCAGGGGAACAGCTGGCAGTGCTGAACCCCACTAACACTCTAACGAATGTGTTTGGTTCTGTGGAGACGACACTTCTGAACACCAACTGACGCTGTTGGAGCCCAGGATTACGCATGCCGCATGCAGAGGCCAATGGGCAGCGGTTTTTATGGAGGTTGTGGACTACTACTGATTCTAACCATGCTCCACTTAGGCCTCTGGCTCCACTGTCTCTACTATTTACCCTGGCCTCCAACCCCGCCAGCTACATCTCTGAAGTGGCGTCAGCACAATCTACACTTGTTCCTGTGTTACTGGTGCTCAGTCCCGTCAGTTGATCCCCTGATGTTTGTCCGGCAAGTTCGCCAGCTCTGTCCTCATTCCCACTACTGGTTATGGGAATGTGGACAGAGCAGGAGACCTTGCCGGACACACATCAGGGGATAAACTGATGGGACTGAGCCACAGGAACACAGGAACAAGTGTAGATTGTGCTGACGCCACTTCAGAGATGTAGATGGCGGGGTTGGAGGTCAGGGGAAATAGTAGAGACAGTGGAGCCAGAGACCTAAGTTGGGCACGGTTAAAAATCAGTAGTGGTTTGAATGTTGATGGAGCTGGTGACTTTGCCGTCCACACAGCAGGGGATCAGCTGGCATTACTGAACCCCACTAACACAGGAGCTAGTGTGTTTCTCTGTGCAGACGACACATCTGAGCGACAACTGGCTGTGTTGAAGCAAAGGGATTATAGTTCAGGTGGTAGAAAAATGAACACACCAGCAGACCTGGATACAGTTGCCAACCACTAATTTAGTCTGTAAGAGGAATGTCAAAGTCTTTGGAGATCCAGGCCTTGTTCATTTTCAGAAAAGTCAGCCGGTCAACATTATCGGAAGATAGTCGCGTGCGACGGTCTGTTAGTACACCACCTGCGGCACTAAAGACACGTTCCGATAATACACTGGCAGCAGGGCAAGCCAGCACCTCCAATGCATACTGGCTAAGCTCTGGCCATGTATCCAGCTTAGAGACCCAAAACTTGAAGGGGGAAGAGCCATCTGGGAGTACAGCGACAGGGCAAGACATGTAGGCTGACACCATCTGACGGAAGCGTTGCCTCCTGCTGACTCGAGGCGTCGCTGATGGTGTAGACAATTGTGGTGGACACACAAAACTTTGCCACATTTGGGCCATAGTGGTCTTGCCTTGTGCTGCGGCGCTGCCTCTGCTCCCTCTTTGTGCAGAGTTTCCTCCACTGCCTCGACGCACAGAGCTGCTTTGTAAAGCACTAGCAACAATGCTGTCGGGTGGAATGGAAAACATTATGGACTGCACCAGTGACTCTTCGTACTCCCGCATTTTACGCTCCCGGTTCAACGTTGGTATGAGCCTTTGTACGCTGTCCCGGTAGCGAGGATCTAGGAGGGTGTACACCCAATAATCAGCCGAGACGAGAATGTGGGCGATGCGGCGGTCGTTTCTCAGGCACTGCAGCATGAAATCAACCATGTGCTGCAGACTCCCAACTGCCAAAGAACCGCTGTCCCCTGTTTGAGGCGTGACCTCGGCCTGCTCTGCATCACCCCACCCTCGCTGTACATACTGAGTAGAGGTTTGTGTACCTCCCTCCTCTGGAGAGATGTCTTCCTCCTCCATCGACTCCTCCTCATCCTCCTCACAAAGTGTCCCCTGCCTAGGCCTTTGTGAGGAAACACGTAGCGCAGACTGTCCAGAAGTCATGCTGACTAGTGCATCATCTGAACTCGCCATCCGCGTGGATTCATCGAAGGCACGCAAAACGAGGCAGATGTCCTTCATAGAGGCCCACTCAATGGTGCTGAAGTGTGAACGGCGCACAGTGCGACTTGTTTGCGCCTGATGCAGCTGGTACTCCATGACTGCTGCCTGCTGCTCACACAACCGCTCCAACATATGTAACGTTGAATTCCACCGGGTGGGTAGGTCACATATGATGCGATGTTCCGGAAGGCCAAATCGTCGCTGCAGAGCAGCGAGGCGCGATCTTGCCGTGCTGGAACGTCGCAAGTGAGCGCACTCTATGCGGACCTTGTGCAACAGTGCAGCAAGATCCGGATAGTCCCTCAGAAAGCTCTGCACGACCAAGTTAAGAACATGTGCCAGACATGGGATGTGTGTGAGGTTGCCTAGGCCAAGAGCTGCCACCAGATTTCGGCCATTGTCACACACTACCAAGCCCGGCTGGAGATTCGCTGGCCCAAACCACACATCGCTCTCCAGCTTGATAGCATTCCAGAGCTCCTGCGCTGTGTGGCTTCGATTCCCCAAAGAAATTAATTTGAGTACAGCCTGTTGACGTTTGGCCACGGCTGTGCTCATATCGGTCGTAACAGGCTCCTGCTCTGCTGTTTCTGAGGAACTTGAGTAGGAGGAGGAGTCTATGTGTACAGACTGGAGTCCTGCAATCCGTGGCGTTGGAAGAAGACGTACAGCGCCACTCTCCAGATCCGTACCCGGCTCCACAACATTGACCCAGTGGGCAGTGAGGGAAAGGTATCGTCCCTGTCCATGGTTACTGGTCCACGCATCGGTGGTCAGGTGGACCTTGCTACTAACGGCGTTTAGTAGCGCATGTTTTATTTTGCCCTCAACATGTTTCTGCAGGGCAGGGACGGCTTGCCTGCTGAAATAAAAGCGGCTGGGCACGTTGTATTGGGGGACTGCCAATGCCATTAAGTCCCGGAAGGTGTCAGTGTCCACCAGCCTGAATGACAGCATTTCAACTGCCAGAAGTTTGGCAATGCCAGCATTCAGAGACTGTGCTCGGGGATGGTTTGCCGAGTAAGGGCGCCTTTTATCCCATGCCTGTGCTACCGATGGCTGTGATGGATGGGAACGTGCTGCTATGGGTGTAATCTGACAGGGTCTCCGGACAACAGTGGCAGAGGTTCTTCCTTGGCGATCCTGTGAGGAAGCCGAACCAGCAGTGTGTGAGCTGGAGGAAGAGGGCCCAACACGAACTGAAGAGGTGGTAGGTGGTGCTGTACGTTGGCCTACGTCTTCAGGGTGTCTCTGCAACTCCAACTCGTGCTTGGTGCGCACATGTTTCCACATATTTGTGGTATTGAGGTTGCTGACATTTCTCCCTCTTTTGACTCTCTGATGACACAGCTTGCATTTGACAAAGCAAATGTCATCTGCAACTGTGTCAAAAAAGGACCACGCACTGCAACTCTTGTGAGCGCCCGGTTTGCCTTTGGAAGGAGGAATGCTCCTAACGGGTGCCGAAGTGGAGGGTACAGGCAACCAAGTCTTCCCCCTCCCTCTGCCTCCTGTTTTGGCTGGTAGGGGAATCTCTTCCTCCGAGCTGCTCCCACCACCTTCCTGTTGCTCACGCCATGATGGGTCAAGGACCTCATCATCTTCCCTCCCCTCTTCAAACAGCTGCTTCTCCGGGGTTGTCTCGCCAGCACCGTACGCACCAGAAAGTGGCAACTGAGTCTCGTCATCATCTGATGCGTACTGAGGTGTGCTGACCATAGGCACTGGCCCACTCGCCTCTTCAGATTCAGAGGGACAAAGAAGTTGCGCATCACTGCATACTCCCTCTTCTTCACATTCAGGAATGCTGCTTGGCTGGCCCCCTCTTTCCAAGCCAACAGATTCCGAGAACAGAAGTAGAGACTGTGATGGCTCCTGTCCATGTCTCTCTGACTGCCTGGGCACTTTGGCAGGTGGTGAAGAGACAGATGGTTGCTCTTCGGTGCTCTGACCCTGAGAGGATGCGGAAGTAATTGAAGTCGATGCGTTAGCTGCCATCCATCCGACAACGGCTTCAATTTGTTCCTCCCGCAGCAGTGGGGTACGTTGAGGTCCTACAAAGCTGCGCATAAAGGACTGTTGCCTGCTAAAACTGGGGGATGCTGATCCACTGGTGCCCGCAGCAGGCCCAGAATCCCCATGTCCTCTACCTGTAGAATCCCCACGTCCTCTCCCTGCAGAATCCCCACGTCCTCTCCCTGCTGAAACTCCACGCCCACGCCCACGCCCACGCGCCTTACTCCCTGCCTTCTTCATCTTGCAAGACTGCTTAAGATAGGCAAAAAAGTACAAAGGGGGGCCTTAGTGTGCTTATTCCTGAACAGCTGGTTACAGGTACAAGAAACACTAATTTTATGAAGTGTGTGTGTGTGTGGACTAGACTTTAATAGGAGCTGATGTGGCCTACACAAGTTCAAAATGTAGTGTTTGGTGAACTTTTTTTGTGGTTTCTTTGTTGGAAACAAACTCAAAGTATGTGAACAAAGAATTGAAACTGATAGTATCACCAACTTTTTGGAGCTATTACAATGCAGGCAGGTAACCTACAATGCAAAAGATGAGGCTCCAAAAAAATTGGGTAATACTAATCTGGCTGCGCCGGCAGGGCACAAGCCAGAAAAAAAGGCTCCTCTATCTACTCCTATATAGTGTTTGCAACCAACCAATGTTGATGGATACGGATGGATGCACACTAATAGGAGAAGAAAAAATGAGCTGCACTCAAAGACAAATATGTGTGAGGCAGTGACGCACGTTGAGCGTCCTACAACCAGACGTAGCTGCAGGACACTCTACTCAGCGTGAGCTGCACTCACACACAGTCAGAGGCCTCTCAGACAGCCGTCAACAGTGCAGCTAAGTGGGCACTGGCACTGACAGGCTGCAGAAAGGCTCCGCTGTGTACTCCTTTATAGTGTTTGCAACCACCGTAGATGGAGACGGATGGATGCACACTAATAGAAGAAAAAATGAGCTGCACTCAAATAAAAATATGTGTGAGGCACTGACGCACGCTGAGCGTCCTACAGCCAGACGTAGCTGCAGGACACACTACTCAGCGTGAGCTGCACTCACACACAGTCAGAGACCTCTCAGACAGCCGTGAACAGTGCAGCAAAGTGAACACTAGCACTGAAAGGCTGCAGAAATGCTCCGCTGTCTACTACTAGTGTTTGCAACCAACGTATATGGATACGGATGGAAGCACACTAGATTGAAATTATGTAAAAAATGCAGCTCAAAAAATAAAAGATGTATGAGGCAGCAGTGATCACACTGGGTGGCCTACAGCCTGACGTGGCTGCAGGACCCACTCCACAGCGTGAGCTGCACTCACACAGCCCTTGCAGACAGCTGTGAACACTGCTGCTAGGGCAAAGAAGGCTACAGTGGTGGTTTATGTAGCCTGGGTAAAGCACTGGATGTTTGGTGGAATCGCTATTTCTAACTGTCCCTCACAGTCTTCTACAGCAGCCTGTCCCTAACTGAATTCACAGTAGAGTGACCAGAAATGGCGGCTGCGGTGGCTTTTATAGTGCATCATGACATCATTTCGGCAGCCAATCACAGCCATGCCAATAGTTAACATGCCTACATGCCTAACAGGATGTGCCCACACTTCGGAGGATTCCCATTGGCTTAATCAAAGCAAGCAGGCTCATAGCATGATGGGAACTTCCTATTCCGATTCCGATTCCGGAATCCGATATGACAAAAGTATCGGAACTAAGTATCGGAATTCCGATACCGCTAATATCGGCCGATACCCGATACTTGCGGTATCGGAATGCTCAACACTATTCATTACTAGTCATATAGTTATACAGTAAATAAACACACAGCAAGTATAAAGTCTTTTATTTGAAATAAAACACTCCTTTTTTATTTAAAAATAACAAACTCACCAGTTATACTCACCTAACACCCATTACACTGAAGCCCTCATTTCTGTAATAAAACAAAAATATAAAACAATATCCCTCACATGTCCATCACGTGTCCATCATTCTGTTCCACGCCATAATCCAAGTCTGTGGATTAGTAGTTATCAATCTGGACGGTGCTAAAATGTGACCGTACAGGCTGAGAACCACTGATGAATGAGTGAGTAGCATGACATCTACAAGGTTACTACCAGTCACTGAGGCTGCGTCCCTGGCAGGTCCAATGAGCTGCAGTGACCTCGATGAGATGCCTGCTAGCACAGTGAGAAAAAACCTCATGGTGCAGAGGTGAGATCACCTCCGTTCACAAGGAAAATTTCACTGCCATGAAACTGAACTGCGATGAACTTGCCTCCGCACCGTAAGACATTTTCTCTCTGTGCTAGCAGTGATCTCACCGAAGTTATCGCAATTCATTTGCCTGGCTGGGTACACAGCCCCCATGATGGCAGTAACCTCAATGACATCATCACTGGTCACTGATGCTGCGCTTGTAGCAGCTCATTCACCAGTGGTTCTCAGTCTGGATGGTGGCATCTTAGCACCATCCAGTTTGAAAGCTGTTAATCCCCCAGACATGGATTATGGTGTGGGAAGAACCTGGCAAAGTGTCAGAATTGGAGCATCTAATAGATGCAAATTTTTGGGGCTGCTATTTTTAGGCTGGTGTGAGGTAGCGTAGGGTCGCCACCAGGTTTGCACCATTATTGCGCATGTCCTTCCCTGGCATCTGTTGGAATATGTTTGGTGGAACAACTCCATTCCTGTCTATGAGTATTTAGATGCTAGATTTGCATGTTGTTCATAAAGATAGAAAAAAACCTCCCAGAGGATCAAAGAGGAAGAGCATGTGGTTGTATTTTCTGTTTGTTTTCCTGTGTCTGTGTATGAGAGAAGTAGCCTTCTGCAGATGATGCACTGATAGAGACACACAAATTATTTATTCCTAATCTATTAAGCTTATCATATTGTTCCTGAATAAAGAAGCTCTGTTGTCACACGCTTGGAGAGTATCCTGAATAATCCGCTGCCAACAGCATCAGATTCAGTGGAGACAGCCATTTCTCAAACTCAGCTTGGATATCTGTCCACAACTCTTGAGATGTGTGACTGCATTCTCCAAGGCATGTTAATTTGAACAATGCCTGATTGCAGTGAGCCATGGCTGAGCAGAACGGAGGTGGGGGATATTCTATCTGCACTGTTGTAACACGCGTCTGATTAAGGGAGATGTTGAGTGCTGAGGTGAAGGCCCTAGAGGAGGTGGAGGAGCCAGAAGCAGTTGAGGAATTGTTAGATATAAAGGTTTGTTCCACAAGTCTTGGGGATTCAAAGTCTTGTGGAGCAGCCCCTTGACCGCCTTCACCCACATCCATAAGAGTCACCCAGTATCCATTCAGTGAAATATATTGCAACTGCCCTTGTTTGTTCATACAGGTGTCAATGGTGAAATGCGCCCTGACAGACATAATTTTTTTCATGGAATGGGTGATGTTATCTGTGACATGCTTGTGTAGCGCAGGCACAGCTTTCTTAGAGAAGTAGTGGTGACTGGTCAACTGGTACTGAGTAATTGCAATGGTCATCAACTTTCTGAAACAGTCTGTATCCACCAAGTGGAAAGGCAGAATTTCCATGGCCAACAGATTGGAGATGGTGGAGTTCAAACTCTTAGCTTTGGCATGTGTAGGAGGAAACATTTTTTTCCGTGACCATAACTGCGGGTCCAAAGGCTGGCTGCTGTGCTGTGAGGGCAGAGTACTGAGAACAGGACAACTGCTGGACTATGAGTTAGGTGCAGGCAGAGATGTTATGGTGGATTGAGAAAGATGTGTTGTGCTAGGTGACATAAAAACAGCAGACATGTCCATTTCTGTAACAGCTCACAAGCTCTCACTCATCCCGTTTGTAGGTTGTAAGCAAGCAAAGTTTTTGCAGCCAGAGACCTGTGTGAGAAGACTTGCCATGGCAATAGAGGAGGAGGAAGAAGAAGCAGCAGATGTGGTTGGTGGGCTGACTAGTGGTTGGTGAGGCCAACTATTCTGCATTTTAGTGCCGTGGGCATTGGTGTAGATGATTTCCTCTTCTGGATTCTGTGAATCTTCAGAGGAGACCTCTTGATGCCCATGGAATAGAATGTGTGTACAGCTCTGCAGAATGGCCCATCTATGGCTCCAATAAGTCAATTGGGCATTTGACAGTTTGTGACGCGGGGAGAAAAAGGGTCATTGGGGTGCCACCTCTGAGTATTTTACTGTGTGTGATGTGATGGTTGAGGAAGAGACGGAGAGGACACTTGATGCAGCACTTGCCATCCACTGGAGCATATGGTCTTTCTGAGCCTCATCTAAAAGGCGTACCGCTGTGCGGCAGCCAAAGAAGGGGAGTCGAGTAGCCCGTTCAGTAACAAATGTTATCAATGGTCTTTGGATAGAACGAGACGGTGTTCGTTTAGTTGAGCTTTCTTTAACATTAACACCTAACCCACGTACACGTCAAACTCCAAGCCTATTACCCCTTCCACCCCTCCAAATCCTACTAACAGGTTCACTTTAAAGCAGTTGAAAGGCTATACTCTTTCCCATCTTAGCTTTGCCCAATTTGACAGAAAAGATGGAAAATGGTATAAAATCGACAAAAGATGCTACATTTTTAGCAACTTCAAGTTGCACAAATATCTTGTTATATTTTAAGGTGTTTTTCTCCAGAATCCTGGCAAAAATGGCTTGATTAATTGTGCCCTATGTCTCAAAACAAAATTCCAGAATAGATTAATGAGGGTCCGTTTGAGTATTGCTTTATATTAAACATAAAAATCTCTATTGCAATCATCAATAATACCGCATCAGAAACTTTTTTTGAAGGTTTGTTTTCTGTTGATTCGTATTTTCATACTGTCCTTATTACTGGATATACATGCAGCCTAAAATCTTCAGCTTGTCTACATTTTTTCCTTGAATCCACAAGGGGGCAATCTTATCTGCTGAATATTTGGCCAGTAGCAAATTTAAGTGTTTATTTTGCTGTGAAGCAAAGTGCATGTTACCAAAACACATGAATATTCTTTAAACTTTTTTTTTTACTCTTTCTGAATGCTAAACTGTGTGAGCAGTAATGTAAGTGTGGGTTTGAATTTCTGGGTCTACAAATGCACCTATTAGTATTCTGGCGAGGATCCTGAACATGAGACTTCAAAGAACATTCTGGGATCTTTGATAGCCATGAATGTGTGAAAGAATCTGTGAGACACAAACATGTGTAAGCACCTGATTTTCACACTTCTGGCCACATTCTGACTATTTGCAAAGACTTAAGGCCCCTTATTTATATTACAAACTTGCAGACATGTGCCTGCCACTTCCAGCACCAGCATCGTGATGTGAGGATTTACAAGTCTGCAGTCCTATAGAATGACTGCAGACTTGTAGCCTAAGGCTGGACAACTATTTTAACCCCTTTCCAACATCAGATGTAATTATACGCCGATGTCGGACTCCCACCCTTTGATGTGAGCTCCAGGGCTAAGCCCACGTCTTTTCGGACATATGGCAGCTATTTTGAACAGATGACATGTGCTTCTAACAGCCGCTCGTGGAATTGCGATCCACCCGCGGCTGTTAACTCGTTAAATGCTGCTGTCAATCTCTGACAGAGGCATTTAACTCACGCCTCCGGCAAGCGTGCCGGAAATCCCACCCATTGGTGACTCCATCACGTCATTGCGGATCACCGATGACTTGGCATGACAACCAGAGGTCTCCAGCAGACCTCTATGGTTGTCACTGCAGGATTGCTATGAGCGCTGACTGGTGCCCGGTGGTCGGCACCCATAGTAAGTGAGCAAATCTGCTACATAGAGGCGCATATCATCGCCTGTATTTAGCAGAGCAGATCGGATTATGGCAACTTCTAGTCTTCCATGGAGACTATTGAAGCATGCCAAAAGTAAAAAAAATGTTTTTAAAAATATAAAAGTTCAAATCACCCCCCTTAAAACAAAAAACAAAAAAATTAAACATACACATATTTGGTATTGCCATGTTCAGAATCGCGCAATCAATCAATTTAAAAATTGAATTAACCCGGTCTCTATACATCGTAACGAGAAAAAAGTCAAAACACCAGAATTACGTTTTTTTTTTACGCCGCATCATTGCATTAAAATGCAATAACGGCGATCAAAAGATCGTATTTGCACCAAAATGGTATCATTAAAAGCTCGGCAAACAAAAAATAAGCTCTCACCCAACCCAAGATCACGAAAAATGGAGACGCTACAGGTATCGTAAAATGGCGCAAATTTTTTTTCTAACAAACATTGGAATTTTTTTCACCACTTAAATAAAAAGGAATCTCGACATGTTTGGAGTCTATGAACTTGTAATGACCTTGAGAATCATACTGGCAGGTCAGTTTTAGCATTTAGTGAAGATGGTAAAAAAAAAACTGGGAGACTGCACTTTTTTGCATTTTCACCACATTTGAATTTTTTTTCCCATGTTCCAGTACATGATATGGTAAAACCAATTGTGTCATTCGAAAGTACAACTCATCCTGCAAAAACCAAGCCCTCATATGGCCATATTGACCAAAAAAAAAAAAAAGTTATAGCTCTGGGAAGAAGGGGAGCAAAAAACGAAAACGCAAAAATGGAAATACCTCCAGAGGTTAAGGCGCTAAGATGGGCCAGATTTCTCATAGTAATTTGTGATGTTTGATAAATGATAAAGCTTACTTTGTGCATGATTTCTTCAATAATTTCAGTGCATTTTTTTGGTACATGTTAGGCAATGCCATTTCTGAAAAAGTCACACTACTTTTAGGAAAGTCACCAATTGCTGCAGAAATCTGGAGCATTTAGTTTAATTTATCTTCCAGTCTATAATTTTTGTGTGTGCTTTGAAAACACCTCCAGCTGCATGTTAATTCAACAAGAGAAGAAGGAGTAGATTCACACAGTGGTGAACTGTCCTAATCCACAAACTACACCAACTCCAATGAACATATCAAAACCAGGAGAAAAGAATGTAGTCAAAGGTGATAAAATATAAAAAGGTAACAATCTTTATTCAATACTAGGCATATAAAGTCACACAAAAAATCACAGTACTCAATACAATCCAAGAACAGTACAGATATGGAAATGGAGAGAAGAACTTCACATGCGATGTCAAATATGGCGGGCAAAAAATCCCATTATAGCTAACCCCCCAGGAGAGCCCATGCTAAAACTCATCATAACGCCAGGGAGAGTTCCCATCAAAATAGTAACAGCAACAGAGGGGCTTACCAGGGTTAAGGTAACGGTAATGAGGAGGTCCCCCATTCCAAATGTCCACCCTGACGCGCGTTTCGCTGGCACACAACGCCGCTTTATCTCTCCTTTTCCAAATCTGTAATGTTCTTGGATTGTATTGAGTACTGTGATTTTTTTGTGTGACTTTATATGCTTAGTATTGAATAATGATTGTTACTTTTTTATACTTTATCACCTTTGACTCCATTATTTTCTCCTGGTTTTGAAATTTTGTACTTTGAATACAACAAATATTTATTGATTAAAATAGTAAAAATTGAAAGGGATAGTTCAGATTCCTAAAATATAAAAAAATTACAAAATGCACTAAAATAATAATAAAAGCAATAATACAATACTTAACTTTTAATGTACCGTATTTGATCTGATGCTTTCTTCATCCCAGACAACCCCAATTCCTCATGCTCTGAATCATTGGCTTTAGCAGAAACATCACTGTTATTGACACGCCACTAATGCCAGTGACTGGTTGCAGTGGTCACATACTGTATCTGTGTCATCACAGAACATAAAAGAGGGGCCAGGAAATCATCAGAAAGAGTATTTTACCTATTTATTTTTAATAGCATTCTTTTTGAAAATATTTTAGTAGTCTGCTTGGCTGGACAACCCCTTTAATAGTGTTTATAAAGAACAAAAAAGCTTTTTTTTCAGTAACAGTGCCACATTTGTTTATAGGAAGTGTCAGGTTTTGCAGCTAATACCCATTACTATAGTTAAATTGTAACCGTTGTTTTAATTTATAAATCAATAGTAGACATGAAAATAACAAACTTTGTAATATATTTTATCAAATACAGTAAATATTTTTCTCTTGCCTCCTGAACTGATCATACATTCTCAAAATTCTCAAGTTCCTGGTAAAATTTGTATTGAGTGATGACAGCTTGTTACATGACTGAGGTAGGAGATGACAGTTAGTGCTGGTGAGACTCAATGTATGTGGGAGGAGATGAGGGAGGTGGAGCTAGAGGAAGTGCTCCTCCCACACGGCCGGTCTTCATTGAATTTTATTAGAATGTTGATAATAAATGATCATTTCTGGAAGAGAAAGCAACAAAGTCACTTAGGGCAGCACGGTGGCTCGGTGGTTAGCACTGCTGCCTTGCAGCTCTGGAGTCCTGAGTTCAAATCCCGCCAAGTACAACATCTGCCGTGAGTTTGTATGTTTTTCCATGTGTTTGTGTAGGTTTCCTCCCACACTCCACAGACATACTGATAGGGAATTTAGATTGTGAGCCCCATCGGGGACAGTGATGATAATGTAAAGTGCTGCGGAATATGTTGGCGCTATATAAAGATTATTATTACTTATATTAACATGTACTATTGATTTATTGCATAAAAACTAAAATGGCAGTTGTGCTTTAAGAGAAAAATCACCAAACTTCAAAATTGAGGTGCACCCATGAACGTGCAAGAACACATCATGTAACTCAAAATCCTTGGTTACTTCAGATTTGTTATAAATCTAATCTCTAGAATTTCTGTTCAAAAGTAATGTTTTTTAACGCTTTATAGACAGTGAAGACAGTAGTTGCTTTTTACTCAAATAATCCTTTATAAATGAGGCTCCACAGACTTTATTTGCATATTTGTATTTCCCAGGGAGCATTGCACCTAGGATTTCACTGATTGAGCGCCTTTGCCGGCTGCCGCAGTGTTTTATTTGACTGGTCTCCTTGAGGTCAGTGATTGTTTCATGATGTTGGTCTACTAGGCATTGCTCCCACCTAGCCAGAATCCTACTCCACACTGATGAGGGGCAACACCCCAAAACAGCTGTCTGTGGATGGATACCTGGCCTTGGTATTTCCCTTGTCATATCTGTAAACTTGTAAAGAGTTGGATATTGACTTAAAGGGCCACTTAATATGGTGGTAATGGTGGTTTCCGAAAGGAGCCACTCCTTGCTGGGTCCTTCCCTGGAGGAAGATCTGGCTAGTCCCATGTTTGAGACTCTTAAATGAGGCTCCACAGACTTTATTTGCATATTTACATTTCTAACCATTGCAGATTAAACATGACCATAGGGATTAATTGCGTATATAGGCTGGTTAATTTTAGCTTCGTATAACCAGACTATAGATTACAAAATCTAATATTTTAATTTATTTTTGTGAAGTTTGTTACAAATCCATCCAGAGTAAGGCCATGTGTAGATGAGTTTATGCAAAATTTTTGGCTTTTCCTTCTGAAAAAAGAAAACCCTTTTGATTTTACATCAATTTGTCGCCTAAATGAGCCCTAAGGTTGGAAGACTAATGTTCTATTGTAGGAATGACTTTTTCTCATTGTGTCTTTAGATGATATCATGAAAAGTTGGATTGACCCAGGTGACAAGATGGTTGAGGTCTCAGCTACACTGGCCTGGCATGCAATGTTTGGATATGCATCTTACATTTGATATAGTTAATGTCATTCATTTGCAATCCCCTGTCCTTAACACAAAGAACCCTTATGGAGGTCTCAAAGGATGAAAGCTATGTACACTGATCAATACAATGTGGGTGGCTGCTATTGAACACATCATTTCCCAAACACTATACAAAGTGGAATGGATTAACTGTACAGAAAACAAAATAACACAATTTCTGCACGTTGGCGCAACAAGCCTTCCATTGTTTTCACTTAAATTTTTATTTTCTATCATTTTACACTATATACCAGCTGATCCCTCTCTAGGATCTGTGGCCAGTCAAGAATGAGTTTATATTTCCAGTCTCCGCACTCGTTGTTGGCCTGACTGGGGTTCCTTGGGTCGTCTCAGGACCTTATTTGGTGATAATCCGCCTTAGGCACTTTATGTGGTCATGCTTTCTACTGGTAAGTCAGACTAGAAGTATGTGAATAGTCACAAAACACTGCAAAACATGCTCTAAAAGACGTCAGAAAAGACGCTTCAGGACAACACATTGGTATTTTCCCGAAGTGTTTTCTGCTTCACAAACAATGCAGGTTAGCCATTCCCTAAAGGTATGTATGCACAACAAACTTTTCAGGTGGGTACGCTCCATAAACCATATATAATGACACTAGGTAGTCATCCTATTTCTGCATATACATTAAATGTGGGTATACTCAGGACTACAGAACAGTAGAAGGTTTTGGGTATTCTGGTTACAAGTAAGCTGAGCAGCAGTACTCAATGTCAAGCAGCAGCCACAAAAGCAAACAATATTTTAGGGTGTATAAAAATAGAGCTAAAATCCTGTGATCCCAACGTATTGTTGCCCCTTTATAAATCACTGGTGAGGCCCCATCTAGAATATGTGATCCAGTTTTGGGCTCTGCTTTTTATAAAGGTTATTCAGAAGTTAAAGACAGTTTAAAGACGGGCAACTAGATTATTACAAGGGATGGAAAGCCTGTCATATGATAAAAGGATGGAAAACTTGGGCATCTTTACATTAGAAAAATAAAACATGGAAAGTTTGTGGTCAATATCTGCACTTCAGGCTTGTGAAGAAATGTCAAATGTCAGAGGTATTCTTAAAATGAATGTTTCTTTTGTTTTTCTACACATTTCGAAGTGCACCCCACTTCTTCCTTAACCCCTTTCCTACATTGGACGTAATATTCCGTCCATGTGACCTGGGCCCTAAGTCCCATGGACGGAATATTACGTCTAATGCGATCTCCCTCCATGCTTCCCTGAGCCCACCACAGCAGCGCAATGTTCAGTGCTGCTGCGGGGGGCTCTTTCCCTACTGGTCCCCGGATCCAAGATGGTGACGGGGACCTTTGGGGACCTGTAGGGAGCTGACTTCTTCAGTGCCTGCAAAGCGCAGGCATGAGGAAGTCTGCGTCTATGCCTGTGACAGATTGCTGATCTGTCACAGTGATCCGTGATGTGACAGATCAGTGATCTGTCAAAGGACAGTGATGTCCCCCCTTGGACAACCTAATAAAGTTAAAAAAAATTAAAAAAAAGTGTAAAAATAATTTTAAAAAATCGCTAAATAAATTAGAAAAAAAAAGATATTCCCAAATAAATTCATTTTTTGGAAATAAAAAAACCCAATAAAAGTACAAATATTTGGCATCGCCGCGCCCGTAACGACCTGCACTATAAAACTGTCCCATTAGTTAACCCCTTTAGCGAACCCTTTAAAAGTTAAAAATAAAAAACGAAGCAAAAAATAATAATTTATTATCATACCGCCGAACAAAAAGTGCAATAACGCGCGATCAAAAAGACGCATATAAATATCCATGGTACTGCTGAAAATGTCATCTTGTCCCGCAAAAAAACGAGCTGCCATACAGCATCATCAGTGAAAAAATAAAAAAGTTATAGCTTGCAGAATAATGCGATGCAAAAATAATTATTTTTTTATATAAAATAGTATTCATTGCATAAAACCGCCAAAACATAATAAAAGACATAAATGAGGTATCGCTGCAACTGTACCGACCCGAAGAATAAAACCGCTTTATCAATTTTACCGCACGCGGAACGGTGTAAACGCATCCCCCAAAAGAAATTCATGAAACGCTGGTTTTTGTTCATTCTGCGCCCCAAAAATCGGAATAAAAAGCGATGAAAAAATGTCACGTGCCCAAAAATGATAACAATAAAAACGTCAACTCGTCCCGCAAAAAATAAGACCTCATATGACTCAGTGGGTCAAAATACGGAAAAATTATAGCTCTCAATATGTGGTGTTGCAAAAACTATTTTTACAATAAAAAACGTCTTTTAGCTCGTGACAGCTGCCAAACTTAAAAACCGCCATAAATAGTAAATCAAACCCCCGTTATCACCCCCTTAGTTAGGGAAAAATAATAAAATTAAAAGAAAATGTATTTATTTCCATTTTCCCATTAGGGTTAGGGCTAGGGCTAGGGCTAGGGTTAGGGCCAGGGTTAGGGCTAGGGTTAGGGTTAGGGTTAGGGCTGAGATTAGGATTAGGGGTGTGTTGGGGTTAGGGTTGGAGTTAGAATTGGGGGTTTCCACTGTTTGGGCACATCAGGTGCTCTCCAAATGCAACATGGCGTCGGATCTCAATTCCGGCCAATTCTGCATTGAAAAAGTCAAATGGTGCTCCTTCCCTTCCAAGCTCTGCCATGCGCCCAAACAGTGTTTTAACCCCACATATAGGGTTTTAGCCTACTCAGAACAAACTTCAAAACAACTTTTGGGGTCCAATTTCTCCTGTTACCCTAAGGAAAATAAAAAATTGGGGGCAAAAATATCATTTTTGTGGAAAAAAATGATTTTTTTATTTTCACGCCCGGGCGTTATAAACTTCTGTGAATCACTTGGGGGTTCAAAGTGCTCACCACACATCTAGATAAGTTCTGCGGGGGGGTCTAGTTTCCAAAATGGGGTCACTTGTGGGGAGTTTCAATAGTTTAGGTACATCAGGGGCTCTCCAAACGCACATGACACCCGCAGACCATTCTATCAAAGTCTGCATTCCAAAGCGTCACTACTTCCCTTCTGAGCCCCGACGTGTGCCCATACAGTAGTTTTCTCTCACATATGAGGTATCAGCGTACTAAGGACAAATTGGACAACAACTTTTGGCATCCAATTTCTCCTGGTACCAATGGGAAAGTAAAAAAAATTGGTGACTAAAAGATCATGTTTGTGGAAAAAATACGATTTTTTTATTTTCATGCCCAGGCATTATAAACTTCTGTGAAGCACTGGGGGGTTCAAAGCTCTCACCACACATCTAGATAAGTTCCTTGGGGGGTCTAGTTTCCAAAATGGTGTCATTTGTGGGGGGTTTCCACTGTTTTGGTACATCAGGGGCTTTCCAAACGCGACATGGTGTCCGATCTCAATTCCAGCCAAAAACGTCAAATGGCGCTGCTTCCCTTCCGAGCTCTGCCATGCGCCCAAATAGTGGTTTACCCCCACATGTGGGGTATCAGTGTACTCAGGACAAATTGCACAATAACTGCTAGGGTCCTGTTACCCTTGGAAAAATAAGAATTGAGGGTGAAAAGATCATTTTTGTGGAAAAAATATGATTTTTTAATTGTACGGCTGTATGTTATAAACTTCTGTGAATCCCTTGGGGGTTCAAAGTTCTCACCACACATCTAGATAAGTTCCTTGGGGGGTCTAGTTTCCAAAATCATGTCATTTGTGGGGGGGTTTCCACTGTTTTGGTACATCAGGGGCTTTCCAATCGCGACATGGTGTCCGATCTCAATTCCAGCCAAAATCATCAAATGGCGCTGCTTCCCTTCCGAGCTCTGCCATGCACTCAAATAGTGGTTTACCCCCACATGTGGGGTATCAGCGTACTCAGGACAAATTGCACAATAACTTTTAGGGTCCTGTTACCCTTGGAAAAATAAGAATTGGGGGTAAAAAGATCATTTTTGTGGAAAAAATATGATTTTTTAATTGTACCGCTGTACGTTATAAACTTCTGTGAAGCCCTTGTGGGTTCAAAGTTCTCACCACATATCTAGATAAGTTCCTTGGGGGGTCTAGTTTCCAAAAAGGGGTCACTTGTGGGGGGTTTCCACTGTTTAGGTACATCAGGGGCTCTCCAAACGTGACATGGCGTCCGATCTGAATTCCAGCCAATTTTGCATTGAAAATGTCAAACGGCGCTCCTTCCCTTCTGAGCTCTGCCATGCGCCGAAACAGTGGTTCCCCCCACATATCAGGTATCAGCGTACTCAGGACAAATTGCACAATAACTTTTGCAGTCCAATTTCTACTGTTACCCTTGGTAAAATAAAAAAAATTGAACCTGAAGTATTTTTTTTGTGAAAAAAAGTTAAATGTTCATTTTTTTTTAATATTCAAAAAATTCCTGTGACGCACCTAAAGGGTTAATAAACTTCTTGAATGTGGTTTTGAGCACCTTAAGGGGTGCAGTTTTTAGAATCGTGTCACTTTTGGGTATTTTCTATCATATAGACCCCTCAAAGTGGCTTCAAATGTGATGTGGTCCGTAAAAATAAAATGGTGTTGAAAAAATGAAAAATCGCTGGTCAATTTTTAACCCTTATAACTTCTTAACAGAAACAAAATTTTGGTTCCAAAATTGTGCTGATGTAAAGTAAACATGTGGAAAATGTTACTTATCAAGTTTTTCGTGTGCTGTATCTCTGTGATTTAAGGGCATAAAAATTCAAAGTTGGAAAATTGCGAAATTTTAAAAATTTTCGCCAAATTTCCTTTTTTTTCCCAAATAAACGCAAGTTATTTGAATGAAATTTTACCACTAATATGAAGTACAATATGTCATGAGAAAACAAAGTCAGAATCACCGGGATCCATGGAAGCGTTTTAGAGTTATTACCTCATAAAGGGACAGTGGTCAGAATTGTAAAAATTGGCCCGGGAGTTAACGTGCAAACCACCCTTGGTAGTGAATGGGTTAAGAAGTAAAAAGTATGGTTTTTGACATCTCTTCACAAGCCAGCAGTGCGGATATGGACCACAAAGTTTCCTTGTTTTATTAGCTCTTTTGGTGAGGTCACTCGTGGATCCGCAGCAGCCATACAGTCTTGGATCAGGTAAGCAGATATCAATACGATTTCAGTTACTTATCAACCAGATAAGACCCTATACTTGCACTATTTTTTTCTCCATAGCACTTTTAGTATTAGCTTAGAAAGAAGACATCTCATTTATATGTATAAATACATATGTGGTCAATACAAAGTACTGGCACATAACTTATTCTTTCCAAAGACCATACTAAGGACCAGGGGGGCACTCATTACGAGTGGAAGAAAGATGATTCCAGCAGCTAAATAGGAAAGGGTTCTTTACAGTCAGAACAGTCAGAATGTGGAATGCCCTACTACAAGAGGTAGTAATAGCAGACCCTATAACAGCATTGATAAAAGGACTGGATGATTTCTTAAGCATAAATAGAATTGTGAGTTACAGATAATTTAGTGAAAAAATGTATAATTGGTGGAGAAAGGCTGAACTTGAAGGACCGAGGTCTTTTCTCTACCTATGTAACTGTTAGTAACTATATAATACAGAGTCATGTTTTCACCAATATGCTCAGAACAATATGAGTTGACCTGAGTTGGAGTAGTGATATTGCAACCACTAGGAGCAGCACCGGCAGATAGCGTTGTCAATATATAGCAAGGGGTCAATACATGGAGCAGCAGTGTAGTTGGGTGGATGAGCAGAAAGCGTAGTCACAATATAGCCTAAGGTCGGTACACAGAGCAGCAGCATAGTTGGGAGAATAAGCAGGTAACGTAGTCAGGATATAGCCAGAGGTCAGTAGACAGAGCAGCAGTAGGATCTTGAGGATAAGCAGCAGGTGGGAAGAAGCTAGACTAAAGGCTGGGAGCTCATTAATCTCACAAGGAAGGAAGTGCAGTGCCAGTTTTAAGTAGGGTGTTCAACCAGGAGATCATAGGGTTGAGACAATCAAGAACTTGGGGTGGAGACAATCACAAACCTCTTTATTAGTGTTCAGCGACTTTTGGTTTTTTAGGGTCGAGTTTCGTTTCATGAAACCCGACTTTTCCAAAAGTCGGGTCGAGCAAAATCGGCCGACTATAGGGAAAGGTCGGGGTCGTCCCGAAACACGAAACCCAATGTAAGTCAATGGAGAATTAAAGTCGGCAGTGAGAGGAGGACAGGAAACACACCAACAATGCCCATTTGAATGCCAAAAGCATAAATTCTTGTTACTGAAGCTTGTCAACCTTAATTAACTTCATAATACTAGTTACGCACTGAAAAATGTGGGTTATTTGGCTACAGTTGTGGGGGGGAGGGCTGGCTCCAGGTTTTCGTGGGCCCAGGGCCAAAGAGTGCCCCTTTAACACATGCCACAACTCATGATGCTCCGATACAGCAGAGAAATAGCAGTATAGTACAATGAAAAATACTTCACTTCTTACATCTCATGACTGATATCCATTTTAAATTCTCCAATACCTCCAAAAATGGACAGTATATAACTCCATACAGTATTATGGCCAGCGCTTAGTGCGCTATACAGAGTAATGAGGCCCATATATTTCTCCATACGGAATCATTATTCCCATATAATGTTTCAAACCGTATATGATGAGCTCCACATAATGCTACAGTATATGTTGGTCCCAATGGATGAAGCTCCACTGTCTTATGGGCCCAAATAATGCTCCATATATAATGGGCACCATTTCTACTGCTCTAATGTATAATGGGCCCTGTAAATGCTGCTCCAGTTTCTGATGTCCACCTTTGGAATGCTCCAGTGTATGGTGGGCCCCATATATCATTCACCAGAGTATAGTGCTCCCCCAAAAATTGCTGTCCCAACATTGAAAACAATTACATAAGTCTCCTTGTCGTCCCCATCTTCCATCTCACTGCACTTGGCTGTTTAGGCCCTCCCACCAGCAGAGACACTTTGCGGTGCCCTGTGCCAGTGCCATCGCCCATGAGTATGCCCCCCCACCTGCTCAAGGAACCTGCACTTTCATCTGCACCTTCCTCTTTGTCACCGTGTAAGGTGGTATAGTATGCGGGAAGGGGAACCTGAGTTTCCTCTGGGTCAGATTCTGGCTGTGTAGAGCGCGAGGGGAATGTAGTGGTCTGGGTCAATGTACCAGCAGCATCATCCAGCAGTGGCTGGGCCTCAGTGCACTTGTGGCGTCCCCAAGAGTACGGTCGCCACTGTGGCATTGCCTTCCTCCTAGGGAATGTGCTGTCAAGCTTGGGAGCAACGAAAGATCTCTCTAGCAGTGAAACCAACACACAACACATTTCCCACTCCAGGCTAGCAGGGAGACCTCTGAACCTGACTGCTGAGGGGCTGCTCTCTGTGGTCGGGAGGAGGTAAGTTAGGGCACTCTGTGCAGGGAAGGGGAAGTGTGTGGACGTGAGAAGGGGAGCTGGAGGATGAGCAGAGTTAAGGCTCACTCCTAGCTGGAGCGCATGGTCCGGATTCCGGTCTCCGAGTTTGTAGGGACACTGACGTTCCTGCAGCAGAAACCGGGGGAAGTAGCAGCTATAAATGCTCTGTACCCAACTAAGGCTCGGAGGCCCCAGCATCGACATGTGCGAGGCAGAAGGAAAAGGCTACAGCTGTCTGCCATACAAGTAAAGTCTGTGGAACATCTGTTAGACAGGAGGCGTTTCAGTGAACCACGGTCCTGTGAGTGCTTCCCCCACAAGCGCTAGAAAGGAGACGTTCAGGAAGGTACATGTTGGCGGAGTGTTGGAAGGGAGCTTTCCATTCTGGTCCCGGAGGTTGGCAGAGGTCCTGACCCGGAGGACACAGCACGGAGGCAGGCATCTGTGTAACCTGCAGACTGTGAGTAAAGCTTTGGAACTGCACGCTCTGGTGTCCTACAGTTATTCCAGCACCGCTACATCTGGGTACCAGCACCTACACCGCCTGTGCCTTTCCCCATCACTACATCTACACTTCCCTGGGACTCCAGCTCCACCTGTGGGGAGCTTCACCATCTTTGCTGCACAACACCATCAGTCCCAGAGGATCTGCATGCAGCGTCGGCCTAACATCTATGTTGCCGAACACCACAGGTGGCGTCAAACTATCTATATAAACTCTTTACCATTATACCACGCCATTTACATGGGCGCCCAGGGCCACCGTCCGGGTCACCGCTGCTGTGACACATCCCACTGACACCGGCCCGGTACCGAGTACCCCACAGCCCTGGGATGGCGATCCATATGCCGACTGCTGATCGGGCGGCGTTATTCCCACGAACCTCCAAACAGCGTCCCTGAAGGCAAAGTTTTTGGTTTCCGGGGGCAGTATGATTGCAAAGCTGAACCTTAAAGGAATGTCCAAAAGGGCACCACAGGAGTGGAGCCTGTGGCTTAATTGAACTGCATCTGGGAAACCACTACCATACAAGCTACAGAAAAGATGGACAGATTGCAAGCTTTGTCGATTCTGTGTGTGGTGTGGTATGTCCGTTTGTAGTTGTGCTAGCGATTTCTCAGCTTTATTCCGTTAACGACCGAGACTCCGGCATGGCCCCGCAGTACGCGTCAAGCTTACTAGAGGGATACGCGAGGCTGTGGCACGTGAGATCGAGCAATAACAGGTCTAGCATTCCAGGACATGTCCGGGGCTGCATGCACGCTACACTGAAAGGACCAGCTTTTGTCGCTTACAGGTGCAGATAACCTGCTGAACTCCGTTAGTGATGGGGATCTGGGATTCAGATTATTCCCCGTGAACGATGATTTCCCAGTAAGTTCAGGTCAACTGCAATTCCGGAGTTAGGCCTAACCGTCATTCCTGAAAAAATTACATGTCCAAACCACAGGTGCTGTAGCTTGCTTAACAGCTCGGCAGCCGTTCTCAGGCCCAGTATGGATTCAACAACATTGTAGAAAGTTGATAAAGGGTACAGTTTCACCGGATAACACGTATATATGTAGCCTAGTTTACACATTAAAAATATATGTCTATAGATCAGGAGGCAGACTCAGATGTTCTCAGGCCCAGTATGGATTTGACCAGTTTGTACAAAGTTGAGAGAGTGTACTTTATCACTGGATAGCAGGTATATATAGCATAGTTTAAACATGTAAAATCTCCGTGTTCTCAGTATGGATTACACAGCAATCTAAAAAGTGGAAAAAAGGAAATGCATTTGAGGCATACACAACTATATACTTTTGGTGTTATTTTTAAATCTTCATATATATTTCTGTCTCAGTAATACAGTCCAGCCTCTCCGCAATAGGAAATGAGATGCATACAATTACTGACATAAAGGCTATTGATTGCAGAAATCTAGGAATTATTATTCACGGGAAAAACTTCCATCACTATTCTCATAGGCGATGCTGACCCTCAATTAATTTGTGTTTTGAGACAGTGAAAACATTTTTTTGTGAATAAAGTCTTGCTGTATCGCACTTCCGTGGATTCCATCACTGTTACTCATCTCAATCCGATTTTTATCACAGGGAGCGATGTAAACATGGTGCTCACTGGCTATCATGATCTGTCACGTAACTTTGGAGTGCAAAAGACAGAAGCCACAGGCCGTAGGCAATTCTATTTGATTGGCATGAGAGGGCACATTTTGAAATGTGCGCCGGAATGTCACACGTTTGTGAGTAGGAAAACTGTGAAAGCTGATGATAAACCACCACTGCATGTAATTGTGAGTCGATGTCCATAAGAAATGGAAGCCACTGATCATCTGGAGCTAGAGCCCGGCCAGCAGGACAGGGCATAGCTACATCTTAACCATCATCTTTCAGTTCAATCAATTTGTAGTGGCAGTCCCAGTGAAGGATTTGACAGCCCAGACTACACAGCGGAGGAGCAGGGAGAGGTAAACATTGCAAATGCTGGGGCCCTGCCCAAGCAAGGGGGGCACACTCGTGGGCGTCGGTACTGGCACTGGGCCCCTCATAGTACGGCGGTGTGTCTGATGGCGGGTGTGCACCACCACTGTCAGAGACACTTGATTGCACTATGAGGGACCCTATGCCAGTGCCCGCGCCCAAGAGTCGGCCTACCCACCTGTCCAGGGCAACGGCACTCGCACGGTTTTGTGCGCTAGGTGGTGACCCTGGCCATGGGGGGGAGCCCAATTACGGAGGTTTACAAAGTGGCATATGTAGATGTGGGTCTTTCAGCTGCTGCAAAAGGCGAAATAGGTCAAGTTCGCGGAATAGGAGGAGGACCAAAGCAAGCCATTTTTCTGGCAACCTATGTGTCATGAAGGGAAGGTGGGACAAAATCCTTGGAAACCCATGCATGGTTCATTTTAATGAAGGTTAGATCATCCACATTTTGGGTTGACAGACGGGTCCTTTTTTCTGTCAGGATTGATCCAGCTGCACTGAAGACTCTTTCCGATAGCACACTTGCAGCTGGGCAAGCGAGCTCCTGTAAGGCATATTGTGCCAATTCAGGCCAGGTGTCCAGTTTAGCAGCCCAATAGTCAAAGGGGAATGACCTGTGCGGGAGAACATCGATATGGGAGGAAAAGTACTTGTTAACCATAGTTGACAACTGCTGTCTCCTGTCACTTTCCATCGATGCAGTATTACCAGTTGTGTGAGCGGTCCGTGAAAAATCAGTCCACAACATTGTCATGAAACCCTTGTCTCCAACGCCACTTCTGCTGTGTGCACCACGAACACCTCTGCCAAGCTGCCCCTGGCCCGTATGGCTCGTGTGAGAACCATCACCGCTGCTGTGTGCTGGGAATGCCTCAACCAACCGGTTAACCAGAGTTGCTTGTTTAGTAGCCAATATTAGGTCAAGGTTCTCCTGCGGCATGATGTTTTGTAATTTGCCTTTATAGCGTGGATCCAGGATGCTGGCCAACCAGTAGTCATCATCGTTCATCATTTTGGCAATGCGTGGGTCCCTTTTTAGGATCTGCAAGGCATAATCTGACATGTGGGCCAATGTTCCCGGTGTCAATGATGCACTGCGAGTGCTGGGTGGAGGAGCACTTTCTGGCAAATCCACATCCCTCCAGTCACGCACAAACCCTGTACCAGACCTTGCCACGCCAACATTTTCACTTGCCCCACGAGATGCATCCTCCTCCCCTAAGTAATCATCCCCATCATCATCCTCCTCCTCCACTTCTTCCTCCACCTCGTCCAGGAGAGGTCCTTGAGCAGACAATGGCTGAATGTCATCAAGGATTCCCTCCACCTCTTCCTCCTCGTCAACATTGGCTGCAGACGCCTGCTCCTTAAGGTGCATCAAAGTTTGCATGAGCAGACGCATAAGTGGGATGCTCATGCTTAGGATGGCGTCGTCTGCGCTTACCAGCCGTGTGCATTCCTCAAAACACTGAAGGACTTTACAGAGGTCTTTCAGCTTCGACCACTGCACACCTGTCAACTCCATGTCTGCTATCAAAGTGCCTGGCCGTGTATCCTCCCACAAATGCATTATGGCCTGCCTCTGCTTGCACAGCCGCTCAACCATGTGCAGGGTGGAGTTTCACCTTGTTGCAATGTCGATAATGAGGTGGTGGTTGGGAAGGTGGAGCAATCGCTGCAACTTCTGCATACGAATGGAGTGTACAGGCGACCGGCGGATGTTTGCGCACAGGCTTCGCACCTTCTGGAGCAGGGCTGTTAACTTCGGATAATTATTGAGTAAGCACTGCACCAGCAGGTTCAAGGTGTGAGCCAAACAAGGTATGTGGCTGAGTTTTGGAAGGGCTATGGCTGCCACAAAATTACGGCCGTTATCACTAACTACCTTGCCTGCCTCAAGATGTACACTGCCCAGCCATGACTCAGTTTGTCGCTGAAAGTACTCGGCCAGCACCTCGGCAGTGTGTCTGTCGCCCAAACACATCATCTGCAACACAGCCTGCTGACGCTTTCCACTAGCTGCTCGATAGGGGGACACCTCGTGTGCAACAGTGGCAGCTGCAGATGGAGTGCTCGTACGACTGCGCTCTGTGGACGAGCTTTCGCTTCTGGAGGAGGAGGAGGAGGGTCGAACGCCTACAGCCAACTGTTTCCTATACCGTGGGCTAGGCAGCACTGTCCCACCACCGCTGTCCCCTGTGGACCCTGCATCCACCACATTAACCCAGTGCACAGTGATGGACACGTAACGGCTCTGGCCATGCCGACTGGACCATGCATCAGTTGTGAGGTGCACCTTTCCACTCACTGACTACTTTTGTGCATGGACAATGCGGTCTTTCACATGATGGTGGAGGGCTGGGATGGCTTTGCGAGAGAAGAAGTGGAGACTGGGTTGGTCATAGCGTGGTACTGCATAGGCCATGAGTTCGCGGAAAGCTGCGCTTTCCACCAACCGAAAGGGCATCATCTCTAACGAGATTAGTTTGGCAATGTGGGCGTTCAAGCCCAGTGTACGCGGATGAGACTGAGTACTTTCTTGACCTACTCATAGTGTCTGGGAGGGTGAGCTGGACTTGAGAGCTGCATATGGTGGAAGTAGCGGTGGACAGGGCGGACTGAGAGAGGGTTGATGATGGTGATGGAGTTGGTGTTCTTTCTTATGGCCTAGATTCAGTCTTTCGTTGATATAACAGTGGGATTCCCTGACTGCTGTGGCCTTGCAACGACACCTCAACATTTGCTGCTGTGCTAACCGGTGGGCTTACAGTGGGGGAAATAATGTAGCGTTGCTGACTACCTTTTTTGTGATCAGTTGCACATGTGGTACTTGAGGTTTGGTGTTGTGTCCACGCTTGCAAGTGCATGCTGGTTAAATGTCTAAGCATGCAACTGGTATTCAAATTTTTCAGATTTTTCCCTCGGCTAAAGGTCTTTGCACACTTCTTACAGATAACCTTGGCCTGATCATGAGGATTTTGTTCAAAAAAGTGCCACATTGCACTCTTCCTACTTTGGCAGACATTTTGCAGCCTAGCACGCTGTGATATTTTGACCCTCTGGACAAGCTGTTCAGCAACTCTTTTGATTTTTGGAACCTGTCTTTGGAGTGCTCCGGGCCTGCCAGATAGCAGCTGTTGCGATGTCGATGTCTGCTGTGGATGCTCCTCCTCCTCATCTGAGCTATTGGAAGCAGCACCCTCTTCCCCCAATGGATGCCAATCTGGGTCAACAACTGGGTCATCCATCACCTCCTCTTCAATGTCATGTTCATCTTCCTCTGTGTCACCGTATATGGTGGTATAGTGTGCGGGAAGGGGCACCTGAGTCTCATCAGGGTCAGAATCTGGCTCTGTACACTGCGAGGACAATGTAGTGCTCTGAGTGAATGTACCAGCAGAATCATCTATCAGTGGCTGTGCATCAGTGCACTCCATGTCAGATTCATCTTGGCCTGGGTAATTCACCATTTCACTTGATAATCCAGGCATGGTATGTGAAAACAGCTCCATGGAGTAATCATTAGTATGGCCTGCGTCATCCTTCCATCTTAGTTGGGGTGAAGGACACAAGGAAAGGTGTGGTTCATGAACATGAGCCTTCAATGACGACTCAGTGCTTTTATTTTTTACAACTTCAGAAGAGGAGGCGATAGAGCTGGAAGCTGAGTCAGCAATGTAAGACAAAACTTTTTCCTGAAGCTCTGGCTTTAAAAGCGCTTTGCCAACTCCTAGAAAACTAAGCCTTTGAGGCCTTGTGGAGCCAGACGATGACGCAGGCTCAACACCTCCTGCATTCGGTCCTATTTTGCTTTTGCCACTACCATCAGATCCACCACCAACACCATCATTACCAGCTGCCAACCTCCGCCCAATTCCACGGCCTCTTCCACCAGCCTTCCTCATTTTTGGTAGAAATGTAGACACAATCCAACAAACTATATAGTAATGAAAAACAAGGTACAAGGTGTCTATAGGACAGGGGAGATTTTGAATTTCTGCACACACTTGTGGACACTGGACACTTTTGGATTGTGTGAGGCCCACTGAATATCAAAGCGCTATGTCACAAGCTCGATGTCGCAGGTGTGAAAAATGTCACTAGAGGATAACGGAGATTTTGAATTTCTGCACACACTTGTGGACACTGGACACTTTTGGATTGTGTGAGGCCCACTGAAAATCACAGCGCTATGTCACAAGCTCGATGTCGCAGGTGTGAAAAATGTGATTAGAGGATAACGGAGATTTTGAATTTCTGCACACACTTGTGGACACTGGACACGTTTGGATTGTGTGAGGCCCACAGAATATCACAGCGCTATGTCACAGGCAGAAATTGGCTAGTGTATGACAAACTATGTCACAGGCTCGATGTCGCAGGTGTGAAAAATGTCACTAGAGGATAACGGAGATTTTGAATTTCTGCACACACTTGTGGACACTGGACACTTTTGGATTGTGTGAGGCCCACTGAATATCACAGCGCTATGTCACAGGCTGGATGTCGCAGGTGTGAAAAATGTCACTAGAGGATAACGGAGATTTTGAATTTCTGCACACACTTGTGGACACTGGACACTTTTGGATTGTGTGAGGCCCACTGAATATCACAGCGCTATGTCACAGGCTCGATGTCGCAGGTGTGAAAAATGTTACTAGAGGATAACGGAGATTTTGAATTTCTGCACACACTTGTGGACACTGGACACTTTTGGATTGTGTGAGGCCCACAGAATATCACAGCGCTATGTCACAGGCAGAAATTGGCTAGTGTATGACAAACTACAAGGTGTACATAGAATTGGGCAGAATAGGAATCTCCCTAGAGTGTAGGTCTGTAAGAACAGAACAAGTCCTCGACTTATCCTTACAGAGCGACACACAGATAGCTTCACTGTGGCCGTGATAACAGCCGTTACAAGGTACTGAGAGAGGAGCGTGCATGTACACGGCTGTCCGGTGTACGTAAAATTGTCAAGCTCCTTGTTTTTTAAGTATACGGACTGACACACGCTGTCTCTATAGTTTTGAATGTGATCAAACAGCAAATATATTTAACTGTTTGAAAACTAGGCAAAACTAGAAGGTGCAGGTCTGTAAGAACGGAACATGTCCTCGACTTATCGTTACAGAGCGACACACAGATAGCTTCACTGTGGCCGTGATAGCAGCCGTTACACGGTACTGAGTGAGGAGCGTGCCCGTACACGGCTGTCCGGTGTACGTAAAATTGTCAAGCTCCGTGTTTTTTAAGTATACGGACTGACACACGCTGTCTCTCTATAGTTTTGAATGTGTTCAAACAGCAAATATATTTAACTGTTTGAAAGCTAGACAAAACTAGAAGGTGCAGGTCTGTCAGAACGGAACATGTCCTCGACTTATCCTTACAGAGTGACACACAGATAGCTTCACTGTGGCTGTGATAACAGCCGTTACACGGTACTGTGTGAGGAGTGTGCACCGCTGTATGGTGTGAAAAAAATGCACGCTCAGTACCTCACCAGGACAAAAAAAAAAATTGGGATTGCTTTTAAAAAAGCAGTTTGCAGAGCAGTGGGTAAACAGCAATGCAGCCGTCAGGAAGCCTTAGGCCTCTTTCACACTTCAGTTTTTTGCATCAGTTCAAATCCGCCAAAAAGTTAGACAAGCGGATCCGCTCTGAACTGATGTGAACGGATGGCACAGGATCCGTTTTCAGACGGATCCTGAAAATGAGGAAATTTAAAGGAACCGCTGGCCGGGGAGAGGGAGAGAGAGAGAGATTTTTTTTGTCCGGCACCGAGAAAGAATTTCGGGTTAAATGAGTGTCTGGAGGATCCGCCAGAGAAAAAAAGTTGCAAGCTCTGTTTTGAAATCTTTGAGGATGGTGACGGACAGCAACTTTTGGCAGATCCTCAAAAAAAACGGATGCAACGGACAGCAATCCATCACAATCCGCCATTAATGGAAGTCAATGGGGGAAAAAAACGGATCGTCAAAAGAAAATTCAGGATCCGTTTTTTTCAAAACCTGGCGGATTGTGACTGATTGTAAAAAACTGAAGTGTGAAAGAGGCCTTAGAAGGCAGCCTAACAACCAACACCGCTGATCCAGCAAAATATAGCCTCCACTTGCACTGCACACACAGTGACTGGTGTGTTGTACAGGCAAAATCGCCAGCAGCAGAAGCAGTTTTTGGTGTCTTCTTCCCTGCCTAACGCTCTCCCTACAAAATCATCATCAGCAGCAGCTCTCCTTATTCTGAGATCAGCATGAGTAACATGGCTGTCGGCGTGCACGCCCTTTTATACCCCCTGTGACGCCCACCAAAGCAAGCCAATCACTTGCATGCCCTTCTGAAAGATGGTGGTGACCCCTGCCTATGTCATCACGTTGCCCACAGTGTCCGTGGATCCTGATTGGCTGAAAAAGAGCGCAAAACAAACTTTTGAAACGCGACTTTGGCGCTTAAGTCGCCGACCTCGTGGCCGACCTCATCCTAGGGTCGGGTTTCGTTTCATGAAACCCGACTTTGCCAAAAGTCGGCGACTTTTGAAATTTTTCGACCCGTTTCGCTCAACTCTACTCTTTATTAATGACCTTTTGGATGGGATTGAGAATAAAGTGTCAGTCTTTGCTGATTACACCAAACTATGTAGGATATTAAAATCTGACCTTGACATTACAATTTTGCAAAACGATCTGGATAAGATGTCTGAATGGGCAAACACTTTGCAAATGAGATTCAATGTAGATACAGTAAATGTAGAGTAATGCCCATGGGACAGAGTAATCCTATTGCTGCATATACATTAAATGGGACCATACTTTGGACTATAGAACAGGAGAAGGACTTGGGTATTCTTGTTACAAGTAATCTGAGCAGCAGTACTCAATGTCAAGCAGCAGCCACAAAAGCAATCAATATTTTAGGGTGTATAAAAAGAGAGATAAAATCCCTCAATCCAAACGTATTGTTACCCCTTTATAAATCACTTGTGAGGCCACAGCTAGAATATGGGATCCAGTTTTGGGCCCCACATTTAAAAAAAGTACATTCAGAAATTAGAGTCAGTTCAAAGGCGGGCAACTAGATTATTGCAAGGGATGGAAGTGGATCGCCCCGTGCCAGGGCCGTGGGGTACTCGGAGCCAGGCCCGGTGGATTTCAATGGGAGATGTCACGGTAGCTGTAACCCGGTCCGTGGCCCTGGGCATCCATTGTAAAAGGGCAATGTTGAGTGTGTGGATGATAATTAAAGTTTATGAGTGAATGATTCGTGATGCCACCTGTGGTGTTCGGCAATGAAGATGTTAAGCCGACGCTGCAGACTGATGCTCTGGGACAGATGGTGTGGTGCAGCAATGATGGTGTAGCCCTCCTTAGGTAGGGCTGTAGTCCCAGGGCAGAGTAGATGGAGAAGATAGGTGTTAAGGGAGAGAGTGTAATGTCTGGCACCGAGATGTAGCAGTGCTGAGTGGGTTGGAGCAGTAATAAGCGGAGGACACCAGGGCATGTAGTTCCAAAGCTTTACTCACAGTCTATTGAGCATACAGGTGCCCGCCTCGGTGCCGTGTCCTCCAAGTCAGGGGCTCAGCCATCTTCCAGGCAAGATGAATTACTCCCTTCCAACACTCCACCAACATATGTGCCTTTTCTGAACGTCTCCCTTTTGCGCCTATAGTGAAGTATTCTCAGTACTGAGTTACACTGGAGTTCCTCCTGTCAGATGTTCCTATGAACTCTACTTGTACGCAGACAGCTGTAGCCTGCTTTGGGGACTCCTTTCTACCAAGTCCCGGCTCACTCTCGCTGCTGTTGTGCCCCCAAGTCTTGTGTGGGAATAAAGTGGTGACAACTTCTATTCCTCCGGTGTCTGCTGCAGGACCATTAGTATCCATACAACCTCGGGGTCCGGACCCCGGCCTTGCGCTGTGAACTTGGGAAGGGTTCTGCTCTAACCCTAATCCTTAGTCCTCCTCTCCTTACGTTCTGTACTAATCCTTCCTTCTTATGGAGTCAGGCTTTCCATCAATGTCTCTTTCCTGTGCCAGCGGACCCAGGTCACCGAGGTTGGCTGCAGCATTTCCTTCATCCATCCCACTCAGGGGATCTTCAGTCTTCCACTGACTCTGTCAGACTGACTAAATCTTAAACTCTTCCCGCTCTTTTGGTGCCAACTAAACTCCACCCGCCTCCCAGCATGCTTTGTGTTCCAAGCAGGGAGCCACCAAAGAGTACTTTGCTACACTACTGTGTTGTGTGGGATGCAGGTGTTGGAGTGTGGTCAGGTGTCTCCACCTTACCTGAATGGTGGGGCACCACATCTCAAGAGGAGGTGCAGTACCTCTGTGGCGACTGAACCCTCAAGGGCGCCACATACCCCCCTGTTGTGAGTTCATTTTCCCCTTCATTACTGAGGCCCGAGGAACTCCCTCTTCTGGTAAAGAAAGGTAGTGAGCCTGATTATCAAACACCTGAGGCTGATGATGATGACTGGCTGAGTGGAGTTACTGACTGGATATAAGGCTGCCGATGCCCTTCTGCCCTGCAGGTGATTTCTCTGTGGGATCCTTGGAGACCAGTCTGAATTCCTGCTCCTCTAAAGCTAAGTTTGCTGCTCGGCCTTTTGCTTTGGTGCTTTGACTTTGTTTTGCTTGTTTTTCTGGATTTCTGCCATTCCCTGCTGGGGTGTGCTGAATTCCTTTAGCTCTGTCTTCTGAAAATACCTGAGTGCTGATTTAGTTTTTGAAGCCTAGCTGCTTCAGGGCCTTTTTCTTATCAGCTTGTTGGCTTATGTCTTTGATAGGGTTTTGGCAGATTGCAGACAGCAGCCTTCCTGTCCTTTCCTATCTAGGTAGTTTTGGGCCCTGTCTTTGCTCAGTCTATCTTTCTGTCCGTGTTAGTGTTTTCATCTTGCTTCACCGTCATTATATGTTGGGGGCTGCCTATTGCTTTGGGGTCTGCTCTGGGGCAGTTTAGATTTCCCCTTTCTTTCTTTAGGCCTATTTAATTCTCTGGCTGTGATCGAGGGGTCTAGGGCATCGTAGGAACCCCCCACGGCTACTGCTAGTTGTGTTGATAGGTTCAGGGGTCTGCAATCTGATAGTTGCCAACTTCTCTGGTTTTCTGGACTTAGCTTGTATTTCTGCTTTTGCCTCCTACGGTGACTCATTCATAACAGAATCACCCGCCATACCGCAGATCCTAGGGTACTCATTAGCAGGAAAGAATTGTAAAAAAAAAAAAAAAAAAGTGTGTATATTTTTTCCTCTATACCTCTGAGGCCATAGGGGGAATTTTTTTTTCTCTCAATGGAGATAAAGCAATTGTCTGATCGTGTGGAGCAGCTCGCTGCGGAAGTGCGGGGAATTTCCGCCTACCTTGCTCATTCACATGCTGCTGAACCAAAGATTCCTACACCTGATGTATTTGTTGGGGATCGGTCTAAATTTTTGAATTTCAAAAATAATTGTAAATTATTTTTTGCCTTGAAGCCTAACTCGTCAGGGAGCTCCGCGCAGCAGGTTAAAATTGTCATCTCTTTGCTGGGTGGCGATCACCAGGATTGGGCGTTTTCTTTGAAACCAGATGATCCTATTCTGACTAATGTGAACGCATTTTTTCAGGCCTTGGGGTTGTTGTATGACGAACCTAATGCCATTGATCAGGCTGAAAAGACCCTGCTGGCATTGAACCAGGGTCGTGATTCTGCAGAATTGTACTGTCAAAAATTCCGAAAGTGGGCAGTACTTACTACCTGGAATGATAATGCCTTGGCTGCTCTCTTTCGGAAGGGGTTGTCAGAAGCCGTAAAAGATACTATGGTGGGATTTCCTGTTCCCTCTGGTCTTGACGATTCTATGTCATTAGTCATTCAGGTTGATCGGCGTTTGCGCGAACGCAAAGCTGCACGAGAGGTGTTGCCACCTGTTGAACAAATGTCTGAACCTATGCAATGTGATAGAGTTTTTTCCAGAGAGCAGCGTCAGGAGTTCAGAAGGCGTAATAAGTTGTGATTTTTCTGTGGAGATGCCTCGCATATTATTTCTGTCTGTCATAAACGAGAGAAACGCTTTGCACACACGTTTTCTGTTGGGGGTGTTCAACCTAAGTTTCTTCTGGCTATTACTCTGATCTGCTCCCTGTCCACATTTTCCGCCAAGGCTTTTGTGGATTCGGGAGCAGCCCTAAACCTAATGGACTTGGATTTTGCTAAACGTTGTGGATTTCCGATGACACCTCTGCAGACGCCTATCCCTTTGAGGGGGATTGATGCTACTCCTTTGGCTAAAAATAAACCTCAGTTTTGGACCCAGGTGGTAATGCGGGTCGCCCCAGACCATCAAGAAAATTGCATATTTTTGGTGTTGCATAATCTGCATGATACTATTGTTCTGGGGTTTCCCTGGTTACAAATTCATAATCCAGTTTTGGATTGGAAATCTGTGTCTGTGTTGAGTTGTGGTTGTCGGTGTGGCTTTAGTGAGGCTCCGGTGTTTTCCACCTCTCCTGAGTCGCATGATGTTCCTGATTATTTGGCGGACTTTTATGATGTATTTAGTGAGAATGAGTCTGCGTCTCTGCCTCCTCATAGGAGTTATGACTGTGCAATTGAACTGAGCCCGGGGTGTAAATTTCCCAAGGGTCGGCTCTTCAATTTATCTGTACCCGAGCACGAGGCTATGCGATCCTATATTAAGGAGGCGTTGGAGAAGGGTCATATTAGACCATCCTCGTCACCCTTAGGTGCCGGGTTTTTTTTTGTAGCCAAAAAGGATGGATCATTAAGACCTTGTATTGATTATCGTGCCCTAAACAAAATTACTGTTAAATATCAGTATCCGTTACCCCTGATTTCTGATCTATTCTCCAGAGTTAAAGGTGCTTGCTGGTTTACCAAGCTTGACCTCAGGGGGGCGTATAATCTTATTCGCATTAAGCTTGGGGATGAATGGAAGACGGCATTTAATACTCCGGAGGGACATTTTGAGTACCTGGTAATGCCTTTTGGGCTCACTAATGCCCCTTCTGTCTTCCAGTGCTTCATGAACGATATTTTCCGAGATTTTGTCGATAATTTTTTGATTATCTATCTGGATGATATTTTGATATTCTCCAAGGATTGGGATTCTCATGTGGAACCTATTCGGACTGTGTTCCGGATCTTGAGGGAGAATTCCCTGTATGTCAAAGGATCTAAATGCCTTTTTGGAGTACAGAGGATTTCTTTTTTGGGATTTATTTTGTCCCCGTCAACTATTGAAATGGACCCGGCCAAGGTACAGGCCATTTACGATTGGGTTCAGCCCACTTCTTTGAAGGCCCTACAGAAGTTTTTGGGTTTTGCTAATTTTTATCGGAAATTTATAGCAAAATTTTCTAGTATTGCCAAGCCATTGACTGATTTGACTAAGAAGGGTGCTGATGTGTTAAATTGGTCTCCGGAGGCTGTTTCTTCCTTTCAGGAGCTGAAGCAAAGATTCACCTCCGCCCCGGTTTTGCGGCAACCTGATGTCTCACTTCCATTCCAGGTAGAGGTGGATGCTTCTGAGATTGGTGCAGGAGCTGTTTTGTCTCAAAAGGATCCTGTAACATCTAAAATGAATCCCTGTGCTTTCTTTTCCCGAAAGTTCTCTCCATCTGAACGTAACTATGATGTGGGAAATAGGGAACTGTTGGCCATGAAATGGGCATTTGAGGAGTGGAGACATTGGTTGGAGGGAGCTAAGCATCAAGTCGTGGTCCTCACTGACCACAAGAATTTGATTTACCTAGAGTCGGCTAAGTGCTTGAACCCTAGACAGGCTAGGTGGGCCTTGTTTTTTACACGTTTTGATTTTGTGGTTTCTTTTCTTCCTGGAACGAAGAATGTCAAGGCAGACACCCTCTCTAGGAGTTTCTTTGCTGATTCTCCTGTGGTGACCAAGCCTGCTACCATCTTAGGCGAGGGGGTGGTTCTCTCTGCCATCTTGCCCGATTTGAGACGTGCTCTGGGGGAGTTCCAGAAGGACAAACCTGAGCGTTGTCCCAGTGGAAACTTGTATGTTCCTGACCAGTGGAAGAAGAGAGTGATGTCTGAAGTTCATTGCTCTGCTTTGGCTGGTCATCCAGGTATTTTTGGTACTAGAGATCTGGTGAGTCGGTTTTTTTGGTGGCCCTCCTTGTCTCGTGATGTCAGGAATTTTGTGCAGTCCTGTGGGACGTGCTCCCGGTCTAAATCGTGTTCTCGCTCTAGTGGGTTGTTGATGCCTTTGCCTGTCCCCAAGAGGCCATGGACCCATATTTCAATGGATTTCATCTCTGATATGCCTGTCTCTCAAAGGATGACTGTTATTTGGGTGATTTGTGATAGGTTCTCTAAGATGGTTCATCTTGTACCATTCCCTAAGTTGCCGTCTTCCTCTGAGTTGGTGCCCCTGTTTTTACAACAGGTGGTTCGTTTGCACGGGATTCCTGAGAACATTGTATCTGACAGAGGAGTCCAGTTTGTGTCTAGATTTTGGAGAACTTTCTGTTCCAGGCTGGGAATTCAGTTGTCCTTCTCCTCTGCTTTTCACCCTCAGACCAATGGCCAGACAGAGAGAACAAACCAGACCTTGGAGTCATATTTGAGATGTTTTATTTCTGCTGATCAGGATGATTGGGTTTCATTTTTGCCCTTGGCCGAATTTGCTTTAAATAATAGAGCTAGTTCTGCCACTTTGATGTCACCTTTTTTTTGTAACTTTGGGTTTCATCCTCGATTTTCTTCAGGGCAGGTGGAGCCCTCTGCCTGCCCAGGTGTTGACACTGTGGTGGAGAGAATGCACCAGATCTGGGACCAAGTGGTGGATAAGTTATCTCTCTCCCAGGAAAAGGCCCAGCGGTTTTCCAACCGACATAGGACCATTGGTCCCCAGTTTAAGGTTGGTGATATGGTGTGGTTATCATCAAAAAATATTGCTATGAAGGTGGCTTCTCCTAAGTTTAAGCCTAGATTTATTGGACCTTACAAGATTGTGGAGATTATTAATCTGGTCTCTTTTCGTTTGGCTCTTCCTGTCACATTTAAAATCCATAATGTGTTCCATAAATCTTTGTTGAAGAGGTTTGTTGAACCTGTAGTTCCGGGGGTGGCACCTCCAGACCCTGTATTGGTTGAAGGTAACATGGAATATGAGGTAGAGAAAGTACTGGATTCCTGTCTGGCTAGATGGAGACTCCAGTATTTGGTTAAGTGGAAGGGTTATGGTCAGGAGGATAATTCCTGGGTCTCTGCCTCTGATATTCATGCCAAAAGATTGATGCGTGCCTTTCATCAGGCTCACCCTGATCGCCCTGGTGGCGTAGTTGAGGGTTCGGTGACCCCTCCTCAAGGGGGAGGTACTGTTGTGAGTTCATTTTCCCCTTCATTACTGAGGCCCGAGGAGCTCCCTCTTCTGGTAAAGAAAGGTAGTGAGCCTGATTATCAAACACCTGAGGCTGATGATGATGACTGGCTGAGTGGAGTTACTGACTGGATATAAGGCTGCCGACGCCCTTCTGCCCTGCGGGTGATTTCTCTGTGGGATCCTTGGAGACCAGTCTGAATTCCTGCTCCTCTAAAGCTAAGTTTGCTGCTCGGCCTTTTGCTTTGGTGCTTTGACTTTGTTTTGCTTGTTTTTCTGGATTTCTGCCATTCCCTGCTGGGGTGTGCTGAATTCCTTTAGCTCTGTCTTCTGAAATTACCTGAGTGCTGATTTAGTTTTTGAAGCCTAGCTGCTTCAGGGCCTTTTTCTTATCAGCTTGTTGGCTTATGTCTTTGATAGGGTTTTGGCAGATTGCAGACAGCAGCCTTCCTGTCCTTTCCTATCTAGGTAGTTTTGGGCCCTGTCTTTGCTCAGTCTATCTTTCTGTCTGTGTTAGTGTTTTCATCTTGCTTCACCGTCATTATATGTTGGGGGCTGCCTATTGCTTTGGGGTCTGCTCTGGGGCAGTTTAGATTTCCCCTTTCTTTCTTTAGGCCTATTTATTTCTCCGGCTGTGATCGAGGGGTCTAGGGCATCGTAGGAACCCCCCACGGCTACTGCTAGTTGTGTTGATAGGTTCAGGGGTCTGCAATCTGATAGTTGTCAACTTCTCTGGTTTTCTGGACTTAGCTTGTATTTCTGCTTTTGCCTCCTACGGTGACTCATTCATAACACCCCCCCCCCCGTTAAACACAGCACGTCCGCGGGCTGCAAGTGAAACAAAGTTAGACAAACAAAGGAACATACAAAAAAAAATTTTGAATGCTTAATGAACAATGCTTATCTAAACTTCCCAATGTGGGAGGCACTAACTCTTAAATGTTGCAAACAATTTAACTAACTATCTATGTCGAAATATAGTACCTAATCAAAGTGCTATTGGCAGTAAACTCACTACCAGTTCAAGTATTATCACTAACACATTTTCTATTACTTCTAGACTTCTAAACCCTAGGTGACAACCGCTGATGCCTGGTTCGTCACCTGCATTTTCATTCAAATTTTCATCTTTATTCACACATTAACATGAGTTTATACTCTGCAAAACATTCACTATTCCTATATAAGATATGTTCTATTTCTTTATTAAATACTTTCACTATTTACTTTCTCTATCAAAATGCTAAACATTATTATTAAGTGCAAGTAGACATTGATCCAGCCAAAATGTCTTGAAATGTCCTTATTAAAGCAGGTCTATGTAAAACCAAGAAAGGGCACCTAAAGAGGTGCAACTATGTACAGGTCAGTTCTGGATCATTCATTGTCCATGATCTCACAGTTCAAGTATAAAAGGCTGCCAAGGAAACTGGGCAAACTAGAACAACATGATGAACCAAAACCAAAAATGAAAAAAAAAAATGAAAAAGGCATATCAGTGCCTATACCCTCCTGGGTAACAGTTAGTTATTCTTAATGCTGGTCCCCTCCTGGGGTGGTGGAAGCGGGTCGCTTGGGCTGCTTCCAAGGGAGAACTTCAGGGCATCCTCTTCTTGCTTGTGGATTCACATAAGAGGTGGTGGCAGTTGATGGGAATGCTGCCTGAGGTACAGCGGGTTTAGCAATTTGTACCATAGGGTGTGGGACTGGGGTAGATGTTATCTGACTGGCCTTGGCAGATGTAATCACTACCGTGGGAGGTATTCCTGCTGGGGGAACATAAGCATGTTCCTTTTTGTAGGCTGCAATGAAATCCTCTGGTATGTGGAACACGTTCATGGCGTACCAGCCACGTAGCCCCTCATGTCAGGTGAAAGTTACATACTCTCCCGGTTGCAGGTCTTGAGCAGGGTGTCCCCTCCGGAGGTGAGACTCGACATCCCTCCTGCTAAAGAAGAGGTCAGAGATCCTCTGGGGGTCTGAGATAAAACCAAACCCCCGCTCCTGGATAGCATTCAGGACCTGACCCCATCCTGCTGAGTCCCGGGGCCCGTAGTGACCGGCACGAACCTTCTCCTTTCTGTCCATATCAGGGCCTAGCACTGCCAGCCTCCGCTGCTCCCGTTCTCTCTGCTCTGCTGCCAGCTGGCGGAGGGTCTGCTAGCAATAGGATTCCCCTTCTTCCTTCTCCACCTTTTGGGGCCAACCCCTACCCACAGTGGACAGGGGCACTACCACCAGGGGCTCAGATGTTTCCCTGCAGGGTTTAGAATCCCGGTCCCAGACCAGGTCCAGCACGACCTGTCTGGACGCTGCAGCAGCTGTACACCCCGAGGCCTTCCCAGGTGCAGGGGCAGCAGACGTACCTGGGGTCTCTTGGCGATGCTCCGGCTCTGGTGCAGGTTTGGGACGGCAGTCAATAGCTGGAACATCCACCGGAATAATCCAGGCAGCTGTCGGAGGCAGCGGTGGAGCAGATGGCAGCTCCGGGTCCGCAGGGGTCTCCGGTGGGACCTGCGCAGCCGCGTCAGGTCCAGGCAGGAGTTTATCTTCCTCCACTTCAGCCTCCAGGCCTCCAGGGAACTCCTCATGACAGGCTGCGCTCTGCAGTGATTGCAGTGCGGAGATGGAGACAGGTGCCACCGGTGATAGGGCAGCGGCCGTGGGTTCCACAGGTGCTGCCTGGGGGAAATCTGGTGCAGTAGTGACGGGTATCGCGGGTGAAGGAACCGGTGATATAGCAGCAGCGGTGGGTACTGATGGTGAGGGTAGCGGTGATGGAGGTACCGATGGTTCAGGCCCCTCCCAGGCATGCTTCCAGTTCATGATCCAGAGCGCAACCTGTCTCAACCGCAGACGGTGGGTCAGCTGAGCAATCTCATCCTCCAGCTGCTGGCGGTTCATGGTGGAAGTCGGATCGGAGCCTTCAGCCGATGCGCCGGGGAGGTTCAGCTCAACCTCCCTGCACTGTTCGGGCCTCCCTCCTTCTTCCATCATGGCGTCCTGGCATTCTTTCTCCTTCTTGGGCTCTTTTCCCGCCACCGGCTCTCACTCCTCCTTCTGGGGGCGGCGTCTTCTTCCTATTCCTCCATATCAGGCCAGTATCTGAACCCCTCGAGGGGTGGGCCATGTTGCAGTTGCATAGAAGTTCAGGCAGGGGAGGCCCAGGACAGTTTGCGGTCTTTTCTTATTACCACCCATGTTGTCACGCCATTTTGAGAGTCCATTTTACAGTCTATCAATTTGGTTATTCTGCACATTCTCAGCAATGTTTAAGTCCAATAAAACTCAGGCACACAGAACCCGGTGGCACCAGGCTTCGTCATCCTGTTCTTGACGCCAAGTAATGGATCGCCCCGTGCCAGGGCCGTGGGGTACTTGGAGCCAGGCCCGGTGGATTTAAATGGGAGACTTCACGGTAGCTGTGACCCAGTCCGTGGCCCTGGGCGTCCATTGTAAAAGGGCAATGTTGAGTGTGTGGATGATAATTAAAGTTTATGAGTGATTGATTCGTGACGCCACCTGCGGTGTTCAGCAATGAAGATGTTAAGCCGACTTTGCAGACAGATCCTCTGGGACAGATGGTGTGGTGCAGCAATGATGGTGTTGCTCTCCACAGGTAGGGCTGTAGTCCCAAGGCAGAGTAGATGGAGTAGATAGGTGTTAAGGGAGAGAGTGTAATGTCTGGCCCCAAGATGTAGCAGTGCTGAGTGTGTTGGCGCAGGAATAAGCGGAGGACACCAGAGCATGTAGTTCCAAAGCTTTACTCACAGTCTGTTGAGCATACAGGTGCCCGCCTCGGTGCCGTGTCCTCCAGGTCAGGGGCTCAGCCAACTTCCAGGCAAGATGAAGTACTCCCTTCCAACACTCTGCCAACATATGTTCCTTTTCTGAACGTCTCCCTTTTGCGCCTATAGTGAAATACTCTCAGTGCTGAGTTACACTGGAGTTCCTCCTGTCAGATGTTCCTATGAACTCTACTTGTACGGCAGACAGCTGTAGCCTGCTTCGGGGACTCCTTGCTACCAAGTTCTGGCTCACTCTCGTTGCTGTTGTGCCCCCCAAGTCTTGTGTGGGAATAAAGTAGTGACAACTTCTATTCCTCCATTGAATTTATCAATGATTGGATCTATATGAAGAATAGGCCAGGAATTTTGCAAAGCAGCACGTACAGACAACACTGTTGTATTCTGTCAGGCCCTGTGTATTTTACACCTCAAAGTAACAGGCTGATTCTGGATGGTGTGAAAGAGGTGTATACAGGACTGGGGAGAAATGGAATCTCTCTACAGACTTCAGGACACAGATGAATTCTGTCAGGCTCTGTGTATTTTACACCTCAAAGTAACAGGCTGATTCTAGATGGTGTAAAAAAGGTGTATAGAGGACTGGGGAGAAATGGAATCTCTCTGCAGACTTCAGGACACAGTTGGATTCTGTCAGGCCCTGTGTATTTTACACCTCAAAGTAACAGGCTGATTCTGGATAGTGTAAAAAGGTGTATAGAGGACTCGGGAGAAATGGAATCTCTCTACAGACTTCAGGACACAGTTGGATTCTGTCAGGACCTGTGAATTTTACACCTCAAAGTAACAGGCTGATTCTGGATGGTGTGAAAGAGGTGTATACAGGACTGGGGAGAAATGGAATCTCTCTACAGACTTCAGGACACAGTTGAATTCTGTCAGGCTCTGTGTATTTTACACCTCAAAGTAACAGGCTGATTCTGGATGGTGTAAAAAAGGTGTATAGAGGACTGGGGAGAAATGGAATCTCTCTGCAAACTTCAGGACACAGTTGTATTCTGTCAGGCCCTGTGTATTTTACACCTCAAAGTAACAGGCTGATTCTGGATAGTGTAAAAAGGTGTATAGAGGACTGGGGAGAAATGGAATCTCTCTACAGACTTCAGGACACAGTTGTATTCTGTCAGGTCCTGTGTATTTTACACCTCAAAGTAACAGATTGATTCTGGATGGTATAAAAGAGGTGTATAGAAGACTGGGGAGAAATGGAATCTCTCTACAGACTTCAGGACACAGTTGAATTCTATCAGGCCCTGTGTATATTACACCTCAAAGTAACAGGCTGATTCTGGATGGTGTAAAAAAGGTGTATAGAGGACTGGGGACAAAATGAATCAATCTACAGACTTCAGGACACAGTTGCATTCTGTCAGGCCCTGTGTATTTTACACCTCAAAGCAACAGGCTGATCATGGATGGTGTAAAAAAGGTTTATAGAGGACTGGGGAGAAATGGAATCTCTCTACAGACTTCAGGACACAGTTGTATTCTGTCAGGCCCTGATTATTTTACAACTCAAAGTAACAAGCTGATTCTGGATGGTGAAAAAGGTTTATAGAGGACTGGGGAGAAATGGAATCTCTCTACAGACTTCAGGAAACTGTTGTATTCTGTCAGGCTCTGGGTATTTTACACCTCAAAGTAACAAGCTGATTCTGGATGGTGTAAAAAGGTTTATAGAGGACTGGGGAGAAATGGAATCTCTCTACAGACCTCAGGACACAGTTGTATTCTGTCAGGCCCTGTGTATATTACACCTCAAAGTAACAGGCTGATTATGGATGGTGTAAAAAAGGTTTATAGAGGACTGGGGAGAAATGGAATCTCTCTACAGACTTCAGGACACAGTTGTATTCTGTTAGGCCCTGTGTATTTTACACCTCAAAGTAACAGGCTGATTCTGGATGGTGTAAAAGAGGTGTATAGAGAATTGGGGAGAAATGGAATCTCCCTACAGACTTCAGGACACAGTTGTATTCTGTCAGGCCCTGTGTATATTACACCTCAAAGTAACAAGCTGATTCTGGATGGTGTAGAAAAGGTGTATAGAGGACTGGAGAGAAATGGAATCTCTCTACAGACTTCAGGACACAGTTGGATTCTGTCAGGCCCTGTGTATTTTACACCTCAAAGTAACAGGCTGATTCTGGATGGTGTAAAAGAGGTGTATATAGGACTGGGGAGAAATGGAATCTATATACAGACATCATGACACAGTTGAATTCTGTCAGGCCATGTGTATATTACACTTCAAAGTAACAGGCTGATACTAGATGGTGTAAAAGAGGTGTATAGAGGACTGGGGAGAAATGGAATCTCTCTATAGACATCAGGACACAGTTGGATTCTGTCAGACCCTGTGCATTTTACACCTCAAAGTAACAGGCTGATTCTGGATGGTGTAAAAGAGGTGTAAAAAAGGACTGGGGAGAAAAGGAATCTCTCTACAGACTTCAGGACACAGTTGGATTCTGTCAGGCCCTATGTATTTTACACCTCAAAGTAACAGACTGATTTTGGATAGTGTAAAAGAGGTTTATAGAGGACTTGGGAGAAATGGAATCTCTCTACAGACTTCAGGACACAGTTGGATTCTGTCAGGTCCTGTGAATTTTACACCTCAAAGTAACAGGCTGATTCTGGATGGTGTAAAAAGGTGTATGGAGGACTGGGGAGAAATGGAATCTCTCTACAGACTTCAGGACACAGTTGTATTCTGTCAGGCCCTGTGTATATTACACCTCAAAGTAACAGGCTGATTCTGGATGGTGTAAAAAGGTGTATAGGGGACTGGGGAGGAATGGAATCTCTCTGCAGACTTCAGGACACAGTTGTATTCTGTCAGGCCCTGTGTATTTTACACCTTAAAGTAACAGATTGATTCTGGATGGTATAAAAGAGGTGTATAGAGGACTGGGGACAAAATGAATCATTCTGCAGACTTCAGGACACAGTTGTATTCTGTCAGGCCCTGTGTATTTTACACCTCAAAGTAACAGGCTGATTCTGGATGGTGTAAAAAGGTATATAGAGGACTGGGGAGAAATGGAATCTTTCTGCAGACTTCAGGACGCAGTTGTATTCTGTCAGGCCCTGTGTATTTTACACCTCAAAGTAACAAGCTGATTCTAGATGGTGTAAAAGAGGTGTATAGAGGACTGGGGAGAAATGGAATCTCTCTATAGACTTCAGGACACAGTTGGATTCTGTTAGACCCTGTGTATTTTTACCTCAAAGTAACAGGCTGATTCTGGATTGTGTAAAAGAGGTGTATAGAGGACTGGGGAGAAATGGAATCTCTACAGACTTCAGGACACAGTTGTATTCTGTCAGGCCCTGTGTATTTTACACCTCAAAGTAACAGGCTGATTCTGGATGGTGTAAAAGAGGTGTATATAGGACTGGGGAGAAATGGAATCTCTTTACAGACTTAAGGACACAGTTGAATTCTGTCAGGCTCTGTGTATTTTACACCTCAAATTAACAGGCTGATTCTGGATGGTGTAAAAAAGGTTTATAGAGGACTGGGTAGAAATGGAATCTCTCTACAGACTTCAGGAAACTGTTGTATTCTGTCAGGCTCTGTGTATTTTACACCTCAAAGTAACAAGCTGATTCTGGATGGTGTAAAAAGGTATATAGAGGACTGGGGAGAAATGGAATCTTTCTGCAGACTTTAGGACGCAGTTGTATTCTGTCAGGCCCTGTGTATTTTACACCTCAAAGTAACAAGCTGATTCTGGATGGTGTAAAAGAGGTGTATAGACGAGTGGGGAAAAATGGAATCTCTCTATAGACTTCAGGACACAGTTGGATTCTGTTAGTCCCTGTGTATTTTACACCTCAAAGTAACAGGCTGATTCTGGATGGTGTAAAAGAGGTTTATATAGGACTGGGGAGAAATGGAATCTCTACACACTTCAGGACACAGTTGTATTCTGTCAGGCCCTGTGTAATTTACACCTCAAAGTAACAGGCTGATTCTGGATGGTGTAAAAGAGGTGTATAGAGAATTGGGGAGAAATGGAATATCTCTACAGACTTCAGGACACAGTTGTATTCTGTAAGGCCCTGTGTATATTACACCTCAAAGTAACAGGCTGATTCTGGATGGTGTAGAAAAGGTGTATAGAGGACTGGGGAGAAATGGAATCTCTCTACAGACATCATGACATAGTTGGATTCTGTCAGGCCCTGTGTAATTTACACAACAAAGTAACAGGCTGATTCTGGATGGTGTAAAAGAGGTGTATAGAGAACTGGGGAGAAATGGAATCTCTCTACAGACTTCAGGACACAGTTGTATTCTGTCAGGCCCTGTGTATTTTAAACCTCAAAATAACAGGCTGATTCTGGATGGTGTAAAAGAGGTGTATAGTGGACTGGGGAGAAATGGAATCTCTCTACAGACTTCAGGACACAGTTGGATTCTGTCAGGCCCTATTTATTTGACACCTCAAAGTAACAGGCTGATTCTGGATGGTGTAAAAAGGTGTATGGAGGACTGGGGAGAAATGGAATCTCTCTACAGACTTCAGGACACAGTTGTATTCTGTTAGGCCCTGTGTATATTACACCTCAAAGTAACAGGCTGATTCTGGATGGTTTTAAAATGTGTATAGAGGACTGGGGAGAAATGGAATCTCTCTACAGACTTCAGGACACAGTTGTATTCTGTCAGGCCCTGTGTATTTTATACCTCAAAGTAACAGATTGATTCTGGATGGTAGAAAAGAGGTGTATAGAGGACTGGGGAGAAATGGAATCTCTCTACAGACTTCAGGACACAGTTGAATTCTGTCAGGCCCTGTGTATATTACACCTCAAAGTAACAGGCTGTTTCTGGATGGTGTAAAAAAAGGTGTATAGAGGACTGGGGACAAAATGAATCAATCTACAGACTTCAGGACACAGTTGTATTCTGTAAGGCCCTGTGTATATTACACCTCAAAGTAACAGGCTGATTCTGGATGGTGTAAAAGAGGTGTATAGAGGACTGGGGAGAAATGGAATCTATCTACAGACATCATGACACAGTTGGATTCTGTCAGGCTCTGTGTATTTTAAACCTCAAAGTAACAGGCTGATTCTGGATGGTGTAAAAGAGGTGTATAGAGAACTGGGGAGAAATGGAAGCTCTCTACAGACTTCATTACACAGTTGTATTTTGTCAGGCCCTGTGTATATTACACCTCAAAGTAACAGGCTGATTGTGGATGGTGTAGAAAAGGTGTATAGAGGACTGGGGAGAAATGGAATCTCTCTACAGACTTCAGGACACAGCTGTAATCTGACAGGCCCAGTGAATTTTACACCTCAAAGTAACAGGCTGATTCTGGATTGTGTAAAAGAGGTGTATAGAGGACTGGGGAGAAATGGAATCTCTCTATAGACTTCAGGACACAGTTGGATTCTGTTAGACCCTGTGTATTTTACACCTCAAAGTAACAGGCTGATTCTGGATTGTGTAAAAGAGGTGTATAGAGGACTGGGGAGAAATGGAATCTCTACAGACTTCAGGACACAGTTGTATTCTGTCAGGCCCTGTGTATTTTACACCTCAAAGTAACAGGCTGATTCTGGATGGTGTAAAAGAGGTGTATATAGGACTGGGGAGAAATGGAATCTCTTTACAGACTTAAGGACACAGTTGAATTCTGTCAGGCTCTGTGTATTTTACACCTCAAAGTAACAGGCTGATTCTGGATGGTGTAAAAAAGGTTTATAGAGGACTGGGGAGAAATGGAATCTCTCTACAGACTTCAGCACACAGTTGTATTCTGTCAGGCCCTGTGTATTTTACACCTTAAAGTAACAAGCTGATTCTGGATGGTGTTTAAAGGTTTATAGAGGACTGGGGAGAAATGGAATCTCTCTACAGACTTCAGGAAACTGTTGTATTCTGTCAGGCTCTGTTTATTTTACACCTCAAAGTAACAAGCTGATTATGGATGGTGTAAAAAGGTATATAGAGGACTGGGGAGAAATGGATTCTTTCTGCAGACTTCAGGACTCAGTTGTATTCTGTCAGGCCCTGTGTATTTTACACCTCAAAGTAACAAGCTGATTCTGGATGGTGTAAAAGAGGTGTATAGACGACTGGGGAGAAATGGAATCTCTCTATAGACTTCAGGACACAGTTGGATTCTGTTAGTCCTTGTGTATTTTACACCTCAAAGTAACAGGCTGATTCTGGATGGTGTAAAAGAGGTTTATATAGGACTGGGGAGAAATGGAATCTCTACACACTTCAGGACACAGTTGTATTCTGTCAGGCCCTGTGTAATTTACACCTCAAAGTAACAGGCTGATTCTGGATGGTGTAAAAGAGGTGTATAGAGAATTGGGGAGAAATGGAATATCTCTACAGACTTCAGGGCACAGTTGTATTCTGTAAGGCCCTGTGTATATTACACCTCAAAGTAACAGGCTGATTCTGGATGGTGTAGAAAAGGTGTATAGAGGACTGGGGAGAAATGGAATCTCTCTACAGACATCATGACATAGTTGGATTCTGTCAGGCACTGTGTAATTTACACCTCAAAGTAACAGGCTGATTCTGGATGGTGTAAAAGAGGTGTATAGAGAACTGGGGAGAAATGGATTCTCTCTACAGACTTCAGGACACAGTTGTATTCTGTCAGGCCCTGTGTATTTTAAACCTCAAAATAACAGGCTGATTCTGGATGGTGTAAAAGAGGTGTATAGTGGACTGGGGAGAAATGGAATCTCTCTACAGACTTCAGGACACAGTTGGATTCTGTCAGGCCCTATTTATTTTACACCTCAAAGTAACAGGCTGATTCTGGATGGTGTAAAAAGGTGTATTGAGGACTGGGGAGAAATGGAATCTCTCTACAGACTTCAGGACACAGTTGTATTCTGTCAGGCCCTGTGTATTTTATACCTCAAAGTAACAAATTGATTCTGGATGGTATAAAAGAGGTGTATAGAGGACTGGGGAGAAATGGAATCTCTCTACAGACTTCAGGACACAGTTGAATTCTGTCAGGCCCTGTGTATATTACACCTCAAAGTAACAGGCTGATTCTGGATGGTGTAAAAAAGGTGTATAGAGGACTGGGGACAAAATGAATCAATCTACAGACTTCAGGACACAGTTGTATTCTGTAAGGCCCTGTGTATATTACACCTCAAAGTAACAGGCTGATTCTGGATGGTGTAGAAAAGGTGTATAGAGGACAGGGGAGAAATGGAATCTCTCTACAGACTTCAGGACACAGCTGTATTCTGTCAGGCCCTGTTTATTTTAGACCTCAAAGTAACAGGCTGATTCTGGATGGTGTAAAAGAGGTGTATAGAGGACTGGGGAGAAATGGAATCTATCTACAGACATCATGACACAGTTGGATTCTGTCAGGCCCTGTGTATTTTAAACCTCAAAGTAACAGGCTGATTCTGGATGGTGTAAAAGAGGTGTATAGAGATCTGGGGAGAAATGGAAGCTCTCTACAGACTTCATTACACAGTTGTATTTTGTCAGGCCCTGTGTATATTACACCTCAAAGTAACAGGCTGATTCTGGATGGTGTAGAAAAGGTGTATAGAGGACTGGGGAGAAATGGAATCTCTCTACAGACTTCAGGACACAGCTGTAATCTGTCAGGCCTTGTGAATTTTACACCTCAAAGTAACAGGCTGATTCTGGATGGTGTAAAAGAGGTGTATAGAGGACTGGGGAGAAATGGAATCTCTCTACAGACTTCAGGACACAGTTGGATTCTGTCAGGCCCTATTTATTTTACACCTCAAAGTAACAGGCTGATTCTGGATAGTGTAAAAAAGGTGTATAGAGGACTCGGGAGAAATGGAATCTCTCTACAGACTTCAGGACACAGTTGTATTCTGTCAGGCACTGTGTATTTTACACCTTAAAGTAACAAGCTGATTCTGGATGGTGTAAAAAGGCTTATAGAGGACTGGGGAGAAATGGAATCTCTCTATAGACTTCAGGACACAGTTGGATTCTGTTAGACCCTGTGTATTTTACACCTCAAAGTAACAGGCTGATTCTGGATTGTGTAAAAGAGGTGTATAGAGGACTGGGGAGAAATGGAATCTCTACAGACTTCATGACACAGTTGTATTCTGTCAGGCCCTGTGTATTTTACACCTCAAAGTAACAGGCTGATTCTGGATGGTGTAAAAGAGGTGTATATAGGACTGGGGAGAAATGGAATCTCTTTACAGACTTAAGGACACAGTTGAATTCTGTCAGGCTCTGTGTATTTTACACCTCAAAGTAACAGGCTGATTCTGGATGGTGTAAAAAAGGTTTATAGAGGACTGGGGAGAAATGGAATCTCTCTACAGACTTCAGCACACAGTTGTATTCTTCAGGCCCTGTGTATTTTACACCTTAAAGTAACAAGCTGATTCTGGATGGTGTAAAAAGGTTTATAGAGGACTGGGGAGAAATGGAATCTCTCTACAGACTTCAGGAAACTGTTGTATTCTGTCAGGCTCTGTGTATTTTACACCTCAAAGTAACAAGCTGATTCTGGATGGTGTAAAAAGGTATATAGAGGACTGGGGAGAAATGGAATCTTTCTGCAGACTTCAGGACGCAGTTGTATTCTGTCAGGCCCTGTGTATTTTACACCTCAAAGTAACAAGCTGATTCTGGATGGTGTAAAAGAGGTGTATAGACGACTGGGAAGAAATGGAATCTCTCTATAGACTTCAGGACACAGTTGGATTCTGTTAGTCCTTGTGTATTTTACACCTCAAAATAACAGGCTGATTCTGGATGGTGTAAAAGAGGTTTATATAGGACTGGGGAGAAATGGAATCTCTACACACTTCAGGACACAGTTGTATTATGTCAGGCCCTGTGTAATTTACACCTCAAAGCAACAGGCTGATTCTGGATGGTGTAAAAGAGGTGTATAGAGAATTGGGGAGAAATGGAATATCTCTACAGACTTCAGGACACAGTTGTATTCTGTAAGGCCCTGTGTATATTACACCTCAAAGTAACAGGCTGATTCTGGATGGTGTAGAAAAGGTGTATAGAGGACTGGGGAGAAATGGAATCTCTCTACAGACATCATGACATAGTTGGATTCTGTCAGGCCCTGTGTAATTTACACCTCAAAGTAACAGGCTGATTCTGGATGGTGTAAAAGAGGTGTATAGAGAACTGGGGAGAAATGGAATCTCTCTACAGACTTCAGGACACAGTTGTATTCTGTCAGGCCCTGTGTATTTTAAACCTCAAAATAACAGGCTGATTCTGGATGGTGTAAAAGAGGTGTATAGTGGACTGGGGAGAAATGGAATCTCTCTACAGACTTCAGGACACAGTTGGATTCTGTCAGGCCCTGTGTATTTTAAACCTCAAAGTAACAGGCTGATTCTGGATGGTGTAAAAGAGGTGTATAGAGAACTGGGGAGAAATGGAAGCTCTCTACAGACTTCATTACACAGTTGTATTTTGTCAGGCCCTGTGTATATTACACCTCAAAGTAACAGGCTGATTCTGGATGGCGTGGAAAAGGTGTATAGAGGACTGGGGAGAAATGGAATCTCTCTACAGACTTCAGGACACAGCTGTAATCTGTCAGGCCCTGTGAATTTTACACCTCAAAGTAACAGGCTGATTCTGGATGGTGTAAAAGAGGTATATAGAGGACTGGGGAGAAATGGAATCTCTCTACAGACTACAGGACATAGTTGGATTCTGTCAGGCCCTATTTATTTTACACCTCAAAGTAACAGGCTGATTCTGGATAGTGTAAAAAAGGTGTATAGAGGACTCGGGAGAAATGGAATCTCTCTACAGACTTCAGGACACAGTTGTATTCTGTCAGGCCCTGTGTATTTTACACCTTAAAGTAACAAGCTGATTCTGGATGGTGTAAAAAGGCTTATAGAGGACTGGGGAGAAATGGAATCTCTCTATAGACTTCAGGACACAGTTGGATTCTGTTAGACCCTGTGTATTTTACACCTCAAAGTAACAGGCTGATTCTGGATGGTGTAAAAGAGGTGTATAGAGGACTGGGGAGAAATGGAATCTCTCTACAGACTTCAGGACACAGTTGGATTCTGTTAGACCCTGTGTATTTTACACCTCAAAGTAACAGGCTGATTCTGGATGGTGTAAAAGAGGTGTATAGAGGACTGGGGAGAAATGGAATCTCTCTACAGACTTCAGGACATAGTTGGATTCTGTCAGGCCCTATTTATTTTACACCTCAAAGTAACAGGCTGATTCTGGATAGTGTAAAAAAGGTGTATAGAGGACTCGGGAGAAATGGAATCTCTCTACAGACTTCAGGACACAGTTGTATTCTGTCAGGCCCTGTGTATTTTACACCTTAAAGTAACAAGCTGATTCTGGATTGTGTAAAAGAGGTGTATAGAGGACTGGGGAGAAATGGAATCTCTACAGACTTCATGACACAGTTGTATTCTGTCAGGCCCTGTGTATTTTACACCTCAAAGTAACAGGCTGATTCTGGATGGTGTAAAAGAGGTGTATATAGGACTGGGGAGAAATGGAATCTCTTTACAGACTTAAGGACACAGTTGAATTCTGTCAGGCTCTGTGTATTTTACACCTCAAAGTAACAGGCTGATTCTGGATGGTGTAAAAAAGGTTTATAGAGGACTGGGGAGAAATGGAATCTCTCTACAGACTTCAGCACACAGTTGTATTCTGTCAGGCCCTGTGCATTTTACACCTTAAAGTAACAAGCTGATTCTGGATGGTGTAAAAAGGTTTATAGAGGACTGGGGAGAAATGGAATCTCTCTACAGACTTCAGGAAACTGTTGTATTCTGTCAGGCTCTGTGTATTTTACACCTCAAAGTAACAAGCTGATTCTGGATGGTGTAAAAAGGTATATAGAGGACTGGGGAGAAATGGAATCTTTCTGCAGACTTCAGGACGCAGTTGTATTCTGTCAGGCCCTGTGTATTTTACACCTCAAAGTAACAAGCTGATTCTGGATGGTGTAAAAGAGGTGTATAGACGACTGGGGATAAATGGAATCTCTCTATAGACTTCAGGACACAGTTGGATTCTGTTAGTCCTTGTGTATTTTACACCTCAAAGTAACAGGCTGATTCTGGATGGTGTAAAAGAGGTTTATATGGGACTGGGGAGAAATGGAATCTCTACACACTTCAGGACACAGTTGTATTATGTCAGGCCCTGTGTAATTTACACCTCAAAGTAACAGGCTGATTCTGGATGGTGTAAAAGAGGTGTATAGAGAATTGGGGAGAAATGGAATATCTCTACAGACTTCAGGACACAGTTGTATTCTGTAAGGCCCTGTGTATATTACACCTCAATGTAACAGGCTGATTCTGGATGGTGTAGAAAAGGTGTATAGAGGACTGGGGAGAAATGGAATCTCTCTACAGACATCATGACATAGTTGGATTCTGTCAGGCCCTGTGTAATTTACACCTCAAAGTAACAGGCTGATTCTGGATGGTGTAAAAGAGGTGTATAGAGAACTGGGGAGAAATGGAATCTCTCTACAGACTTCAGGACACAGTTGTATTCTGTCAGGCCCTGTGTATTTTAAACCTCAAAATAACAGGCTGATTCTGGATGGTGTAAAAGAGGTGTATAGTGGACTGGGGAGAAATGGAATCTCTCTACAGACTTCAGGACACAGTTGGATTCTGTCAGGCCCTATTTATTTTATACCTCAAAGTAACAGGCTGATTCTGGATGGTGTAAAAAGGTGTATGGAGGACTGGGGAGAAATGGAATCTCTCTACAGACTTCAGGACACAGTTGTATTCTGTTAGGCCCTGTGTATATTACACCTCAAAGTAACAGGCTGATTCTGGATGGTTTTAAAATGTGTATAGAGGACTGGGGAGAAATGGAATCTCTCTACAGACTTCAGGACACAGTTGTATTCTGTCAGGCCCTGTGTATTTTATACCTCAAAGTAACAGATTGATTCTGGATGGTATAAAAGAGGTGTATAGAGGACTGGGGAGAAATGGAATCTCTCTACAGACTTCAGGACAGAGTTGAATTCTGTCAGGCCCTGTGTATATTACACCTCAAAGTAACAGGCTGATTCTGGATGGTGTAAAAAAGGTGTATAGAGGACTGGGGACAAAATGAATCAATCTACAGACTTCAGGACACAGTTGTATTCTGTAAGGTCCTGTGTATATTACACCTCAAAGTAACAGGATGATTCTGGATGGTGTAGAAAAGGTATATAGAGGACTGGGGAGAAATGGAATCTCTCTCCAGACTTCAGGACACAGCTGTATTCTTTCAGGCCCTGTTTATTTTAGACCTCAAAGTAACAGGCTGATTCTGGATGGTGTAAAAGAGGTGTATAGAGGACTGGGGAGAAATGGAATCTATCTACAGACATCATGACACAGTTGGATTCTGTCAGGCCCTGTGTATTTTAAACCTCAAAGTAACAGGCTGATTCTGGATGGTGTAAAAGAGGTGTATAGAGAACTGGGGAGAAATGGAAGCTCTCTACAGACTTCATTACACAGTTGTATTTTGTCAGGCCCTGTGTATATTACACCTCAAAGTAACAGGCTGATTCTGGATGGTGTAGAAAAGGTGTATATAGGACTGGGGAGAAATGGAATCTCTCTACAGACTTCAGGACACAGCTGTAATCTGTCAGGCCCTGTGAATTTTACACCTCAAAGTAACAGGCTGATTCTGGATGGTGTAAAAGAGGTGTATAGAGGACTGGGGAGAAATGGAATCTCTATACAGACTTCAGGACACAGTTGGATTCTGTCAGGCCCTATTTATTTTACACCTCAAAGTAACAGGCTGATTCTGGATAGAGTAAAAAAGGTGTATAGAGGACTCGGGAGAAATGGAATCTCTCTATAGACTTCAGGACACAGTTGGATTCTGTTAGACCCTGTGTATTTTACACCTCAAAGTAACAGGCTGATTCTGGATTGTGTAAAAGAGGTGTATAGAGGACTGGGGAGAAATGGAATCTCTACAGACTTCAGGACACAGTTGTATTCTGTCAGGCCCTGTGTATTTTACACCTCAAAGTAACAGGCTGATTCTGGATGGTGTAAAAGAGGTGTATATAGGACTGGGGAGAAATGGAATCTCTTTACAGACTTAAGGACACAGTTGAATTCTGTCAGGCTCTGTGTATTTTACACCTCAAAGTAACAGGCTGATTCTGGATGGTGTAAAAAAGGTTTATAGAGGACTGGGGAGAAATGGAATCTCTCTACAGAATTCAGCACACAGTTGTATTCTGTCAGGCCCTGTGTATTTTACACCTTAAAGTAACAAGCTGATTCTGGATGGTGTAAAAAGGTTTATAGAGGACTGGGGAGAAATGGAATCTCTCTACAGACTTCAGGAAACTGTTGTATTCTGTCAGGCTCTGTATATTTTACACCTCAAAGTAACAAGCTGATTCTGGATGGTGTAAAAAGGTATATAGAGGACTGGGGAGAAATGGAATCTTTCTGCAGACTTCAGGACGCAGTTGTATTCTGTCAGGCCCTGTGTATTTTACACCTCAAAGTAACAAGCTGATTCTGGATGTTGTAAAAGAGGTGTATAGACGACTGGGGAGAAATGGAATCTCTCTATAGACTTCAGGACACAGTTGGATTCTGTTAGTCCCTGTGTATTTTACACCTCAAAGTAACAGGCTGATTCTGGATGGTGTAAAAGAGGTTTATATAGGACTGGGGAGAAATGGAATCTCTACACACTTCAGGACACAGTTGTATTCTGTCAGGCCCTGTGTAATTTACACCTCAAAGTAACAGGCTGATTCTGGATGGTGGAAAAGAGGTGTATAGAGAATTGGGGAGAAATGGAATATCTCTACAGACTTCAGGACACAGTTGTATTCTGTCAGGCCCTGTGTATTTTAAACCTCAAAATAACAGGCTGATTCTGGATGGTGTAAAAGAGGTGTATAGAGGACTGGGGAGAAATGGAATCTCTCTACAGACTTCAGGACACAGCTGTAATCTGTCAGGCCCTGTGAATTTTACACCTCAAAGTAACAGGCTGATTCTGGATGGTGTAAAAGAGGTGTATAGAGGACTGGGGAGAAATGGAATCTCTCTACAGACTTCAGGACACAGTTGGATTCTGTCAGGCCCTATTTATTTTACACCTCAAAGTAACAGGCTGATTCTGGATGGTGTAAAAAAGGTGTATAGAGGACTCGGGAGAAATGAAATCTCTCTACAGACTTCAGGACACAGTTGTATTCTGTCAGGCCCTGTGTATTTTACACCTCAAAGTAACAGGCTGATTCTGGATGGTGTAAAAAAGGTTTATAGAGGACTCGGGAGAAATGAAATCTCTCTACAGACTTCAGTACACAGTTGGATTTTGTCAGGTCCTGTGAATTTTACACCTCAAAGTAACAGGCTGATTCTGGATGGTGTAAAAAAGGTGTATGGAGGACTGGGGAGAAATGGAATCTCTCTACAAACTTCAGGACACAGTTGTATTTTGTCAGGCCCTGTGTATATTACACCTCCAAGTAACAGGCTGATTCTGGATGGTGTAAAAAAAGGTGTATAGAGGACTGGGGACAAAATGAATCAATCTACAGACTTCAGGACACAGTTGTATTCTGTAAGGCCCTGTGTATATTACACCTCAAAGTAACAGGCTGATTCTGGATGGTGTAAAAGAGGTGTATAGAGGACTGGGGAGAAATGGAATCTATCTACAGACATCATGACACAGTTGGATTCTGTCAGGCTCTGTGTATTTTAAACCTCAAAGTAACAGGCTGATTCTGGATGGTGTAAAAGAGGTGTATAGAGAACTGGGGAGAAATGGAAGCTCTCTACAGACTTCATTACACAGTTGTATTTTGTCAGGCCCTGTGTATATTACACCTCAAAGTAACAGGCTGATTGTGGATGGTGTAGAAAAGGTGTATAGAGGACTGGGGAGAAATGGAATCTCTCTACAGACTTCAGGACACAGCTGTAATCTGACAGGCCCAGTGAATTTTACACCTCAAAGTAACAGGCTGATTCTGGATTGTGTAAAAGAGGTGTATAGAGGACTGGGGAGAAATGGAATCTCTCTATAGACTTCAGGACACAGTTGGATTCTGTTAGACCCTGTGTATTTTACACCTCAAAGTAACAGGCTGATTCTGGATTGTGTAAAAGAGGTGTATAGAGGACTGGGGAGAAATGGAATCTCTACAGACTTCAGGACACAGTTGTATTCTGTCAGGCCCTGTGTATTTTACACCTCAAAGTAACAGGCTGATTCTGGATGGTGTAAAAGAGGTGTATATAGGACTGGGGAGAAATGGAATCTCTTTACAGACTTAAGGACACAGTTGAATTCTGTCAGGCTCTGTGTATTTTACACCTCAAAGTAACAGGCTGATTCTGGATGGTGTAAAAAAGGTTTATAGAGGACTGGGGAGAAATGGAATCTCTCTACAGACTTCAGCACACAGTTGTATTCTGTCAGGCCCTGTGTATTTTACACCTTAAAGTAACAAGCTGATTCTGGATGGTGTTTAAAGGTTTATAGAGGACTGGGGAGAAATGGAATCTCTCTACAGACTTCAGGAAACTGTTGTATTCTGTCAGGCTCTGTTTATTTTACACCTCAAAGTAACAAGCTGATTCTGGATGGTGTAAAAAGGTATATAGAGGACTGGGGAGAAATGGATTCTTTCTGCAGACTTCAGGACTCAGTTGTATTCTGTCAGGCCCTGTGTATTTTACACCTCAAAGTAACAAGCTGATTCTGGATGGTGTAAAAGAGGTGTATAGACGACTGGGGAGAAATGGAATCTCTCTATAGACTTCAGGACACAGTTGGATTCTGTTAGTCCTTGTGTATTTTACACCTCAAAGTAACAGGCTGATTCTGGATGGTGTAAAAGAGGTTTATATAGGACTGGGGAGAAATGGAATCTCTACACACTTCAGGACACAGTTGTATTCTGTCAGGCCCTGTGTAATTTACACCTCAAAGTAACAGGCTGATTCTGGATGGTGTAAAAGAGGTGTATAGAGAATTGGGGAGAAATGGAATATCTCTACAGACTTCAGGACACAGTTGTATTCTGTAAGGCCCTGTGTATATTACACCTCAAAGTAACAGGCTGATTCTGGATGGTGTAGAAAAGGTGTATAGAGGACTGGGGAGAAATGGAATCTCTCTACAGACATCATGACATAGTTGGATTCTGTCAGGCACTGTGTAATTTACACCTCAAAGTAACAGGCTGATTCTGGATGGTGTAAAAGAGGTGTATAGAGAACTGGGGAGAAATGGAATCTCTCTACAGACTTCAGAACACAGTTGTATTCTGTCAGGCCCTGTGTATTTTAAACCTCAAAATAACAGGCTGATTCTGGATGGTGTAAAAGAGGTGTATAGTGGACTGGGGAGAAATGGAATCTCTCTACAGACTTCAGGACACAGTTGGATTCTGTCAGGCCCTATTTATTTTACACCTCAAAGTAACAGGCTGATTCTGGATGGTTTTAAAATGTGTATAGAGGACTGGGGAGAAATGGAATCTCTCTACAGACTTCAGGACACAGTTGTATTCTGTCAGGCCCTGTGTATTTTATACCTCAAAGTAACAGATTGATTCTGGATGGTATAAAAGAGGTGTATAGAGGACTGGGGAGAAATGGAATCTCTCTACAGACTTCAGGACACAGTTGAATTCTGTCAGGCCCTGTGTATATTACACCTCAAAGTAACAGGCTGATTCTGGATGGTGTAAAAAAGGTGTATAGAGGACTGGGGACAAAATGAATCAATCTACAGACTTCAGGACACAGTTGTATTCTGTAAGGCCCTGTGTATATTACACCTCAAAGTAACAGGCTGATTCTGGATGGTGTAGAAAAGGTGTATAGAGGACAGGGGAGAAATGGAATCTCTCTACAGACTTCAGGACACAGCTGTATTCTGTCAGGCCCTGTTTATTTTAGACCGCAAAGTAACAGGCTGATTCTGGATGGTGTAAAAGAGGTGTATAGAGGACTGGGGAGAAATGGAATCTATCTACAGACATCATGACACAGTTGGATTCTGTCAGGCCCTGTGTATTTTAAACCTCAAAGTAACAGGCTGATTCTGGATGGTGTAAAAGAGGTGTATAGAGATCTGGGGAGAAATGGAAGCTCTCTACAGACTTCATTACACAGTTGTATTTTGTCAGGCCCTGTGTATATTACACCTCAAAGTAACAGGCTGATTCTGGATGGTGTAGAAAAGGTGTATAGAGGACTGGGGAGAAATGGAATCTCTCTACAGACTTCAGGACACAGCTGTAATCTGTCAGGCCCTGTGAATTTTACACCTCAAAGTAACAGGCTGATTCTGGATGGTGTAAAAGAGGTGTATAGAGGACTGGGGAGAAATGGAATCTCTCTACAGACTTCAGGACACAGTTGGATTCTGTCAGGCCCTATTTATTTTACACCTCAAAGTAACAGGCTGATTCTGGATAGTGTAAAAAAGGTGTATAGAGGACTCGGGAGAAATGGAATCTCTCTACAGACTTCAGGACACAGTTGTATTCTGTCAGGCCCTGTGTATTTTACACCTTAAAGTAACAAGCTGATTCTGGATGGTGTAAAAAGGCTTATAGAGGACTGGGGAGAAATGGAATCTCTCTATAGACTTCAGGACACAGTTGGATTCTGTTAGACCCTGTGTATTTTACACCTCAAAGTAACAGGCTGATTCTGGATTGTGTAAAAGAGGTGTATAGAGGACTGGGGAGAAATGGAATCTCTACAGACTTCATGACACAGTTGTATTCTGTCAGGCCCTGTGTATTTTACACCTCAAAGTAACAGGCTGATTCTGGATGGTGTAAAAGAGGTGTATATAGGACTGGGGAGAAATGGAATCTCTTTACAGACTTAAGGACACAGTTGAATTCTGTCAGGCTCTGTGTATTTTACACCTCAAAGTAACAGGCTGATTCTGGATGGTGTAAAAAAGGTTTATAGAGGACTGGGGAGAAATGGAATCTCTCTACAGACTTCAGCACACAGTTGTATTCTTCAGGCCCTGTGTATTTTACACCTTAAAGTAACAAGCTGATTCTGGATGGTGTAAAAAGGTTTAAAGAGGACTGGGGAGAAATGGAATCTCTCTACAGACTTCAGGAAACTGTTGTATTCTGTCAGGCTCTGTGTATTTTACACCTCAAAGTAACAAGCTGATTCTGGATGGTGTAAAAAGGTATATAGAGGACTGGGGAGAAATGGAATCTTTCTGCAGACTTCAGGACGCAGTTGTATTCTGTCAGGCCCTGTGTATTTTACACCTCAAAGTAACAAGCTGATTCTGGATGGTGTAAAAGAGGTGTATAGACGACTGGGAAGAAATGGAATCTCTCTATAGACTTCAGGACACAGTTGGATTCTGTTAGTCCTTGTGTATTTTACACCTCAAAATAACAGGCTGATTCTGGATGGTGTAAAAGAGGTTTATATAGGACTGGGGAGAAATGGAATCTCTACACACTTCAGGACACAGTTGTATTATGTCAGGCCCTGTGTAATTTACACCTCAAAGCAACAGGCTGATTCTGGATGGTGTAAAAGAGGTGTATAGAGAATTGGGGAGAAATGGAATATCTCTACAGACTTCAGGACACAGTTGTATTCTGTAAGGCCCTGTGTATATTACACCTCAAAGTAACAGGCTGATTCTGGATGGTGTAGAAAAGGTGTATAGAGGACTGGGGAGAAATGGAATCTCTCTACAGACATCATGACATAGTTGGATTCTGTCAGGCCCTGTGTAATTTACACCTCAAAGTAACAGGCTGATTCTGGATGGTGTAAAAGAGGTGTATAGAGAACTGGGGAGAAATGGAATCTCTCTACAGACTTCAGGACACAGTTGTATTCTGTCAGGCCCTGTGTATTTTAAACCTCAAAATAACAGGCTGATTCTGGATGGTGTAAAAGAGGTGTATAGTGGACTGGGGAGAAATGGAATCTCTCTACAGACTTCAGGACACAGTTGGATTCTGTCAGGCCCTGTGTATTTTAAACCTCAAAGTAACAGGCTGATTCTGGATGGTGTAAAAGAGGTGTATAGAGAACTGGGGAGAAATGGAAGCTCTCTACAGACTTCATTACACAGTTGTATTTTGTCAGGCCCTGTGTATATTACACATCAAAGTAACAGGCTGATTCTGGATGGTGTGGAAAAGGTGTATAGAGGACTGGGGAGAAATGGAATCTCTCTACAGACTTCAGGACACAGCTGTAATCTGTCAGGCCCTGTGAATTTTACACCTCAAAGTAACAGGCTGATTCTGGATGGTGTAAAAGAGGTATATAGAGGACTGGGGAGAAATGGAATCTCTCTACAGACTACAGGACATAGTTGGATTCTGTCAGGCCCTATTTATTTTACACCTCAAAGTAACAGGCTGATTCTGGATAGTGTAAAAAAGGTGTATAGAGGACTCGGGAGAAATGGAATCTCTCTACAGACTTCAGGACACAGTTGTATTCTGTCAGGCCCTGTGTATTTTACACCTTAAAGTAACAAGCTGATTCTGGATGGTGTAAAAAGGCTTATAGAGGACTGGGGAGAAATGGAATCTCTCTATAGACTTCAGGACACAGTTGGATTCTGTTAGACCCTGTGTATTTTACACCTCAAAGTAACAGGCTGATTCTGGATGGTGTAAAAGAGGTGTATAGAGGACTGGGGAGAAATGGAATCTCTCTACAGACTTCAGGACATAGTTGGATTCTGTCAGGCCCTATTTATTTTACACCTCAAAGTAACAGGCTGATTCTGGATAGTGTAAAAAAGGTGTATAGAGGACTCGGGAGAAATGGAATCTCTCTACAGACTTCAGGACACAGTTGTATTCTGTCAGGCCCTGTGTATTTTACACCTTAAAGTAACAAGCTGATTCTGGATTGTGTAAAAGAGGTGTATATAGGACTGGGGAGAAATGGAATCTCTTTACAGACTTAAGGACACAGTTGAATTCTGTCAGGCTCTGTGTATTTTACACCTCAAAGTAACAGGCTGATTCTGGATGGTGTAAAAAAGGTTTATAGAGGACTGGGGAGAAATGGAATCTCTCTACAGACTTCAGCACACAGTTGTATTCTGTCAGGCCCTGTGCATTTTACACCTTAAAGTAACAAGCTGATTCTGGATGGTGTAAAAAGGTTTATAGAGGACTGGGGAGAAATGGAATCTCTCTACAGACTTCAGGAAACTGTTGTATTCTGTCAGGCTCTGTGTATTTTACACCTCAAAGTAACAAGCTGATTCTGGATGGTGTAAAAAGGTATATAGAGGACTGGGGAGAAATGGAATCTTTCTGCAGACTTCAGGACGCAGTTGTATTCTGTCAGGCCCTGTGTATTTTACACCTCAAAGTAACAAGCTGATTCTGGATGGTGTAAAAGAGGTGTATAGACGACTGGGGAGAAATGGAATCTCTCTATAGACTTCAGGACACAGTTGGATTCTGTTAGTCCTTGTGTATTTTACACCTCAAAGTAACAGGCTGATTCTGGATGGTGTAAAAAAGGTTTATATGGGACTGGGGAGAAATGGAATCTCTACACACTTCAGGACACAGTTGTATTATGTCAGGCCCTGTGTAATTTACACCTCAAAGTAACAGGCTGATTCTGGATGGTGTAAAAGAGGTGTATAGAGAATTGGGGAGAAATGGAATATCTCTACAGACTTCAGGACACAGTTGTATTCTGTAAGGCCCTGTGTATATTACACCTCAATGTAACAGGCTGGTTCTGGATGGTGTAGAAAAGGTGTATAGAGGACTGGGGAGAAATGGAATCTCTCTACAGACATCATGACATAGTTGGATTCTGTCAGGCCCTGTGTAATTTACACCTCAAAGTAACAGGCTGATTCTGGATGGTGTAAAAGAGGTGTATAGAGGACTGGGGAGAAATGGAATCTCTACAGACTTCAGGACACAGTTGTATTCTGTCAGGCCCTGTGTATTTTACACCTCAAAGTAACAGGCTGATTCTGGATGGTGTAAAAGAGGTGTATATAGGACTGGGGAGAAATGGAATCTCTTTACAGACTTAAGGACACAGTTGAATTCTGTCAGGCTCTGTGTATTTTACACCTCAAAGTAACAGGCTGATTCTGGATGGTGTAAAAAAGGTTTATAGAGGACTGGGGAGAAATGGAATCTCTCTATAGACTTCAGGACACAGTTGGATTCTGTTAGTCCCTGTGTATTTTACACCTCAAAGTAACAGGCTGATTCTGGATGGTGTAAAAGAGGTTTATATAGGACTGGGGAGAAATGGAATCTCTACACACTTCAGGACACAGTTGTATTCTGTCAGGCCCTGTGTAATTTACACCTCAAAGTAACAGGCTGATTCTGGATGGTGGAAAAGAGGTGTATAGAGAATTGGGGAGAAATGGAATATCTCTACAGACTTCAGGACACAGTTGTATTCTGTCAGGCCCTGTGTATTTTAAACCTCAAAATAACAGGCTGATTCTGGATGGTGTAAAAGAGGTGTATAGAGGACTGGGGAGAAATGGAATCTATCTACAGACATCATGACACAGTTGGATTCTGTCAAGCCCTATTTATTTTACACCTCAAAGTAACAGGCTGATTCTGGATGGTGTAAAAGAGGTGTATAGAGAACTGGGGAGAAATGGAAGCTCTCTACAGACTTCATTACACAGTTGTATTTTGTCAGGCCCTGTGTATATTACACCTCAAAGTAACAGGCTGATTCTGGATGGTGTAGAAAAGGTGTATAGAGGACTGGGGAGAAATGGAATCTCTCTACAGACTTCAGGACACAGTTGGATTCTGTCAGGCCCTATTTATTTTACACCTCAAAGTAACAGGCTGATTCTGGATGGTGTAAAAAAGGTGTATAGAGGACTCGGGAGAAATGGAATCTCTCTACAGACTTCAGGACACAGTTGTATTCTGTCAGGCCCTGTGTATTTTACACCTCAAAGTAACAGGCTGATTCTGGATGGTGTAAAAAAGGTGTATAGAGGACTTGGGAGAAATGAAATCTCTCTACAGACTTCAGGACACAGTTGTATTCTGTCAGGCCCTGTGTATTTTACACCTCAAAGTAACAGGCTGATTCTGGATGGTGTAAAAAAGGTTTATAGAGGACTCGGGAGAAATGAAATCTCTCTACAGACTTCAGTACACAGTTGGATTTTGTCAGGTCCTGTGAATTTTACACCTCAAAGTAACAGGCTGATTCTGGATGGTGTAAAAAAGGTGTATGGAGGACTGGGGAGAAATGGAATCTCTCTACAAACTTCAGGACACAGTTGTATTTTGTCAGGCCCTGTGTATATTACACCTCCAAGTAACAGGCTGATTCTGGATGGTGTAAAAAAAGGTGTATAGAGGACTGGGGACAAAATGAATCAATCTACAGACTTCAGGACACAGTTGTATTCTGTAAGGCCCTGTGTATATTACACCTCAAAGTAACAGGCTGATTCTGGATGGTGTAAAAGAGGTGTATAGAGGACTGGGGAGAAATGGAATCTATCTACAGACATCATGACACAGTTGGATTCTGTCAGGCTCTGTGTATTTTAAACCTCAAAGTAACAGGCTGATTCTGGATGGTGTAAAAGAGGTGTATAGAGAACTGGGGAGAAATGGAAGCTCTCTACAGACTTCATTACACAGTTGTATTTTGTCAGGCCCTGTGTATATTACACCTCAAAGTAACAGGCTGATTGTGGATGGTGTAGAAAAGGTGTATAGAGGACTGGGGAGAAATGGAATCTCTCTACAGACTTCAGGACACAGCTGTAATCTGACAGGCCCAGTGAATTTTACACCTCAAAGTAACAGGCTGATTCTGGATTGTGTAAAAGAGGTGTATAGAGGACTGGGGAGAAATGGAATCTCTCTATAGACTTCAGGACACAGTTGGATTCTGTTAGACCCTGTGTATTTTACACCTCAAAGTAACAGGCTGATTCTGGATTGTGTAAAAGAGGTGTATAGAGGACTGGGGAGAAATGGAATCTCTACAGACTTCAGGACACAGTTGTATTCTGTCAGGCCCTGTGTATTTTACACCTCAAAGTAACAGGCTGATTCTGGATGGTGTAAAAGAGGTGTATATAGGACTGGGGAGAAATGGAATCTCTTTACAGACTTAAGGACACAGTTGAATTCTGTCAGGCTCTGTGTATTTTACACCTCAAAGTAACAGGCTGATTCTGGATGGTGTAAAAAAGGTTTATAGAGGACTGGGGAGAAATGGAATCTCTCTACAGACTTCAGCACACAGTTGTATTCTGTCAGGCCCTGTGTATTTTACACCTTAAAGTAACAAGCTGATTCTGGATGGTGTTTAAAGGTTTATAGAGGACTGGGGAGAAATGGAATCTCTCTACAGACTTCAGGAAACTGTTGTATTCTGTCAGGCTCTGTTTATTTTACACCTCAAAGTAACAAGCTGATTCTGGATGGTGTAAAAAGGTATATAGAGGACTGGGGAGAAATGGATTCTTTCTGCAGACTTCAGGACTCAGTTGTATTCTGTCAGGCCCTGTGTATTTTACACCTCAAAGTAACAAGCTGATTCTGGATGGTGTAAAAGAGGTGTATAGACGACTGGGGAGAAATGGAATCTCTCTATAGACTTCAGGACACAGTTGGATTCTGTTAGTCCTTGTGTATTTTACACCTCAAAGTAACAGGCTGATTCTGGATGGTGTAAAAGAGGTTTATATAGGACTGGGGAGAAATGGAATCTCTACACACTTCAGGACACAGTTGTATTCTGTCAGGCCCTGTGTAATTTACACCTCAAAGTAACAGGCTGATTCTGGATGGTGTAAAAGAGGTGTATAGAGAATTGGGGAGAAATGGAATATCTCTACAGACTTCAGGACACAGTTGTATTCTGTAAGGCCCTGTGTATATTACACCTCAAAGTAACAGGCTGATTCTGGATGGTGTAGAAAAGGTGTATAGAGGACTGGGGAGAAATGGAATCTCTCTACAGACATCATGACATAGTTGGATTCTGTCAGGCACTGTGTAATTTACACCTCAAAGTAACAGGCTGATTCTGGATGGTGTAAAAGAGGTGTATAGAGAACTGGGGAGAAATGGAATCTCTCTACAGACTTCAGGACACAGTTGTATTCTGTCAGGCCCTGTGTATTTTAAACCTCAAAATAACAGGCTGATTCTGGATGGTGTAAAAGAGGTGTATAGTGGACTGGGGAGAAATGGAATCTCTCTACAGACTTCAGGACACAGTTGGATTCTGTCAGGCCCTATTTATTTTACACCTCAAAGTAACAGGCTGATTCTGGATGGTGTAAAAAGGTGTATTGAGGACTGGGGAGAAATGGAATCTCTCTACAGACTTCAGGACACAGTTGTATTCTGTTAGGCCCTGTGTATATTACACCTCAAAGTAACAGGCTGATTCTGGATGGTTTTAAAATGTGTATAGAGGACTGGGGAGAAATGGAATCTCTCTACAGACTTCAGGACACAGTTGTATTCTGTCAGGCCCTGTGTATTTTATACCTCAAAGTAACAGATTGATTCTGGATGGTATAAAAGAGGTGTATAGAGGACTGGGGAGAAATGGAATCTCTCTACAGACTTCAGGACACAGTTGAATTCTGTCAGGCCCTGTGTATATTACACCTCAAAGTAACAGGCTGATTCTGGATGGTGTAAAAAAGGTGTATAGAGGACTGGGGACAAAATGAATCAATCTACAGACTTCAGGACACAGTTGTATTCTGTAAGGCCCTGTGTATATTACACCTCAAAGTAACAGGCTGATTCTGGATGGTGTAGAAAAGGTGTATAGAGGACAGGGGAGAAATGGAATCTCTCTACAGACTTCAGGACACAGCTGTATTCTGTCAGGCCCTGTTTATTTTAGACCGCAAAGTAACAGGCTGATTCTGGATGGTGTAAAAGAGGTGTATAGAGGACTGGGGAGAAATGGAATCTATCTACAGACATCATGACACAGTTGGATTCTGTCAGGCCCTGTGTATTTTAAACCTCAAAGTAACAGGCTGATTCTGGATGGTGTAAAAGAGGTGTATAGAGATCTGGGGAGAAATGGAAGCTCTCTACAGACTTCATTACACAGTTGTATTTTGTCAGGCCCTGTGTATATTACACCTCAAAGTAACAGGCTGATTCTGGATGGTGTAAAAAGGTGTATTGAGGACTGGGGAGAAATGGAATCTCTCTACAGACTTCAGGACACAGTTGTATTCTGTTAGGCCCTGTGTATATTACACCTCAAAGTAACAGGCTGATTCTGGATGGTTTTAAAATGTGTATAGAGGACTGGGGAGAAATGGAATCTCTCTACAGACTTCAGGACACAGTTGTATTCTGTCAGGCCCTGTGTATTTTATACCTCAAAGTAACAGATTGATTCTGGATGGTATAAAAGAGGTGTATAGAGGACTGGGGAGAAATGGAATCTCTCTACAGACTTCAGGACACAGTTGAATTCTGTCAGGCCCTGTGTATATTACACCTCAAAGTAACAGGCTGATTCTGGATGGTGTAAAAAAGGTGTATAGAGGACTGGGGACAAAATGAATCAATCTACAGACTTCAGGACACAGTTGTATTCTGTAAGGCCCTGTGTATATTACACCTCAAAGTAACAGGCTGATTCTGGATGGTGTATAAAAGGTGTATAGAGGACAGGGGAGAAATGGAATCTCTCTACAGACTTCAGGACACAGCTGTATTCTGTCAGGCCCTGTTTATTTTAGACCGCAAAGTAACAGGCTGATTCTGGATGGTGTAAAAGAGGTGTATAGAGGACTGGGGAGAAATGGAATCTATCTACAGACATCATGACACAGTTGGATTCTGTCAGGCCCTGTGTATTTTAAACCTCAAAGTAACAGGCTGATTCTGGATGGTGTAAAAGAGGTGTATAGAGATCTGGGGAGAAATGGAAGCTCTCTACAGACTTCATTACACAGTTGTATTTTGTCAGGCCCTGTGTATATTACACCTCAAAGTAACAGGCTGATTCTGGATGGTGTAGAAAAGGTGTATAGAGGACTGGGGAGAAATGGAATCTCTCTACAGACTTCAGGACACAGCTGTAATCTGTCAGGCCCTGTGAATTTTACACCTCAAAGTAACAGGCTGATTCTGGATGGTGTAAAAGAGGTGTATAGAGGACTGGGGAGAAATGGAATCTCTCTACAGACTTCAGGACACAGTTGGATTCTGTCAGGCCCTATTTATTTTACACCTCAAAGTAACAGGCTGAATCTGGATAGTGTAAAAAAGGTGTATAGAGGACTCGGGAGAAATGGAATCTCTCTACAGACTTCAGGACACAGTTGTATTCTGTCAGGCCCTGTGTATTTTACACCTTAAAGTAACAAGCTGATTCTGGATGGTGTAAAAAGGCTTATAGAGGACTGGGGAGAAATGGAATCTCTCTATAGACTTCAGGACACAGTTGGATTCTGTTAGACCCTGTGTATTTTACACCTCAAAGTAACAGGCTGATTCTGGATTGTGTAAAAGAGGTGTATAGAGGACTGGGGAGAAATGGAATCTCTACAGACTTCATGACACAGTTGTATTCTGTCAGGCCCTGTGTATTTTACACCTCAAAGTAACAGGCTGATTCTGGATGGTGTAAAAGAGGTGTATATAGGACTGGGGAGAAATGGAATCTCTTTACAGACTTAAGGACACAGTTGAATTCTGTCAGGCTCTGTGTATTTTACACCTCAAAGTAACAGGCTGATTCTGGATGGTGTAAAAAAGGTTTATAGAGGACTGGGGAGAAATGGAATCTCTCTACAGACTTCAGCACACAGTTGTATTCTTCAGGCCCTGTGTATTTTACACCTTAAAGTAACAAGCTGATTCTGGATGGTGTAAAAAGGTTTAAAGAGGACTGGGGAGAAATGGAATCTCTCTACAGACTTCAGGAAACTGTTGTATTCTGTCAGGCTCTGTGTATTTTACACCTCAAAGTAACAAGCTGATTCTGGATGGTGTAAAAAGGTATATAGAGGACTGGGGAGAAATGGAATCTTTCTGCAGACTTCAGGACGCAGTTGTATTCTGTCAGGCCCTGTGTATTTTACACCTCAAAGTAACAAGCTGATTCTGGATGGTGTAAAAGAGGTGTATAGACGACTGGGAAGAAATGGAATCTCTCTATAGACTTCAGGACACAGTTGGATTCTGTTAGTCCTTGTGTATTTTACACCTCAAAATAACAGGCTGATTCTGGATGGTGTAAAAGAGGTTTATATAGGACTGGGGAGAAATGGAATCTCTACACACTTCAGGACACAGTTGTATTATGTCAGGCCCTGTGTAATTTACACCTCAAAGCAACAGGCTGATTCTGGATGGTGTAAAAGAGGTGTATAGAGAATTGGGGAGAAATGGAATATCTCTACAGACTTCAGGACACAGTTGTATTCTGTAAGGCCCTGTGTATATTACACCTCAAAGTAACAGGCTGATTCTGGATGGTGTAGAAAAGGTGTATAGAGGACTGGGGAGAAATGGAATCTCTCTACAGACATCATGACATAGTTGGATTCTGTCAGGCCCTGTGTAATTTACACCTCAAAGTAACAGGCTGATTCTGGATGGTGTAAAAGAGGTGTATAGAGAACTGGGGAGAAATGGAATCTCTCTACAGACTTCAGGACACAGTTGTATTCTGTCAGGCCCTGTGTATTTTAAACCTCAAAATAACAGGCTGATTCTGGATGGTGTAAAAGAGGTGTATAGTGGACTGGGGAGAAATGGAATCTCTCTACAGACTTCAGGACACAGTTGGATTCTGTCAGGCCCTGTGTATTTTAAACCTCAAAGTAACAGGCTGATTCTGGATGGTGTAAAAGAGGTGTATAGAGAACTGGGGAGAAATGGAAGCTCTCTACAGACTTCATTACACAGTTGTATTTTGTCAGGCCCTGTGTATATTACACCTCAAAGTAACAGGCTGATTCTGGATGGTGTGGAAAAGGTGTATAGAGGACTGGGGAGAAATGGAATCTCTCTACAGACTTCAGGACACAGCTGTAATCTGTCAGGCCCTGTGAATTTTACACCTCAAAGTAACAGGCTGATTCTGGATGGTGTAAAAGAGGTATATAGAGGACTGGGGAGAAATGGAATCTCTCTACAGACTACAGGACATAGTTGGATTCTGTCAGGCCCTATTTATTTTACACCTCAAAGTAACAGGCTGATTCTGGATAGTGTAAAAAAGGTGTATAGAGGACTCGGGAGAAATGGAATCTCTCTACAGACTTCAGGACACAGTTGTATTCTGTCAGGCCCTGTGTATTTTACACCTTAAAGTAACAAGCTGATTCTGGATGGTGTAAAAAGGCTTATAGAGGACTGGGGAGAAATGGAATCTCTCTATAGACTTCAGGACACAGTTGGATTCTGTTAGACCCTGTGTATTTTACACCTCAAAGTAACAGGCTGATTCTGGATGGTGTAAAAGAGGTGTATAGAGGACTGGGGAGAAATGGAATCTCTCTACAGACTTCAGGACATAGTTGGATTCTGTCAGGCCCTATTTATTTTACACCTCAAAGTAACAGGCTGATTCTGGATAGTGTAAAAAAGGTGTATAGAGGACTCGGGAGAAATGGAATCTCTCTACAGACTTCAGGACACAGTTGTATTCTGTCAGGCCCTGTGTATTTTACACCTTAAAGTAACAAGCTGATTCTGGATTGTGTAAAAGAGGTGTATAGAGGACTGGGGAGAAATGGAATCTCTACAGACTTCATGACACAGTTGTATTCTGTCAGGCCCTGTGTATTTTACACCTCAAAGTAACAGGCTGATTCTGGATGGTGTAAAAGAGGTGTATATAGGACTGGGGAGAAATGGAATCTCTTTACAGACTTAAGGACACAGTTGAATTCTGTCAGGCTCTGTGTATTTTACACCTCAAAGTAACAGGCTGATTCTGGATGGTGTAAAAAAGGTTTATAGAGGACTGGGGAGAAATGGAATCTCTCTACAGACTTCAGCACACAGTTGTATTCTGTCAGGCCCTGTGCATTTTACACCTTAAAGTAACAAGCTGATTCTGGATGGTGTAAAAAGGTTTATAGAGGACTGGGGAGAAATGGAATCTCTCTACAGACTTCAGGAAACTGTTGTATTCTGTCAGGCTCTGTGTATTTTACACCTCAAAGTAACAAGCTGATTCTGGATGGTGTAAAAAGGTATATAGAGGACTGGGGAGAAATGGAATCTTTCTGCAGACTTCAGGACGCAGTTGTATTCTGTCAGGCCCTGTGTATTTTACACCTCAAAGTAACAAGCTGATTCTGGATGGTGTAAAAGAGGTGTATAGACGACTGGGGAGAAATGGAATCTCTCTATAGACTTCAGGACACAGTTGGATTCTGTTAGTCCTTGTGTATTTTACACCTCAAAGTAACAGGCTGATTCTGGATGGTGTAAAAGAGGTTTATATGGGACTGGGGAGAAATGGAATCTCTACACACTTCAGGACACAGTTGTATTATGTCAGGCCCTGTGTAATTTACACCTCAAAGTAACAGGCTGATTCTGGATGGTGTAAAAGAGGTGTATAGAGAATTGGGGAGAAATGGAATATCTCTACAGACTTCAGGACACAGTTGTATTCTGTAAGGCCCTGTGTATATTACACCTCAATGTAACAGGCTGATTCTGGATGGTGTAGAAAAGGTGTATAGAGGACTGGGGAGAAATGGAATCTCTCTACAGACATCATGACATAGTTGGATTCTGTCAGGCCCTGTGTAATTTACACCTCAAAGTAACAGGCTGATTCTGGATGGTGTAAAAGAGGTGTATAGAGGACTGGGGAGAAATGGAATCTCTACAGACTTCAGGACACAGTTGTATTCTGTCAGGCCCTGTGTATTTTACACCTCAAAGTAACAGGCTGATTCTGGATGGTGTAAAAGAGGTGTATATAGGACTGGGGAGAAATGGAATCTCTTTACAGACTTAAGGACACAGTTGAATTCTGTCAGGCTCTGTGTATTTTACACCTCAAAGTAACAGGCTGATTCTGGATGGTGTAAAAAAGGTTTATAGAGGACTGGGGAGAAATGGAATCTCTCTACAGACTTCAGCACACAGTTGTATTCTGTCAGGCCCTGTGTATTTTACACCTTAAAGTAACAAGCTGATTCTGGATGGTGTTTAAAGGTTTATAGAGGACTGGGGAGAAATGGAATCTCTCTACAGACTTCAGGAAACTGTTGTATTCTGTCAGGCTCTGTTTATTTTACACCTCAAAGTAACAAGCTGATTCTGGATGGTGTAAAAAGGTATATAGAGGACTGGGGAGAAATGGATTCTTTCTGCAGACTTCAGGACTCAGTTGTATTCTGTCAGGCCCTGTGTATTTTACACCTCAAAGTAACAAGCTGATTCTGGATGGTGTAAAAGAGGTGTATAGACGACTGGGGAGAAATGGAATCTCTCTATAGACTTCAGGACACAGTTGGATTCTGTTAGTCCTTGTGTATTTTACACCTCAAAGTAACAGGCTGATTCTGGATGGTGTAAAAGAGGTTTATATAGGACTGGGGAGAAATGGAATCTCTACACACTTCAGGACACAGTTGTATTCTGTCAGGCCCTGTGTAATTTACACCTCAAAGTAACAGGCTGATTCTGGATGGTGTAAAAGAGGTGTATAGAGAATTGGGGAGAAATGGAATATCTCTACAGACTTCAGGACACAGTTGTATTCTGTAAGGCCCTGTGTATATTACACCTCAAAGTAACAGGCTGATTCTGGATGGTGTAGAAAAGGTGTATAGAGGACTGGGGAGAAATGGAATCTCTCTACAGACATCATGACATAGTTGGATTCTGTCAGGCACTGTGTAATTTACACCTCAAAGTAACAGGCTGATTCTGGATGGTGTAAAAGAGGTGTATAGAGAACTGGGGAGAAATGGAATCTCTCTACAGACTTCAGGACACAGTTGTATTCTGTCAGGCCCTGTGTATTTTAAACCTCAAAATAACAGGCTGATTCTGGATGGTGTAAAAGAGGTGTATAGTGGACTGGGGAGAAATGGAATCTCTCTACAGACTTCAGGACACAGTTGGATTCTGTCAGGCCCTATTTATTTTACACCTCAAAGTAACAGGCTGATTCTGGATGGTGTAAAAAGGTGTATTGAGGACTGGGGAGAAATGGAATCTCTCTACAGACTTCAGGACACAGTTGTATTCTGTTAGGCCCTGTGTATATTACACCTCAAAGTAACAGGCTGATTCTGGATGGTTTTAAAATGTGTATAGAGGACTGGGGAGAAATGGAATCTCTCTACAGACTTCAGGACACAGTTGTATTCTGTCAGGCCCTGTGTATTTTATACCTCAAAGTAACAGATTGATTCTGGATGGTATAAAAGAGGTGTATAGAGGACTGGGGAGAAATGGAATCTCTCTACAGACTTCAGGACACAGTTGAATTCTGTCAGGCCCTGTGTATATTACACCTCAAAGTAACAGGCTGATTCTGGATGGTGTAAAAAAGGTGTATAGATGACTGGGGACAAAATGAATCAATCTACAGACTTCAGGACACAGTTGTATTCTGTAAGGCCCTGTGTATATTACACCTCAAAGTAACAGGCTGATTCTGGATGGTGTAGAAAAGGTGTATAGAGGACAGGGGAGAAATGGAATCTCTCTACAGACTTCAGGACACAGCTGTATTCTGTCAGGCCCTGTTTATTTTAGACCTCAAAGTAACAGGCTGATTCTGGATGGTGTAAAAGAGGTGTATAGAGGACTGGGGAGAAATGGAATCTATCTACAGACATCATGACACAGTTGGATTCTGTCAGGCCCTGTGTATTTTAAACCTCAAAGTAACAGGCTGATTCTGGATGGTGTAAAAGAGGTGTATAGAGATCTGGGGAGAAATGGAAGCTCTCTACAGACTTCATTACACAGTTGTATTTTGTCAGGCCCTGTGTATATTACACCTCAAAGTAACAGGCTGATTCTGGATGGTGTAGAAAAGGTGTATAGAGGACTGGGGTGAAATGGAATCTCTCTACAGACTTCAGGACACAGCTGTAATCTGTCAGGCCCTGTGAATTTTACACCTCAAAGTAACAGGCTGATTCTGGATGGTGTAAAAGAGGTGTATAGAGGACTGGGGAGAAATGGAATCTCTCTACAGACTTCAGGACACAGTTGGATAATGTCAGGCCCTATTTATTTTACACCTCAAAGTAACAGGCTGATTCTGGATAGTGTAAAAAAGGTGTATAGAGGACTCGGGAGAAATGGAATCTCTCTACAGACTTCAGGACACAGTTGTATTCTGTCAGGCCCTGTGTATTTTACACCTTAAAGTAACAAGCTGATTCTGGATGGTGTAAAAAGGCTTATAGAGGACTGGGGAGAAATGGAATCTCTCTATAGACTTCAGGACACAGTTGGATTCTGTTAGACCCTGTGTATTTTACACCTCAAAGTAACAGGCTGATTCTGGATTGTGTAAAAGAGGTGTATAGAGGACTGGGGAGAAATGGAATCTCTACAGACTTCATGACACAGTTGTATTCTGTCAGGCCCTGTGTATTTTACACCTCAAAGTAACAGGCTGATTCTGGATGGTGTAAAAGAGGTGTATATAGGACTGGGGAGAAATGGAATCTCTTTACAGACTTAAGGACACAGTTGAATTCTGTCAGGCTCTGTGTATTTTACACCTCAAAGTAACAGGCTGATTCTGGATGGTGTAAAAAAGGTTTATAGAGGACTGGGGAGAAATGGAATCTCTCTACAGACTTCAGCACACAGTTGTATTCTTCAGGCCCTGTGTATTTTACACCTTAAAGTAACAAGCTGATTCTGGATGGTGTAAAAAGGTTTAAAGAGGACTGGGGAGAAATGGAATCTCTCTACAGACTTCAGGAAACTGTTGTATTCTGTCAGGCTCTGTGTATTTTACACCTCAAAGTAACAAGCTGATTCTGGATGGTGTAAAAAGGTATATAGAGGACTGGGGAGAAATGGAATCTTTCTGCAGACTTCAGGACGCAGTTGTATTCTGTCAGGCCCTGTGTATTTTACACCTCAAAGTAACAAGCTGATTCTGGATGGTGTAAAAGAGGTGTATAGACGACTGGGAAGAAATGGAATCTCTCTATAGACTTCAGGACACAGTTGGATTCTGTTAGTCCTTGTGTATTTTACACCTCAAAATAACAGGCTGATTCTGGATGGTGTAAAAGAGGTTTATATAGGACTGGGGAGAAATGGAATCTCTACACACTTCAGGACACAGTTGTATTATGTCAGGCCCTGTGTAATTTACACCTCAAAGCAACAGGCTGATTCTGGATGGTGTAAAAGAGGTGTATAGAGAATTGGGGAGAAATGGAATATCTCTACAGACTTCAGGACACAGTTGTATTCTGTAAGGCCCTGTGTATATTACACCTCAAAGTAACAGGCTGATTCTGGATGGTGTAGAAAAGGTGTATAGAGGACTGGGGAGAAATGGAATCTCTCTACAGACATCATGACATAGTTGGATTCTGTCAGGCCCTGTGTAATTTACACCTCAAAGTAACAGGCTGATTCTGGATGGTGTAAAAGAGGTGTATAGAGAACTGGGGAGAAATGGAATCTCTCTACAGACTTCAGGACACAGTTGTATTCTGTCAGGCCCTGTGTATTTTAAACCTCAAAATAACAGGCTGATTCTGGATGGTGTAAAAGAGGTGTATAGTGGACTGGGGAGAAATGGAATCTCTCTACAGACTTCAGGACACAGTTGGATTCTGTCAGGCCCTGTGTATTTTAAACCTCAAAGTAACAGGCTGATTCTGGATGGTGTAAAAGAGGTGTATAGAGAACTGGGGAGAAATGGAAGCTCTCTACAGACTTCATTACACAGTTGTATTTTGTCAGGCCCTGTGTATATTACACCTCAAAGTAACAGGCTGATTCTGGATGGTGTGGAAAAGGTGTATAGAGGACTGGGGAGAAATGGAATCTCTCTACAGACTTCAGGACACAGCTGTAATCTGTCAGGCCCTGTGAATTTTACACCTCAAAGTAACAGGCTGATTCTGGATGGTGTAAAAGAGGTATATAGAGGACTGGGGAGAAATGGAATCTCTCTACAGACTACAGGACATAGTTGGATTCTGTCAGGCCCTATTTATTTTACACCTCAAAGTAACAGGCTGATTCTGGATAGTGTAAAAAAGGTGTATAGAGGACTCGGGAGAAATGGAATCTCTCTACAGACTTCAGGACACAGTTGTATTCTGTCAGGCCCTGTGTATTTTACACCTTAAAGTAACAAGCTGATTCTGGATGGTGTAAAAAGGCTTATAGAGGACTGGGGAGAAATGGAATCTCTCTATAGACTTCAGGACACAGTTGGATTCTGTTAGACCCTGTGTATTTTACACCTCAAAGTAACAGGCTGATTCTGGATGGTGTAAAAGAGGTGTATAGAGGACTGGGGAGAAATGGAATCTCTCTACAGACTTCAGGACATAGTTGGATTCTGTCAGGCCCTATTTATTTTACACCTCAAAGTAACAGGCTGATTCTGGATAGTGTAAAAAAGGTGTATAGAGGACTCGGGAGAAATGGAATCTCTCTACAGACTTCAGGACACAGTTGTATTCTGTCAGGCCCTGTGTATTTTACACCTTAAAGTAACAAGCTGATTCTGGATTGTGTAAAAGAGGTGTATAGAGGACTGGGGAGAAATGGAATCTCTACAGACTTCATGACACAGTTGTATTCTGTCAGGCCCTGTGTATTTTACACCTCAAAGTAACAGGCTGATTCTGGATGGTGTAAAAGAGGTGTATATAGGACTGGGGAGAAATGGAATCTCTTTACAGACTTAAGGACACAGTTGAATTCTGTCAGGCTCTGTGTATTTTACACCTCAAAGTAACAGGCTGATTCTGGATGGTGTAAAAAAGGTTTATAGAGGACTGGGGAGAAATGGAATCTCTCTACAGACTTCAGCACACAGTTGTATTCTGTCAGGCCCTGTGCATTTTACACCTTAAAGTAACAAGCTGATTCTGGATGGTGTAAAAAGGTTTATAGAGGACTGGGGAGAAATGGAATCTCTCTACAGACTTCAGGAAACTGTTGTATTCTGTCAGGCTCTGTGTATTTTACACCTCAAAGTAACAAGCTGATTCTGGATGGTGTAAAAAGGTATATAGAGGACTGGGGAGAAATGGAATCTTTCTGCAGACTTCAGGACGCAGTTGTATTCTGTCAGGCCCTGTGTATTTTACACCTCAAAGTAACAAGCTGATTCTGGATGGTGTAAAAGAGGTGTATAGACGACTGGGGAGAAATGGAATCTCTCTATAGACTTCAGGACACAGTTGGATTCTGTTAGTCCTTGTGTATTTTACACCTCAAAGTAACAGGCTGATTCTGGATGGTGTAAAAGAGGTTTATATGGGACTGGGGAGAAATGGAATCTCTACACACTTCAGGACACAGTTGTATTATGTCAGGCCCTGTGTAATTTACACCTCAAAGTAACAGGCTGATTCTGGATGGTGTAAAAGAGGTGTATAGAGAATTGGGGAGAAATGGAATATCTCTACAGACTTCAGGACACAGTTGTATTCTGTAAGGCCCTGTGTATATTACACCTCAATGTAACAGGCTGATTCTGGATGGTGTAGAAAAGGTGTATAGAGGACTGGGGAGAAATGGAATCTCTCTACAGACATCATGACATAGTTGGATTCTGTCAGGCCCTGTGTAATTTACACCTCAAAGTAACAGGCTGATTCTGGATGGTGTAAAAGAGGTGTATAGAGAACTGGGGAGAAATGGAATCTCTCTACAGACTTCAGGACACAGTTGTATTCTGTCAGGCCCTGTGTATTTTAAACCTCAAAATAACAGGCTGATTCTGGATGGTGTAAAAGAGGTGTATAGTGGACTGGGGAGAAATGGAATCTCTCTACAGACTTCAGGACACAGTTGGATTCTGTCAGGCCCTATTTATTTTACACCTCAAAGTAACAGGCTGATTCTGGATGGTGTAAAAAGGTGTATGAAGGACTGGGGAGAAATGGAATCTCTCTACAGACTTCAGGACACAGTTGTATTCTGTTAGGCCCTGTGTATATTACACCTCAAAGTAACAGGCTGATTCTGGATGGTTTTAAAATGTGTATAGAGGACTGGGGAGAAATGGAATCTCTCTACAGACTTCAGGACACAGTTGTATTCTGTCAGGCCCTGTGTATTTTATACCTCAAAGTAACAGATTGATTCTGTATGGTATAAAAGAGGTGTATAGAGGACTGGGGAGAAATGGAATCTCTCTACAGACTTCAGGACAGAGTTGAATTCTGTCAGGCCCTGTGTATATTACACCTCAAAGTAACAGGCTGATTCTGGATGGTGTAAAAAAGGTGTATAGAGGACTGGGGACAAAATGAATCAATCTACAGACTTCAGGACACAGTTGTATTCTGTAAGGTCCTGTGTATATTACACCTCAAAGTAACAGGATGATTCTGGATGGTGTAGAAAAGGTGTATAGAGGACTGGGGAGAAATGGAATCTCTCTCCAGACTTCAGGACACAGCTGTATTCTTTCAGGCCCTGTTTATTTTAGACCTCAAAGTAACAGGCTGATTCTGGATGGTGTAAAAGAGGTGTATAGAGGACTGGGGAGAAATGGAATCTATCTACAGACATCATGACACAGTTGGATTCTGTCAGGCCCTGTGTATTTTAAACCTCAAAGTAACAGGCTGATTCTGGATGGTGTAAAAGAGGTGTATAGAGAACTGGGGAGAAATGGAAGCTCTCTACAGACTTCATTACACAGTTGTATTTTGTCAGGCCCTGTGTATATTACACCTCAAAGTAACAGGCTGATTCTGGATGGTGTAGAAAAGGTGTATATAGGACTGGGGAGAAATGGAATCTCTCTACAGACTTCAGGACACAGCTGTAATCTGTCAGGCCCTGTGAATTTTACACCTCAAAGTAACAGGCTGATTCTGGATGGTGTAAAAGAGGTGTATAGAGGACTGGGGAGAAATGGAATCTCTATACAGACTTCAGGACACAGTTGGATTCTGTCAGGCCCTATTTATTTTACACCTCAAAGTAACAGGCTGATTCTGGATAGAGTAAAAAAGGTGTATAGAGGACTCGGGAGAAATGGAATCTCTCTACAGACTTCAGGACACAGTTGTATTCTGTCAGGCCCTGTGTATTTTACACCTTAAAGTAACAAGCTGATTCTGGATGGTGTAAAAAGGTTTATAGAGGACTGGGGAGAAATGGAATCTCTCTATAGACTTCAGGACACAGTTGGATTCTGTTAGACCCTGTGTATTTTACACCTCAAAGTAACAGGCTGATTCTGGATTGTGTAAAAGAGGTGTATAGAGGACTGGGGAGAAATGGAATCTCTACAGACTTCAGGACACAGTTGTATTCTGTCAGGCCCTGTGTATTTTACACCTCAAAGTAACAGGCTGATTCTGGATGGTGTAAAAGAGGTGTATATAGGACTGGGGAGAAATGGAATCTCTTTACAGACTTAAGGACACAGTTGAATTCTGTCAGGCTCTGTGTATTTTACACCTCAAAGTAACAGGCTGATTCTGGATGGTGTAAAAAAGGTTTATAGAGGACTGGGGAGAAATGGAATCTCTCTACAGACTTCAGCACACAGTTGTATTCTGTCAGGCCCTGTGTATTTTACACCTTAAAGTAACAAGCTGATTCTGGATGGTGTAAAAAGGTTTATAGAGGACTGGGGAGAAATGGAATCTCTCTACAGACTTCAGGAAACTGTTGTATTCTGTCAGGCTCTGTATATTTTACACCTCAAAGTAACAAGCTGATTCTGGATGGTGTAAAAAGGTATATAGAGGACTGGGGAGAAATGGAATCTTTCTGCAGACTTCAGGACGCAGTTGTATTCTGTCAGGCCCTGTGTATTTTACACCTCAAAGTAACAAGCTGATTCTGGATGTTGTAAAAGAGGTGTATAGACGACTGGGGAGAAATGGAATCTCTCTATAGACTTCAGGACACAGTTGGATTCTGTTAGTCCCTGTGTATTTTACACCTCAAAGTAACAGGCTGATTCTGGATGGTGTAAAAGAGGTTTATATAGGACTGGGGAGAAATGGAATCTCTACACACTTCAGGACACAGTTGTATTCTGTCAGGCCCTGTGTAATTTACACCTCAAAGTAACAGGCTGATTCTGGATGGTGTAAAAGAGGTGTATAGAGAATTGGGGAGAAATGGAATATCTCTACAGACTTCAGGACACAGTTGTATTCTGTCAGGCCCTGTGTATTTTAAACCTCAAAATAACAGGCTGATTCTGGATGGTGTAAAAGAGGTGTATAGAGGACTGGGGAGAAATGGAATCTATCTACAGACATCATGACACAGTTGGATTCTGTCAAGCCCTATTTATTTTACACCTCAAAGTAACAGGCTGATTCTGGATGGTGTAAAAGAGGTGTATAGAGAACTGGGGAGAAATGGAAGCTCTCTACAGACTTCATTACACAGTTGTATTTTGTCAGGCCCTGTGTATATTACACCTCAAAGTAACAGGCTGATTCTGGATGGTGTAGAAAAGGTGTATAGAGGACTGGGGAGAAATGGAATCTCTCTACAGACTTCAGGACACAGCTGTAATCTGTCAGGCCCTGTGAATTTTACACCTCAAAGTAACAGGCTGATTCTGGATGGTGTAAAAGAGGTGTATAGAGGACTGGGGAGAAATGGAATCTCTCTACAGACTTCAGGACACAGTTGGATTCTGTCAGGCCCTATTTATTTTACACCTCAAAGTAACAGGCTGATTCTGGATGGTGTAAAAAAGGTGTATAGAGGACTCGGGAGAAATGGAATCTCTCTACAGACTTCAGGACACAGTTGTATTCTGTCAGGCCCTGTGTATTTTACACCTCAAAGTAACAGGCTGATTCTGGATGGTGTAAAAAAGGTGTATAGAGGACTTGGGAGAAATGAAATCTCTCTACAGACTTCAGGACACAGTTGTATTCTGTCAGGCCCTGTGTATTTTACACCTCAAAGTAACAGGCTGATTCTGGATGGTGTAAAAAAGGTTTATAGAGGACTCGGGAGAAATGAAATCTCTCTACAGACTTCAGGACACAGTTGGATTTTGTCAGGTCCTGTGAATTTTACACCTCAAAGTAACAGGCTGATTCTGGATGGTGTAAAAAAGGTGTATGGAGGACTGGGGAGAAATGGAATCTCTCTACAAACTTCAGGACACAGTTGTATTTTGTCAGGCCCTGTGTATATTACACCTCCAAGTAACAGGCTGATTCTGGATGGTGTAAAAAGGTGTATAGAGGACTGGGGAGAAATGGAATCTCTCTACAGACTTCAGGACACAGTTGAATTCTGTCAGGCCCTGTGTATATTACACCTAAAAGTAACAGGCTGTTTCTGGATGGTGTAAAAAAAGGTGTATAGAGGACTGGGGACAAAATGAATCAATCTACAGACTTAAGGACACAGTTGGATTCTGTCAGGCCCTGTGTATTTTACACCTCAAAGTAACAGGCTGATTATGGATGGTGTAAAACAGGTTTATAGAGGACTGGGGAGAAATGGAATCTCTCTACAGACTTTAGGACACAGTTGTATTCTGTCAGGCCCCGTGTGTTTTACACCTCAAAGTAGCAAGGTGATTCTGGATGGTGTAGAAAGGTTTATAGAGGACTGGGGAGAAATGGAATCTCTCTACAGACTTCAGGAAACTGTTGTATTCTGTAAGGCTCCGTGTATTTTACACTTCAAAGTAACAAGCTGATTCTGGATGGTGTAAAAAGGTTTATAGAGGACTGGGGAGAAATGGAATCTCTCTACAGACTTCAGGACACAGTTGTTTTATGTCAGGCCCTGTGTATTTTACACCTCAAAGTAACAGGCTGATTCTGAATGGTCTAAAAGAGGTGTATAGAGGACTGGGGAGAAAAGGAATCTATCTATAGACTTCAGGACACAGTTGGATTCTGTCAGACCCTGTGTATTTTACACCTCAAAGTAAAAGGCTGATTCTGGATGGTGTAAAAGAGGTGTATAGAGGACTGGGAAGAAATGGAATCTCTCTACAGACTTCAGGACACAGTTGTATTCTGTCAGGCCCTGTGTATTTTACACCTCAAAGTAACAGGCTGATTCTGGATGGTGTAAAAAAGGTTTATAGAGGACTCGGGAGAAATGAAATCTCTCTACAGACTTCAGGACACAGTTGGATTCTGTCAGGTCCTGTGAATTTTACACCTCAAAGTAACAGGCTGATTCTGGATGGTGTAAAAAAGGTGTATAGAGGACTGGGGAGAAATGGAATCTCTCTGCAGACTTCAGGACACAGTTGGATTCTGTCAGGCCCTGTGTATTTTACACCTCAAAGTAACAGGCTGATTCTGGATGGTGTAAAAGATGTGTATAGAGGACTGGGGAGAAATGGAATCTCTCTACAGACTTCAGGACACAGTTGGATTCTGTCAGGCCCTGTGTATATTACACCTCCAAGTAACAGGCTGATTCTGGATGGTGTAGAAAAGCTGTATAGAGGACTGGGGAGAAATGGAATCTCTCTACAGACTTCAGGACACAGCTGTAATCTGTCAGGCCCTGTGCATTTTACACCTCAAAGTAACAGGCTGATTCTGGATGGTGTAAAAGATGTGTATAGAGGACTGGGGATAAATGGAATCTATCTACAGACATCATGACACAGTTGTATTCTGTCATGCCCTGTGTATTTTACACCTCAAAGTAACAGGCTGATTATGGATGGTGTAAAAAAGGTTTATAGAGGACTGGGGAGAAATGGAATCTCTCTACAGACTTCAGGAAACTGTTGTATTCTGTCAGGCTCCGTGTATTTTACACCTCAAAGTAACAAGCTGATTCTGGATGGTGTAAAAAGGTTTATAGACGACTGGGGAGAAATGGAATCTCTCTACAGACTTATGGACACAGTTGTTTTCTGTCAGGCCCTGTGTATTTTACACCTCAAAGTAACAGGCTGATTCTGAAAGGTGTAAAAGAGGTGTATAGAGGGCTGGGGAGAAATGGAATCTATCTATAGACTTCAGGACACAGTTGGATTCTGTCAGGCCCTGTGTATTTTACACCTCAAAGTAACAGGCTGATTCTGGATGGTGTAAAAGAGGTGTATAGAGAACTGGGGAGAAATGGAATCTCTCTACAGACTTCAGGACACAGTTGTATTCTGTCAGGCCCTGTGTATATTACACCTCCAAGTAACAGGCTGATTCTGTATGGTGTAAAAGAGGTGTATACAGTACTGGTGAGAAATGGAATCTCTCTACAGACATCAGGACACAGTTCAATTCTGTCAGGCTCTGTGTATTTTACACCTCCAAGTAACAGGCTGATTCTGGATGGTGTAAAAAGGTGTATAGAGGACTGGGGAGAAATGGAATCTCTCTTCAGACTTCAGGACACAGTTGAATTCTGTCAGGCCCTGTGTATATTACACCTCAAAGTAACAGGCTGATACTGGATGGTGTAAAAAAGGTGTATAGCGGACTGGGGACAAAATGAATCAATCTACAGACTTCAGGACACAGTTGGATTATGTCAGGCCCTGTGAATTTTACACCTCAAAGTAACAGGCTGATTATGGATGGTGTAAAAGAGGTGTATAGAGATCTGGGGAGAATTGGAATCTCTCTACAGACTTCAGGACACAGTTGTATTCTGTCAGGCCCTGTGTATATTACACCTCAAAGTAACAGGCTGATACTGGATGGTGTAAAAAAGGTGTATAGAGGACTGGGGAGAAATGGAATCTCTCTACAGACTTCAGCACACAGCTGTATTCTGTCAGGTCCTGTGTATTTTACACCTCAAAGTACCAGGCTGAATCTGGATGGTGTAAAAGAGGTGTATAGAGGACTGGGGAGAAATGGAATCTATCTACAGACATCATGACACAGTTGTATTCTGTCAGGTCCTGTGTATATTACAACTCAAAGTACCTGGCTGATTCTGGATGGTGTAAAAGAGGTGTATAGAGGACTGGGGAGAAATGGAATCTCTCAATAGACTTCAGGACACAGTTGGATTCTGTCAGACCCTGTGTATTTTACACCTCAAAGTAACAGGCTGATTCTGGATGGTGTAAAAGAGGTGTACAAAGGACTGGGGAGAAATGGAATCTCTCTACAGACTTCAGGACACAGTTGGATTCTGTCAGGTCCTGTGAATTTTACACCTCAAAGTAACAGGCTGATTCTGTATGGTGTAAAAGATGTGTATACAGTACTGGTGAGAAATGGAATCTCTCTACAGACTTCAGGACACAGTTGAATTCTGTCAGGCTCTGTGTATTTTACACCTCCAAGTAACAGGCTGATTCTGGATGGTGTAAAAAGGTGTATAGAGGACTGGGGAGAAATGGAATCTCTCTACAGACTTCAGGACACAGTTGAATTCTGTCAGGCCCTGTGTATATTACACCTCAAAGTAACAGGCTGATACTGGATGGTGTAAAAAAAGGACTATAGAGGACTGGGGACAAAATGAATCAATCTACAGACTTCAGGACACAGTTGTATTCTGTCAGGTCCTGTGTATTTTACACCTCAAAGTAACAGGCTGATTATGGATGGTGTAAAAAAGGTTTATAGAGGACTGGGGAGAAATGGAATCTCTCTACAGACTTCAGGACACGGTTGTATTCTGTCAGGTCCTGTGTATTTTACACCTCAAAGTAACAGATTTATTTCTGGATGGTATAAAATAGGTGTATAGAGGACTGGGGAGAAATGGAATCTCTCTACAGACTTCAGAACACAGTTGTATTCTGTCAGGCCCTGTGTATATTACACCTCAAAGCAACAGGCTGATTCTGGATGGTGTAGAAAAGGTCTATAGAGGACTAGGGAGAAATGGAATCTCTCTACAGACTTCAGGACACAGCTGTATTCTGTCAGGACCTGTGTATTTTACACCTCAAAGTAACAGGCTGATTCTGGATGGTGTAAAAGAGGTGTATAGAGGACTGGGGAGAAATGGAATCTATCTACAGACATCATGACACAGTTGGATTCTGTCAGGCCCTGTGTATTTTACACCTAAAAGTAACAGGCTGATTCTGGATGGTGTAAAAAACGGTGTATACAGGACTGGGGACAAAATGAATCAATCTACAGACTTAAGGACACATTTGGATTGTGTCAGGCCCTGTGTATTTTACACCTCAGAGTAACAGGCTGATTATGGATGGTGTAAAACAGGTTTATAGTGGACTGGGGAGAAATGGAATCTCTCTACAGACTTCAGGACACAGTTGTATTCTGTCAGGCCCTGTGTATTTTACACCTCAAATTAGCAAGCTGATTCTGGATGGTGTAAAAAGGTTTATAGAGGACTGGGGAGAAATGAAATCTCTCTACAGACTTCAGGAAACTGTTGTATTCTGTCAGGCTCCGTGTATTTTACACTTCAAAGTAACAAGCTGATTCTGGATGGTGTAAAAAGGTTTATAGAGGACTGGGGAGAAATGGAATCTCTCTACAGACTTCAGGACACAGTTGTTTTATGTCAGGCCCTGTGTATTTTACACCTCAAAGTAACAGGCTGATTCTGAATGGTGTAAAAGAGGTGTATAGAGGACTGGGGAGAAAAGGAATCTATCTATAGACTTCAGGACACAGTTGGATTCTGTCAGACCCTGTGTATTTTACACCTCAAAGTAACAGGCTGATTCTGGATGGTGTAAAAGAGGTGTATAGAGGACTGGGGAGAAATGGAATCTCTCTACAGATTTCAGGGCACAGTTGTATTCTGTCAGGCCCTGTGTATTTTACACCTCAAAGTAACAGGCTGATTCTGGATGGTGTAAAAGAGGTGTATGCAGAATTGGGGAGAAATGGAATATCTCTACTGACTTCATGACACAGTTGTATTTTGTCAGGCCCTGTGTATATTACACCTCAAAGTAACAGGCTGATTCTGGATGGTTTAGAAAAGGAGTATAGAGGACTGGGGAGAAATGGATTCTCTCTACTGACTTCAGGACACAGCTGTATTCTGTCAGGCCCTGTGTATTTTACTCCTCAAAGTAACAGGCTGATTCTGGATGGTGTAAAAGAGGTGTATAGAGGACTGGGGAGAAATGGAATCTATCTACAGACATCATGACACAGTTGGATTCTGTCAGGCCCTGTGTATTTTACACCTCAAAGTAACAGGCTGATTCTGGATGGTGCAAAAGAGGTGTATAGAGAACTGGGGAGAAATGGAATCTCCCTACAAACTTCAGGACACAGTTGTATTCTGTCAGGCCCTGTGTATATTACACCTCAAAGTAACAGGCTGATTCTGGATGGTGTAAAAGAGGTGTATAGAGAATTGGGGAGAAATGGAATATCTCTACTGACTTCATGACACAGTTGTATTCTGTCAGGCCCTGTGTATATTACACCTCAAAGTAACAGGCTGATTCTGGATGGTTTAGAAAAGGTGTATAGAGGACTGGGGAGAAATGGAATCTCTCTACTGACTTCAGGACACAGCTGTATTCTGTCAGGCCCTGTGTATTTTACTCCTCAAAGTAACAGGCTGATTCTGGATGGTGTAAAAGAGGTGTATAGAGGACTGGGGAGAAATGGAATCTATCTACAGACATCATGACACAGTTGGATTCTCTCAGGCCCTGTGTATTTTACACCTCAAAGTAACAGGCTGATTCTGGATGGTGCAAAAGAGGTGTATAGATAACTGGGGAGAAATGGAATCTCTCTACAAACTTCAGGACACGGTTGTATTCTGTCAGGCCCTGTGTATATTACACCTCAAAGTAACAGGCTGATTCTGAAAGGTGTAAAAGAGGTGTATAGAGGGCTGGGGAGAAATGGAATCTATCTATAGACTTCAGGACACAGTTGGATTCTGTCAGGCCCTGTGTATTTTACACCTCAAAGTAACAGGCTGATTCTGGATGGTGTAAAAGAGGTGTATAGAGAACTGGGGAGAAATGGAATCTCTCTACAGACTTCAGGACACAGTTGTATTCTGTCAGGCCCTGTGTATATTACACCTCCAAGTAACAGGCTGATTCTGTATGGTGTAAAAGAGGTGTATACAGTACTGGTGAGAAATGGAATCTCTCTACAGACATCAGGACACAGTTCAATTCTGTCAGGCTCTGTGTATTTTACACCTCCAAGTAACAGGCTGATTCTGGATGGTGTAAAAAGGTGTATAGAGGACTGGGGAGAAATGGAATCTCTCTTCAGACTTCAGGACACAGTTGAATTCTGTCAGGCCCTGTGTATATTACACCTCAAAGTAACAGGCTGATACTGGATGGTGTAAAAAAGGTGTATAGCGGACTGGGGACAAAATGAATCAATCTACAGACTTCAGGACACAGTTGGATTATGTCAGGCCCTGTGAATTTTACACCTCAAAGTAACAGGCTGATTATGGATGGTGTAAAAGAGGTGTATAGAGATCTGGGGAGAATTGGAATCTCTCTACAGACTTCAGGACACAGTTGTATTCTGTCAGGCCCTGTGTATATTACACCTCAAAGTAACAGGCTGATTCTGGATGGTGTAAAAAAGGTGTATAGAGGACTGGGGAGAAATGGAATCTCTCTACAGACTTCAGCACACAGCTGTATTCTGTCAGGTCCTGTGTATTTTACACCTCAAAGTACCAGGCTGAATCTGGATGGTGTAAAAGAGGTGTATAGAGGACTGGGGAGAAATGGAATCTATCTACAGACATCATGACACAGTTGTATTCTGTCAGGTCCTGTGTATATTACAACTCAAAGTACCTGGCTGATTCTGGATGGTGTAAAAGAGGTGTATAGAGGACTGGGGAGAAATGGAATCTCTCAATAGACTTCAGGACACAGTTGGATTCTGTCAGACCCTGTGTATTTTACACCTCAAAGTAACAGGCTGATTCTGGATGGTGTAAAAGAGGTGTACAAAGGACTGGGGAGAAATGGAATCTCTCTACAGACTTCAGGACACAGTTGGATTCTGTCAGGTCCTGTGAATTTTACACCTCAAAGTAACAGGCTGATTCTGTATGGTGTAAAAGATGTGTATACAGTACTGGTGAGAAATGGAATCTCTCTACAGACTTCAGGACACAGTTGAATTCTGTCAGGCTCTGTGTATTTTACACCTCCAAGTAACAGGCTGATTCTGGATGGTGTAAAAAGGTGTATAGAGGACTGGGGAGAAATGGAATCTCTCTACAGACTTCAGGACACAGTTGAATTCTGTCAGGCCCTGTGTATATTACACCTCAAAGTAACAGGCTGATACTGGATGGTGTAAAAAAAGGACTATAGAGGACTGGGGACAAAATGAATCAATCTACAGACTTCAGGACACAGTTGTATTCTGTCAGGTCCTGTGTATTTTACACCTCAAAGTAACAGGCTGATTATGGATGGTGTAAAAAAGGTTTATAGAGGACTGGGGAGAAATGGAATCTCTCTACAGACTTCAGGACACGGTTGTATTCTGTCAGGTCCTGTGTATTTTACACCTCAAAGTAACAGATTTATTTCTGGATGGTATAAAATAGGTGTATAGAGGACTGGGGAGAAATGGAATCTCTCTACAGACTTCAGAACACAGTTGTATTCTGTCAGGCCCTGTGTATATTACACCTCAAAGCAACAGGCTGATTCTGGATGGTGTAGAAAAGGTCTATAGAGGACTAGGGAGAAATGGAATCTCTCTACAGACTTCAGGACACAGCTGTATTCTGTCAGGACCTGTGTATTTTACACCTCAAAGTAACAGGCTGATTCTGGATGGTGTAAAAGAGGTGTATAGAGGACTGGGGAGAAATGGAATCTATCTACAGACATCATGACACAGTTGGATTCTGTCAGGCCCTGTGTATTTTACACCTAAAAGTAACAGGCTGATTCTGGATGGTGTAAAAAACGGTGTATACAGGACTGGGGACAAAATGAATCAATCTACAGACTTAAGGACACATTTGGATTGTGTCAGGCCCTGTGTATTTTACACCTCAGAGTAACAGGCTGATTATGGATGGTGTAAAACAGGTTTATAGTGGACTGGGGAGAAATGGAATCTCTCTACAGACTTCAGGACACAGTTGTATTCTGTCAGGCCCTGTGTATTTTACACCTCAAATTAGCAAGCTGATTCTGGATGGTGTAAAAAGGTTTATAGAGGACTGGGGAGAAATGAAATCTCTCTACAGACTTCAGGAAACTGTTGTATTCTGTCAGGCTCCGTGTATTTTACACTTCAAAGTAACAAGCTGATTCTGGATGGTGTAAAAAGGTTTATAGAGGACTGGGGAGAAATGGAATCTCTCTACAGACTTCAGGACACAGTTGTTTTATGTCAGGCCCTGTGTATTTTACACCTCAAAGTAACAGGCTGATTCTGAATGGTGTAAAAGAGGTGTATAGAGGACTGGGGAGAAAAGGAATCTATCTATAGACTTCAGGACACAGTTGGATTCTGTCAGACCCTGTGTATTTTACACCTCAAAGTAACAGGCTGATTCTGGATGGTGTAAAAGAGGTGTATAGAGGACTGGGGAGAAATGGAATCTCTCTACAGATTTCAGGGCACAGTTGTATTCTGTCAGGCCCTGTGTATTTTACACCTCAAAGTAACAGGCTGATTCTGGATGGTGTAAAAGAGGTGTATGCAGAATTGGGGAGAAATGGAATATCTCTACTGACTTCATGACACAGTTGTATTTTGTCAGGCCCTGTGTATATTACACCTCAAAGTAACAGGCTGATTCTGGATGGTTTAGAAAAGGAGTATAGAGGACTGGGGAGAAATGGATTCTCTCTACTGACTTCAGGACACAGCTGTATTCTGTCAGGCCCTGTGTATTTTACTCCTCAAAGTAACAGGCTGATTCTGGATGGTGTAAAAGAGGTGTATAGAGGACTGGGGAGAAATGGAATCTATCTACAGACATCATGACACAGTTGGATTCTGTCAGGCCCTGTGTATTTTACACCTCAAAGTAACAGGCTGATTCTGGATGGTGCAAAAGAGGTGTATAGAGAACTGGGGAGAAATGGAATCTCCCTACAAACTTCAGGACACAGTTGTATTCTGTCAGGCCCTGTGTATATTACACCTCAAAGTAACAGGCTGATTCTGGATGGTGTAAAAGAGGTGTATAGAGAATTGGGGAGAAATGGAATATCTCTACTGACTTCATGACACAGTTGTATTCTGTCAGGCCCTGTGTATATTACACCTCAAAGTAACAGGCTGATTCTGGATGGTTTAGAAAAGGTGTATAGAGGACTGGGGAGAAATGGAATCTCTCTACTGACTTCAGGACACAGCTGTATTCTGTCAGGCCCTGTGTATTTTACTCCTCAAAGTAACAGGCTGATTCTGGATGGTGTAAAAGAGGTGTATAGAGGACTGGGGAGAAATGGAATCTATCTACAGACATCATGACACAGTTGGATTCTCTCAGGCCCTGTGTATTTTACACCTCAAAGTAACAGGCTGATTCTGGATGGTGCAAAAGAGGTGTATAGATAACTGGGGAGAAATGGAATCTCTCTACAAACTTCAGGACACGGTTGTATTCTGTCAGGCCCTGTGTATATTACACCTCAAAGTAACAGGCTGATTCTGGATGGTGTAAAAAAGGTGTATAGAGGACTGGGGAGAAATGGAATCTATCTACAGACATCATGACACAGTTGTATTCTGTCAGGCCCTGTGTATATTACAACTCAAAGTACCTGGTTGATTCTGGATGGTGTAAAAGAGGTGTATAGAGGACTGGGGAGAAATGGAATCTCTCTATAGACTTCAGGACACAGTTGGATTCTGTCAGGTCCTGTGAATTTTACACCTCATAGTAACAGGCTGATTCTGGATGGTGTAAAAGAGGTGTATACAGGACTGGTGAGAAATGGAATCTCTCTACAAACTTCAGGACACAGTTGTATTGTGTCAGGCCCTGTGTATATTACACCTCCAAGTAACAGGCTGATTCTGGATGGTGTAAAAAGGTGTATAGAGGACTGGGGAGAAATGGAATCTCTCTACAGACTTCAGGACACAGTTGAATTCTGTCAGGCCCTGTGTATTTTACACCTCAAAGTAACAGGCTGATTATGGATGGTGTAAAACAGGTTTATAGAGGACTGGGGAGAAATGGAATCTCTCTACAGACTTCAAGACACAGTTGTATTCTGTCAGGCCCCGTGTATTTTACATCTCAAAGTAGCAAGCTGATTCTGGATGGTGTAGAAAGGTTTATAGAGGACTGGGGAGAAATGGAATCTCTCTACAGACTTCAGGAAACTGTTGTATTCTGTCAGGCTCCGTGTATTTTACACTTCAAAATAACAAGCTGATTCTGGATAGTTTAAAAAGGTTTATAGAGGACTGGGGAGAAATGGAATCTCTCTACAGACTTCAGGACACAGTTGTTTTATGTCAGGCCCTGTGTATTTTACACCTCAAAGTAACAGGCTGAATCTGGATGGTGTAAAAGAGGTGTATAGAGGACTGGGGAGAAATGGAATCTATCTACAGACATCATGACACAGTTGTATTCTGTCAGGCCCTGTGTATTTTACACCTCAAAGTAACAGGCTGAATCTGGATGGTGTAAAAGAGGTGTATAGAGGACTGGGGAGAAATGGAATCTATCTACAGACATCATGACACAGTTGTATTCTGTCAGGCCCTGTGTATATTACACCTCAAAGTACCTGGTTGATTCTGGATGGTGTAAAAGAGGTGTATAGAGGACTGGGGAGAAATGGAATCTCTCTATAGACTTCAGGACACAGTTGGATTCTGTCAGGTCCTGTGAATTTTACACCTCAAAGTAACAGGCTGATTCTGGATGGTGTAAAAGAGGTGTATACAGGACTGGTGAGAAATGGAATCTCTCTACAGACTTCAGGACACAGTTGAATTCTGTCAGGCTCTGTGTATTTTACACCTCAAAGTAACAGGCTGATTCTGGATGGTGCAAAAAAGGTGTATATAGGACTGGGGAGAAATGGAATCTCTCTGCAGACTTCAGGACACAGTTGGATTCTGTCAGGCCCTGTGTATTTTACACCTCAAAGTAACAGGCAGATTCTGGATGGTGTAGAAAAGGTGTATAGAGGACTGGGGAGAAATGGAATATCTCTACAGACTTCAGGACACAGTTGTATTCTGTAAGGCCCTGTGTATATTACACCTCAAAGTAACAGGCTGATTCTGGATGGTGTAGAAAAGGTATATAGAGGACTGGGGTGAAATGGAATCTCTCTACAGACTTAAGGACACAGCTGTATTCTGTCATGCCCTTTGTGTTTTACACCTTAAAGTAACAGGCTGATTCTGGATGGTGTAAAAGAGTTGTATAGAGGACTGGGGAGAAATGGAATCTCTCTACAGACTTCAGGACACAGTTGTATTCTGTCAGGCCCTGTGTATATTACACATCAAAGTAACAGGCTGATTCTGGATGGTGTAGAAAAGGTGTATAGAAGACTGGGGAGAAATGGAATCTCTCTACAGACTTCAGGACACATCTGTAATCTGTCAGGCCCTGTGTATATTACACATCAAAGTAACAGGCTGATTCTGGATGGTGTAGAAAAGTTGTATAGAGGACTCGGGAGAAATGAAATCTCTCTACAGACTTCAGGACACAGTTGGATTCTGTCAGGTCCTGTGAATTTTACACCTCAAAGTAACAGGCTGATTCTGGATGGTGTAAAAAAGGTGTATGGAGGACTGGGGAGAAATGGAATATCTCTACAAACTTCAGGACACAGTTGTATTGTGTCAGGCCCTGTGTATATTACACCTCCAAGTAACAGGCTGATTCTGGATGGTGTAAAAAGGTGAATAGAGGACTGGGGAGAAGTGGAATCTCTCTACAGACTTCAGGACACAGTTGAATTCTGTCAGGCCGTGTGTATATTACACCTAAAAGTTTCAGGCTGATTCTGGATGGTGTAAAAAAAGGTGTATAGAGAACTGGGGACAAAATGAATCAATCTACAGACTTAAGGACACAGTTGTATTCTGTCAGGCCCTGGGTATTTTACAACTCAAAGTAACAGGCTGATTATGGATGGTGTAAAAAAGGTTTATAGAGGACTGGGGAGAAATGGAATCTCTCTACAGACTTCAGGACACAGTTGTATTCTGTCAGGCCCCGTGTATTTTACACCTCAAAGTAGCAAGCTGATTCTGGATGGTGTAAAAAGGTTTATAGAGGACTGGGGAGAAATGGAATCTCTCTATAGACTTCAGGACACAGTTGGATTCTGTCAGACCCTGTGTATTTTACACCTCAAAGTAGCAAGCTGATTCTGGATGGTGTAAAAAGGTTTATAGAGGACTGGGGAGAAATGGAATCTCTCTACTGACTTCAGGACACAGCTGTATTCTGTCAGGCCCTGTGTATTTTACTCCTCAAAGTAACAGGCTGATTCTGGATGGTGTAAAAGAGGTGTATAGAGGACTGGGGAGAAATGGAATCCAACTACAGACATCAGGACACAGCTGTATTCTGTCAGGCCCTGTGTATTTTACTCCTCAAAGTAACAGGCTGATTCTGGATGGTGTAAAAGAGGTGTATAGAGGACTGGGGAGAAATGGAATCTATCTACAGACTTCAGGACACAGTTGGAGTCTCTCAGGCCCTGTGTATTTTACACCTCAAAGTAACAGGCTGATTCTGGATGGTGCAAAAGAGGTGTATAGAGAACTGGGGAGAAATGGAATCTCTCTACAAACTTCAGGACACGGTTGTATTCTGTCAGGTCCTGTGAATTTTACACCTCAAAGTAACAGGCTGATTCTGGATGGTGTAAAAGAGGTGTATACAGGACTGGTGAGAAATGGAATCTCTCTACAAACTTCAGGACACAGTTGTATTGTGTCAGGCCCTGTGTATATTACACCTCCAAGTAACAGGCTGATTCTGGATGGTGTAAAAAGGTGTATAGAGGACTGGGGAGAAATGGAATCTCTCTACAGACTTCAGGACACAGTTGAATTCTGTCAGGCCCTGTGTATTTTACACCTCAAAGTAACAGGCTGATTCTGGATGGTGCAAAAGAGGTGTATAGAGAACTGGGGAGAAATGGAATCTCCCTACAAACTTCAGGACACGGTTGTATTCTGTCAGGCCCTGTGTATATTACACCTCAAAGTAACAGGCTGATTCTGGATGGTGTAAAAGAGGTGTATAGAGAATTGGGGAGAAATGGAATATCTCTACTGACTTCATGACACAGTTGTATTCTGTCAGGCCCTGTGTATATTACACCTCAAAGTAACAGGCTGATTCTGGATGGTTTAGAAAAGGTGTATAGAGGACTGGGGAGAAATGGAATCTCTCTACTGACTTCAGGACACAGCTGTATTCTGTCAGGCCCTGTGTATTTTACTCCTCAAAGTAACAGGCTGATTCTGGATGGTGTAAAAGAGGTGTATAGAGGACTGGGGAGAAATGGAATCTATCTACAGACATCATGACACAGTTGGATTCTCTCAGGCCCTGAGTATTTTACACCTCAAAGTAACAGGCTGATTCTGGATGGTGCAAAAGAGGTGTATAGATAACTGGGGAGAAATGGAATCTCTCTACAAACTTCAGGACACGGTTGTATTCTGTCAGGCCCTGTGTATATTACACCTCAAAGTAACAGGCTGATTCTGGATGGTGTAAAAAAGGTGTATAGAGGACTGGGGAGAAATGGAATCTATCTACAGACATCATGACACAGTTGTATTCTGTCAGGCCCTGTGTATATTACAACTCAAAGTACCTGGTTGATTCTGGATGGTGTAAAAGAGGTGTATAGAGGACTGGGGAGAAATGGAATCTCTCTATAGACTTCAGGACACAGTTGGATTCTGTCAGGTCCTGTGAATTTTACACCTCATAGTAACAGGCTGATTCTGGATGGTGTAAAAGAGGTGTATACAGGACTGGTGAGAAATGGAATCTCTCTACAAACTTCAGGACACAGTTGTATTGTGTCAGGCCCTGTGTATATTACACCTCCAAGTAACAGGCTGATTCTGGATGGTGTAAAAAGGTGTATAGAGTACTGGGGAGAAATGGAATCTCTCTACAGACTTCAGGACACAGTTGAATTCTGTCAGGCCCTGTGTATTTTACACCTCAAAGTAACAGGCTGATTATGGATGGTGTAAAACAGGTTTATAGAGGACTGGGGAGAAATGGAATCTCTCTACAGACTTCAAGACACAGTTGTATTCTGTCAGGCCCCGTGTATTTTACATCTCAAAGTAGCAAGCTGATTCTGGATGGTGTAGAAAGGTTTATAGAGGACTGGGGAGAAATGGAATCTCTCTACAGACTTCAGGAAACTGTTGTATTCTGTCAGGCTCCGTGTATTTTACACTTCAAAGTAACAAGCTGATTCTGGATAGTTTAAAAAGGTTTATAGAGGACTGGGGAGAAATGGAATCTCTCTACAGACTTCAGGACACAGTTGTTTTATGTCAGGCCCTGTGTATTTTACACCTCAAAGTAACAGGCTGATTCTGAATGGTGTAAAAGAGGTGTATAGAGGACTGGGGAGAAAAGGAATCTATCTATAGACTTCAGGACACAGTTGGATTCTGTCAGACCCTGTGTATTTTACACCTCAAAGTAACAGGCTGATTCTGAATGGTGTAAAAGAGGTGTATAGAGGACTGGGAAGAAATGGAATCTCTCTACAGACTTCAGGGCACAGTTGTATTCTGTCAGGCCCTGTGTATTTTACACCTCAAAGTAACAGGCTGATTCTGGATGGTGTAAAAGAGGTGTATAGAGAATTGGGGATAAATGGAATATCTCTACTGACTTCATGACACAGTTGTATTCTGTCAGGTTCTGTGTATATTACACCTCAAAGTAACAGGCTGATTCTGGATGGTGTAAAAAAGGTGTATAGAGGACTGGGGAGAAATGACATCTCTCTACAGACTTCAGGACACAACTGTATTCTGTCAGGCCCTGTGTATTTTACACCTCAAAGTAACAGGCTGAATCTGGATGGTGTAAAAGAGGTGTATAGAGGACTGGGGAGAAATGGAATCTATCTACAGACATCATGACACAGTTGTATTCTGTCAGGCCCTGTGTATATTACACCTCAAAGTACCTGGTTGATTCTGGATGGTGTAAAAGAGGTGTATAGAGGACTGGGGAGAAATGGAATCTCTCTATAGACTTCAGGACACAGTTGGATTCTGTCAGGTCCTGTGAATTTTACACCTCAAAGTAACAGGCTGATTCTGGATGGTGTAAAAGAGGTGTATACAGGACTGGTGAGAAATGGAATCTCTCTACAGACTTCAGGACACAGTTGAATTCTGTCAGGCTCTGTGTATTTTACACCTCAAAGTAACAGGCTGATTCTGGATGGTGCAAAAAAGGTGTATATAGGACTGGGGAGAAATGGAATCTCTCTGCAGACTTCAGGACACAGTTGGATTCTGTCAGGCCCTGTGTATTTTACACCTCAAAGTAACAGGCAGATTCCTGATGGTGTAGAAAAGGTGTATAGAGGACTGGGGAGAAATGGAATATCTCTACAGACTTCAGGACACAGTTGTATTCTGTAAGGCCCTGTGTATATTACACCTCAAAGTAACAGGCTGATTCTGGATGGTGTAGAAAAGGTATATAGAGGACTGGGGTGAAATGGAATCTCTCTACAGACTTAAGGACACAGCTGTATTCTGTCATGCCCTTTGTGTTTTACACCTCAAAGTAACAGGCTGATTCTGGATGGTGTAAAAGAGGTGTATAGAGGACTGGGGAGAAATGGAATCTATCTACAGACATCATGACACAGTTGGATTCTGTCCGGCCCTGTGTATTTTACACCTCAAAGTAGCAGGCTGATTCTGGATGGTGTAAAAGAGGTGTATAGAGAATTGGGGAGAAATGGAATCTCTCTACAGACTTCAGGACACAGTTGTATTCTGTCAGGCCCTGTGTATATTACACATCAAAGTAACAGGCTGATTCTGGATGGTGTAGAAAAGGTGTATAGAAGACTGGGGAGAAATGGAATCTCTCTACAGACTTCAGGACACATCTGTAATCTGTCAGGCCCTTTGTATATTACACATCAAAGTAACAGGCTGATTCTGGATGGTGTAGAAAAGGTGTATAGAGGACTCGGGAGAAATGAAATCTCTCTACAGACTTCAGGACACAGTTGGATTCTGTCAGGTCCTGTGAATTTTACACCTCAAAGTAACAGGCTGATTCTGGATGGTGTAAAAAAGGTGTATGGAGGACTGGGGAGAAATGGAATATCTCTACAAACTTCAGGACACAGTTGTATTGTGTCAGGCCCTGTGTATATTACACCTCCAAGTAACAGGCTGATTCTGGATGGTGTAAAAAGGTGAATAGAGGACTGGGGAGAAGTGGAATCTCTCTACAGACTTCAGGACACAGTTGAATTCTGTCAGGCCCTGTGTATATTACACCTAAAAGTTTCAGGCTGATTCTGGATGGTGTAAAAAAAGGTGTATAGAGAACTGGGGACAAAATGAATCAATCTACAGACTTAAGGACACAGTTGTATTCTGTCAGGCCCTGTGTATTTTACAACTCAAAGTAACAGGCTGATTATGGATGGTGTAAAAAAGGTTTATAGAGGACTGGGGAGAAATGGAATCTCTCTACAGACTTCAGGACACAGTTGTATTCTGTCAGGCCCCGTGTATTTTACACCTCAAAGTAGCAAGCTGATTCTGGATGGTGTAAAAAGGTTTATAGAGGACTGGGGAGAAATGGAATCTCTCTATAGACTTCAGGACACAGTTGGATTCTGTCAGACCCTGTGTATTTTACACCTCAAAGTAACAGGCTGATTCTGGATGGTGTAAAAGAGGTGTATAGAGGACTGGGGAGAAATGGAATCCAACTACAGACATCATGACACAGTTGGATTCTGTCAGGCCCTGTGTATTTTACACCTCAAAGTAACAGGCTGATTTTGGATGGTGCAAAAGAGGTGTATAGAGAACTGGGGAGAAATGGAATCTCTCTACAAACTTCAGGACACGGTTGTATTCTGTCAGGCCCTGTGTATATTACACCTCAAAGTAACAGGCTGATTCTGGATTGTGTAAAAGAGGTGTATAGAGAAATGGGGAGAAATGGAATATCTCTACTGACTTCATGACACAGTTGTATTCTGTCAGGCCCTGTGTATATTACACGTCAAAGTAACAGACTGATTCTGGATGGTTTAGAAAAGGTGTATAGAGGACTGGGGAGAAATGGAATCTCTCTACTGACTTCAGGACACAGCTGTATTCTGTCAGGCCCTGTGTATTTTACTCCTCAAAGTAACAGGCTGATTCTGGATGGTGTAAAAGAGGTGTATAGAGGACTGGGGAGAAATGGAATCTATCTACAGACTTCAGGACACAGTTGGAGTCTCTCAGGCCATGTGTATTTTACACCTCAAAGTAACAGGCTGATTCTGGATGGTGCAAAAGAGGTGTATAGAGAACTGGGGAGAAATGGAATCTCTCTACAAACTTCAGGACACGGTTGTATTCTGTCAGGTCCTGTGAATTTTACACCTCAAAGTAACAGGCTGATTCTGGATGGTGTAAAAGAGGTGTATACAGGACTGGTGAGAAATGGAATCTCTCTACAAACTTCAGGACACAGTTGTATTGTGTCAGGCCCTGTGTATATTACACCTCCAAGTAACAGGCTGATTCTGGATGGTGTAAAAAGGTGTATAGAGGACTGGGGAGAAATGGAATCTCTCTACAGACTTCAGGACACAGTTGAATTCCGTCAGGCCCTGTGTATATTACACCTAAAAGTAACAGGCTGATTCTGGATGGTGTAAAAAAGGTGTATAGAGGACTGGGGACAAAATGAATCAATCTACAGACTTAAGGACACAGTTGGATTCTGTCAGGCCCTGTGTATTTTACACCTCAAAGTAACAGGCTGATTATGGATGGTGTAAAACAGGTTTATAGAGGACTGGGGAGAAATGGAATCTCTCTACAGACTTCAGGACACAGTTGTATTCTGTCAGGCCCCGTGTATTTTACATATCAAAATAGCAAGCTGATTCTGGATGGTGTAGAAAGGTTTATAGAGGACTGGGGAGAAATGGAATCTCTCAACAGACTTCAGGAAACTGTTGTATTCTGTCAGGCTCCGTGTATTTTACACTTCAAAGTAACAAGCTGATTCTGGATAGTGTAAAAAGGTTTATAGAGGACTAGGGAGAAATGAAATCTCTCTACAGACTTCAGGACACAGTTGTTTTATGTCAGGCCCTGTGTATTTTACACCTCAAAGTAACAGGCTGATTCTGAATGGTGTAAAAGAGGTGTATAGAGGACTGGGGAGAAAATGAATCTATCTATAGACTTCAGGACACAGTTGGATTCTGTCAGACCCTGTGTATTTTACACCTCAAAGTAACAGGCTGATTCTGGATGGTGTAAAAGAGGTGTATAGAGGACTGGGAAGAAATGGAATCTCTCTACAGACTTCAGGGCACAGTTGTATTCTGTCAGGCCCTGTGTATTTTACACCTCAAAGTAACAGGCTGATTCTGGATGGTGTAAAAGAGGTGTATAGAGAATTGGGGAGAAATGGAATATCTCTACTAACTTCATGACACAGTTGTATTCTGTCAGGCCCTGTGTATATTACACCTCAAAGTAACAGGCTGATTCTGGATGGTGTAGAAAAGGTGTATAGAGGACTGGGGAGAATTGGAATCTCTCTACTGACTTCAGGACACAGATGTATTCTGTCAGGTCCTGTGTATTTTACTCCTCAAAGTAACAGGCTGATTCTGGATGGTGTAAAAGAGGTGTATAGAGGACTGGGGAGAAATGGAATCTATCTACAGACATCATGACACAGTTGGATTCTGTCAGGCCCTGTGTATTTTACACCTCAAAGTAACAGGCTGATTCTGGATGGTGCAAAAGAGGTGTATAGAGAACTGGGGAGAAATGGAATCTCTCTTCAAACTTCAGGACACGGTTGTATTCTGTCAGGCCCTGTGTATATTACACCTCAAAGTAACAGGCTGATTCTGGATGGTGTAAAAAAGGTGTATAGAGGACTGGGGAGAAATGACATCTCTCTACAGACTTCAGGACACAGCTGTATTCTGTCAGGCCCTGTGTATTTTACACCTCAAAGTAACAGGCTGAATCTGGATGGTGTAAAAGAGGTGTATAGAGGACTGGGGAGAAATGGAATCTATCTACAGACATCATGACATAGTTGTATTCTGTCAGGCCCTGTGTATATTACAACTCAAAGTACCTGTTTGATTCTGGATGGTGTAAAAGAGGTGTATAGAGGACTGGGGAGAAATGGAATCTCTCTATAGACTTCAGGACACAGTTGGATTCTGTCAGGTCCTGTGAATTTTACACCTCAAAGTAACAGGCTGATTCTGGATGGTGTAAAAGAGGTGTATACAGGACTGGTGAGAAATGGAATCTCTCTACAGACTTCAGGACACAGTTGAATTCTGTCAGGCTCTGTGTATTTTACACCTCAAAGTAACAGGCTGATTCTGGATGGTGCAAAAAAGGTGTATATAGGACTGGGGAGAAATGGAATCTCTCTGCAGACTTCAGGACACAGTTGGATTCTGTCAGGCCCTGTGTATTTTACACCTCAAAGTAACAGGCAGATTCTGGATGGTGTAAAAAAGGTGTATGGAGGACTGGGGAGTAATGGAATCTCTCTACAGACTTCAGTACACAGTTGTATTGTGTCAGGCCCTGTGTATATTACACCTCCAAGTAACAGGCTGATTTTGGATGGTGTAGAAAAGGTGTATAGAGGACTGGGGAGAAATGGAATATCTCTACAGACTTCAGGACACAGTTGTATTCTCTAAGGCCCTGTGTATATTACACCTCAAAGTAACAGGCTGATTCTGGATGGTGTAGAAAAGGTGTATAGAGGACTGGGGTGAAATGGAATCTCTCTACAGACTTAAGGACACAGCTGTATTCTGTCAGGCCCTGTGTATTTTACACCTCAAAGTAACAGGCTGATTCTGGATGGTGTAAAAGAGGTGTATAGAAGACTGGGGAGAAATGGAATCTATCTACAGACATCATGACACAGTTGGATTCTGTCCGGCCCTGTGTATTTTACACCTCAAAGTTGCAGGCTGATTCTGGATGGTGTAAAAGAGGTGTATAGAGAATTGGGGAGAAATGGAATCTCTCTACAGACTTCAGGACACAGTTGTATTCTGTCAGGCCCTGTGTATATTACACATCAAAGTAACAGGCTGATTCTGGATGGTGTAGAAAAGGTGTATAGAGGACTGGGGAGAAATGGAATCTCTCTACAGACTTCAGGACACATATGTAATCTGTCAGGACCTGTGTATTTTACACCTCAAAGTAACAGGCTGTTTCTGGATGGTGTAAAAAAGGTTTATAGAGGACTCGGGAGAAATGAAATCTCTCTACAGACTTCAGGACACAGTTGGATTCTGTCAGGTCCTGTGAATTTTACACCTCAAAGTAACAGGCTGATTCTGGATGGTGTAAAAAAGGTGTATGGAGGACTGGGGAGAAATGGAATATCTCTACAAACTTCAGGACACAGTTGTATTGTGTCAGGCCCTGTGTATATTACACCTCCAAGTAACAGACTGATTCTGGATGGTGTAAAAAGGTGAATAGAGGACTGGGGAGAAATGGAATCTCTCTACAGACTTCAGGACACAGTTGAATTCTGTCAGGCCCTGTGTATATTACACCTAAAAGTAACAGGCTGATTCTGGATGGTGTAAAAAAAGGTGTATAGAGAACTGGGGACAAAATGAATCAATCTACAGACTTAAGGACACAGTTGTATTCTGTCAGGCCCTGTGTATTTTACACCTCAAAGTAACAGGCTGATTATGGATGGTGTAAAAAAGGTTTATAGAGGACTGGGGAGAAATGGAATCTCTCTACAGACTTCAGGACACAGTTGTATTCTGTCAGGCCCCGTGTATTTTACACCTCAAAATAGCAAGCTGATTCTGGATGGTGTAAAAAGGTTTATAGAGGACTGGGGAGAAATGGAATCTCTCTATAGACTTCAGGACACAGTTGGATTCTGTCAGACCCTGTGTATTTTACACCTCAAAGTCACAGGCTGATTCTGGATGGTGTAAAAGAGGTGTATAAAGGACTGGGGAGAAATGGAATCTCTCTACAGACTTCAGGACACAGTTGGATTCTGTCAGGTCCTGTGAATTTTACACCTCAAAGTAACAGGCTGATTCTGTATGGTGTAAAAGATGTGTATACAGTACTGGGGAGAAATGGAATCTCTTTACAGACTTCAGGACACAGTTGAATTCTGTCAGGCTCTGTGTATTTTACACCTCAAAGTAACAGGCTGATTCTGGATGGTGTAAAAAAGGTGTATAGAGGACTGGGGAGAAATGGAATCTCTCTACAGACTTCAGGACACAGTTGGATTCTGTCAGGCCCTTTGTATTTTACACCTCAAAGTAACAGGCTGATTCTGGATGGTGTAAAAAAGGTGTATGGAGGACTGGGGAGAAATGGAATCTCTCTACAGACTTCAGGACACAGTTGTATTGTGTCAGGCCCTGTGTATATTACACCTCCAAGTAACAGGCTGATTCTGGATGGTGTAGAAAAGCTGTATAGAGGACTGGGGAGAAATGGAATCTCTCTACAGACTTCAGGACACAGCTGTAATCTGTCAGGCCCTGTGCATTTTACACCTCAAAGTAACAGGCTGATTCTGGATGGTGTAAAAGATGTGTATAGAGGACTGGGGAGAAATGGAATCTATCTACAGACATCATGACACAGTTGTATTCTGTCATGCCCTGTGTATTTTACACCTCAAAGTAACAGGCTGATTATGGATGGTGTAAAAAAGGTTTATAGAGGACTGGGGAGAAATGGAATCTCTCTACAGACTTCAGGACACAGTTGTATTCTGTCAGGCCCTGTGTATTTTACACCTCAAAGTAACCAGCTGATTCTGGATGGTGTAAAAAGGTTTATAGAGGACTGGGGAGAAATGGAATCTCTTTACAGACTTCAGGAAACTGTTGTATTCTGTCAGGCTCTGTGTATTTTACACCTCAAAGTAACAAGCTGATTCTGGATGGTGTAAAAAGGTTTATAGAGGACTGGGGAGAAATGGAATCTCTCTACAGACTTCAGGACACAGTTGTTTTCTGTCAGGCCCTGTGTATTTTACACCTCAAAGTAACAGGCTGATTCTGAAAGGTGTAAAAGATGTGTATAGAGTACTGGGGAGAAATGGAATCTATCTATAGACTTCAGGACACAGTTGGATTCTGTCAGGCCCTGTGTATTTTACACCTCAAAGTAACAGGCTGATTCTGGATGGTGTAAAAGAGGTGTATAGAGAACTGAGGAGAAATGGAATCTCTCCACAGACTTCAGGACACAGTTGTATTCTGTCAGGCCCTGTGTATATTACACCTCAAAGTAACAGGCTGATTCTGGATGGTGTAAAAAAGGTGTATAGAGGACTGGGGAGAAATGGATTCTCTCTACAGACTTCAGGACACAGCTGTATTCTGTCAGGCCCTGTGTATTTTACACCTCAAAGTAACAGGCTGAATCTGGATGGTGTAAAAGAGGTGTATAGAGGACTGGGGAGAAATGGAATCTATCTACAGACATCATGACACAGTTGTATTCTGTCAGGCCCTGTGTATATTACAACTCAAAGTACCTGGCTGATTCTGGATGGTGTAAAAGAGGTGTATAGAGGACTGGGGAGAAATGGAATCTCTCTATAGACTTCAGGACACAGTTGGATTCTGTCAGGCCCTGTGAATTTTACCCCTCAAAGTAACAGGCTGATTCTGGATGGTGTAAAAGAGGTGTATATAGGACTGGGGAGAAATGGAATCTCTCTACAGACTTCAGGACACAGTTGTATTGTGTCAGGCCATGTGTATATTACACCTCCAAGTAACAGGCTGATTCTGGATGGTGTAGAAAAGCTGTATAGAGGACTGGGGAGAAATGGAATCTCTCTACAGACTTCAGGACACAGTTGTATTCTGTCAGGCCCTGTGTATTTTACACCTCAAAGTAACAAGCTGATTCTGGATGATGTAAAAAGGTTTATAGAGGACTGGGGAGAAATGGAATCTCTCTACAGACTTCAGGAAACTGTTGTATTCTGTCAGGCTCCGTGTATTTTACACCTCAAAGTAACAAGCTGATTCTGGATGGTGTAAAAAGGTTTATAGAGGACTGGGGAGAAATGGAATCTCTCTACAGACTTCAGGACACAGCTGTATTCTGTCAGGCCCTGTGTATTTTACACCTCAAAGTAACAGGCTGATTCTGAAAGGTGTAAAAGAGGTGTATAGAGGACTGGGGAGAAATGGAATCTATCTATAGACTTCAGGACACAGTTGGATTCTGTCAGGCCCTGTGTATATTACAACTCAAAGTACCTGGCTGATTCTGGATGGTGTAAAAGAGGTGTATAGAGGACTGGGGAGAAATGGAATCTCTCTATAGACTTCAGGACACAGTTGGATTCTGTCAGGCCCTGTGAATTTTACCCCTCAAAGTAACAGGCTGATTCTGAATGGTGTAAAAGAGGTGTATATAGGACTGGGGAGAAATGGAATCTCTTTACAGACTTCAGGACACAGTTGAATTCTGTCAGGCTCTGTGTATTTTACACCTCAAAGTAACAGGCTTATTCTGGATGGTGTAAAAGAGGTGTATAGAGGACTGGGGAGAAATGTAATCTCTCTACAGACTTCAGGACACAGTTGTATTGTGTCAGGCCCTGTGTATATTACACCTCCAAGTAACAGGCAGATTCTGGATGGTGTAGAAAAGCTGTATAGAGGACTGGGGAGAAATGGAATCTCTCTACAGACTTCAGGACACAGCTGTAATCTGTCAGGCCCTGTGCATTTTACTCCTCAAAGTAACAGGCTGATTCTGGATGGTGTAAAAGATGTGTATAGAGGACTGGGGAGAAATGGAATCTATCTACAGACATCATGACACAGTTGTATTCTGTCATGCCCTGTGTATTTTACACCTCAAAGTAACAGGCTGATTATGGATGGTGTAAAAAAGGTTTATAGAGGACTGGGGAGAAATGGAATCACTCTACAGACTTCAGGACACAGTTGTATTCTGTCAGGCCCTGTGTATTTTACACCTCAAAGTAACAAGCTGATTCTGGATGATGTAAAAAGGTTTATAGAGGACTGGGGAGAAATGGAATCTCTCTACAGACTTCAGGAAACTGTTGTATTCTGTCAGGCTCCATGTATTTTACACCTCAAAGTAACAAGCTGATTCTGGATGGTGTAAAAAGGTTTATAGAGGACTGGGGAGAAATGGAATCTCTCTACAGACTTCAGGACACAGCTGTATTCTGTCAGGCCCTGTGTATTTTACATCTCAAAGTAACAGGCTGATTGTGAAAGGTGTAAAAGAGGTGTATAGAGGACTGGGGAGAAATGGAATCTATCTATAGACTTCAGGACACAGTTGGATTCTGTCAGGCCCTGTGTATATTACAACTCAAAGTACCTGGCTGATTCTGGATGGTGTAAAAGAGGTGTATAGAGGACTGGGGAGAAATGGAATCTCTCTATAGACTTCAGGACACAGTTGGATTCTGTCAGGCCCTGTGAATTTTACCCCTCAAAGTAACAGGCTGATTCTGGATGGTGTAAAAGAGGTGTATAGAGGACTGGGGAGAAATGAAATCTCTCTACTGACTTCATGACACAGTTGTATTCTGTCAGGCCCTGTGTATATTACACGTCAAAGTAACAGACTGATTCTGGATGGTTTAGAAAAGGTGTATAGAGGACTGGGGAGAAATGGAATCTCTCTACTGACTTCAGGACACAGCTGTATTCTGTCAGGCCCTGTGTATTTTACTCCTCAAAGTAACAGGCTGATTCTGGATGGTGTAAAAGAGGTGTATAGAGGACTGGGGAGAAATGGAATCTATCTACAGACTTCAGGACACAGTTGGAGTCTCTCAGGCCATGTGTATTTTACACCTCAAAGTAACAGGCTGATTCTGGATGGTGCAAAAGAGGTGTATAGAGAACTGGGGAGAAATGGAATCTCTCTACAAACTTCAGGACACGGTTGTATTCTGTCAGGTCCTGTGAATTTTACACCTCAAAGTAACAGGCTGATTCTGGATGGTGTAAAAGAGGTGTATACAGGACTGGTGAGAAATGGAATCTCTCTACAAACTTCAGGACACAGTTGTATTGTGTCAGGCCCTGTGTATATTACACCTCCAAGTAACAGGCTGATTCTGGATGGTGTAAAAAGGTGTATAGAGGACTGGGGAGAAATGGAATCTCTCTACAGACTTCAGGACACAGTTGAATTCTGTCAGGCCCTGTGTATATTACACCTAAAAGTAACAGGCTGATTCTGGATGGTGTAAAAAAAGGTGTATAGAGGACTGGGGACAAAATGAATCAATCTACAGACTTAAGGACACAGTTGGATTCTGTCAGGCCCTGTGTATTTTACACCTCAAAGTAACAGGCTGATTATGGATGGTGTAAAACAGGTTTATAGAGGACTGGGGAGAAATGGAATCTCTCTACAGACTTCAGGACACAGTTGTATTCTGTCAGGCCCCTTGTATTTTACATATCAAAATAGCAAGCTGATTCTGGATGGTGTAGAAAGGTTTATAGAGGACTGGGGAGAAATGGAATCTCTCAACAGACTTCAGGAAACTGTTGTATTCTGTCAGGCTCCGTGTATTTTACACTTCAAAGTAACAAGCTGATTCTGGATAGTGTAAAAAGGTTTATAGAGGACTGGGGAGAAATGAAATCTCTCTACAGACTTCAGGACACAGTTGTTTTATGTCAGGCCCTGTGTATTTTACACCTCAAAGTAACAGGCTGATTCTGAATGGTGTAAAAGAGGTGTATAGAGGACTGGGGAGAAAAGGAATCTATCTATAGACTTCAGGACACAGTTGGATTCTGTCAGACCCTGTGTATTTTACACCTCAAAGTAACAGGCTGATTCTGGATGGTGTAAAAGAGGTGTATAGAGGACTGGGAAGAAATGGAATCTCTCTACAGACTTCAGGGCACAGTTGTATTCTGTCATGCCCTTTGTGTTTTACACCTCAAAGTAACAGGCTGATTCTGGATGGTGTAAAAGAGGTGTATAGAGGACTGGGGAGAAATGGAATCTATCTACAGACATCATGACACAGTTGGATTCTGTCCGGCCCTGTGTATTTTACACCTCAAAGTAGCAGGCTGATTCTGGATGGTGTAAAAGAGGTGTATAGAGAATTGGGGAGAAATGGAATCTCTCTACAGACTTCAGGACACAGTTGTATTCTGTCAGGCCCTGTGTATATTACACATCAAAGTAACAGGCTGATTCTGGATGGTGTAGAAAAGGTGTATAGAAGACTGGGGAGAAATGGAATCTCTCTACAGACTTCAGGACACATCTGTAATCTGTCAGGCCCTGTGTATATTACACATCAAAGTAACAGGCTGATTCTGGATGGTGTAGAAAAGGTGTATAGAGGACTCGGGAGAAATGAAATCTCTCTACAGACTTCAGGACACAGTTGGATTCTGTCAGGTCCTGTGAATTTTACACCTCAAAGTAACAGGCTGATTCTGGATGGTGTAAAAAAGGTGTATGGAGGACTGGGGAGAAATGGAATATCTCTACAAACTTCAGGACACAGTTGTATTGTGTCAGGCCCTGTGTATATTACACCTCCAAGTAACAGGCTGATTCTGGATGGTGTAAAAAGGTGAATAGAGGACTGGGGAGAAGTGGAATCTCTCTACAGACTTCAGGACACAGTTGAATTCTGTCAGGCCCTGTGTATATTACACCTAAAAGTTTCAGGCTGATTCTGGATGGTGTAAAAAAAGGTGTATAGAGAACTGGGGACAAAATGAATCAATCTACAGACTTAAGGACACAGTTGTATTCTGTCAGGCCCTGTGTATTTTACAACTCAAAGTAACAGGCTGATTATGGATGGTGTAAAAAAGGTTTATAGAGGACTGGGGAGAAATGGAATCTCTCTACAGACTTCAGGACACAGTTGTATTCTGTCAGGCCCCGTGTATTTTACACCTCAAAGTAGCAAGCTGATTCTGGATGGTGTAAAAAGGTTTATAGAGGACTGGGGAGAAATGGAATCTCTCTATAGACTTCAGGACACAGTTGGATTCTGTCAGACCCTGTGTATTTTACACCTCAAAGTAACAGGCTGATTCTGGATGGTGTAAAAGAGGTGTATAGAGGACTGGGGAGAAATGGAATCCAACTACAGACATCATGACACAGTTGGATTCTGTCAGGCCCTGTGTATTTTACACCTCAAAGTAACAGGCTGATTTTGGATGGTGCAAAAGAGGTGTATAGAGAACTGGGGAGAAATGGAATCTCTCTACAAACTTCAGGACACGGTTGTATTCTGTCAGGTCCTGTGAATTTTACACCTCAAAGTAACAGGCTGATTCTGGATGGTGTAAAAGAGGTGTATACAGGACTGCTGAGAAATGGAATCTCTCTACAAACTTCAGGACACAGTTGTATTGTGTCAGGCCCTGTGTATATTACACCTCAAAGTAACAGGCTGATTCTGGATGGTGTAAAAAAGGTGTCTAGAGGACTGGGGAGAAATGGAATCTATCTACAGACATCATGACACAGTTGTATTCTGTCAGGCCCTGTGTATATTACAACTCAAAGTACCTGGTTGATTCTGGATGGTGTAAAAGAGGTGTATAGAGGACTGGGGAGAAATGGAATCTCTCTATAGACTTCAGGACACAGTTGGATTCTGTCAGGTCCTGTGAATTTTACACCTCATAGTAACAGGCTGATTCTGGATGGTGTAAAAGAGGTGTATACAGGACTGGTGAGAAATGGAATCTCTCTACAAACTTCAGGACACAGTTGTATTGTGTCAGGCCCTGTGTATATTACACCTCCAAGTAACAGGCTGATTCTGGATGGTGTAAAAAGGTGTATAGAGGACTGGGGAGAAATGGAATCTCTCTACAGACTTCAGGACACAGTTGAATTCTGTCAGGCCCTGTGTATTTTACACCTCAAAGTAACAGGCTGATTATGGATGGTGTAAAACAGGTTTATAGAGGACTGGGGAGAAATGGAATCTCTCTACAGACTTCAAGACACAGTTGTATTCTGTCAGGCCCCGTGTATTTTACATCTCAAAGTAGCAAGCTGATTCTGGATGGTGTAGAAAGGTTTATAGAGGACTGGGGAGAAATGGAATCTCTCTACAGACTTCAGGAAACTGTTGTATTCTGTCAGGCTCCGTGTATTTTACACTTCAAAGTAACAAGCTGATTCTGGATAGTTTAAAAAGGTTTATATAGGACTGGGGAGAAATGGAATCTCTCTACAGACTTCAGGACACAGTTGTTTTATGTCAGGCCCTGTGTATTTTACACCTCAAAGTAACAGGCTGATTCTGAATGGTGTAAAAGAGGTGTATAGAGGACTGGGGAGAAAAGGAATCTATCTATAGACTTCAGGACACAGTTGGATTCTGTCAGACCCTGTGTATTTTACACCTCAAAGTAACAGGCTGATTCTGAATGGTGTAAAAGAGGTGTATAGAGGACTGGGAAGAAATAGAATCTCTCTACAGACTTCAGGGCACAGTTGTATTCTGTCAGGCCCTGTGTATTTTACACCTCAAAGTAACAGGCTGATTCTGGATGGTGTAAAAGAGGTGTATAGAGAATTGGGGAGAAATGGAATATCTCTACTGACTTCATGACACAGTTGTATTCTGTCAGGTTCTGTGTATATTACACCTCAAAGTAACAGGCTGATTCTGGATGGTGTAAAAAAGGTGTATAGGGGACTGGGGAGAAATGACATCTCTCTACAGACTTCAGGACACAACTGTATTCTGTCAGGCCCTGTGTATTTTACACCTCAAAGTAACAGGCTGAATCTGGATGGTGTAAAAGAGGTGTATAGAGGACTGGGGAGAAATGGAATCTATCTACAGACATCATGACACAGTTGTATTCTGTCAGGCCCTGTGTATATTACACCTCAAAGTACCTGGTTGATTCTGGATGGTGTAAAAGAGGTGTATAGAGGACTGGGGAGAAATGGAATCTCTCTATAGACTTCAGGACACAGTTGGATTCTGTCAGGTCCTGTGAATTTTACACCTCAAAGTAACAGGCTGATTCTGGATGGTGTAAAAGAGGTGTATACAGGACTGGTGAGAAATGGAATCTCTCTACAGACTTCAGGACACAGTTGAATTCTGTCAGGCTCTGTGTATTTTACACCTCAAAGTAACAGGCTGATTCTGGATGGTGCAAAAAAGGTGTATATAGGACTGGGGAGAAATGGAATCTCTCTGCAGACTTCAGGACACAGTTGGATTCTGTCAGGCCCTGTGTATTTTACACCTCAAAGTAACAGGCAGATTCTGGATGGTGTAGAAAAGGTGTATAGAGGACTGGGGAGAAATGGAATATCTCTACAGACTTCAGGACACAGTTGTATTCTGTAAGGCCCTGTGTATATTACACCTCAAAGTAACAGGCTGATTCTGGATGGTGTAGAAAAGGTATATAGAGGACTGGGGTGAAATGGAATCTCTCTACAGACTTAAGGACACAGCTGTATTCTGTCATGCCCTTTGTGTTTTACACCTCAAAGTAACAGGCTGATTCTGGATGGTGTAAAAGAGGTGTATAGAGGACTGGGGAGAAATGGAATCTATCTACAGACATCATGACACAGTTGGATTCTGTCCGGCCCTGTGTATTTTACACCTCAAAGTAGCAGGCTGATTCTGGATGGTGTAAAAGAGGTGTATAGAGAATTGGGGAGAAATGGAATCTCTCTACAGACTTCAGGACACAGTTGTATTCTGTCAGGCCCTGTGTATATTACACATCAAAGTAACAGGCTGATTCTGGATGGTGTAGAAAAGGTGTATAGAAGACTGGGGAGAAATGGAATCTCTCTACAGACTTCAGGACACATCTGTAATCTGTCAGGCCCTGTGTATATTACACATCAAAGTAACAGGCTGATTCTGGATGGTGTAGAAAAGGTGTATAGAGGACTCGGGAGAAATGAAATCTCTCTACAGACTTCAGGACACAGTTGGATTCTGTCAGGTCCTGTGAATTTTACACCTCAAAGTAACAGGCTGATTCTGGATGGTGTAAAAAAGGTGTATGGAGGACTGGGGAGAAATGGAATATCTCTACAAACTTCAGGACACAGTTGTATTGTGTCAGGCCCTGTGTATATTACACCTCCAAGTAACAGGCTGATTCTGGATGGTGTAAAAAGGTGAATAGAGGACTGGGGAGAAGTGGAATCTCTCTACAGACTTCAGGACACAGTTGAATTCTGTCAGGCCCTGTGTATATTACACCTAAAAGTTTCAGGCTGATTCTGGATGGTGTAAAAAAAGGTGTATAGAGAACTGGGGACAAAATGAATCAATCTACAGACTTAAGGACACAGTTGTATTCTGTCAGGCCCTGTGTATTTTACAACTCAAAGTAACAGGCTGATTATGGATGGTGTAAAAAAGGTTTATAGAGGACTGGGGAGAAATGGAATCTCTCTACAGACTTCAGGACACAGTTGTATTCTGTCAGGCCCCGTGTATTTTACACCTCAAAGTAGCAAACTGATTCTGGATGGTGTAAAAAGGTTTATAGAGGACTGGGGAGAAATGGAATCTCTCTATAGACTTCAGGACACAGTTGGATTCTGTCAGACCCTGTGTATTTTACACCTCAAAGTAACAGGCTGATTCTGGATGGTGTAAAAGAGGTGTATAGAGGACTGGGGAGAAATGGAATCCAACTACAGACATCATGACACAGTTGGATTCTGTCAGGCCCTGTGTATTTTACACCTCAAAGTAACAGGCTGATTTTGGATGGTGCAAAAGAGGTGTATAGAGAACTGGGGAGAAATGGAATCTCTCTACAAACTTCAGGACACGGTTGTATTCTGTCAGGCCCTGTGTATATTACACCTCAAAGTAACAGGCTGATTCTGGATTGTGTAAAAGAGGTGTATAGAGAAATGGGGAGAAATGGAATATCTCTACTGACTTCATGACACAGTTGTATTCTGTCAGGCCCTGTGTATATTACACGTCAAAGTAACAGACTGATTCTGGATGGTTTAGAAAAGGTGTATAGAGGACTGGGGAGAAATGGAATCTCTCTACTGACTTCAGGACACAGCTGTATTCTGTCAGGCCCTGTGTATTTTACTCCTCAAAGTAACAGGCTGATTCTGGATGGTGTAAAAGAGGTGTATAGAGGACTGGGGAGAAATGGAATCTATCTACAGACTTCAGGACACAGTTGGAGTCTCTCAGGCCATGTGTATTTTACACCTCAAAGTAACAGGCTGATTCTGGATGGTGCAAAAGAGGTGTATAGAGAACTGGGGAGAAATGGAATCTCTCTACAAACTTCAGGACACGGTTGTATTCTGTCAGGTCCTGTGAATTTTACACCTCAAAGTAACAGGCTGATTCTGGATGGTGTAAAAGAGGTGTATACAGGACTGGTGAGAAATGGAATCTCTCTACAAACTTCAGGACACAGTTGTATTGTGTCAGGCCCTGTGTATATTACACCTCCAAGTAACAGGCTGATTCTGGATGGTGTAAAAAGGTGTATAGAGGACTGGGGAGAAATGGAATCTCTCTACAGACTTCAGGACACAGTTGAATTCTGTCAGGCCCTGTGTATATTACACCTAAAAGTAACAGGCTGATTCTGGATGGTGTAAAAAAAGGTGTATAGAGGACTGGGGACAAAATGAATCAATCTACAGACTTAAGGACACAGTTGGATTCTGTCAGGCCCTGTGTATTTTACACCTCAAAGTAACAGGCTGATTATGGATGGTGTAAAACAGGTTTATAGAGGACTGGGGAGAAATGGAATCTCTCTACAGACTTCAGGACACAGTTGTATTCTGTCAGGCCCCGTGTATTTTACATATCAAAATAGCAAGCTGATTCTGGATGGTGTAGAAAGGTTTATAGAGGACTGGGGAGAAATGGAATCTCTCAACAGACTTCAGGAAACTGTTGTATTCTGTCAGGCTCCGTGTATTTTACACTTCAAAGTAACAAGCTGATTCTGGATAGTGTAAAAAGGTTTATAGAGGACTGGGGAGAAATGAAATCTCTCTACAGACTTCAGGACACAGTTGTTTTATGTCAGGCCCTGTGTATTTTACACCTCAAAGTAACAGGCTGATTCTGAATGGTGTAAAAGAGGTGTATAGAGGACTGGGGAGAAAAGGAATCTATCTATAGACTTCAGGACACAGTTGGATTCTGTCAGACCCTGTGTATTTTACACCTCAAAGTAACAGGCTGATTCTGGATGGTGTAAAAGAGGTGTATAGAGGACTGGGAAGAAATGGAATCTCTCTGCAGACTTCAGGGCACAGTTGTATTCTGTCAGGCCCTGTGTATTTTACACCTCAAAGTAACAGGCTGATTCTGGATGGTGTAAAAGAGGTGTATAGAGAATTGGGGAGAAATGGAATATCTCTACTAACTTCATGACACAGTTGTATTCTGTCAGGCCCTGTGTATATTACACCTCAAAGTAACAGGCTGATTCTGGATGGTGTAGAAAAGGTGTATAGAGGACTGGGGAGAATTGGAATCTCTCTACTGACTTCAGGACACAGATGTATTCTGTCAGGCCCTGTGTATTTTACTCCTCAAAGTAACAGGCTGATTCTGGATGGTGTAAAAGAGGTGTATAGAGGACTGGGGAGAAATGGAATCTATCTACAGACATCATGACACAGTTGGATTCTGTCAGGCCCTGTGTATTTTACACCTCAAAGTAACAGGCTGATTCTGGATGGTGCAAAAGAGGTGTATAGAGAACTGGGGAGAAATGGAATCTCTCTTCAAACTTCAGGACACGGTTGTATTCTGTCAGGCCCTGTGTATATTACACCTCAAAGTAACAGGCTGATTCTGGATGGTGTAAAAAAGGTGTATAGAGGACTGGGGAGAAATGACATCTCTCTACAGACTTCAGGACACAGCTGTATTCTGTCAGGCCCTGTGTATTTTACACCTCAAAGTAACAGGCTGAATCTGGATGGTGTAAAAGAGGTGTATAGAGGACTGGGGAGAAATGGAATCTATCTACAGACATCATGACATAGTTGTATTCTGTCAGGCCCTGTGTATATTACAACTCAAAGTACCTGTTTGATTCTGGATGGTGTAAAAGAGGTGTATAGAGGACTGGGGAGAAATGGAATCTCTCTATAGACTTCAGGACACAGTTGGATTCTGTCAGGTCCTGTGAATTTTACACCTCAAAGTAACAGGCTGATTCTGGATGGTGTAAAAGAGGTGTATACAGGACTGGTGAGAAATGGAATCTCTCTACAGACTTCAGGACACAGTTGAATTCTGTCAGGCTCTGTGTATTTTACACCTCAAAGTAACAGGCTGATTCTGGATGGTGCAAAAAAGGTGTATATAGGACTGGGGAGAAATGGAATCTCTCTGCAGACTTCAGGACACAGTTGGATTCTGTCAGGCCCTGTGTATTTTACACCTCAAAGTAACAGGCAGATTCTGGATGGTGTAAAAAAGGTGTATGGAGGACTGGGGAGTAATGGAATCTCTCTACAGACTTCAGTACACAGTTGTATTGTGTCAGGCCCTGTGTATATTACACCTCCAAGTAACAGGCTGATTTTGGATGGTGTAGAAAAGGTGTATAGAGGACTGGGGAGAAATGGAATATCTCTACAGACTTCAGGACACAGTTGTATTCTCTAAGGCCCTGTGTATATTACACCTCAAAGTAACAGGCTGATTCTGGATGGTGTAGAAAAGGTGTATAGAGGACTGGGGTGAAATGGAATCTCTCTACAGACTTAAGGACACAGCTGTATTCTGTCAGGCCCTGTGTATTTTACACCTCAAAGTAACAGGCTGATTCTGGATGGTGTAAAAGAGGTGTATAGAAGACTGGGGAGAAATGGAATCTATCTACAGACATCATGACACAGTTGGATTCTGTCCGGCCCTGTGTATTTTACACCTCAAAGTTGCAGGCTGATTCTGGATGGTGTAAAAGAGGTGTATAGAGAATTGGGGAGAAATGGAATCTCTCTACAGACTTCAGGACACAGTTGTATTCTGTCAGGCCCTGTGTATATTACACATCAAAGCAACAGGCTGATTCTGGATGGTGTAGAAAAGGTGTATAGAGGACTGGGGAGAAATGGAATCTCTCTACAGACTTCAGGACACATATGTAATCTGTCAGGACCTGTGTATTTTACACCTCAAAGTAACAGGCTGTTTCTGGATGGTGTAAAAAAGGTTTATAGAGGACTCGGGAGAAATGAAATCTCTCTACAGACTTCAGGACACAGTTGGATTCTGTCAGGTCCTGTGAATTTTACACCTCAAAGTAACAGGCTGATTCTGGATGGTGTAAAAAAGGTGTATGGAGGACTGGGGAGAAATGGAATATCTCTACAAACTTCAGGACACAGTTGTATTGTGTCAGGCCCTGTGTATATTACACCTCCAAGTAACAGACTGATTCTGGATGGTGTAAAAAGGTGAATAGAGGACTGGGGAGAAATGGAATCTCTCTACAGACTTCAGGGCACAGTTGAATTCTGTCAGGCCCTGTGTATATTACACCTAAAAGTAACAGGCTGATTCTGGATGGTGTAAAAAAAGGTGTATAGAGAACTGGGGACAAAATGAATCAATCTACAGACTTAAGGACACAGTTGTATTCTGTCAGGCCCTGTGTATTTTACACCTCAAAGTAACAGGCTGATTATGGATGGTGTAAAAAAGGTTTATAGAGGACTGGGGAGAAATGGAATCTCTCTACAGACTTCAGGACACAGTTGTATTCTGTCAGGCCCCGTGTATTTTACACCTCAAAATAGCAAGCTGATTCTGGATGGTGTAAAAAGGTATATAGAGGACTGGGGAGAAATGGAATCTCTCTATAGACTTCAGGACACAGTTGGATTCTGTCAGACCCTGTGTATTTTACACCTCAAAGTCACAGGCTGATTCTGGATGGTGTAAAAGAGGTGTATAAAGGACTGGGGAGAAATGGAATCTCTCTACAGACTTCAGGACACAGTTGGATTCTGTCAGGTCCTGTGAATTTTACACCTCAAAGTAACAGGCTGATTCTGTATGGTGTAAAAGATGTGTATACAGTACTGGGAAGAAATGGAATCTCTTTACAGACTTCAGGACACAGTTGAATTCTGTCAGGCTCTGTGTATTTTACACCTCAAAGTAACAGGCTGATTCTGGATGGTGTAAAAAAGGTGTATAGAGGACTGGGGAGAAATGGAATCTCTCTACAGACTTCAGGACACAGTTGGATTCTGTCAGGCCCTTTGTATTTTACACCTCAAAGTAACAGGCTGATTCTGGATGGTGTAAAAAAGGTGTATGGAGGACTGGGGAGAAATGGAATCTCTCTACAGACTTCAGGACACAGTTGTATTGTGTCAGGCCCTGTGTATATTACACCTCCAAGTAACAGGCTGATTCTGGATGGTGTAGAAAAGCTGTATAGAGGACTGGGGAGAAATGGAATCTCTCTACAGACTTCAGGACACAGCTGTAATCTGTCAGGCCCTGTGCATTTTACACCTCAAAGTAACAGGCTGATTCTGGATGGTGTAAAAGATGTGTATAGAGGACTGGGGAGAAGTGGAATCTATCTACAGACATCATGACACAGTTGTATTCTGTCATGCCCTGTGTATTTTACACCTCAAAGTAACAGGCTGATTATGGATGGTGTAAAAAAGGTTTATAGAGGACTGGGGAGAAATGGAATCTCTCTACAGACTTCAGGACACAGTTGTATTCTGTCAGGCCCTGTGTATTTTACACCTCAAAGTAACCAGCTGATTCTGGATGGTGTAAAAAGGTTTATAGAGGACTGGGGAGAAATGGAATCTCTTTACAGACTTCAGGAAACTGTTGTATTCTGTCAGGCTCTGTGTATTTTACACCTCAAAGTAACAAGCTGATTCTGGATGGTGTAAAAAGGTTTATAGAGGACTGGGGAGAAATGGAATCTCTCTACAGACTTCAGGACACAGTTGTTTTCTGTCAGGCCCTGTGTATTTTACACCTCAAAGTAACAGGCTGATTCTGAAAGGTGTAAAAGATGTGTATAGAGTACTGGGGAGAAATGGAATCTATCTATAGACTTCAGGACACAGTTGGATTCTGTCAGGCCCTGTGTATTTTACACCTCAAAGTAACAGGCTGATTCTGGATGGTGTAAAAGAGGTGTATAGAGAACTGGGGAGAAATGGAATCTCTCCACAGACTTCAGGACACAGTTGTATTCTGTCAGGCCCTGTGTATATTACACCTCAAAGTAACAGGCTGATTCTGGATGGTGTAAAAAAGGTGTATAGAGGACTGGGGAGAAATGGATTCTCTCTACAGACTTCAGGACACAGCTGTATTCTGTCAGGCCCTGTGTATTTTACACCTCAAAGTAACAGGCTGAATCTGGATGGTGTAAAAGAGGTGTATAGAGGACTGGGGAGAAATGGAATCTATCTACAGACATCATGACACAGTTGTATTCTGTCAGGCCCTGTGTATATTACAACTCAAAGTACCTGGCTGATTCTGGATGGTGTAAAAGAGGTGTATAGAGGACTGGGGAGAAATGGAATCTCTCTATAGACTTCAGGACACAGTTGGATTCTGTCAGGCCCTGTGAATTTTACCCCTCAAAGTAACAGGCTGATTCTGGATGGTGTAAAAGAGGTGTATATAGGACTGGGGAGAAATGGAATCTCTCTACAGACTTCAGGACACAGTTGTATTGTGTCAGGCCCTGTGTATATTACACCTCCAAGTAACAGGCTGATTCTGGATGGTGTAGAAAAGCTGTATAGAGGACTGGGGAGAAATGGAATCTCTCTACAGACTTCAGGACACAGTTGTATTCTGTCAGGCCCTGTGTATTTTACACCTCAAAGTAACAAGCTGATTCTGGATGATGTAAAAAGGTTTATAGAGGACTGGGGAGAAATGGAATCTCTCTACAGACTTCAGGAAACTGTTGTATTCTGTCAGGCTCCGTGTATTTTACACCTCAAAGTAACAAGCTGATTCTGGATGGTGTAAAAAGGTTTATAGAGGACTGGGGAGAAATGGAATCTCTCTACAGACTTCAGGACACAGCTGTATTCTGTCAGGCCCTGTGTATTTTACACCTCAAAGTAACAGGCTGATTCTGAAAGGTGTAAAAGAGGTGTATAGAGGACTGGGGAGAAATGGAATCTATCTATAGACTTCAGGACACAGTTGGATTCTGTCAGGCCCTGTGTATATTACAACTCAAAGTACCTGGCTGATTCTGGATGGTGTAAAAGAGGTGTATAGAGGACTGGGGAGAAATGGAATCTCTCTATAGACTTCAGGACACAGTTGGATTCTGTCAGGCCCTGTGAATTTTACCCCTCAAAGTAACAGGCTGATTCTGAATGGTGTAAAAGAGGTGTATATAGGACTGGGGAGAAATGGAATCTCTTTACAGACTTCAGGACACAGTTGAATTCTGTCAGGCTCTGTGTATTTTACACCTCAAAGTAACAGGCTTATTCTGGATGGTGTAAAAGAGGTGTATAGAGGACTGGGGAGAAATGTAATCTCTCTACAGACTTCAGGACACAGTTGTATTGTGTCAGGCCCTGTGTATATTACACCTCCAAGTAACAGGCAGATTCTGGATGGTGTAGAAAAGCTGTATAGAGGACTGGGGAGAAATGGAATCTCTCTACAGACTTCAGGACACAGCTGTAATCTGTCAGGCCCTGTGCATTTTACTCCTCAAAGTAACAGGCTGATTCTGGATGGTGTAAAAGATGTGTATAGAGGACTGGGGAGAAATGGAATCTATCTACAGACATCATGACACAGTTGTATTCTGTCATGCCCTGTGTATTTTACACCTCAAAGTAACAGGCTGATTATGGATGGTGTAAAAAAGGTTTATAGAGGACTGGGGAGAAATGGAATCACTCTACACACTTCAGGACACAGTTGTATTCTGTCAGGCCCTGTGTATTTTACACCTCAAAGTAACAAGCTGATTCTGGATGATGTAAAAAGGTTTATAGAGGACTGGGGAGAAATGGAATCTCTCTACAGACTTCAGGAAACTGTTGTATTCTGTCAGGCTCCATGTATTTTACACCTCAAAGTAACAAGCTGATTCTGGATGGTGTAAAAAGGTTTATAGAGGACTGGGGAGAAATGGAATCTCTCTACAGACTTCAGGACACAGCTGTATTCTGTCAGGCCCTGTGTATTTTACATCTCAAAGTAACAGGCTGATTGTGAAAGGTGTAAAAGAGGTGTATAGAGGACTGGGGAGAAATGGAATCTATCTATAGACTTCAGGACACAGTTGGATTCTGTCAGGCCCTGTGTATATTACAACTCAAAGTACCTGGCTGATTCTGGATGGTGTAAAAGAGGTGTATAGAGGACTGGGGAGAAATGGAATCTCTCTATAGACTTCAGGACACAGTTGGATTCTGTCAGGCCCTGTGAATTTTACCCCTCAAAGTAACAGGCTGATTCTGGATGGTGTAAAAGAGGTGTATATAGGACTGGGGAGAAATGGAATCTCTTTACAGACTTCAGGACACAGTTGAATTCTGTCAGGCTCTGTGTATTTTACACCTCAAAGTAAAAGGCTGATTCTGGATGGTGTAAAAAAGGTGTATAGAGGACTGGGGAGAAATGGAATCTCTCTACAGACTTCAGGACACAGTTGGATTCTGTCAGGCCCTGTGTAATTTACACCTCAAAGTAACAGGCTGATTCTGGATGGTGTAAAAAAGGTGTATGGAGGAATGGGGAGAAATGGAATCTCTCTATAGACTTCAGGACACAGTTGGATTCTGTCAGGCCCTGTGAATTTTACCCCTCAAAGTAACAGGCTGATTCTGGATGGTGTAAAAGAGGTGTATATAGGACTGGGGAGAAATGGAATCTCTTTACAGACTTCAGGACACAGTTGAATTCTGTCAGGCTCTGTGTATTTTACACCTCAAAGTAACAGGCTGATTCTGGATGGTGTAAAAGATGTGTATAGAGGACTGGGGAGAAATGGAATCTATCTACAGACATCATGACACAGTTGTATTCTGTCATGCCCTGTGTATTTTACACCTCAAAGTAACAGGCTGATTCTGGATGGTGTAAAAGAGGTGTATACAGTACTGGTGAGAAATGGAATCTCTCTACAGACTTCAGGACACAGTTCAATTCTGTCAGGCTCTGTGTATTTTACACCTCCAAGTAACAGGCTGATTCTGGATGGTGTAAAAAGGTGTATAGAGGACTGGGGAGAAATGGAATCTCTCTTCAGACTTCAGGACACAGTTGAATTCTGTCAGGCCCTGTGTATATTACACCTCAAAGTAACAAGCTGATGCTGGATGGTGTAAAAAAGGTGTATAGCGGACTGGGGACAAAATGAATCAATCTACAGACTTTAGGACACAGTTGGATTATGTCAGGCCCTGTGTATTTTACACCTCAAAGTACCTGGCTGATTCTGGATGGTGTAAAAGAGGTGTATAGAGGACTGGGGAGAAATGGAATCTCTCTACAGACTTCAGGACACAGTTCAATTCTGTCAGGCTCTGTGTATTTTACACCTCCAAGTAACAGGCTGATTCTGGATGGTGTAAAAAGGTGTATAGAGAACTGGGGAGAAATGGAATCTCTCTACAGACTTCAGGACACAGTTGTATTCTGTCAGGCCCTGTGTATAATACACCTCAAAGTAACAGACTGATTCTGGATGGTGTAAAAAAGGTGTATAGAGGACTGGGGAGAAATGGAATCTCTCTACAGACTTCAGGACACAGCTGTATTCTGTCAGGCCCTGTGTATTTTACTCCTCAAAGTAACAGGCTGATTCTGGATGGTGTAAAAGAGGTGTATAGAGGACTGGGGAGAAATGTAATCTATCTACAGACATCATGACACAGTTGGATTCTGTCAGGCCCTGTGTATTTTACACCTCAAAGTAACAGGCTGATTCTGGATGGTGCAAAAGAGGTGTATAGAGAACTGGGGAGAAATGGAATCTCTCTACAAACTTCAGGACACGGTTGTATTCTGTCAGGCCCTGTGTATATTACACCTCAAAGTAACAGGCTGATTCTGGATGGTGCAAAAAAGGTGTATAGAGGACTGGGGCGAAATGTCATCTCTCTACAGACTTCAGGACACAGCTGTATTCTGTCAGGCCCTGTGTATTTTACACCTCAAAGTAACAGGCTGAATCTGGATGGTGTAAAAGAGGTGTATAGAGGACTGGGGAGAAATGGAATCTATCTACAGACATCATGACACAGTTGTATTCTGTCAGGCCCTGTGTATATTACACCTCAAAGTACCTGGTTGATTCTGGATGGTGTAAAAGAGGTGTATAGAGGACTGGGGAGAAATGGAATCTCTCTATAGACTTCAGGACACAGTTGGATTCTGTCAGGCCCTGTGTAATTTACACCTCAAAGTAACAGGCTGATTCTGGATGGTGTAAAAAAGGTGTATGGAGGAATGGGGAGAAATGGAATCTCTCTACAGACTTCAGGACACAGTTGGATTCTGTCAGGCCCTGTGAATTTTACCCCTCAAAGTAACAGGCTGATTCTGGATGGTGTAAAAGAGGTGTATATAGGACTGGGGAGAAATGGAATCTCTTTACAGACTTCAGGACACAGTTGAATTCTGTCAGGCTCTGTGTATTTTACACCTCAAAGTAACAGGCTGATTCTGGATGGTGTAAAAGATGTGTATAGAGGACTGGGGAGAAATGGAATCTATCTACAGACATCATGACACAGTTGTATTCTGTCATGCCCTGTGTATTTTACACCTCAAAGTAACAGGCTGATTCTGGATGGTGTAAAAGAGGTGTATACAGTACTGGTGAGAAATGGAATCTCTCTACAGACTTCAGGACACAGTTCAATTCTGTCAGGCTCTGTGTATTTTACACCTCCAAGTAACAGGCTGATTCTGGATGGTGTAAAAAGGTGTATAGAGGACTGGGGAGAAATGGAATCTCTCTTCAGACTTCAGGACACAGTTGAATTCTGTCAGGCCCTGTGTATATTACACCTCAAAGTAACAAGCTGATGCTGGATGGTGTAAAAAAGGTGTATAGCGGACTGGGGACAAAATGAATCAATCTACAGACTTTAGGACACAGTTGGATTATGTCAGGCCCTGTGTATTTTACACCTCAAAGTACCTGGCTGATTCTGGATGGTGTAAAAGAGGTGTATAGAGGACTGGGGAGAAATGGAATCTCTCTACAGACTTCAGGACACAGTTCAATTCTGTCAGGCTCTGTGTATTTTACACCTCCAAGTAACAGGCTGATTCTGGATGGTGTAAAAAGGTGTATAGAGAACTGGGGAGAAATGGAATCTCTCTACAGACTTCAGGACACAGTTGTATTCTGTCAGGCCCTGTGTATAATACACCTCAAAGTAACAGACTGATTCTGGATGGTGTAAAAAAGGTGTATAGAGGACTGGGGAGAAATGGAATCTCTCTACAGACTTCAGGACACAGCTGTATTCTGTCAGGCCCTGTGTATTTTACTCCTCAAAGTAACAGGCTGATTCTGGATGGTGTAAAAGAGGTGTATAGAGGACTGGGGAGAAATGTAATCTATCTACAGACATCATGACACAGTTGGATTCTGTCAGGCCCTGTGTATTTTACACCTCAAAGTAACAGGCTGATTCTGGATGGTGCAAAAGAGGTGTATAGAGAACTGGGGAGAAATGGAATCTCTCTACAAACTTCAGGACACGGTTGTATTCTGTCAGGCCCTGTGTATATTACACCTCAAAGTAACAGGCTGATTCTGGATGGTGCAAAAAAGGTGTATAGAGGACTGGGGCGAAATGTCATCTCTCTACAGACTTCAGGACACAGCTGTATTCTGTCAGGCCCTGTGTATTTTACACCTCAAAGTAACAGGCTGAATCTGGATGGTGTAAAAGAGGTGTATAGAGGACTGGGGAGAAATGGAATCTATCTACAGACATCATGACACAGTTGTATTCTGTCAGGCCCTGTGTATATTACACCTCAAAGTACCTGGTTGATTCTGGATGGTGTAAAAGAGGTGTATAGAGGACTGGGGAGAAATGGAATCTCTCTATAGACTTCAGGACACAGTTGGATTCTGTCAGGTCCTGTGAATTTTACACCTCAAAGTAACAGGCTGATTCTGGATGGTGTAAAAGAGGTGTATACAGGACTGGTGAGAAATGGAATCTCTCTACAGACTTCAGGACACAGTTGAATTCTGTCAGGCTCTGTGTATTTTACACCTCAAAGTAACAGGCAGATTCTGGATGGTGTAGAAAAGGTGTATAGAGGACTGGGGAGAAATGGAATATCTCTACAGACTTCAGGACATAGTTGTATTCTGTAAGGCCCTGTGTATATTACACCTCAAAGTAACAGGCTGATTCTGGATGGTGTAGAAAAGGTATATAGAGGACTGGGGTGAAATGGAATCTCTCTACAGACTTAAGGACACAGCTGTATTCTGTCATGCCCTTTGTATTTTACACCTCAAAGTAACAGGCTGATTCTGGATGGTGTAAAAGAGGTGTATAGAGGACTGGGAGAAATGGAATCTATCTACAGACATCATGACACAGTTGGATTCTGTCCGGCCCTGTGTATTTTACACCTCAAAGTAGCAGGCTGATTCTGGATGGTGTAAAAGAGGTGTATAGAGAATTGGGGAGAAATGGAATCTCTCTACAGACTTCAGGACACAGTTGTATTCTGTCAGGCCCTGTGTATATTACACATCAAAGTAACAGGCTGATTCTGGATGGTGTAGAAAAGGTGTATAGAGGACTGGGGAGAAATGGAATCTCTCTACAGACTTCAGGACACATCTGTAATCTGTCAGGACCTGTGTATTTTACACCTCAAAGTAACAGGCTGTTTCTGTAAGGTGTAAAAAAGGTTTATAGAGGACTCGGGAGAAATGAAATCTCTCTACAGACTTCAGGACACAGTTGGATTCTGTCAGGTCCTGTGAATTTTACACCTCAAAGTAACAGGCTGATTCTGGATGGTGTAAAAAAGGTGTATGGAGGACTGGGGAGAAATGGAATATCTCTACAAACTTCAGGACACAGTTGTATTGTGTCAGGCCCTGTGTATATTACACCTCCAAGTAACAGGCTGATTCTGGATGGTGTAAAAAGGTGAATAGAGGACTGGGGAGAAGTGGAATCTCTCTACAGACTTCAGGACACAGTTGAATTCTGTCAGGCCCTGTGTATATTACACCTAAAAGTAACAGGCTGATTCTGGATGGTGTAAAAAAAGGTGTATAGAGAACTGGGGACAAAATGAATCAATCTACAGACTTAAGGACACAGTTGTATTCTGTCAGGCCCTGTGTATTTTACACCTCAAAGTAACAGGCTGATTATGGATGGTGTAAAAAAGGTTTATAGAGGACTGGGGAGAAATGGAATCTCTCTACAGACTTCAGGACACAGTTGTATTCTGTCAGGCCCCGTGTATTTTACACCTCAAAGTAGCAAGCTGATTCTGGATGGTGTAAAAAGGTTTATAGAGGACTGGGGAGAAATGGAATCTCTCTATAGTCTTCAGGACACAGTTGGATTCTGTCAGACACTGTGTATTTTACACCTCAAAGTAGCAAGCTGATTCTGGATGGTGTAAAAAGGTTTATAGAGGACTGGGGAGAAATGGAATCTCTCTACTGACTTCAGGACACAGCTGTATTCTGTCAGGCCCTGTGTATTTTACTCCTCAAAGTAACAGGCTGATTCTGGATGGTGTAAAAGAGGTGTATAGAGGACTGGGGAGAAATGGAATCTATCTACAGACATCATGACACAGTTGGATTCTGTCAGGCCCTGTGTATTTTACACCTCAAAGTAACAGGCTGATTTTGGATGGTGCAAAAGAGGTGTATAGAGAACTGGGGAGAAATGGAATCTCTCTACAAACTTCAGGACACGGTTGTATTTTGTCAGGCCCTGTGTATATTACACCTCAAAGTAACAGGCTGATTCTGGATGGTGTAAAAGAGGTGTATAGAGAAATGGGGAGAAATGGAATATCTCTACTGACTTCATGACACAGTTGTATTCTGTCAGGCCCTGTGTATATTACACGTCAAAGTAACAGGCTGATTCTGGATGGTTTAGAAAAGGTGTATAGAGGACTGGGGAGAAATGGAATCTATCTACTGACTTCAGGACACAGCTGTATTCTGTCAGGCCCTGTGTATTTTACTCCTCAAAGTAACAGGCTGATTCTGGATGGTGTAAAAGAGGTGTATAGAGGACTGGGGAGAAATGGAATCTATCTACAGACTTCAGGACACAGTTGGATTCTCTCAGGCCCTGTGTATTTTACACCTCAAAGTAACAGGATGATTCTGGATGGTGCAAAAGAGGTGTATAGAGAACTGGGGAGAAATGGAATCTCTCTACAAACTTCAGGACACGGTTGTATTCTGTCAGGCCCTGTGTATATTACACCTAAAAGTAACAGGCTGATTCTGGATGGTGTAAAAAAGGTGTATAGAGGACTGGGGAGAAATGGAATCTATCTACAGACAACATGACACAGTTGTATTCTGTCAGGCCCTGTGTATATTACAACTCAAAGTACCTGGTTGATTCTGGATGGTGTAAAAGAGGTGTATAGGGGACTGGGGAGAAATGGAATCTCTCTATAGACTTCAGGACACAGTTGGATTCTGTCAGGTCCTGTGAATTTTACACCTCAAAGTAACAGGCTGATTCTGGATGGTGTAAAAGAGGTGTATACAGGACTGGTGAGAAATGGAATCTCTCTACAAACTTCAGGACACAGTTGTATTGTGTCAGGCCCTGTGTATATTACACCTCCAAGTAACAGGCTGATTCTGGATGGTGTAAAAAGGTGTACAGAGGACTGGGGAGAAATGGAATCTCTCTACAGACTTAAGGACACAGTTGAATTCTGTCAGGCCCTGTGTATATTACACCTAAAAGTAACAGGCTGATTCTGGATGGTGTAAAAAAGGTGTATAGAGAACTGGGGACAAAATGAATCAATCTATAGTTTTCAGGACACAGTTGTATTCTGTCAGGCCCCGTGTATTTTACACCTCAAAGTAGCAAGCTGATTCTGGATGGTGTAAAAAGGTTTATAGAGGACTGGGGAGAAATGGAATCTCTCTATAGACTTCAGGACACAGTTGGATTCTGTCAGACCCTGTGTATTTTACACCTCAAAGTAGCAAGCTGATTCTGGATGGTGTAAAAAGGTTTATAGAGGACTGGGGAGAAATGGAATCTCTCTACTGACTTCATTACACAGCTGTATTCTGTCAGGCCCTGTGTATTTTACTCCTCAAAGTAACAGGCTGATTCTGGATGGTGTAAAAGAGGTGTATAGAGGACTGGGGAGAAATGGAATCTATCTACAGACATCATGACACAGTTGGATTCTGTCAGGCCCTGTGTATTTTACACCTCAAAGTAACAGGCTGATTTTGGATGGTGCAAAAGAGGTGTATAGAGAACTGGGGAGAAATGGAATCTCTCTACAAACTTCAGTACACGGTTGTATTCTGTCAGGCCCTGTGTATATTACACCTCAAAGTAACAGGCTGATTCTGGATGGTGTAAAAGAGGTGTATAGAGAAATGGGGAGAAATGGAATATCTCTACTGACTTCATGACACAGTTGTATTCTGTCAGGCCCTGTGTATATTACACGTCAAAGTAACAGGCTGATTCTGGATGGTTTAGAAAAGGTGTATAGAGGACTGGGGAGAAATGGAATCTCTCTACGGACTTCAGGACACAGCTGTATTCTGTCAGGCCCTGTGTATTTTACTCCTCAAAATAACAGGCTGATTCTGGATGGTGTAAAAGAGGTGTATAGAGGACTGGGGAGAAATGGAATCTATCTACAGACTTCAGGACACAGTTGGATTCTCTCAGGCCCTGTGTATTTTACACCTCAAAGTAACAGGCTGATTCTGGATGGTGCAAAAGAGGTGTATAGAGAACTGGGGAGAAATGGAATCTCTCTACAAACTTCAGGACACGGTTGTATTCTGTCAGGCCCTGTGTATATTACACCTCAAAGTAACAGGCTGATTCTGGATGGTGTAAAAAAGGTGTATAGAGGACTGGGGAGAAATGGAATCTGTCTACAGACATCATGACACAGTTGTATTCTTTCAGGCCCTGTGTATATTACAACTCAAAGTACCTGGTTGATTCTGGATGGTGTAAAATAGGTGTATAGGGGACTGGGGAGAAATGGAATCTCTCTATAGACTTCAGGACACAGTTGGATTCTGTCAGGTCCTGTGAATTTTACACCTCAAAGTAACAGGCTGATTCTGGATGGTGTAAAAGAGGTGTATACAGGACTGGTCAGAAATGGAATCTCTCTACAAACTTCAGGACACAATTGTATTGTGTCACGCCCTGTGTATATTACACCTCCAAGTAACAGGCTGATTCTGGATGGTGTAAAAAGGTGTATAGAGGACTGGGGAGAAATGGAATCTCTCTACAGACTTCAGGACACAGTTGAATTCTGTCAGGCCCTGTGTATATTACACCTAAAAGTAACAGGCTGATTCTGGATGGTGTAAAAAAAGGTGTATAGAGGACTGGGGACAAAATGAATCAATCTACAGACTTAAGGACACAGTTGGATTCTGCCAGGCCCTGTGTATTTTACACCTCAAAGTAACAGGCTGATTATGGATGGTGTAAAACAGGTTTATAGAGGACTGGGGAGAAATGGAATCTCTCTACAGACTTCAGGACACAGTTGTATTCTGTCAGGCCCCGTGTATTTTACATATCAAAGTAGCAAGCTGATTCTGGATGGTGTAGAAAGGTTTATAGAAGACTGGGGAGAAATGGAATCTCTCTACAGACTTCAGGAAACTGTTGTATTCTGTCAGGCTCCGTGTATTTTACACTTCAAAGTAACAAGCTGATTCTGGATAGTGTAAAAAGGTTTATAGAGGACTGGGGAGAAATGGAATCTCTCTACAAACTTCAGGACACGGTTGTATTCTGTCAGGCCCTGTGTATATTACACCTCAAAGTAACAGGCTGATTCTGGATGGTGTAAAAAAGGTGTATAGAGGACTGGGGAGAAATGACATCTCTCTACAGACTTCAGGACACAGCTGTATTCTGTCAGGCCCTGTATATTTTACACCTCAAAGTAACAGGCTGAATCTGGATGGTGTAAAAGAGGTGTATAGAGGACTGGGGAGAAATGGAATCTATCTACAGACATCATGACACAGTTGTATTCTGTCAGGCCCTGTGTATATTACAACTCAAAGTACCTGGTTGATTCTGGATGGTGTAAAAGAGGTGTATAGAGGACTGGGGAGAAATGGAATCTCTCTATAGACTTCAGGACACAGTTGGATTCTGTCAGGTCCTGTGAATTTTACACCTCAAAGTAACAGGCTGATTCTGGATGGTGTAAAAGAGGTGTATACAGGACTGGTGAGAAATGGAATCTCTCTACAGACTTCAGGACACAGTTGAATTCTGTCAGGCTCTGTGTATTTTACACCTCAAAGTAACAGGCTGATTCTGGATGGTGCAAACAAGGTGTATATATGACTGGGGAGAAATGGAATCTCTCTGCAGACTTCAGGACACAGTTGGATTCTGTCAGGCCCTGTGTATTTTACACCTCAAAGTAACAGGCAGATTCTGGATGGTGTAAAAAAGGTGTATGGAGGACTGGGGAGTAATGGAATCTCTCTACAGACTTCAGTACACAGTTGTATTGTGTCAGGCCCTGTGTATATTACACCTCCAAGTAACAGGCTGATTTTGGATGGTGTAGAAAAGGTGTATAGAGGACTGGGGAGAAATGGAATATCTCTACAGACTTCAGGACACAGTTGTATTCTCTAAGGCCCTGTGTATATTACACCTCAAAGTAATAGGCTGATTCTGGATGGTGTAGAAAAGGTGTATAGAGGACTGGGGTGAAATGGAATCTCTCTACAGACTTAAGGACACAGCTGTATTCTGTCAGGCCCTGTGTATTTTACACCTCAAAGTAACAGGCTGATTCTGGATGGTGTAAAAGAGGTGTATAGAGGACTGGGGAGAAATGGAATCTATCTACAGACATCATGACACAGTTGGATTCTGTCTGGCCCTGTGTATTTTACACCTCAAAGTAGCAGGCTGATTCTGGATGGTGTAAAAGAGGTGTATAGAGAATTGGGGAGAAATGGAATCTCTCTACAGACTTCAGGACACAGTTGTATTCTGTCAGGCCCTGTGTATATTACACATCAAAGTAACAGGCTGATTCTGGATGGTGTAGAAAAGGTGTATAGAGGACTGGGGAGAAATGGAATCTCTCTACAGACTTCAGGACACATATGTAATCTGTCAGGACCTGTGTATTTTACACCTCAAAGTAACAGGCTGATTCTGGATGGTGTAAAAAAGGTTTATAGAGGACTCGGGAGAAATGAAATCTCTCTACAGACTTCAGGACACAGTTGGATTCTGTCAGGTCCTGTGAATTTTACACCTCAAAGTAACAGGCTGATTCTGGATGGTGTAAAAAAGGTGTATAGAGGACTGGGGAGAAATGGAATCTCTCTACAGACTTCAGGACACAGTTGAATTCTGTCAGGCCCTGTGTATATTACACCTAAAAGTAACAGGCTGATTCTGGATGGTGTAGAAAAGGTGTATAGAGGACTGGGGAGAATTGGAATCTCTCTACTGACTTCAGGACACAGCTGTATTCTGTCAGGCCCTGTGTATTTTACTCCTCAAAGTAACAGGCTGATTCTGGATGGTGTAAAAGAGGTGTATAGAGGACTTGGGAGAAATGGAATCTATCTACAGACATCATGACACAGTTGGATTCTGTCAGGCCCTGTGTATTTTACACCTCAAAGTAACAGGCTGATTCTGGATGGTGTAAAAAAAGGTGTATAGAGAACTGGGGACAAAATGAATCAATCTACAGACTTAAGGACACAGTTGTATTCTGTCAGGCCCTGTGTATTTTACACCTCAAAGTAACAGGCTGATTATGGATGGTGTAAAAAAGGTTTATAGAGGACTGGGGAGAAATGGAATCTCTCTACAGACTTCAGGACACAGTTGTATTCTGTCAGGCCCCGTGTATTTTACACCTCAAAATAGCAAGCTGATTCTGGATGGTGTAAAAAGGTTTATAGAGGACTGGGGAGAAATGGAATCTCTCTATAGACTTCAGGACACAGTTGGATTCTGTCAGACCCTGTGTATTTTACACCTCAAAGTCACAGGCTGATTCTGGATGGTGTAAAAGAGGTGTATAAAGGACTGGGGAGAAATGGAATCTCTCTACAGACTTCAGGTCACAGTTGTATTCTGTCAGGCCCCGTGTATTTTACATATCAAAGTAGCAAGCTGATTCTGGATGGTGTAGAAAGGTTTATAGAGGACTGGGGAGAAATGGAATCTCTCTACAGACTTCAGGAAACTGTTGTATTCTGTCAGGCTCCGTGTATTTTACACTTCAAAGTAACAAGCTGATTCTGGATAGTGTAAAAAGGTTTATAGAGGACTGGGGAGAAATGGAATCTCTCTACAGACTTCAGGACACAGTTGTTTTATGTCAGGCCCTGTGTATTTTACACCTCAAAGTAACAGGCTGATTCTGGATGGTGTAAAAGAGGTGTATAGAGGACTGGGGAGAAAAGGAATCTATCTATAGACTTCAGGACACAGTTGGATTCTGTCAGACCCTGTGTATTTTACACCTCAAAGTAACAGGCTGATTCTGGATGGTGTAAAAGAGGTGTATAGAGGACTGGGAAGAAATGGAATCTCTCTACAGACTTCAGGGCACAGTTGTATTCTGTCAGGCCCTGTGTATTTTAATCCTCAAAGTAACAGGCTGATTCTGGATGGTGTAAAAGAGGTGTATAGAGGACTGGGGAGAAATGGAATCTATCTACAGACATCATGACACAGTTGGATTCTGTCAGGCCCTGTGTATTTTACACCTCAAAGTAACAGGCTGATTCTGGATGGTGTAAAAAAAGGTGTATAGAGAACTGGGGACAAAATGAATCAATCTACAGACTTAAGGACACAGTTGTATTCTGTCAGGCCCTGTGTATTTTACACCTCAAAGTAACAGGCTGATTATGGATGGTGTAAAAAAGGTTTATAGAGGACTGGGGAGAAATGGAATCTCTCTACAGACTTCAGGACACAGTTGTATTCTGTCAGGCCCCGTGTATTTTACACCTCAAAATAGCAAGCTGATTCTGGATGGTGTAAAAAGGTTTATAGAGGACTGGGGAGAAATGGAATCTCTCTATAGACTTCAGGACACAGTTGGATTCTGTCAGACCCTGTGTATTTTACACCTCAAAGTCACAGGCTGATTCTGGATGGTGTAAAAGAGGTGTATAAAGGACTGGGGAGAAATGGAATCTCTCTACAGACTTCAGGACACAGTTGGATTCTGTCAGGTCCTGTGAATTTTACACCTCAAAGTAACAGGCTGATTCTGTATGGTGTAAAAGAGGTGTATACAGTACTGGGGAGAAATGGAATCTCTTTACAGACTTCAGGACACAATTGAATTCTGTCAGGCTCTGTGTATTTTACACCTCAAAGTAACAGGCTGATTCTGGATGGTGTAAAAAAGGTGTATAGAGGACTGGGGAGAAATGGAATCTCTCTACAGACTTCAGGACACAGTTGTATTGTGTCAGGCCCTGTGTATATTACACCTCCAAGTAACAGGCTGATTCTGGATGGTGTAGAAAAGCTGTATAGAGGACTGGGGAGAAATGGAATATCTCTACAGACTTCAGGACACAGCTGTAATCTGTCAGGCCCTGTGCATTTTACACCTCAAAGTAACAGGCTGATTCTGGATGGTGTAAAAGATGTGTATAGAGGACTGGGGAGAAATGGAATCTATCTACAGACATCATGACACAGTTGTATTCTGTCATGCCCTGTGTATTTTACACCTCAAAGTAACAGGCTGATTATGGATGGTGTAAAAAAGGTTTATAGAGGACTGGGGAGAAATGGAATCTCTCTACAGACTTCAGGACACAGTTGTATTCTGTCAGGCCCCGTGTATTTTACATATCAAAGTAGCAAGCTGATTCTGGATGGTGTAGAAAGGTTTATAGAGGACTGGGGAGAAATGGAATCTCTCTACAGACTTCAGGAAACTGTTGTATTCTGTCAGGCTCCGTGTATTTTACACTTCAAAGTAACAAGCTGATTCTGGATAGTGTAAAAAGGTTTATAGAGGACTGGGGAGAAATGGAATCTCTCTACAGACTTCAGGACACAGTTGTTTTATGTCAGGCCCTGTGTAATTTACACCTCAAAGTAACAGGCTGATTCTGAATGGTGTAAAAGAGGTGTATAGAGGACTGGGGAGAAAAGGAATCTATCTATAGACTTCAGGACACAGTTGGATTCTGTCAGACCCTGTGTATTTTACACCTCAAATTAGCAAGCTGATTCTGGATGGTGTAAAAGAGGTGTATAGAGGACTGGGAAGAAATGGAATCTCTCTACAGACTTCAGGGCACAGTTGTATTCTGTCAGGCCCTGTGTATTTTACACCTCAAAGTAACAGGCTGATTCTGGATGGTGAAAAAGAGGTGTATAGAGAATTGGGGAGAAATGGAATATCTCTACTGACTTCATGACACAGTTGTATTCTGTCAGGCCCTGTGTATATTACACCTCAAAGTAACAGGCTGATTCTGGATGGTGTAGAAAAGGTGTATAGAGGACTGGGGAGAATTGGAATCTCTCTACTGACTTCAGGACACAGCTGTATTCTGTCAGGCCCTGTGTATTTTACTCCTCAAAGTAACAGGCTGATTCTGGATGGTGTAAAAGAGGTGTATAGAGGACTGGGGAGAAATGGAATCTATCTACAGACATCATGACACAGTTGGATTCTGTCAGGCCCTGTGTATTTTACACCTCAAAGTAACAGGCTGATTCTGGATGGTGCAAAAGAGGTGTATAGAGAACTGGGGAGAAATGGAATCTCTCTACAAACTTCAGGACACGGTTGTATTCTGTCAGGCCCTGTGTATATTACACCTCAAAGTAACAGGCTGATTCTGGATGGTGTAAAAAAGGAGTATAGAGGACTGGGGAGAAGTGACATCTCTCTACAGACTTCAGGACACAGCTGTCTTCTGTCAGGACCTGTGTATTTTACACCTCAAAGTAACAGGCTGAATCTGGATGGTGTAAAAGAGGTGTATAGAGGACTGGGGAGAAATGGAATCTATCTACAGACATCATGACACAGTTGTATTCTGTCAGGCCCTGTGTATATTACAACTCAAAGTACCTGGTTGATTCTGGATGGTGTAAAAGAGGTGTATAGAGGACTGGGGAGAAATGGAATCTCTCTATAGACTTCAGGACACAGTTGGATTCTGTCAGGTCCTGTGAATTTTACACCTCAAAGTAGCAGGCTGATTCTGGATGGTGTAAAAGAGGTGTATAGAGAATTGGGGAGAAATGGAATCTCTCTACAGACTTCAGGACACAGTTGTATTCTGTCAGTCCCTGTGTATATTACACATCAAAGTAACAGGCTGATTCTGTATGGTGTAGAAAAGGTGTATAGAGAACAGGGGAGAAATGGAATCTCTCTACAGACTTCAGGACACATCTGTAATCTGTCAGGACCTGTGTATTTTACACCTCAAAGTAACAGGCTGTTTCTGGATGGTGTAAAAAAGGTTTATAGAGGACTCGGGAGAAATGAAATCTCTCTACAGACTTCAGGACACAGTTGGATTCTGTCAGGTCCTGTGAATTTTACACCTCAAAGTAACAGGCTGATTCTGGATGGTGTAAAAAAGGTGTATGGAGGACTGGGGAGAAATGGAATATCTCTACAAACTTCAGGACACAGTTGTATTGTGTCAGGCCCTGTGTATATTACACCTCCAAGTAACAGGCTGATTCTGGATGGTGTAAAAAGGTGAATAGAGGACTGGGGAGAAATGGAATCTCTCTACAGACTTCAGGACACAGTTGAATTCTGTCAGGCCCTGTGTATATTACACCTAAAAGTAACAGGCTGATTCTGGATGGTGTAAAAAAAGGTGTATAGAAAACTGGGGACAAAATGAATCAATCTACAGACTTAAGGACACAGTTGTATTCTGTCAGGCCCTGTGTATTTTACACCTCAAAGTAACAGGCTGATTATGGATGGTGTAAAAAAGGTGTATAGAGGACTGGGGAGAAATGACATCTCTCTACAGACTTCAGGACACAGCTGTCTTCTGTCAGGCCCTGTGTATTTTACACCTCAAAGTAACAGGCTGAATCTGGATGGTGTAAAAGAGGTGTATAGAGGACTGGGGAGAAATGGAATCTATCTACAGACATCATGACACAGTTGTATTCTGTCAGGCCCTGTGTATATTACAACTCAAAGTACCTGGTTGATTCTGGATGGTGTAAAAGAGGTGTATAGAGGACTGGGGAGAAATGGAATCTCTCTATAGACTTCAGGACACAGTTGGATTCTGTCAGGTCCTGTGAATTTTACACCTCAAAGTAACAGGCTGATTCTGGATGGTGTAAAAGAGGTGTATACAGGACTGGTGAGAAATGGAATCTCTCTACAGACTTCAGGACACAGTTGAATTCTGTCAGGCTCTGTGTATTTTACACCTCAAAGTAACAGGCTGATTCTGGATGGTGCAAAAAAGGTGTATATAGGACTGGGGAGAAATGGAATCTCTCTGCAGACTTCAGGACACAGTTGGATTCTGTCAGGCCCTGTGTATTTTACACCTCCAAGTAACAGGCTGATTTTGGATGGTGTAGAAAAGTTGTATAGAGGACTGGGGAGAAATGGAATATCTCTACAGACTTCAGGACACAGTTGTATTCTCTAAGGCCCTGTGTTTATTACACCTCAAAGTAACAGGCTGATTCTGGATGGTGTAGAAAAGGTGTATAGAGGACTGGGGTGAAATGGAATCTCTCTACAGACTTAAGGACACAGCTGTATTCTGTCAGGCCCTGTGTATTTTACACCTCCAAGAAACAGGCTGATTCTGGATGGTGTAAAAGAGGTGTATAGAGGACTGGGGAGAAATGGAATCTAGCTGCAGACATCATGACACAGTTGGATTCTGTCCGGCCCTGTGTATTTTACACCTCAAAGTAGCAGGCTGATTCTGGATGGTGTAAAAGAGGTGTATAGAGAATTGGGGAGAAATGGAATTTCTCTACAAACTTCAGGACACAGTTGTATTCTGTCAGGCCCTGTGTATATTACACATCAAAGTAACAGGCTGATTCTGGATGGTGTAGAAAAGGTGTATAGAGGACTGGGGAGAAATGGAATCTCTCTACAGACTTCAGGACACATCTGTAATCTGTCAGGACCTGTGTATTTTACACCTCAAAGTAACAGGCTGTTTCTGGATGGTGTAAAAAAGGTTTATAGAGGACTCGGGAGAAATGAAATCTCTGTACAGACTTCAGGACACAGTTGGATTCTGTCAGGTCCTGTGAATTTTACACCTCCAAGTAACAGGCTGATTCTGGATGGTGTAAAAAGGTGAATAGAGGACTGGGGAGAAATGGAATCTCTCTACAGACTTCAGGACACAGTTGAATTCTGTCAGGCCCTGGGTATATTACACCTAAAAGTAACAGGCTGATTCTGGATGGTGTAAAAAAAGGTGTATAGAGAACTGGGGACAAAATGAATCAATCTACAGACTTAAGGACACAGTTGTATTCTGTCAGGCCCTGTGTATTTTACACCTCAAAGTAACAGGCTGATTATGGATGGTGTAAAAAAGGTTTATAGAGGACTGGGGAGAAATGGAATCTCTCTACAGACTTTAGGACACAGTTGTATTCTGTCAGGCCCCGTGTATTTTACACCTCAAAATGGCAAGCTGATTCTGGATGGTGTAAAAAGGTTTATAGAGGACTGGGGAGAAATGGAATCTCTCTATAGACTTCAGGACACAGTTGGATTCTGTCAGACCCTGTGTATTTTACACCAAAAAGTCACTGGCTGATTCTGGATGGTGTAAAAGAGGTGTATAAAGGACTGGGGAGAAATGGAATCTCTCTACAGACTTCAGGACACAGTTGGATTCTGTCAGGTCCTGTGAATTTTACACCTCAAAGTAACAGGCTGATTCTGTATGGTGTAAAAGAGGTGTATACAGTACTGGGGAGAAATGGAATCTCTTTACAGACTTCAGGACACAGTTGGATTCTGTCAGGCCCTGTGTATTTTACACCTCAAAGTAACAGGCTGATTCTGGATGGTGTAAAAAAGGTGTATGGAGGACTGGGGAGAAATGGAATCTCTCTACAGACTTCAGGACACAGTTGTATTGTTTCAGGCCCTGTGTATATTACACCTCCAAGTAACAGGCTGATTCTGGATGGTGTAGAAAAGCTGTATAGAGGACTGGGGAGAAATGGAATCTCTCTACAGACTTCAGGACACAGTTGGATTCTGTCAGACCCTGTGTATTTTACACCAAAAAGTCACTGGCTGATTCTGGATGGTGTAAAAGAGGTGTATAAAGGACTGGGGAGAAATGGAATCTCTCTACAGACTTCAGGACACAGTTGGATTCTGTCAGGCCCTGTGAATTTTACACCTCAAAGTAACAGGCTGATTCTGGATGGTGTAAAAGAGGTGTATATAGGACTGGGGAGAAATGGAATCTCTTTACAGACTTCAGGACACAGTTGAATTCTGTCAGGCTCTGTGTATTTTACACCTCAAAGTAACAGGCTGATTCTGGATGGTGTAAAAAAGGTGTATAGAGGACTGGGGACAAAATGAATCAATCTACAGACTTAAGGACACAGTTGTATTCTGTCAGGCCCTGTGTATTTTACACCTCAAAGTAACAGGCTGATTATGGATGGTGTAAAAAAGGTTTATAGAGGACTGGGGAGAAATGGAATCTCTCTACAGACTTCAGGACACAGTTGTATTCTGTCAGGCCCCATGTATTTTACATATCAAAGTAGCAAGCTGATTCTGGATGGTGTAGAAAGGTTTATAGAGGACTGGGGAGAAATGGAATCTCTCTACAGACTTCAGGAAACTGTTGTATTCTGTCAGGCTCCGTGTATTTTACACTTCAAAGTAACAAGCTGATTCTGGATAGTGTAAAAAGGTTTATAGAGGACTGGGGAGAAATGGAATCTCTCTACAGACTTCAGGACACAGTTGTTTTATGTCAGGCCGTGTGTATTTTACACCTCAAAGTAACAGGCTGATTCTGAATGGTGTAAAAGAGGTGTATAGAGGACTGGGGAGAAAAGGAATCTATCTATAGACTTCAGGGCACAGTTGTATTCTGTCAGGCCCTGTGTATTTTACACCTCAAAGTAACAGGCTGATTCTGGATGGTGTAAAAGAGGTGTATAGAGAATTGGGGAGAAATGGAATATCTCTACTGACTTCATGACACAGTTGTATTCTGTCAGGCCCTGTGTATATTACACCTCAAAGTAACAGGCTGATTCTGGATGGTGTAGAAAAGGTGTATAGAGGACTGGGGAGAATTGGAATCTCTCTACTGACTTCATAACACAGCTGTATTCTGTCAGGCCCTGTGTATTTTACTCCTCAAAGTAACAGGCTGATTCTGGATGGTGTAAAAGAGGTGTATAGAGGACTGGGGAGAAATGGAATCTATCTACAGACATCATGACACAGTTGGATTCTGTCAGGCCCTGTGTATTTTACACCTCAAAGTAACAGGCTGATTCTGGATGGTGTAAAAAAAGGTGTACAGAGAACTGGGGACAAAATGAATCAATCTACAGACTTAAGGACACAGTTGTATTCTGTCAGGCCCTGTGTATTTTACACCTCAAAGTAACAGGCTGATTATGGATGGTGTAAAAAAGGTGTATAGAGGACTGGGGAGAAATGGAATCTCTCTACAGACTTCAGGACACAGTTGTATTCTGTCAGGCCCCGTGTATTTTACACCTCAAAATAGCAAGCTGATTCTGGATGGTGTAAAAAGGTTTATAGAGGACTGGGGAGAAATGGAATCTCTCTATAGACTTCAGGACACAGTTGGATTCTGTCAGACCCTGTGTATTTTACACCTCAAAGTCACAGGCTGATTCTGGATGGTGTAAAAGAGGTGTATAAAGGACACGGGAGAAATGGAATCTCTCTACAGACTTCAGGACACAGTTGGATTCTGTCAGGTCCTGTGAATTTTACACCTCAAAGTAACAGGCTGATTCTGTATGGTGTAAAAGAGGTGTATACAGTACTGGGGAAAAATGGAATCTCTTTACAGACTTCAGGACACAATTGAATTCTGTCAGGCTCTGTGTATTTTACACCTCAAAGTAACAGGCTGATTCTGGATGGTGTAAAAAAGGTGTATAGAGGACTGGGGAGAAATGGAATCTCTCTACAGACTTCAGGACACAGTTGTATTGTGTCAGGCCCTGTGTATATTACACCTCCAAGTAACAGGCTGATTCTGGATGGTGTAGAAAAGCTGTATAGAGGACTGGGGAGAAATGGAATCTCTCTACAGACTTCAGGACACAGCTGTAATCTGTCAGGCCCTGTGCATTTTACACCTCAAAGTAACAGGCTGATTCTGGATGGTGTAAAAGATGTGTATAGAGGACTGGGGAGAAATGGAATCTATCTACAGACATCATGACACAGTTGTATTCTGTCATGCCCTGTGTATTTTACACCTCAAAGTAACAGGCTGATTATGGATGGTGTAAAAAAGGTTTATAGAGGACTGGGGAGAAATGGAATCTCTCTACAGACTTCAGGACACAGTTGTATTCTGTCAGGCCCCGTTTATTTTACATATCAAAGTAGCAAGCTGATTCTGGATGGTGTAGAAAGGTTTATAGAGGACTGGGGAGAAATGGAATCTCTCTATAGACTTCAGGAAACTGTTGTATTCTGTCAGGCTCCGTGTATTTTACACTTCAAAGTAACAAGCTGATTCTGGATAGTGTAAAAAGGTGTATAGAGGACTGGGGAGAAAAGGAATTTCTCTACAAACTTCAGGACACAGTTGTATTCTGTCAGGCCCTGTGTATATTACACATCAAAGTAACAGGCTGATTCTGGATGGTGTAGAAAAGGTGTATAGAGGACTGGGGAGAAATGGAATCTCTCTACAGACTTCAGGACACATCTGTAATCTGTCAGGACTTGTGTATTTTACACCTCAAAGTAACAGGCTGTTTCTGGATGGTGTAAAAAAGGTTTATAGAGGACTCGGGAGAAATGAAATCTCTGTACAGACTTCAGGACACAGTTGGATTCTGTCAGGTCCTGTGAATTTTACACCTCAAAGTAACAGGCTGATTCTGGATGGTGTAAAAAAGGTGTATGGAGGACTGGGGAGAAATGGAATATCTCTACAAACTTCAGGACACAGTTGTATTGTGTCAGGCCCTGTGTATATTACACCTCCAAGTAACAGGCTGATTCTGGATGGTGTAAAAAGGTGAATAGAGGACTGGGGAGAAATGGAATCTCTCTACAGACTTCAGGACACAGTTGAATTCTGTCAGGCCCTGGGTATATTACACCTAAAAGTAACAGGCTGATTCTGGATGGTGTAAAAAAAGGTATATAGAGAACTGGGGACAAAATGAATCAATCTACAGACTTAAGGACACAGTTGTATTCTGTCAGGCCCTGTGTATTTTACAACTCAAAGTAACAGGCTGATTATGGATGGTGTAAAAAAGGTTTATAGAGGACTGGGGAGAAATGGAATCTCTCTACAGACTTCAGGACACAGTTGTATTCTGTCAGGCCCCGTGTATTTTACACCTCAAAATAGCAAGCTGATTCTGGATGGTGTAAAAAGGTTTATAGATGACTGGGGAGAAATGGAATCTCTCTATAGACTTCAGGACACAGTTGGATTCTGTCAGACCCTGTGTATTTTACACCTAAAAGTCACTGGCTGATTCTGGATGGTGTAAAAGAGGTGTATAAAGGACTGGGGAGAAATGGAATCTCTCTACAGACTTCAGGACACAGTTGGATTCTGTCAGGTCCTGTGAATTTTACACCTCAAAGTAACAGGCTGATTCTGTATGGTGTAAAAGAGGTGTATACAGTACTGGGGAGAATTGGAATCTCTTTACAGACTTCAAGACACAGTTGGATTCTGTCAGGCCCTGTGTATTTTACACCTCAAAGTAACAGGCTGATTCTGGATGGTGTAAAAAAGGTGTATGGAGGACTGGGGAGAAATGGAATCTCTCTACAGACTTCAGGACACAGTTGTATTGTTTCAGGCCCTGTGTATATTACACCTCCAAGTAACAGGCTGATTCTGGATGGTGTAGAAAAGCTGTATAGAGGACTGGGGAGAAATGGAATCTCTCTACAGACTTCAGGACACAGCTGTAATCTGTCAGGTCCTGTGAATTTTACCCCTCAAAGTAACAGGCTGATTCTGGATGGTGTAAAAGAGGTGTATATAGGACTGGGGAGAAATGGAATCTCTTTACAGACTTCAGGACACAGTTGAATTCTGTCAGGCTCTGTGTATTTTACACCTCAAAGTAACAGGCTGATTCTGGATGGTGTAAAAAAGGTGTATAGAGGACTGGGGACAAAATGAATCAATCTACAGACTTAAGGACACAGTTGTATTCTGTCAGGCCCTGTGTATTTTACACCTCAAAGTAACAGGCTGATTATGGATGGTGTAAAAAAGGTTTATAGAGGACTGGGGAGAAATGGAATCTCTCTACAGACTTCAGGAAACTGTTGTATTCTGTCAGGCCCTGTGAATTTTACCCCTCAAAGTAACAGGCTGATTCTGGATGGTGTATAAGAGATGTATATAGGACTGGGGAGAAATGGAATCTCTCTACAGACTTCAGGACACAGTTGGATTCTGTCAGGCCCTGTGTATTTTACACCTCAAAGTAACAGGCTGATTCTGGATGGTGTAAAAAAGGTGTATGGAGGACTAGGGATAAATGCAATCTCTCTACAGACTTCAGGACACAGTTGTATTGTGTCAGGCCCTGTGTATATTACACCTCCAAGTAACAGGCTGATTCTGGATGGTGTAGAAAAGCTGTATAGAGGACTGAGGAGAAATGGAATCTCTCTACAGACTTCAGGACACAGCTGTAATCTGTCAGGCCCTGTGCATTTTACACCTCAAAGTAACAGGCTGATTCTGGATGGTGTAAAAGATGTATATAGAGGACTGGGGAGAAATGGAATCTATCTACAGACATCATGACACAGTTGTATTCTGTCATGCCCTGTGTATTTTACACCTCAAAGTAACAGGCTGATTATGGATGGTGTAAAAAAGGTTTATAGAGGACTGGGGAGAAATGGAATCTCTCTACAGACTTCAGGACACAGTTGTATTCTGTCAGGCCCTGTGTATATTACACATCAAAGTAACAGGCTGATTCTGGATGGTGTAGAAAAGGTGTATAGAGGACTGGGGAGAAATGGAATCTCTCTACAGACTTCAGGACACATCTGTAATCTGTCAGGACCTGTGTATTTTACACCTCAAAGTAACAGGCTGTTTCTGGATGGTGTAAAAAAGGTTTATAGAGGACTCGGGAGAAATGAAATCTCTCTACAGACTTCTGGACACAGTTGGATTCTGTCAGGTCCTGTGAATTTTACACCTCAAAGTAACAGGCTGATTCTGGATGGTGTAAAAAAGGTGTATGGAGGACTGGGGAGAAATGGAATATCTCTACAAACTTCAGGACACAGTTGTATTGTGTCAGGCCCTGTGTATATTACACCTCCAAGTAACAGGCTGATTCTGGATGGAGTAAAAAGGTGAATAGAGGACTGGGGTTAAATGGAATCTCTCTACAGACTTCAGGACACAGTTGAATTCTGTCAGGCCCTGTGTATATTACACCTAAAAGTAACAGGCTGATTCTGGATGGTGTAAAAAAAGGTGTATAGAGAACTGGGGACAAAATGAATCAATCTACAGACTTAAGGACACAGTTGTATTCTGTCAGGCCCTGTGTATTTTACACCTCAAAGTAACAGGCTGATTATGGATGGTGTAAAAAAGGTTTATAGAGGACTGGGGAGAAATGGAATCTCTCTACAGACTTCAGGACACAGTTGTATTCTGTCAGGCCCCGTGTATTTTACACCTCAAAATAGCAAGCTGATTCTGGATGGTGTAAAAAGGTTTATAGAGGACTGGGGAGAAATGGAATCTCTCTATAGACTTCAGGACACAGTAGGATTCTGTCAGACCCTGTGTATTTTACACCTCAAAGTCACTGGCTGATTCTGGATGGTGTAAAAGAGGTGTATAAAGGACTGGGGAGAAATGGAATCTCTTTACAGACTTCAGGACACAGTTGAATTCTGTCAGGCACTGTGTATTTTACACTTCAAAGTAACAGGCTGATTCTGGATGGTGTAAAAAAGGTGTATAGAGGACTGGGGAGAAATGGAATCTCTCTACAGACTTCAGGACACAGCTGTAATCTGTCAGGCCCTGTGCATTTTACACCTCAAAGTAACAGGCTGATTCTGGATGGTGTAAAAGATGTGTATAGAGGACTGGGGAGAAATGGAATCTATCTACAGACATCATGACACAGTTGTATTCTGTCATGCCCTGTGTATTTTACACCTCAAAGTAACAGGCTGATTATGGATGGTGTAAAAAAGGTTTATAGAGGACTGGGGAGAAATGGAATCTCTCTACAGACTTCAGGACACAGTTGTATTCTGTCAGGCCCTGTGTATTTTACACCTCAAAGTAACCAGCTGATTCTGGATGGTGTAAAAATGTTTATAGAGGACTGGGGAGAAATGGAATCTCTTTACAGACTTCAGGAAACTGTTGTATTCTGTCAGGCTCCGTGTATTTTACACCTCAAAGTAACAAGCTGAATCTGGATGGTGTAAAAAGGTTTATAGAGGACTGGGGAGAAATGGAATCTCTCTACAGACTTCAGGACACAGTTGTTTTCTGTCAGGCCCTGTGTAATTTACACCTCAAAGTAACAGGCTGATTCTGAAAGGTGTAAAAGAGGTGTATAGAGGACTGGGGAGAAATGTAATCTATCTATAGACTTCAGGACACAGTTGGATTCTGTCAGGCCCTGTGTATTTTACACCTCAAAGTAACAGGATGATTCTGGATGGTGTAAAAGAGGTGTATAGAGAACTGGGGAGAAATGGAATCTCTCCACAGACTTCAGGACACAGTTGTATTCTGTCAGGCCCTGTGTATATTACACCTCAAAGTAACAGGATGAATCTGGATGGTGTAAAAAAGGTGTATAGAGGACTGGGGAGAAATGGAATCTCTCTATAGACTTCAGGACACAGTTGGATTCTGTCAGGCCCTGTGAATTTTACCCCTCAAAGTAACAGGCTGATTCTGGATGGTGTAAAAGAGGTGTATATAGGACTGGGGAGAAATGGAATCTCTTTACAGACTTCAGGACACAGTTGAATTCTGTCAGGCTATGTGTATTTTACACCTCAAAGTAACAGGCTGATTCTGGATGGTGTAAAAAAGGTGTATAGAGGACTGGGGACAAAATGAATCAATCTACAGACTTAAGGACACAGTTGTATTCTGTCAGGCCCTGTGTATTTTACACCTCAAAGTAACAGGCTGATTTGGATGGTGTAAAAAAGGTTTATAGAGGACTGGGGAGAATTGGAATCTCTCTACAGACTTCAGGACACAGTTGTATTCTGTCAGTCCCTGTGTATTTTACACCTCAAAGTAGCAAGCTGATTCTGGATGGTGTAAAAAGGTTTATAGAGGACTGGGGAGAAATGGAATCTCTGTACAGACTTCAGGAAACTGTTGTATTCTGTCAGGCTCCGTGTATTTTACACTTCAAAGTAACAAACTGATTCTGGATGGTGTAAAAGAGATGTATATAGGACTGGGGAGAAATGGAATCTCTTTACAGACTTCAGTACACAGTTGAATTCTGTCAGGCTCTGTGTATTTTACACCTCAAAGTAACAGGCTGATTCTGGATGGTGTAAAAAAGGTGTATAGAGGACTGGGGAGAAATGGAATCTCTCTACAGACTTCAGGACACAGTTGGATTCTGTCAGGCCCTGTGTATTTTACACCTCAAAGTAACAGGCTGATTCTGGATGGTGTAAAAAAGGTGTATGGAGGACTGGGGAGAAATGGAATCTCTCTACAGACTTCAGGACACAGTTGTATTGTGTCAGGCCCTGTGTATATTACACCTCCAAGTAACAGGCTGATTATGGATGGTGTAAAAAAGGTTTATAGAGGACTGGGGAGAAATGGAATCTCTCTACAGACTTCAGGACACAGTTGTATTCTGTCAGGCCCTGTGTATTTTACACCTCAAAGTAACAAGCTGATTCTGAATGGTGTGAAAAGGTTTATAGAGGACTGGGGAGAAATGGAATCTCTCTACAGACTTCAGGAAACTGTTGTATTCTGTCAGGCTCTGTGTATTTTACACCTCAAAGTAACAAGCTGATTCTGTATGGTGTAAAAAGGTTTATAGAGGACTGGGGAGAAATGGAATCTCTCTACAGACTTCAGGACACAGCTGTATTCTGTCAGGCCCTGTGTATTTTACACCTCAAAGTAACAGGCTGATTCTGAAAAGTGTAAAAGAGGTGTATAGAGGACTGGGGAGAAATGGAATCTATCTATAGACTTCAGGACACAGTTGGATTCTGTCAGGCCCTGTGTATATTACAACTCAAAGTACCTGGCTGATTATGGATAGTGTATAAGAGGTATATAGAGGACTGGGGAGAAATGGAATCTCTCTATAGACTTCAGGACACAGTTGGATTCTGTCAGGCCCTGTGAATTTTATCCCTCAAAGTAACAGGCTGATTCTGGTTGGTGTAAAAGAGGTGTATATAGGACTGGGGAGAAATGGAATCTCTTTACAGACTTCAGGACACAGTTGAATTCTGTCAGGCTCTGTGTATTTTACACCTCAAAGTAACAGGCTGATTCTGGATGGTGTAAAAAAGGTGTATGGAGGACTGGGGAGAAATGGAATCTCTCTACAGACTTCAGGACACAGTTGTATTGTGTCAGGCCCTGTGTATATTACACCTCCAAGTAACAGGCAGATTCTGGATGGTGTAGAAAAGCTGTATAGAGGACAGGGGAGAAAGGGAATCTCTCTACAGACTTCAGGACACAGCTGTAATCTGTCAGGCCCTGTGCATTTTACACCTCAAAGTAACAGGCTGATTCTGGATGGTGTAAAAGATGTGTATAGAGGACTGGGGAGAAATGGAATCTATCTACAGACATCATGACACAGTTGTATTCTGTCATGCCCTGTGTATTTTACACCTCAAAGTAACAGGCTGATTATGGATGGTGTAAAAAAGGTTTATAGAGGACTGGGGAGAAATGGAATCTCTCTACAGACTTCAGGACACAGTTGTATTCTGTCAGGCCCTGTGTATTTTACACCTCAAAGTAACAAGCTGATTCTGGATGGTGTAGAAAGGATTATAGAGGACTGGGGAGAAATGGAATCTCTCTACAGACTTCAGGACACAGTTGTTTTCTGTCTAGGCCCTGTGTATTTTACACCTCAAAGTAACAGGCTGATTCTGAAAGGTGTAAAAGAGGTGTATAGAGGACTGGGGAGAAATGGAATCTATCTATTGACTTCAGGACACAGTTGGATTCTGTCAGGCCCTGTGTATTTTACACCTCAAAGTAACAGGCTGATTCTGGATGGTGTAAAAGAGGTGTATAGAGAACTGGGGAGAAATGGAATCTCTCTACAGACTTCAGGACACAGTTGTATTCTTTCAGGCCCTGTGTATATTACACCTCAAAGTAACAGGCTGATTCTGGATGGTGTAAAAAAGGTGTATAGAGGACTGGGGAGAAATGGAATCTCTCTACAGACTTCAGTACACAGCTGTATTCTGTCAGGCCCTGTGTATTTTACATCTCAAAGTACCAGGCTGAATCTGGATGGTGTAAAAGAGGTGTATAGATGACTGGGGAGAAATGGAATCTATCTACAGACATCATGACACAGTTGTATTCTGTCAGGCCCTGTGTATATTACAACTCAAAGTACCTGGCTGATTCTGGATGGTGTAAAAGAGGTGTATAGAGGACTGGGGAGAAATGGAATCTCTCTATAGACTTCAGGACACAGTTGGATTCTGTCATACCCTGTGTATTTTACACCTCAAAGTCACAGGCTGATTCTGGATGGTGTAAAGGAGGTGTATAAAGGACTGGGGAGAAATGGAATCTCTCTACAGACTTCAGGACACAGTTGGATTCTGTCAGGTCCTGTGAATTTTACACCTCAAAGTAACAGGCTGATTCTGTATGGTGTAAAAGAGGTGTATACAGTACTGGTGAGAAATGGAATCTCTCTACAGACTTCAGGACACAGTTCAATTCTGTCAGGCTCTGTGTATTTTACACCTCCAAGTAACAGGCTGATTCTGGATGGTGTAAAAAAGGTGTATAGCGGACTGGGGACAAAATGAATCAATCTACAGACTTCAGGACACAGTTGGATTATGTCAGGACCTGTGTATTTTACACCTCAAAGTAACAGGCTGATTCTGGATGGTGTAAAAGAGGTGTATAGAGGACTGAGGAGAAATGGAATCTATCTACAGACATCATGACACAGTTGCATTCTGTCAGGCCCTGTGTATATTACAACTCAAAGTACATGGCTGATTCTGGATGGTGTTAAAGAGGTGTATAGAGGAATGGGGAGAAATGGAATCTCTCTACAGACTTCAGGACACAGTTCAATTCTGTCAGGCTCTGTGTATTTTACACCTCCAAGTAACAGGCTGATTCTGGATGGTGTAAAAAGGTGTATAGAGAACTGGGGAGAAATGGAATCTCTCTACAGACTTCAGGACACAGTTGTATTCTGTCAGGCCCTGTGTATATTACACCTCAAAGTAACAGGCTGATTCTGGATGGTGTAAAAAAGGTGTATATAGGACTGGGGAGAAATGGAATCTCTCTACAGACTTCAGGACACAGCTGTATTCTGTCAGGTCCTGTGTATTTTACACCTCAAAGTAACAGGCTGAATCTGGATGGTGTAAAAGAGGTGTATAGAGGACTGGGGAGAAATGGAATCTATCTACAGACATCATGACTCAGTTGTATTCTGTCAGGCCCTGTGTATATTACAACTCAAAGTACCTGGCTGATTCTGGATGGTGTAAAAGAGGTGTATAGAGGACTGGGGAGAAATGGAATCTCTCAATAGACTTCAGGACAAAGTTGGATTCTGTCAGACCCTGTGTATTTTACACCTCAAAGTAACAGGCTGATTCTGGATGGTGTAAAAGAGGTGTACAAAGGACTGGGGAGAAATGGAATCTCTACAGACTTCAGGACACAGTTGGATTCTGTCAGGTCCTGTGAATTTTACACCTCAAAGTAACAGGCTGATTCTGTATGGTGTAAAAGAGGTGTATACAGTACTGGTGAGAAATGAAATCTCTCTACAGACTTCAGGACACAGTTGAATTCTGTCAGGCTCTGTGTATTTTACACCTCCAAGGAACAGGCTGATTCTGGATGGTGTAAAAAGGTGTATAGAGGACTGGGGAGAAATGGAATCTCTCTACAGACTTCAGGACACAGTTGAATTCTGTCAGGCCCTGTGTATATTACACCTCAACGTAACAGGCTGATACTGGATGGTGTAAAAAAAGGACTATAGAGGACTGGGGACAAAATGAATCAATCTACAGACTTCAGGACACAGTTGTATTCTGTCAGGTCCTGTGTATTTTACACCTCAAAGTAACAGGCTGATTATGGATGGTGCAAAAGAGGTGTATAGAGAACTGGGGAGAAATGGAATCTCTCTACAAACTTCAGGACACGGTTGTATTCTGTCAGGCCCTGTGTATATTACACCTCAAAGTAACAGGCTGATTCTGGATGGTGTAAAAAAGGTGTATAGAGGACTGGGGAGAAATGACATCTCTCTACAGACTTCAGGAGACAGCTGTATTCTGTCAGGCCCTGTGTATTTTACACCTCAAAGTAACAGGCTGAATCTGGATGGTGTAAAAGAGGTGTATAGAGGACTGGGGAGAAATGGAATCTATCTACAGACATCATGACACAGTTGTATTCTGTCAGGCCCCGTGTATATTTCAACTCAAAGTACCTGGTTTATTCTGGATGGTGTAAAAGAGGTGTATAGAGGACTGGGGAGAAATGGAATCTCTCTATAGACTTCAGGACACAGTTGGATTCTGTCAGGTCCTGTGAATTTTACATCTCAAAGAAACAGGTTGATTCTGGATGGTGCAAAAAAGGTGTATATAGGACTGGGGAGAAATGGAATCTCTCTGCAGACTTCAGGACACAGTTGGATTCTGTCAGGCCCTGTGTATTTTACACCTCAAAGTAACAGGCAGATTCTGGATGGTGTAAAAAAGGTGTATGGAGGACTGGGGAGTAATGGAATCTCTCTACAGACTTCAGGACACAGTTGTATTGTGTCAGGCCCTGTGTATATTACACCTCCAAGTAACAGGCTGATTTTGGATGGTGTAGAAAAGGTGTATAGAGGACTGGGGAGAAATGGAATATCTCTACAGACTTCAGGACACAGTTGTATTCTGTATGGCCATGTGTATATTACACCTCAAAGTAACAGGCTGATTCTGGATGGTGTAGAAAAGGTGTATAGAGGACTGGGGTGAAATGGAATCTCTCTACAGACTTAAGGACACAGCTGTATTCTGTCAGGCCCTGTGTATTTTACACCTCAAAGTAACAGGCTGATTCTGGATGGTGTAAAAGAGGTGTATAGAGGACTGGGGAGAAATGGAATCTGTCTACAGACATCATGACAAAGTTGGATTCTGTCCGGCCCTGTGTATTTTACACCTCAAAGTAGCAGGCTGATTCTGGATGGTGTAAAAGAGGTGTATAGAGAATTGGGGAGAAATGGAATCTCTCTACAGACTTCAGGACACAGTTGTATTCTGTCAGGCCCTGTGTATATTACACATCAAAGTAACAGGCTGATTCTGGATGGTGTAGAAAAGGTGTATAGAGGACTGGTGAGAAATGGAATCTCTCTACAGACTTCAGGACACATCTGTAATCTGTCAGGACCTGTGTATTTTACACCTCAAAGTAACAGGCTGTATCTGGATGGTGTAAAAAAGGTTTATAGAGGACTCGGGAGAAATTAAATCTCTCTACATACTTCAGGACACAGTTGGATTCTGTCAGGTCCTGTGAATTTTACACATCAAAGTAACAGGCTGATTCTGGATGGTGTAAAGAGGTGTATAGAGGACTGGGGAGAAATGGAATCTATCTACAGACATCATGACACAGTTGGATTCTGTCCGGCCCTGTGTATTTTACACCTCAAAGTAGCAGGCTGATTCTGGATGGTGTAAAAGAGGTGTATAGAGAATTGGGGAGAAATGGAATCTCTCTACAGACTTCAGGACACAGTTGTATTCTGTCAGGCCCTGTGTATATTATACCTCAAAGTAACAGGCTGATTCTGGATGGTGTAGAAAAAGTGTATAGAGGACTGGAGAGAAATGGAATCTCTCTACAGACTTCAGGACACATCTGTAATCTGTCAGGACCTGTGGATTTTACACTTCAAAGTAACAGGCTGATTCTGCATGGTGTAAAAAAGGTTTATAGAGGACTCGGGAGAAATGAAATCTCTCTACAGACTTCAGGACACAGTTGGATTCTGTCAGGTCCTGTGAATTTTACACCTCACAGTAACAGGCTGATTCTGGATGGTGTAAAAAAGGTGTATGGAGGACTGGGGAGAAATGGAATATCTCTACAAACTTCAGGACACAGTTGTATTGTGTCAGGCCCTGTGTATATTACACCTCCAAGTAACAGGCTGATTCTGGATGGTGTAAAAAAAGGTGTATAGAGAACTGGGGACAAAATGAATCAATCTACAGACTTAAGGACACAGTTGTATTCTGTCAGGCCCTGTGTATTTTACACCTCAAAGTAACAGGCTGATTATGGATGGTGTAAAAAAGGTTTATAGAGGACTGGGGAGAAATAGAATCTCTCTACAGACTTCAGGACACAGTTGTATTCTGTCAGGCCCCGTGTATTTTACACCTCAAAGTAGCAAGCTGATTCTGGATGGTGTAAAAAGGTTTATAGACGACTGGGGAGAAATGGAATCTCTCTATAGACTTCAGGACACAGTTGGATTCTGTCAGACCCTGTGTATTTTACACCTCAAAGTCACAGGCTGATTCTGGATGGTGTAAAAGAGGTGTATAAAGGACTGGGGAGAAATGGAATCTCTCTACAGACTTCAGGACACAGTTGGATTCTGTCAGGTCCTGTGAATTTTACACCTCAAAGTAACAGGCTGATTCTGTATGGTGTAAAAGAGGTGTATACAGTACTGGTGAGAAATGGAATCTCTCTACAGACTTCAGGACACAGTTCAATTCTGTCAGGCTCTGTGTATTTTACACCTCCAAGTAACAGGCTGATTCTGGATGGTGTAAAAAGGTGTATAGAGGACTGGGGAGAAATGGAATCTCTCTTCAGACTTCAGGACACAGTTGAATTCTGTCAGGCCCTGTGTATATTACACCTCAAAGTAACAGGCTGATACTGGATGGTGTAAAAAAGGTGTATAGCGGACTGGGGACAAAATGAATCAATCTACAGACTTCAGGACACAGTTGGATTATGTCAGGACCTGTGTATTTTACACCTCAAAGTAACAGGCTGATTCTGGATGGTGTAAAAGAGGTGTATAGAGGACTGGGGAGAAATGGAATCTATCTACAGACATCATGACACAGTTGCATTCTGTCAGGCCCTGTGTATATTACAACTCAAAGTACCTGGCTGATTCTGGATGGTGTTAAAGAGGTGTATAGAGGACTGGGGAGAAATGGAATCTCTCTACAGACTTCAGGACACAGTTCAATTCTGTCAGGCACTGTGTATTTTACACCTCCAAGTAACAGGCTGATTCTGGATGGTGTAAAAAGGTGTATAGAGAACTGGGGAGAAATGGAATCTCTCTACAGACTTCAGGACACAGTTGTATTCTGTCAGGCCCTGTGTATATTACACCTCAAAGTAACAGGCTGATTCTGGATGGTGTAAAAAAGGTGTATATAGGACTGGGGAGAAATGGAATCTCTCTACAGACTTCAGGACACAGCTGTATTCTGTCAGGTCCTGTGTATTTTACACCTCAAAGTAACAGGCTGAATCTGGATGGTGTAAAAGAGGTGTATAGAGGACTGGGGAGAAATGGAATCTATCTACAGACATCATGACTCAGTTGTATTCTGTCAGGCCCTGTGTATATTACAACTCAAAGTACCTGGCTGATTCTGGATGGTGTAAAAGAGGTGTATAGAGGACTGGGGAGAAATGGAATCTCTCAATAGACTTCAGGACAAAGTTGGATTCTGTCAGACCCTGTGTATTTTACACCTCAAAGTAACAGGCTGATTCTGGATGGTGTAAAAGAGGTGTACAAAGGACTGGGGAGAAATGGAATCTCTACAGACTTCAGGACACAGTTGGATTCTGTCAGGTCCTGTGAATTTTACACCTCAAAGTAACAGGCTGATTCTGTATGGTGTAAAAGAGGTGTATACAGTACTGGTGAGAAATGGAATCTCTCTACAGACTTCAGGACACAGTTGAATTCTGTCAGGCTCTGTGTATTTTACACCTCCAAGTAACAGGCTGATTCTGGATGGTGTAAAAAGGTGTATAGAGGACTGGGGAGAAATGGAATCTCTCTACAGACTTCAGGACACAGTTGAATTCTGTCAGGCCCTGTGTATATTACACCTCAACGTAACAGGCTGATACTGGATGGTGTAAAAAAAGGACTATAGAGGACTGGGGACAAAATGAATCAATCTACAGACTTCAGGACACAGTTGTATTCTGTCAGGTCCTGTGTATTTTACACCTCAAAGTAACAGGCTGATTATGGATGGTGCAAAAGAGGTGTATAGAGAACTGGGGAGAAATGGAATCTCTCTACAAACTTCAGGACACGGTTGTATTCTGTCAGGCCCTGTGTATATTACACCTCAAAGTAACAGGCTGATTCTGGATGGTGTAAAAAAGGTGTATAGAGGACTGGGGAGAAATGACATCTCTCTACAGACTTCAGGAGACAGCTGTATTCTGTCAGGCCCTGTGTATTTTACACCTCAAAGTAACAGGCTGAATCTGGATGGTGTAAAAGAGGTGTATAGAGGACTGGGGAGAAATGGAATCTATCTACAGACATCATGACACAGTTGTATTCTGTCAGGCCCCGTGTATATTACAACTCAAAGTACCTGGTTTATTCTGGATGGTGTAAAAGAGGTGTATAGAGGACTGGGGAGAAATGGAATCTCTCTATAGACTTCAGGACACAGTTGGATTCTGTCAGGTCCTGTGAATTTTACATCTCAAAGTAACAGGTTGATTCTGGATGGTGCAAAAAAGGTGTATATAGGACTGGGGAGAAATGGAATCTCTCTGCAGACTTCAGGACACAGTTGGATTCTGTCAGGCCCTGTGTATTTTACACCTCAAAGTAACAGGCAGATTCTGGATGGTGTAAAAAAGGTGTATGGAGGACTGGGGAGTAATGGAATCTCTCTACAGAGTTCAGGACACAGTTGTATTGTGTCAGGCCCTGTGTATATTACACCTCCAAGTAACAGGCTGATTTTGGATGGTGTAGAAAAGGTGTATAGAGGACTGGGGAGAAATGGAATATCTCTACAGACTTCAGGACACAGTTGTATTCTGTATGGCCATGTGTATATTACACCTCAAAGTAACAGGCTGATTCTGGATGGTGTAGAAAAGGTGTATAGAGGACTGGGGTGAAATGGAATCTCTCTACAGACTTAAGGACACAGCTGTATTCTGTCAGGCCCTGTGTATTTTACACCTCAAAGTAACAGTCTGATTCTGGATGGTGTAAAAGAGGTGTATAGAGGACTGGGGAGAAATGGAATCTATCTACAGACATCATGACACAGTTGGATTCTGTCCGGCCCTGTGTATTTTACACCTCAAAGTAGCAGGCTGATTCTGGATGGTGTAAAAGAGGTGTATAGAGAATTGGGGAGAAATGGAATCTCTCTACAGACTTCAGGACACAGTTGTATTCTGTCAGTCCCTGTGTATATTACACATCAAAGTAACAGGCTGATTCTGGATGGTGTAGAAAAGGTGTATAGAGGACTGGTGAGAAATGGAATCTCTCTACAGACTTCAGGACACATCTGTAATCTGTCAGGACCTGTGTATTTTACACCTCAAAGTAACAGGCTGTATCTGGATGGTGTAAAAAAGGTTTATAGAGGACTCGGGAGAAATTAAATCTCTCTACAGACTTCAGGACACAGTTGGATTCTGTCAGGTCCTGTGAATTTTACACATCAAAGTAACAGGCTGATTCTGGATGGTGTAAAAAAGGTGTATGGAGGACTGGGGAGAAATGGAATATCTCTACAAACTTCAGGACACAGTTGTATTGTGTCAGGCCCTGTGTATATTACACCTCCAAGTAACAGTCTGATTCTGGATGGTGTAAAAAGGTGAATAGAGGACTGGGGAGAAATGGAATCTCTCTACAGACTTCAGGACACAGTTGAATTCTGTCAGGCCCTGTGTATATTACACCTAAAAGTAACAGGCTGATTCTGGATGGTGTAAAAAAAGGTGTATAGAGAACTGGGGACAAAATGAATCAATCTACAGACTTAAGGACACAGTTGTATTCTGTCAGGCCCTGTGTATTTTACACCTCAAAGTAACAGGCTGATTATGGATGGTGTAAAAAAGGTTTATAGAGGACTGGGGAGAAATGGAATCTCTCTACAGACTTCAGGACACAGATGTATTCTGTCAGGCCCTGTGTATATTACACCTCAAAGTAACACGCTGATACTGGATGGTGTAAAAAAGGTGTATAGCGGACTGGGGACAAAATGAATCAATCTACAGACTTCAGGACACATTTGGATTATGTCAAGCCCTGTGTATTTTACACCTCAAAGTAACAGGCTGATTCTGGATGGTGTAAAAGAGGTGTATAGAGAACTGGGGAGAAATGGAATCTCTGTACAGACTTCAGGACACAGTTGTATTCTGTCAGGCCCAGTGTATATTACACCTCAAAGTAACAGGCTGATTCTGGATGGTGTAAAGAGGTGTATAGAGGACTGGGGAGAAATGGAATCTATCTACAGACATCATGACACAGTTGGATTCTGTCCGGCCCTGTGTATTTTACACCTCAAAGTAGCAGGCTGATTCTGGATGGTGTAAAAGAGGTGTATAGAGAATTGGGGAGAAATGGAATCTCTCTACAGACTTCAGGACACAGTTGTATTCTGTCAGGCCCTGTGTATATTATACCTCAAAGTAACAGGCTGATTCTGGATGGTGTAGAAAAAGTGTATAGAGGACTGGAGAGAAATGGAATCTCTCTACAGACTTCAGGACACATCTGTAATCTGTCAGGACCTGTGGATTTTACACTTCAAAGTAACAGGCTGATTCTGCATGGTGTAAAAAAGGTTTATAGAGGACTCGGGAGAAATGAAATCTCTCTACAGACTTCAGGACACAGTTGGATTCTGTCAGGTCCTGTGAATTTTACACCTCACAGTAACAGGCTGATTCTGGATGGTGTAAAAAAGGTGTATGGAGGACTGGGGAGAAATGGAATATCTCTACAAACTTCAGGACACAGTTGTATTGTGTCAGGCCCTGTGTATATTACACCTCCAAGTAACAGGCTGATTCTGGATGGTGTAAAAAAAAGGTGTATAGAGAACTGGGGACAAAATGAATCAATCTACAGACTTAAGGACACAGTTGTATTCTGTCAGGCCCTGTGTATTTTACACCTCAAAGTAACAGGCTGATTATGGATGGTGTAAAAAAGGTTTATAGAGGACTGGGGAGAAATAGAATCTCTCTACAGACTTCAGGACACAGTTGTATTCTGTCAGGCCCCGTGTATTTTACACCTCAAAGTAGCAAGCTGATTCTGGATGGTGTAAAAAGGTTTATAGACGACTGGGGAGAAATGGAATCTCTCTATAGACTTCAGGACACAGTTTGATTCTGTCAGACCCTGTGTATTTTACACCTCAAAGTCACAGGCTGATTCTGGATGGTGTAAAAGAGGTGTATAAAGGACTGGGGAGAAATGGAATCTCTCTACAGACTTCAGGACACAGTTGGATTCTGTCAGGTCCTGTGAATTTTACACCTCAAAGTAACAGGCTGATTCTGTATGGTGTAAAAGAGGTGTATACAGTACTGGTGAGAAATGGAATGTCTCTACAGACTTCAGGACACAGTTCAATTCTGTCAGGCTCTGTGTATTTTACACCTCCAAGTAACAGGCTGATTCTGGATGGTGTAAAAAGGTGTATAGAGGACTGGGGAGAAATGGAATCTCTCTTCAGACTTCAGGACACAGTTGAATTCTGTCAGGCCCTGTGTATATTACACCTAAAAGTAACAGGCTGATTCTGGATGGTGTAAAAAATGGTGTATAGAGAACTGGGGACAAAATGAATCAATCTACAGACTTAAGGACACAGTTGTATTCTGTCAGGCCCTGTGTATTTTACACCTCAAAGTAACAGGCTGATTATGGATGGTGTAAAAAAGGTTTATAGAGGACTGGGGAGAAATGGAATCTCTCTACAGACTTCAGGACACAGTTGTATTCTGTCAGGCCCCGTGTATTTTACACCTCAAAGTAGCAAGCTGATTCTGGATGGTGTAAAAAGTTTTATAGAGGACTGGGGAGAAATGGAATCTCTCTATAGACTTCAGGACACAGTTGGATTCTGTCAGACCCTGTGTATTTTACACCTCAAAGTCACAGGCTGATTCTGGATGGTGTAAAAGAGGTGTATAAAGGACTGGGGAAAAATGGAATCTCTCTACAGACTTCAGGACACAGTTGGATTCTGTCAGGTCCTGTGAATTTTACACCTCAAAGTAACAGGCTGATTCTGTATGGTGTAAAAGAGGTGTATACAGTACTGGTGAGAAATGGAATCTCTCTACAGACTTCAGGACACAGTTCAATTCTGTCAGGCTCTGTGTATTTTACACCTCCAAGTAACAGGCTGATTCTGGATGGTGTAAAAAGGTGTATAGAGGACTGGGGAGAAATGGAATCTCTCTTCAGACTTCAGGACACAGTTGAATTCTGTCAGGCCCTGTGTATATTACACCTCAAAGTAACAGGCTGATACTGGATGGTGTAAAAAAGGTGTATAGCGGACTGGGGACAAAATGAATCAATCTACAGACTTCAGGACACAGTTGGATTATGTCAGGCCCTGTGTATTTTACACCTCAAAGTAACAGGCTGATTCTGAATGGTGTAAAAGAGGTGTATAGAGGACTGGGGAGAAATGGAATCTATCTATAGACTTCAGGACACAGTTGGATTCTGTCAGACCCTGTGTATTTTAAACCTCAAAGTAACAGGCTGATTCTGGATGGTGTAAAAGAGGTGTATAGAGGACTGGGGAGAAATGGAATCTCTCTACAGACTTCAGGACAAAGTTGTATTCTGTCAGGCCCTGTGTATTTTACACCTCAAAGTAACAGGCTGATTCTGGATGGTGTAAAAGAGGTGTATAGAGAATTGGGGAGAAATGGAATATCTCTACTGACTTCAGGACACAGTTGTATTCTGTCAGGCCCTGTGTATATTACACCTCAAAGTAACAGGCTGATTCTGGATGGTGTAGAAAAGGTGTATAGAGGACTGGGGAGAAATGGAATCTCTCTACAGACTTCAGGACACAGCTGTAATCTGTCAGGCCCTGTGTATTTTACACCTCAAAGTAACAGGCTGATTCTGGATGGTGTAAAAGATGTGTATAGAGGACTGGGGAGAAATGGAGTCTATCTACAGACATCATGACACAGTTGTATTCTGTCAGGCCCTGTGTATATTACACCTCAAAGTAACAGGTTGATTCTGGATGGTGTAAAAGAGGTGTATAGAGGACTGGGGAGAAATGGAATCTCTCTATAGACTTCAGGACACAGATGGATTCTTTCAGACCCTCTGTATTTTACACCTCAAAGTAACAGGCTGATTCTGGATGGTGTAAAAGAGGTGTATAAATGACTGGGGAGAAATGGAATCTCTCTACAGACTTCAGGACACAGTTGGATTCTGTCAGGCTCTATTTATTTTACACCTCAAAGTAACAGGCTGATTCTGGATGGTGTAAAAAAGGTGTATAGAGGACTGGGGAGAAATGGAATCTCTCTACAGACTTCAGGACACAGTTGGATTCTGTCAGGCCCTGTGTATTTTACACCTCAAAGTAACAGGCTGATTCTGGATGGTGTAAAAAAGGTGTATAGAGGACTGGGGAGAAATGGAATCTCTCTACAGACTTCAGGACACAGTTGTATTCTGTCAGGTCCTGTGTATTTTACACCTCAAAGTAACAGGCTGATTCTGGATGGTGTAAAAAGGTGTATAGAGGACTGGGGAGAAATGGAATCTCTCTACAGAGTTCAGGACACGGTTGTATTCTGTCAGACCCTGAGTATTTTACACCTCAAAGTAACAGGCTGATCCTGGATGGTGTAAAAAAGGTGTATAGAGGACTGGGGACAAAATGAATCAATCTACAGACTTCAGGACACAGTTGTATTCTGTCAGGCCCTGTGTATTTTACACCTCAAAGTAACAGGCTGATTATGGATGGTGTAAAAAAGGTTGATAGAGGACTGGGGAGAAATGGAATCTCTCTACAGACTTCAGGACACAGTTGTATTCTGTCAGGTCCTGTGTATTTTACACCTCAAAGTAACAGGCTGGTTCTGGATGGTGTAAAAGAGGTGTATATAGGACTGGGGAGAAATGGAATCTCTCTACAGACTTCAGGACACAGTTGTTTTCTGTCAGGCCCTGTGTATTTTACACCTCAAAGTAACAGGCTGATTCTGAATGGTGTAAAAGAGGTGTATAGAGCACTGGGGAGAAATGGAATCTATCTATATACTTCAGGACACAGTTGGATTCTGTTAGACCCTGTGTATTTTACACCTCAAAGTAACAGGCTGATTCTGGATGGTGTAAAAGAGGTGTATAGAGAATTGCGGAGAAATGGAATATCTCTACTGACTTCAGGACACAGTTGTATTCTGTCAGGCCCTGTGTATTTTACACCTCAAAGTAACAGGCTGATCCTGGATGGTGTAATAGAGGTGTATAGAGAACTGTGGAGAAATGGAATCTCTCTACAGACTTCAGGACACAGTTGTATTCTGTCAGGCCCTTTGTATATTACACCTCAAAGTAACAGGCTGATTCTGGATGGTGTAAAAAAGGTGTATAGAGGACTGGGGAGAAATGGAATCTCTCTACAGACTTCAGGACACAGCTGTATTCTGTCAGGCCCTGTTTATTTTACACCTCAAAGTAACAGGCTGATTCTGGATGGTGTAAAAGAGGTGTATAGAGGACTGGGAGAAATGGAATCTATCTACAGACATCATGACACAGTTGTATTCTGTCAGGCGCTGTGTATATTACAACTCAAAGTACCTGGCTGATTCTGGATGGTGTAAAAGAGGTGTATAGAGGACTGGGGAGAAATGGAGTCTCTCTATAGACTTCAGGACACAGTTGGATTCTGTCAGACCCTGTGTATTTTACACCTCAAAGTCACAGGCTGATTCTGGATGGTGTAAAAGAGGTGTATAAAGGACTGGGGAGAAATGGAATCTCTCTACAGACTTCAGGACACAGTTGGATTCTGTCAGGTCCTGTGAATTTTACACCTCAAAATAACAGGCTGATTCTGTATGGTGTAAAAGAGGTGTATACAGTACTGGTGAGAAATGGAATCTCTCTACAGATTTCAGGACACAGTTGTTTTCTGTCAGGCCCTGTGTATTTTACACCTCAAAGTAACAGGCTGATTCTGGATGGTGTAAAAGAGGTGTATAGAGGACTGGGGAGAAATGGAATCTCTCTACAGACTTCAGGACAAAGTTGTATTCTGTCAGGCCCTGTGTATTTTACACCTCAAAGTAACAGGCTGATTCTGGATGGTGTAAAAGAGGTGTATAGAGAATTGGGGAGAAATGGAATATCTCTACTGACTTCAGGACACAGTTGTATTCTGTCAGGCCCTGTGTATATTACACCTCAAAGTAACAGGCTGATTCTGGATGGTGTAGAAAAGGTGTATAGAGGACTGGGGAGAAATGGAATCTCTACAGACTTCAGGACACAGCTGTAATCTGTCAGGCCCTGTGTATTTTACACCTCAAAGTAACAGGCTGATTCTGGATGGTGTAAAAGATGTGTATAGAGGACTGGGGAGAAATGGAGTCTATCTACAGACATCATGACACAGTTGTATTCTGTCAGGCCCTGTGTATATTACACCTCAAAGTAACAGGCTGATTCTGGATGGTGTAAAAGAGGTGTATAGAGGACTGGGGAGAAATGGAATCTCTCTATAGACTTCAGGACACAGATGGATTCTTTCAGACCCTGTGTATTTTACACCTCAAAGTAACAGGCTGATTCTGGATGATGTAAAAGAGGTGTATAAATGACTGGGGAGAAATGGAATCTCTCTACAGACTTCAGGACACAGTTGGATTCTGTCAGGCTCTATTTATTTTACACCTCAAAGTAACAGGCTGATTCTGGATGGTTTAAAAAAGGTGTATTGAGGAGTCGGGAGAAATGGAATCTCTATACAGACTTTAGGACACAGTTGTATTCTGTCAGGCCCTGTGTATTTTACACATCAAAGTAACAGGCTGATTCTGGATGGTTTAAAAAAGGTTTATAGAGGACTTGGGAGAAATGGAATCTCTCTACAGACTTCAGGACACAGTTGGATTCTGTCAGGCCCTGTGAATTTTACACCTCAAAGTAACAGGCTGATTCTGGATGGTGTAAAAGAGGTGTATATAGGACTGGGGAGAAATGGAATCTCTTTACAGACTTCAGGACACAGTTGAATTCTGTCAGGCTCTGTGTATTTTACACCTCAAAGTAACAGGCTGATTCTGGATGGTGTAAAAAAGGTGTATAGAGGACTGGGGAGAAATGGAATCTCTCTACAGACTTCAGGACACAGTTGGATTCTGTCAGGCCCTGTGTATTTTACACCTCAAAGTAACAGGCTGATTCTGGATGGTGTAAAAAAAGGTGTATAGAGGACTGGGGAGAAATGGAATCTCTCTACAGACTTCAGGACACAGTTGTATTCTGTCAGGTCCTGTGTATTTTACACCTCAAAGTAACAGGCTGATTCTGGATGGTGTAAAAAGGTGTATAGAGGACTGGGGAGAAATGGAATCTCTCTACAGAGTTCAGGACACGGTTGTATTCTGTCAGACCCTGTGTATTTTACACCTCAAAGTAACAGGCTGATACTGGATGGTGTAAAAAAGGTGTATAGAGGACTGGGGACAAAATGAATCAATCTACAGACTTCAGGACACAGTTGTATTCTGTCAGGCCCTGTGTATTTTACACCTCAAAGTAACAGGCTGATTATGGATGGTGTAAAAAAGGTTGATAGAGGACTGGGGAGAAATGGAATCTCTCTACAGACTTCAGGACACAGTTGTATTCTGTCAGGCCCTGTGTATATTACATCTCAAAGTAACAGGCTGATACTGGATGGTGTAAAAAAGGTGTATAGCGGACTGGGGACAAAATGAATCAATCTACAGACTTCAGGACACATTTGGATTATGTCAAGCCCTGTGTATTTTACACCTCAAAGTAACAGGCTGATTCTGGATGGTGTAAAAGAGGTGTGTAGAGAACTGGGGAGAAATGGAATCTCTGTACAGACTTCAGGACACAGTTGTATTCTGTCAGGCCCAGTGTATATTACACCTCAAAGTAACAGGCTGAATCTGGATGGTGTAAAAGAGGTGTATAGAGGACTGGGAGAAATGGAATCTATCTACAGACATCATGACACAGTTGTATTCTGTCAGGCGCTGTGTATATTACAACTCAAAGTACCTGGCTGATTCTGGATGGTGTAAAAGAGGTGTATAGAGGACTGGGGAGAAATGGAATCTCTCTATAGACTTCAGGACACAGTTGGATTCTGTCAGACCCTGTGTATTTTACACCTCAAAGTCACAGGCTGATTCTGGATGGTGTAAAAGAGGTGTATAAAGGACTGGGGAGAAATGGAATCTCTCTACAGACTTCAGGACACAGTTGGATTCTGTCAGGTCCTGTGAATTTTACACCTCAAAGTAACAGGCTGATTCTGTATGGTGTAAAAGAGGTGTATACTGTACTGGTGAGAAATGGAATCTCTCTACAGATTTCAGGACACAGTTGTTTTCTGTCAGGCCCTGTGTATTTTACACCTCAAAGTAACAGGCTGATTCTGAATGGTGTAAAAGAGGTGTATAGAGGACTGGGGAGAAATGGAATCTATCTATAGACTTCAGGACACAGTTGGATTCTGTCAGACCCTGTGTATTTTAAACCTCAAAGTAACAGGCTGATTCTGGATGGTGTAAAAGAGGTGTATAGAGGACTGGGGAGAAATGGAATCTCTCTACAGACTTCAGGACAAAGTTGTATTCTGTCAGGCCCTGTGTATTTTACACCTCAAAGTAACAGGCTGATTCTGGATGGTGTAAAAGAGGTGTATAGAGAATTGGGGAGAAATGGAATATCTCTACTGACTTCAGGACACAGTTGTATTCTGTCAGGACCTGTGTATATTACACCTCAAAGTAACAGGCTGATTCTGGATGGTGTAGAAAAGGTGTATAGAGGACTGGGGAGAAATGGAATCTCTACAGACTTCAGGACACAGCTGTAATCTGTCAGGCCCTGTGTATTTTACACCTCAAAGTAACAGGCTGATTCTGGATGGTGTAAAAGATGTGTATAGAGGACTGGGGAGAAATGGAGTCTATCTACAGACATCATGACACAGTTGTATTCTGTCAGGCCCTGTGTATATTACACCTCAAAGTAACAGGCTGATTCTGGATGGTGTAAAAGAGGTGTATAGAGGACTGGGGAGAAATGGAATCTCTCTATAGACTTCAGGACACAGATGGATTCTTTCAGACCCTGTGTATTTTACACCTCAAAGTAACAGGCTGATTCTGGATGATGTAAAAGAGGTGTATAAATGACTGGGGAGAAATGGAATCTCTCTACAGACTTCAGGACACAGTTGGATTCTGTCAGGCTCTATTTATTTTACACCTCAAAGTAACAGGCTGATTCTGGATGGTTTAAAAAAGGTGTATTGAGGAGTCGGGAGAAATGGAATCTCTCTACAGACTTTAGGACACAGTTGTATTCTGTCAGGCCCTGTGTATTTTACACATCAAAGTAACAGGCTGATTCTGGATGGTTTAAAAAAGGTTTATAGAGGACTTGGGAGAAATGGAATCTCTCTACAGACTTCAGGACACAGTTGGATTCTGTCAGGCCCTGTGAATTTTACACCTCAAAGTAACAGGCTGATTCTGGATGGTGTAAAAGAGGTGTATATAGGACTGGGGAGAAATGGAATCTCTTTACAGACTTCAGGACACAGTTGAATTCTGTCAGGCTCTGTGTATTTTACACCTCAAAGTAACAGGCTGATTCTGGATGGTGTAAAAAAGGTGTATAGAGGACTGGGGAGAAATGGAATCTCTCTACAGACTTCAGGACACAGTTGGATTCTGTCAGGCCCTGTGTATTTTACACCTCAAAGTAACAGGCTGATTCTGGATGGTGTAAAAAAGGTGTATAGAGGACTGGGGAGAAATGGAATCTCTCTACAGACTTCAGGACACAGTTGTATTCTGTCAGGTCCTGTGTATTTTACACCTCAAAGTAACAGGCTGATTCTGGATGGTGTAAAAAGGAGTATAGAGGACTGGGGAGAAATGGAATCTCTCTACAGAGTTCAGGACACGGTTGTATTCTGTCAGACCCTGTGTATTTTACACCTCAAAGTAACAGGCTGATACTGGATGGTGTAAAAAAGGTGTATAGAGGACTGGGGACAAAATGAATCAATCTACAGACTTCAGGACACAGTTGTATTCTGTCAGGCCCTGTGTATTTTACACCTCAAAGTAACAGGCTGATTATGGATGGTGTAAAAAAGGTTGATAGAGGACTGGGGAGAAATGGAATCTCTCTACAGACTTCAGGACACAGTTGTATTCTGTCAGGTCCTGTGTATTTTACACCTCAAAGTAACAGGCTGATTCTGGATGGTGTAAAAGAGGTGTATATAGGACTGGGGAGAAATGGAATCTCTCTACAGACTTCAGGACACAGTTGTTTTCTGTCAGGCCCTGTGTATTTTACACCTCAAAGTAACAGGCTGATTCTGAATGGTGTAAAAGAGGTGTATAGAGGACTGGGGAGAAATGGAATCTATCTATATACTTCAGGACACAGTTGGATTCTGTTAGACCCTGTGTATTTTACACCTCAAAGTAACAGGCTGATTCTGGATGGTGTAAAAGAGGTGTATAGAGGACTGGGGAGAAATGGAATATCTCTACAGACTTCAGGACACAGTTGTATTCTGTATGGCCCTGTGTATATTACACCTCAAAGTAACAGACTGATTCTGGATGGTGTAGAAAAGGTGTATAGAGGACTGGGGTGAAATGGAATCTCTCTACAGACTTAAGGACACAGCTGTATTCTGTCAGGCCCTGTGTATTTTACACCTCAAAGTAACAGGCTGATTCTGGATGGTGTAAAAGAGGTGTATAGAGGACTGGGGAGAAATGGAATCTATCTACAGACATCATGACACAGTTGGATTCTGTCCGGCCCTGTGTATTTTACACCTCAAAGTAGCAGGCTGATTCTGGATGGTGTAAAAGAGGTGTATAGAGAATTGGGGAGAAATGGAATCTCTCTACAGACTTCAGGACACAGTTGGATTCTGTCAGGTCCTGTGAATTTTACACCTCAAAGTAACAGGCTGATTCTGGATGGTGTAAAAAAGGTGTATGGAGGACTGGGGAGAAATGGAATATCTCTACAAACTTCAGGACACAGTTGTATTGTGTCAGGCCCTGTGTATATTACACCTCCAAGTAACAGGCTGATTCTGGATGGTGTAAAAAGGTGAATAGAGGACTGGGGAGAAATGGAATCTCTCTACAGACTTCAGGACACAGTTGAATTCTGTCAGTCCCTGTGTATATTACACCTAAAAGTAACAGGCTGATTCTGGATGGTGTAAAAAAAGGTGTATAGAGAACTGGGGACAAAATGAATCAATCTACAGACTTAAGGACACAGTTGTATTCTGTCAGGCCCTGTGTATTTTACACCTCAAAGTAACAGGCTGATTATGGATGGTGTAAAAAAGGTTTATAGAGGACTGGGGAAAAATGGAATCTCTCTACAGACTTCAGGACACAGTTGTATTCTGTCAGGCCCTGTGTATATTACATCTCAAAGTAACAGGCTGATACTGGATGGTGTAAAAAAGGTGTATAGCGGACTGGGGACAAAATGAATCAATCTACAGACTTCAGGACACATTTGGATTATGTCAAGCCCTGTGTATTTTACACCTCAAAGTAACAGGCTGATTCTGGATGGTGTAAAAGAGGTGTGTAGAGAACTGGGGAGAAATGGAATCTCTGTACAGACTTCAGGACACAGTTGTATTCTGTCAGGCCCAGTGTATATTACACCTCAAAGTAACAGGCTGATTCTGGATGGTGTAAAGAGGTGTATAGAGGACTGGGGAGAAATGGAATCTATCTACAGACATCATGACACAGTTGGATTCTGTCCGGCCCTGTGTATTTTACACCTCAAAGTAGCAGGCTGATTCTGGATGGTGTAAAAGAGGTGTATAGAGAATTGGGGAGAAATGGAATCTCTCTACAGACTTCAGGACACAGTTGTATTCTGTCAGGCCCTGTGTATATTATACCTCAAAGTAACAGGCTGATTCTGGATGGTGTAGAAAAGGTGTATAGAGGACTGGGGAGAAATGGAATCTCTCTACAGACTTCAGGACACATCTGTAATCTGTCAGGACCTGTGGATTTTACACTTCAAAGTAACAGGCTGATTCTGCATGGTGTAAAAAAGGTTTATAGAGGACTCGGGAGAAATGAAATCTCTCTACAGACTTCAGGACACAGTTGGATTCTGTCAGGTCCTGTGAATTTTACACCTCAAAGTAACAGGCTGATTCTGGATGGTGTAAAAAAGGTGTATGGAGGACTGGGGAGAAATGGAATATCTCTACAAACTTCAGGACACAGTTGTATTGTGTCAGGCCCTGTGTATATTACACCTCCAAGTAACAGGCTGATTCTGGATGGTGTAAAAAAGGTGTATAGAGAACTGGGGACAAAATGAATCAATCTACAGACTTAAGGACACAGTTGTATTCTGTCAGGCCCTGTGTATTTTACACCTCAAAGTAACAGGCTGATTATGGATGGTGTAAAAAAGGTTTATAGAGGACTGGGGAGAAATAGAATCTCTCTACAGACTTCAGGACACAGTTGGATTCTGTCAGACCCTGTGTATTTTACACCTCAAAGTCACAGGCTGATTCTGGATGGTGTAAAAGAGGTGTATAAAGGACTGGGGAGAAATGGAATCTCTCTGCAGACTTCAGGACACAGTTGGATTCTGTCAGGTCCTGTGAATTTTACACCTCAAAGTAACAGGCTGATTCTGTATGGTGTAAAAGAGGTGTATACAGTACTGGTGAGAAATGGAATCTCTCTACAGACTTCAGGACACAGTTCAATTCTGTCAGGCTCCGTGTATTTTACACCTCCAAGTAACAGGCTGATTCTGGATGGTGTAAAAAGGTGTATAGAGGACTGGGGAGAAATGGAATCGCTACAGACTTCAGGACACAGCTGTAATCTGTCAGGCCCTGTGTATTTTACACCTCAAAGTAACAGGCTGATTCTGGATGGTGTAAAAGATGTGTATAGAGGACTGGGGAGAAATGGAGTCTATCTACAGACATCATGACACAGTTGTATTCTGTCAGGCCCTGTGTATATTACACCTCAAAGTAACAGGCTGATTCTGGATGGTGTAAAAGAGGTGTATAGAGGACTGGGGAGAAATGGAATCTCTCTATAGACTTCAGGACACAGTTGGATTCTGTCAGACCCTGTGTATTTTAAACCTCAAAGTAACAGGCTGATTCTGGATGGTGTAAAAAGGTGTATAGAGGACTGGGGAGAAATGGAATCTCTCTACAGACTTCAGGACAAAGTTGTATTCTGTCAGGCCCTGTGTATTTTACACCTCAAAGTAACAGGCTGATTCTGGATGGTGTAAAAGAGGTGTATAGAGAATTGGGGAGAAATGGAATATCTCTACTGACTTCAGGACACAGTTGTATTCTGTCAGGCCCTGTGTATATTACACCTCAAAGTAACAGGCTGATTCTGGATGGTGTAGAAAAGGTGTATAGAGGACTGGGGAGAAATGGAATCTCTCTACAGACTTCAGGACACAGCTGTAATCTGTCAGGCCCTGTGTATTTTACACCTCAAAGTAACAGGCTGATTCTGGATGGTGTAAAAGATGTGTATATAGGACTGGGGAGAAATGGAGTCTATCTACAGACATCATGACACAGTTGTATTCTGTCAGGCCCTGTGTATATTACACCTCAAAGTAACAGGCTGATTCTGGATGGTGTAAAAGAGGTGTATAGAGGACTGGGGAGAAATGGAATCTCTCTATAGACTTCAGGACACAGATGGATTCTTTCAGACCCTGTGTATTTTACACCTCAAAGTAACAGGCTGATTCTGGATGGTGTAAAAGAGGTGTATAAATGAATGGGGAGAAATGGAATCTCTCTACAGACTTCAGGACACAGTTGGATTCTGTCAGGCTCTATTTATTTTACACCTCAAAGTAACAGGCTGATTCTGGATGGTTTAAAAAAGGTGTATTGAGGAGTCGGGAGAAATGGAATCTCTCTACAGACTTTAGGACACAGTTGTATTCTGTCAGGCCCTGTGTATTTTACACCTCAAAGTAACAGGCTGATTCTGGATGGTTTAAAAAAGGTTTATAGAGGACTTGGGAGAAATGGAATCTCTCTACAGACTTCAGGACACAGTTGGATTCTGTCAGGCCCTGTGAATTTTACACCTCAAAGTAACAGGCTGATTCTGGATGGTGTAAAAGAGGTGTATATAGGACTGGGGAGAAATGGAATCTCTTTACAGACTTCAGGACACAGTTGAATTCTGTCAGGCTCTGTGTATTTTACACCTCAAAGTAACAGGCTGATTCTGGATGGTGTAAAAAAGGTGTATAGAGGACTGGGGAGAAATGGAATCTCTCTACAGACTTCAGGACACAGTTGGATTCTGTCAGGCCCTGTGTATTTTACACCTCAAAGTAACAAGCTGATTCTGGATGGTGTAAAAAAGGTGTATAGAGGACTGGGGAGAAATGGAATCTCTCTACAGACTTCAGGACACAGTTGTATTCTGTCAGGTCCTGTGTATTTTACACCTCAAAGTAACAGGCTGATTCTGGATGGTGTAAAAAGGTGTATAGAGGACTGGGGAGAAATGGAATCTCTCTACAGAGTTCAGGACACGGTTGTATTCTGTCAGACCCTGTGTATTTTACACCTCAAAGTAACAGGCTGATCCTGGATGGTGTAAAAAAGGTGTATAGAGGACTGGGGACAAAATGAATCAATCTACAGACTTCAGGACACAGTTGTATTCTGTCAGGCCCTGTGTATTTTACACCTCAAAGTAACAGGCTGATTATGGATGGTGTAAAAAAGGTTGATAGAGGACTGGGGAGAAATGGAATCTCTCTACAGACTTCAGGACACAGTTGTATTCTGTCAGGTCCTGTGTATTTTACACCTCAAAGTAACAGGCTGATTCTGGATGGTGTAAAAGAGGTGTATATAGGACTGGGGAGAAATGGAATCTCTCTACAGACTTCAGGACACAGTTGTTTTCTGTCAGGCCCTGTGTATTTTACACCTCAAAGTAACAGGCTGATTCTGAATGGTGCAAAAGAGGTGTATAGAGCACTGGGGAGAAATGGAATCTATCTATATACTTCAGGACACAGTTGGATTCTGTTAGACCCTGTGTATTTTACACCTCAAAGTAACAGGCTGATTCTGGATGGTGTAAAAGAGGTGTATAGAGAATTGGGGAGAAATGGAATATCTCTACTGACTTCAGGACACAGTTGTATTCTGTCAGGCCCTGTGTATATTACACCTCAAAGTAACAGGCTGATTCTGGATGGTGTAGAAAAGGTGTATAGAGGACTGGGGAGAAATGGAATCTCTCTACAGACTTCAGGACACAGCTATATTCTGTCAGGCCCTGTGTATTTTACACCTCAAAGTAACAGGCTGATTCTGGATGGTGTAAAAGAGGTGTATAGAGGACTGGGGAGAAATGGAATCTATCTACAGACATCATGACACAGTTGGATTCTGTCAGGCCCTGTCTATTTTACACCTCAAAGTAACAGGCTGATTCTGGATGGTGTAATAGAGGTGTATAGAGAACTGTGGAGAAATGGAATCTCTCTACAGACTTCAGGACACAGTTGTATTCTGTCAGGCCCTTTGTATATTACACCTCAAAGTAACAGGCTGATTCTGGATGGTGTAAAAAGGTGTATATAGGACGGGGGAGAAATGGAATCTCTCTACAGACTTCAGGACACAGTTGTATTCTGTCAGACCCTGTGTATTTTACACCTCAAAGTAACAGGCTGATACTGGATGGTGTAAAAAAGGTGTATAGAGGACTGGGGACAAAATGAATCAATCTACAGACTTCAGGACACAGTTGTATTCTGTCAGTCCCTGTGTATTTTACACCTCAAAGTAACAGGCTGATTATGGATGGTGTAAAAAAGGTTGATAGAGGACTGGGGAGAAATGGAATCTCTCTACAGACTTCAGGACACAGTTGTATTCTGTCAGGTCCTGTGTATTTTACACCTCAAAGTAACAGGCTGATTCTGGATGGTGTAAAAGACGTGTATATAGGACTGGGGAGAAATGGAATCTCTCTACAGACTTCAGGACACAGTTGTTTTCTGTCAGGCCCTGTGTATTTTACACCTCAAAGTAACAGGCTGATTCTGAATGGTGTAAAAGAGGTGTATAGAGGACTGGGGAGAAATGGAATCTATCTATATACTTCAGGACACAGTTGGATTCTGTTAGACCCTGTGTATTTTACACCTCAAAGTAACAGGCTGATTCTGGATGGTGTAAAAGAGGTGTATAGAGGACTGGGGAGAAATGGAATCTCTCTACAGACTTCAGTACACAGTTGTATTGTGTCAGGCCCTGTGTATATTACACCTCCAAGTAACAGGCTGATTTTGAATGGTGTAGAAAAGGTGTATAGAGGACTGGAGAGAAATGGAATATCTCTACAGACTTCAGGACACAGTTGTATTCTGTATGGCCCTGTGTATATTACACCTCAAAGTAACAGGCTGATTCTGGATGGTGTAGAAAAGGTGTATAGAGGACTGGGGTGAAATGGAATCTCTCTACAGACTTAAGAACACAGCTGTATTCTGTCAGGCCCTTTGTATTTTACACCTCAAAGTAACAGGCTGATTCTGGATGGTGTAAAAGAGGTGTATAGAGGACTGGGGAGAAATGGAATCTATCTACAGACATCATGACACAGTTGGATTCTGTCCGGCCCTGTGTATTTTACACCTCAAAGTAGCAGGCTGATTCTGGATGGTGTAAAAGAGGTGTATAGAGAATTGGGGAGAAATGGAATCTCTCTACAGACTTCAGGACACAGTTGGATTCTGTCAGGTCCTGTGAATTTTACACCTCAAAGTAACAGGCTGATTCTGGATGGTGTAAAAAAGGTGTATGGAGGACTGGGGAGAAATGGAATATCTCTACAAACTTCAGGACACAGTTGTATTGTGTCAGGCCCTGTGTATATTACACCTCCAAGTAACAGGCTGATTCTGGATGGTGTAAAAAGGTGAATAGAGGACTGGGGAGAAATGGAATCTCTCTACAGACTTCAGGACACAGTTGAATTCTGTCAGGCCCTGTGTATATTACACCTAAAAGTAACAGGCTGATTCTGGATGGTGTAAAAAAAGGTGTATAGAGAACTGGGGACAAAATGAATCAATCTACAGACTTAAGGACACAGTTGCATTCTGTCAGGCCCTGTGTATTTTACACCTCAAAGTAACAGGCTGATTATGGATGGTGTAAAAAAGGTTTATAGAGGACTGGGGAGAAATGGAATCTCTCTACAGACTTCAGGACACAGTTGTATTCTGTCAGGCCCTGTGTATATTACATCTCAAAGTAACAGGCTGATACTGGATGGTGTAAAAAAGGTGTATAGCGGACTGGGGACAAAATGAATCAATCTACAGACTTCAGGACACATTTGGATTATGTCAAGCCCTGTGTATTTTACACCTCAAAGTAACAGGCTGATTCTGGATGGTGTAAAAGAGGTGTGTAGAGAACTGGGGAGAAATGGAATCTCTGTACAGACTTCAGGACACAGTTGTATTCTGTCAGGCCCAGTGTATATTACACCTCAAAGTAACAGGCTGATTCTGGATGGTGTAAAGAGGTGTATAGAGGACTGGGGAGAAATGGAATCTATCTACAGACATCATGACACAGTTGGATTCTGTCCGGCCCTGTGTATTTTACACCTCAAAGTAGCAGGCTGATTCTGGATGGTGTAAAAGAGGTGTATAGAGAATTGGGGAGAAATGGAATCTCTCTACAGACTTCAGGACACAGTTGTATTCTGTCAGGCCCTGTGTATATTATACCTCAAAGTAACAGGCTGATTCTGGATGGTGTAGAAAAGGTGTATAGAGGACTGGGGAGAAATGGAATCTCTCTACAGACTTCAGGACACATCTGTAATCTGTCAGGACCTGTGGATTTTACACTTCAAAGTAACAGGCTGATTCTGCATGGTGTAAAAAAGGTTTATAGAGGACTCGGGAGAAATGAAATCTCTCTACAGACTTCAGGACACAGTTGGATTCTGTCAGGTCCTGTGAATTTTACACCTCAAAGTAACAGGCTGATTCTGGATGGTGTAAAAAAGGTGTATGGAGGACTGGGGAGAAATGGAATATCTCTACAAACTTCAGGACACAGTTGTATTGTGTCAGGCCCTGTGTATATTACACCTCCAAGTAACAGGCTGATTCTGGATGGTGTAAAAAAGGTGTATAGAGAACTGGGGACAAAATGAATCAATCTACAGACTTAAGGACACAGTTGTATTCTGTCAGGCCCTGTGTATTTTACACCTCAAAGTAACAGGCTGATTATGGATGGTGTAAAAAAGGTTTATAGAGGACTGGGGAGAAATAGAATCTCTCCACAGACTTCAGGACACAGTTGGATTCTGTCAGACCCTGTGTATTTTACACCTCAAAGTCACAGGCTGATTCTGGATGGTGTAAAAGAGGTGTATAAAGGACTGGGGAGAAATGGAATCTCTCTGCAGACTTCAGGACACAGTTGGATTCTGTCAGGTCCTGTGAATTTTACACCTCAAAGTAACAGGCTGATTCTGTATGGTGTAAAAGAGGTGTATACAGTACTGGTGAGAAATGGAATCTCTCTACAGACTTCAGGACACAGTTCAATTCTGTCAGGCTCTGTGTATTTTACACCTCCAAGTAACAGGCTGATTCTGGATGGTGTAAAAAGGTGTATAGAGGACTGGGGAGAAATGGAATCTCTCTTCAGACTTCAGGACACAGTTGAATTCTGTCAGGCCCTGTGTATATTACACCTAAAAGTAACAGGCTGATTCTGGATGGTGTAAAAAAGGTGTATAGAGAACTGGGGACAAAATGAATCAATCTACAGACTTAAGGACACAGTTGTATTCTGTCAGGCCCTGTGTATTTTACACCTCAAAGTAACAGGCTGATTATGGATGGTGTAAAAAAGGTTTATAGAGGACTGGGGAGAAATGGAATCTCTCTACAGACTTCAGGACACAGCTGTATTCTGTCAGGCCCCGTGTATTTTACACCTCAAAGTAGCAAGCTGATTCTGGATGGTGTAAAAAGGTTTATAGAGGACTGGGGAGAAATGGAATCTCTCTATAGACTTCAGGACACAGTTGGATTCTGTCAGACCCTGTGTATTTTACACCTCAAAGTCACAGGCTGATTCTGGATGGTGTAAAAGAGGTGTATAAAGGACTGGGGAGAAATGGAATCTCTCTACATACTTCAGGACACAGTTGGATTCTGTCAGGTCCTCTGAATTTTACACCTCAAAATAACAGGATGATTCTGTATGGTGTAAAAGAGGTGTATACAGTACTGGTGAGAAATGGAATCTCTCTACAGTCTTCAGGACACAGTTCAATTCTGTCAGGCTCTGTGTATTTTACACCTCCAAGTAACAGGCTGATTCTGGATGGTGTAAAAAGGTGTATAGAGGACTGGGGAGAAATGGAATCTCTCTTCAGACTTCAGGAAACAGTTGAATTCTGTCTGGCCCTGTGTATATTACACCTCAAAGTAACAGGCTGATACTGGATGGTGTAAAAAAGGTGTATAGCGGACTGGGGACAAAATGAATCAATCTACAGACTTCAGGACACAGTTGGATTATGTCAGGCCCTGTGTATTTTACACCTCAAAGTAACAGGCTGATTCTGGATGGTGTAAAAGAGGTGTATAGAGAACTGGGGAGAAATGGAATCTCTCTACAGACTTCAGGACACAGTTGTATTCTGTCAGGCCCTGTGTATATTACACCTCAAAGTAACAGGCTGATTCTGGATGGTGTAAAAAAGGTGTATAGACGACTGGGGAGAAATGGAATCTCTCTACAGACTTCAGGACACAGCTGTATTCTGTCAGGCCCTGTGTATTTTACACCTCAAAGTACCTGGCTGATTCTGGATGGTGTAAAAGAGGTGTATAGAAGAATGGGGAGAAATGGAATCTCTCTATAGACTTCAGGACACAGTTGGATTCTGTCAGACCCTGTGTATTTTACACCTCAAAGTCACAGGCTGATTCTGGATGGTGTAAAAGAGGTGTATAAAGGACTGGGGAGAAATGGAATCTCTCTACAGACTTCAGGACACAGTTGGATTCTGTCAGGTCCTGTGAATTTTACACCTCAAAGTAACAGGCTGATTCTGTATGGTGTAAAAGAGGTGTATACAGTACTGGTGAGAAATGGAATCTCTCTACAGACTTCAGGACACAGTTCAATTCTGTCAGGCTCTGTGTATTTTACACCTCCAAGTAACAGGCTGATTCTGGATGGTGTAAAAAGGTTTATAGAGGACTGGGGAGAAATGGAATCTCTCTACAGATTTCAGGACACAGTTGTTTTCTGTCAGGCCCTGTGTATTTTACACCTCAAAGTAACAGGCTGATTCTGAATGGTGTAAAAGAGGTGTATAGAGGACTGGGGAGAAATGGAATCTATCTATAGACTTCAGGACACAGTTGGATTCTGTCAGACCCTGTGTATTTTAAACCTCAAAGTAACAGGCTGATTCTGGATGGTGTAAAAGAGGTGTATAGAGGACTGGGGAGAAATGGAATCTCTCTACAGACTTCAGGACAAAGTTGTATTCTGTCAGGCCCTGTGTATTTTACACCTCAAAGTAACAGGCTGATTCTGGATGGTGTAGAAAAGGTGTATAGAGGACTGGGGAGAAATGGAATCTCTCTACAGACTTCAGGACACAGCTGTAATCTGTCAGGCCCTGTGTATTTTACACCTCAAAGTAACAGGCTGATTCTGGATGGTATAAAAGATGTGTATAGAGGACTGGGGAGAAATGGAGTCTATCTACAGACATCATGACACAGTTGTATTCTGTCAGGCCCTGTGTATATTACACCTCAAAGTAACAGGCTGATTCTGGATGGTGTAAAAGAGGTGTATAGAGGACTGGGGAGAAATGGAATCTCTCTATAGACTTCAGGACACAGATGGATTCTTTCAGACCCTGTGTATTTTACACCTCAAAGTAACAGGCTGATTCTGGATGGTGTAAAAGAGGTGTATAAATGACTGGGGAGAAATGGAATCTCTCTACAGACTTCAGGACACAGTTGGATTCTGTCAGGCTCTATTTATTTTACACCTCAAAGTAACAGGCTGATTCTGGATGGTTTAAAAAAGGTTTACAGAGGACTTGGGAGAAATGGAATCTCTCTACAGACTTCAGGACACAGTTGGATTCTGTCAGGCCCTGTGAATTTTACACCTCAAAGTAACAGGCTGATTCTGGATGGTGTAAAAGAGGTGTATATAGGACTGGGGAGAAATGAAATCTCTTTACAGACTTCAGGACACAGTTGAATTCTGTCAGGCTCTGTGTATTTTACACCTCAAAGTAACAGGCTGATTCTGGATGGTGTAAAAAAGGTGTATAGAGGACTGGGGAGAAATGGAATCTCTCTACAGACTTCAGGACACAGTAGGATTCTGTCAGACCCTGTGTATTTTACACCTCAAAGTCACAGGCTGATTCTGGATGGTTTAAAAGAGGTGTATAAAGGACTGGGGAGAAATGGAATCTCTCTACAGACTTCAGGACACAGTTGGATTCTGTCAGGTCCTGTGAATTTTACACCTCAAAGTAACAGGCTGATTCTGTATGGTGTAAAAGAGGTGTATACAGTACTGGTGAGAAATGGAATCTCTCTACAGACTTCAGGACACAGTTCAATTCTGTCAGGCTCTGTGTATTTTACACCTCCAAGTAACAGGCTGATTCTGGATGGTGTAAAAAGGTGTATAGAGGACTGGGGAGAAATGGAATCTCTCTACAGAGTTCAGGACACGGTTGTATTCTGTCAGACCCTGTGTATTTTACACCTCAAAGTAACAGGCTGATCCTGGATGGTGTAAAAAAGGTGTATAGAGGACTGGGGACAAAATGAATCAATCTACAGACTTCAGGACACAGTTGTATTCTGTCAGGCCCTGTGTATTTTACACCTCAAAGTAACAGGCTGATTATGGATGGTGTAAAAAAGGTTGATAGAGGACTGGGGAGAAATGGAATCTCTCTACAGACTTCAGGACACAGTTGTATTCTGTCAGGTCCTGTGTATTTTACACCTCAAAGTAACAGGCTGATTCTGGATGGTGTAAAAGAGGTGTATATAGGACTGGGGAGAAATGGAATCTCTCTACAGACTTCAGGACACAGTTGTTTTCTGTCAGGCCCTGTGTATTTTACACCTCAAAGTAACAGGCTGATTCTGAATGGTGTAAAAGAGGTGTATAGAGGACTGGGGAGAAATGGAATCTATCTATATACTTCAGGACACAGTTGGATTCTGTTAGACCCTGTGTATTTTACACCTCAAAGTAACAGGCTGATTCTGGATGGTGTAAAAGAGGTGTATAGAGGACTGGGGAGAAATGGAATCTCTCTACTGACTTCAGGACACAGTTGTATTCTGTCAGGCCCTGTGTATTTTACACCTCAAAGTAACAGGCTGATTCTGGATGGTGTAAAAGAGGTGTATAGAGAATTGGGGAGAAATGGAATATCTCTACTGACTTCAGGACACAGTTGTATTCTGTCAGGCCCTGTGTATATTACACCTCAAAGTAACAGGCTGATTCTGGATGGTGTAGAAAAGGTGTATAGAGGACTGGGGAGAAATGGAATCTCTCTACAGACTTCAGGACACAGCTATATTCTGTCAGACCCTGTGTATTTTACACCTCAAAGTAACAGGCTGATTCTGGATGGTGTAAAAGAGGTGTATAGAGGACTGGGGAGAAATGGAATCTATCTACAGACTTCATGACACAGTTGGATTCTGTCAGGCCCTGTGTATTTTACACCTCAAAGTAACAGGCTGATTCTGGATGGTGTAATAGAGGTGTATAGAGAACTGGGGAGAAATGGAATCTCTCTACAGAGTTCAGGACACAGTTGTATTCTGTCAGGCCCTGTGTATATTACACCTCAAAGTAGCAGGCTGATTCTGGATGGTGTAAAAAAGGTGTATAGAGGACTGGGGAGAAATGGAATCTCTCTACAGACTTCAGGACACAGCTGTATTCTGTCAGGCCCTGTGTATTTTACACCTCAAAGTAACAGGCTGAATCTGGATGGTGTAAAAGAGGTGTATAGAGGACTGGGAGAAATGGAATCTATCTACAGATATCATGACACAGTTGTATTCTGTCAGGCGCTGTGTATATTACAACTCAAAGTACCTGGCTGATTCTGGATGGTGTAAAAGAGGTGTATAGAGGACTGGGGAGAAATGGAATCTCTCTATAGACTTCAGGACACAGTTGTATTCTGTCAGACCCTGTGTATTTTACACCTCAAAGTCACAGGCTGATTCTGGATGGTGTAAAAGAGGTGTATAAAGGACTGGGGAGAAATGGAATCTCTCTACAGACTTCAGGACACAGTTGGATTCTGTCAGGTCCTGTGAATTTTACACCTCAAAGTAACAGGCTGATTCTGTATGGTGTAAAAGAGGTGTATACAGTACTGGTGAGAAATGGAATCTCTCTACAGACTTCAGGACACAGTTCAATTCTGTCAGGCTCTGTGTATTTTACACCTCCAAGTAACACCCTGATTCTGGATGGTGTAAAAAGGTTTATAGAGGACTGGGGAGAAATGGAATCTCTCTACAGATTTCAGGACACAGTTGTTTTCTGTCAGGCCCTGTGTATTTTACACCTCAAAGTAACAGGCTGATTCTGAATGGTGTAAAAGAGGTGTATAGAGGACTGGGGAGAAATGGAATCTATCTATAGACTTCAGGACACAGTTGGATTCTGTCAGACCCTGTGTATTTTAAACCTCAAAGTAACAGGCTGATTCTGGATGGTGTAAAAGAGGTGTATAGAGGACTGGGGAGAAATGGAATCTCTCTACAGACTTCAGGACAAAGTTGTATTCTGTCAGGCCCTGTGTATTTTACACCTCAAAGTAACAGGCTGATTCTGGATGGTGTAAAAGAGGTGTATAGAGAATTGGGGAGAAATGGAATCTCTCTACAGACTTCAGGACACAGTTGAATTCTGTCAGGCCCTGTGTATATTACACCTCAAAGTAACAGGCTTATTCTGGATGGTGTAGAAAAGGTGTATAGAGGACTGGGGAGAAATGGAATCTCTCTACAGACTTCAGGACACAGCTATATTCTGTCAGGCCCTGTGTATTTTACACCTCAAAGTAACAGGCTGATTCTGGATGGTGTAAAAGAGGTGTATAGAGGACTGGGGAGAAATGGAATCTATCTACAGACATCATGACACAGAGAAAACGCATGAAGGGTTGCCGTCACGTGGCGGGATGGCTTCTACATTATTTTGATCAAAATTATGTTAACTAAATACCCTTATTATTACTATTATTACTACCTTCATGCAATTTTTGCAATATATTTTTTCACTTTTTTATTCCAGGATATTTGTTTTGTGTTTTGCTTTTGGTTTTCTCTGTGTAAAGGTCATGTGTTCATATGCAATTACATTTTGCATGCACATTAATTTACTTTTTCTGCTCAGACCCAGTTTCTCATTTGTTTCATTGTGCATTCTGTGCATATAAGGGTGTGACCACCCTGTTTCTGAGTTGGAAAATCCATCCTGTCTGGCCTATACTATTACTGGTGGTTCAGTCCCTCTGTCCTTGTTCACATTTACGTCATTTGACAAGTGGAAAGGTTTTAAATACAAGAGTTAGGACTGTCCCACAAGGGTTGCCGTGACGTGGCGGGATGGCTTCTACATTATTTTGATCAAAATTATGTTAACTAAATACCCTTATTATTACTATTATTACTACCCTCATGCAATTTTTGCAATATATTTTTTCACTTTTTTATTCCAGGATATTTGTTTTGTGTTTTGCTTTTGGTTTTCTCTGTGTAAAGGTCATGTGTTCATATGCAATTACATTTTGCATGCACATTAATTTACTTTTTCTGCTTAGACCCAGTTTTTCATTTGTTTCATTGTGCATTCTGTGCATATAAGGGTGTGACCACCCTGTTTCTGAGTTGGAAAATCCATCCTGTCTGGCCTATACTATTACTGGTGGTTCAGTCCCTCTGTCCTTGTTCACATTTACGTCATTTGACAAGTGGAAAGGTTTTAAATACAAGAGTTAGGACTGTCCCACAAGGGTTGCCGTGACGTGGCGGGATGGCTTCTACATTATTTTGATCAAAATTATGTTAACTAAATACCCTTATTATTACTATTATTACTACCTTCATGCAATTTTTGCAATATATTTTTTCACTTTTTTATTCCAGGATATTTGTTTTGTGTTTTGCTTTTGGTTTTCTCTGTGTAAAGGTCATGTGTTCATATGCAATTACATTTTGCATGCACATTAATTTACTTTTTCTGCTCAGACCCAGTTTCTCATTTGACATCATGACACAGTTGGATTCTGTCAGGCCCTGTGTATTTTACATCTCAAAGTAACAGGCTGATTCTGGATGGTGTAATAGAGGTGTATAGAGAACTGGGGAGAAATGGAATCTCTCTACAGACTTCAGGACACAGTTGTATTCTGTCAGGCCCTGTGTATATTACACATCAAACTAACAGGCTGATTCTGGATAGTGTAGAAAAGGTGTATAGAGGACTGGGGAGAAATGAATTCTCTCTACAGACTTCAGGACACAGCTGTATTCTGTCAGGCCCTGTGTATTTTACACCTCAAAGTAACAGGCTGAATCTGGATGGTGTAAAAGAGGTGTATAGAGGAATGGGGAGAAGTGGAATCTATCTACAGACATCATGACACAGATGTATTCTTTCAGGCCCTGTGTATATTACAACTCAAAGTAACAGGCTGATTCTGGATGGTGTAAAAGAGGTGTATAGAAGAATGGGGAGAAATGGAATCTCTCTATAGACTTCAGGACACAGATGGATTCTTTCAGACCATTTGTATTTTACACATTAAAGTAACAGGCTGATTCTGGATGGTGTAAAAGAGGTGTATAAATGACTGGGGAGAAATGGAATCTCTCTACAGACTTCAGGACACAGTTGGATTCTGTCAGTCTCTATTTATTTTACTCCTCAAAGTAACAGGCTGATTCTGGATGGTGTAAAAAAGGTGTATAGAGGAGTCGGGAGAAATGTAATCTCTCTACAGACTTCAGGACACAGTTGTATTCTGTCAGGCCCTGTGTATTTTACACCTCAAAGTAACAGGCTGATTCTGGATGGTGTAAAAGAGGTGTATATAGGACTGGGGAGAAATTGAATCTCTTTACAGACTTCAGGACACAGTTTAATTCTGTCAGGCTCTGTGTATTTTACACTTCAAAGTAACAGGCTGATACTGGATGGTGTAAAAAAAAAAGGTGTATAGAGGACTGGGGACAAAATGAATCAATCTACAGACTTCAGGACACAGTTGTATTCTGTCAGGCCCTGTGTATTTTACACCTCTAAGTAACAAGCTGTTTATGGATGGTGTAAAAAAGGTTTATAGAGGACTGGGGAGAAATGGAATCTCTCTACAGACTTCAGGACACAGTTGTATTCTGTCAGGTCCTGTGTATTTTACACCTCAAAGTAACAGGCTGATTCTGGATGGTGTAAAAAGGTGTATAGAGGACTGGGGAGAAATGGAATCTCTCTACAGACTTCAGGACACGGTTGTATTCTGTCAGGCCCTGTGTATTTTACACCTCAAAGTAACAGGCTGATTCTGGATGGTTTAAAAAAGGTGTATTGAGGAGTCGGGAGAAATGGAATCTCTCTACAGACTTTAGGACACAGTTGTATTCTGTCAGGCCCTGTGTATTTTACACATCAAAGTAACAGGCTGATTCTGGATGGTTTAAAAAAGGTTTATAGAGGACTTGGGAGAAATGGAATCTCTCTACAGACTTCAGGACACAGTTGGATTCTGTCAGGCCCTGTGAATTTTACACCTCAAAGTAACAGGCTGATTCTGGATGGTGTAAAAGAGGTGTATATAGGACTGGGGAGAAATGGAATCTCTTTACAGACTTCAGGACACAGTTGAATTCTGTCAGGCTCTGTGTATTTTACACCTCAAAGTAACAGGCTGATTCTGGATGGTGTAAAAAAGGTGTATAGAGGACTGGGGAGAAATGGAATCTCTCTACAGACTTCAGGACACAGTTGGATTCTGTCAGGCCCTGTGTATTTTACACCTCAAAGTAACAGGCTGATTCTGGATGGTGTAAAAAAGGTGTATAGAGGACTGGGGAGAAATGGAATCTCTCTACAGACTTCAGGACACAGTTGTATTCTGTCAGGTCCTGTGTATTTTACACCTCAAAGTAACAGGCTGATTCTGGATGGTGTAAAAAGGAGTATAGAGGACTGGGGAGAAATGGAATCTCTCTACAGAGTTCAGGACACGGTTGTATTCTGTCAGACCCTGTGTATTTTACACCTCAAAGTAACAGGCTGATACTGGATGGTGTAAAAAAGGTGTATAGAGGACTGGGGACAAAATGAATCAATCTACAGACTTCAGGACACAGTTGTATTCTGTCAGGCCCTGTGTATTTTACACCTCAAAGTAACAGGCTGATTATGGATGGTGTAAAAAAGGTTGATAGAGGACTGGGGAGAAATGGAATCTCTCTACAGACTTCAGGACACAGTTGTATTCTGTCAGGTCCTGTGTATTTTACACCTCAAAGTAACAGGCTGATTCTGGATGGTGTAAAAGAGGTGTATATAGGACTGGGGAGAAATGGAATCTCTCTACAGACTTCAGGACACAGTTGTTTTCTGTCAGGCCCTGTGTATTTTACACCTCAAAGTAACAGGCTGATTCTGAATGGTGTAAAAGAGGTGTATAGAGGACTGGGGAGAAATGGAATCTATCTATATACTTCAGGACACAGTTGGATTCTGTTAGACCCTGTGTATTTTACACCTCAAAGTAACAGGCTGATTCTGGATGGTGTAAAAGAGGTGTATAGAGGACTGGGGAGAAATGGAATCTCTCTACAGACTTCAGTACACAGTTGTATTGTGTCAGGCCCTGTGTATATTACACCTCCAAGTAACAGGCTGATTTTGGATGGTGTAGAAAAGGTGTATAGAGGACTGGGGAGAAATGGAATATCTCTACAGACTTCAGGACACAGTTGTATTCTGTCAGGTCCTGTGTATTTTACACCTCAAAGTAACAGGCTGATTCTGGATGGTGTAAAAGAGGTGTATATAGGACTGGGGAGAAATGGAATCTCTCTACAGACTTCAGGACACAGTTGTTTTCTGTCAGGCCCTGTGTATTTTACACCTCAAAGTAACAGGCTGATTCTGAATGGTGTAAAAGAGGTGTATAGAGGACTGGGGAGAAATGGAATCTATCTATAGACTTCAGGACACAGTTGGATTCTGTCAGGCCCTGTGTATATTACAACTCAAAGTACCTGGCTGATTATGGATGGTGTATAAGAGGTGTATAGAGGACTGGGGAGAAATGGAATCTCTCTATAGACTTCAGGACACAGTTGGATTCTGTCAGGCCCTGTGAATTTTATCCCTCAAAGTAACAGGCTGATTCTGGTTGGTGTAAAAGAGGTGTATATAGGACTGGGGAGAAATGGAATCTCTTTACAGACTTCAGGACACAGTTGAATTCTGTCAGGCTCTGTGTATTTTACACCTCAAAGTAACAGGCTGATTCTGGATGGTGTAAAAAAGGTGTATGGAGGACTGGGGAGAAATGGAATCTCTCTACAGACTTCAGGACACAGTTGTATTGTGTCAGGCCCTGTGTATATTACACCTCCAAGTAACAGGCAGATTCTGGATGGTGTAGAAAAGCTGTATAGAGGACAGGGGAGAAAGGGAATCTCTCTACAGACTTCAGGACACAGCTGTAATCTGTCAGGCCCTGTGCATTTTACACCTCAAAGTAACAGGCTGATTCTGGATGGTGTAAAAGATGTGTATAGAGGACTGGGGAGAAATGGAATCTATCTACAGACATCATGACACAGTTGTATTCTGTCATGCCCTGTGTATTTTACACCTCAAAGTAACAGGCTGATTATGGATGGTGTAAAAAAGGTTTATAGAGGACTGGGGAGAAATGGAATCTCTCTACAGACTTCAGGACACAGTTGTATTCTGTCAGGCCCTGTGTATTTTACACCTCAAAGTAACAAGCTGATTCTGGATGGTGTAGAAAGGTTTATAGAGGACTGGGGAGAAATGGAATCTCTCTACAGACTTCAAGACACAGTTGTTTTCTGTCTAGGCCCTGTGTATTTTACACCTCAAAGTAACAGGCTGATTCTGAAAGGTGTAAAAGAGGTGTATAGAGGACTGGGGAGAAATGGAATCTATCTATTGACTTCAGGACACAGTTGGATTCTGTCAGGCCCTGTGTATTTTACACCTCAAAGTAACAGGCTGATTCTGGATGGTGTAAAAGAGGTGTATAGAGAACTGGGGAGAAATGGAATCTCTCTACAGACTTCAGGACACAGTTGTATTCTTTCAGGCCCTGTGTATATTACACCTCAAAGTAACAGGCTGATTCTGGATGGTGTAAAAAAGGTGTATAGAGGACTGGGGAGAAATGGAATCTCTCTACAGACTTCAGTACACAGCTGTATTCTGTCAGGCCCTGTGTATTTTACATCTCAAAGTACCAGGCTGAATCTGGATGGTGTAAAAGAGGTGTATAGAGGACTGGGGAGAAATGGAATCTATCTACAGACATCATGACACAGTTGTATTCTGTCAGGCCCTGTGTATATTACAACTCAAAGTACCTGGCTGATTCTGGATGGTGTAAAAGAGGTGTATAGAGGACTGGGGAGAAATGGAATCTCTCTATAGACTTCAGGACACAGTTGGATTCTGTCATACCCTGTGTATTTTACACCTCAAAGTCACAGGCTGATTCTGGATGGTGTAAAAGAGGTGTATAAAGGACTGGGGAGAAATGGAATCTCTCTACAGACTTCAGGACACAGTTGGATTCTGTCAGGTCCTGTGAATTTTACACCTCAAAGTAACAGGCTGATTCTGTATGGTGTAAAAGAGGTGTATACAGTACTGGTGAGAAATGGAATCTCTCTACAGACTTCAGGACACAGTTCAATTCTGTCAGGCTCTGTGTATTTTACACCTCCAAGTAACAGGCTGATTCTGGATGGTGTAAAAAGGTGTATAGAGGACTGGGGAGAAATGGAATCTCTCTTCAGACTTCAGGACACAGTTGAATTCTGTCAGGCCCTGTGTATATTACACCTCAAAGTAACAGGCTGATACTGGATGGTGTAAAAAAGGTGTATAGCGGACTGGGGACAAAATGAATCAATCTACAGACTTCAGGACACAGTTGGATTATGTCAGGACCTGTGTATTTTACACCTCAAAGTAACAGGCTGATTCTGGATGGTGTAAAAGAGGTGTATAGAGGACTGGGGAGAAATGGAATCTATCTACAGACATCATGACACAGTTGCATTCTGTCAGGCCCTGTGTATATTACAACTCAAAGTACCTGGCTGATTCTGGATGGTGTTAAAGAGGTGTATAGAGGACTGGGGAGAAATGGAATCTCTCTACAGACTTCAGGACACAGTTCAATTCTGTCAGGCTCTGTGTATTTTACACCTCCAAGTAACAGGCTGATTCTGGATGGTGTAAAAAGGTGTATAGAGAACTGGGGAGAAATGGAATCTCTCTACAGACTTCAGGACACAGTTGTATTCTGTCAGGCCCTGTGTATATTACACCTCAAAGTAACAGGCTGATTCTGGATGGTGTAAAAAAGGTGTATATAGGACTGGGGAGAAATGGAATCTCTCTACAGACTTCAGGACACACCTGTATTCTGTCAGGTCCTGTGTATTTTACACCTCAAAGTAACAGGCTGAATCTGGATGGTGTAAAAGAGGTGTATAGAGGACTGGGGAGAAATGGAATCTATCTACAGACATCATGACTCAGTTGTATTCTGTCAGGCCCTGTGTATATTACAACTCAAAGTACCTGGCTGATTCTGGATGGTGTAAAAGAGGTGTATAGAGGACTGGGGAGAAATGGAATCTCTCAATAGACTTCAGGACAAAGTTGGATTCTGTCAGACCCTGTGTATTTTACATCTCAAAGTAACAGGCTGATTCTGGATGGTGTAAAAGAGGTGTACAAAGGACTGGGGAGAAATGGAATCTCTACAGACTTCAGGACACAGTTGGATTCTGTCAGGTCCTGTGAATTTTACACCTCAAAGTAACAGGCTGATTCTGTATGGTGTAAAAGAGGTGTATACAGTACTGGTGAGAAATGGAATCTCTCTACAGACTTCAGGACACAGTTGAATTCTGTCAGGCTCTGTGTATTTTACACCTCCAAGTAACAGGCTGATTCTGGATGGTGTAAAAAGGTGTATAGAGGACTGGGGAGAAATGGAATCTCTCTACAGACTTCAGGACACAGTTGAATTCTGTCAGGCCCTGTGTATATTACACCTCAACGTAACAGGCTGATACTGGATGGTGTAAAAAAAGGACTATAGAGGACTGGGGACAAAATGAATCAATCTACAGACTTCAGGACACAGTTGTATTCTGTCAGGTCCTGTGTATTTTACACCTCAAAGTAACAGGCTGATTATGGATGGTGCAAAAGAGGTGTATAGAGAACTGGGGAGAAATGGAATCTCTCTACAAACTTCAGGACACGGTTGTATTCTGTCAGGCCCTGTGTATATTACACCTCAAAGTAACAGGCTGATTCTGGATGGTGTAAAAAAGGTGTATAGAGAACTGGGGAGAAATGACATCTCTCTACAGACTTCAGGAGACAGCTGTATTCTGTCAGGCCCTGTGTATTTTACACCTCAAAGTAACAGGCTGAATCTGGATGGTGTAAAAGAGGTGTATAGAGGACTGGGGAGAAATGGAATCTATCTACAGACATCATGACACAGTTGTATTCTGTCAGGCCCCGTGTATATTACAACTCAAAGTACCTGGTTTATTCTGGATGGTGTAAAAGAGGTGTATAGAGGACTGGGGAGAAATGGAATCTCTCTATAGACTTCAGGACACAGTTGGATTCTGTCAGGTCCTGTGAATTTTACATCTCAAAGTAACAGGCTGATTCTGGATGGTGCAAAAAAGGTGTATATAGGACTGGGGAGAAATGGAATCTCTCTGCAGACTTCAGGACACAGTTGGATTCTGTCAGGCCCTGTGTATTTTACACCTCAAAGTAACAGGCAGATTCTGGATGGTGTAAAAAAGGTGTATGGAGGACTGGGGAGTAATGGAATCTCTCTACAGACTTCAGGACACAGTTGTATTGTGTCAGGCCCTGTGTATATTACACCTCCAAGTAACAGGCTGATTTTGGATGGTGTAGAAAAGGTGTATAGAGGACTGGGGAGAAATGGAATATCTCTACAGACTTCAGGACACAGTTGTATTCTGTATGGCCATGTGTATATTACACCTCAAAGTAACAGGCTGATTCTGGATGGTGTAGAAAAGGTGTATAGAGGACTGGGGTGAAATGGAATCTATCTACAGATTTAAGGACACAGCTGTATTCTGTCAGGCCCTGTGTATTTTACACCTCAAAGTAACAGGCTGATTCTGGATGGTGTAAAAGAGGTGTATAGAGGACTGGGGAGAAATGGAATCTATCTACAGACATCATGACACAGTTGGATTCTGTCCGGCCCTGTGTATTTTACACCTCAAAGTAGCAGGCTGATTCTGGATGGTGTAAAAGAGGTGTATAGAGAATTGGGGAGAAATGGAATCTCTCTACAGACTTCAGGACACAGTTGTATTCTGTCAGGCCCTGTGTATATTACACATCAAAGTAACAGGCTGATTCTGTATGGTGTAGAAAAGGTGTATAGAGGACTGGTGAGAAATGGAATCTCTCTACAGACTTCAGGACACATCTGTAATCTGTCAGGACCTGTGTATTTTACACCTCAAAGTAACAGGCTGTATCTGGATGGTGTAAAAAAGGTTTATAGAGGACTCGGGAGAAATTAAATCTCTCTACAGACTTCAGGACACAGTTGGATTCTGTCAGGTCCTGTGAATTTTACACATCAAAGTAACAGGCTGATTCTGGATGGTGTAAAAAAGGTGTATGGAGGACTGGGGAGAAATGGAATATCTCTAGAAACTTCAGGACACAGTTGTATTGTGTCAGGCCCTGTGTATATTACACCTCCAAGTAACAGTCTGATTCTGGATGGTGTAAAAAGGTGAATAGAGGACTGGGGAGAAATGGAATCTCTCTACAGACTTCAGGACACAGTTGAATTCTGTCAGGCCCTGTGTATATTACACCTAAAAGTAACAGGCTGATTCTGGATGGTGTAAAAAAAGGTGTATAGAGAACTGGGGACAAAATGAATCAATCTACAGACTTAAGGACACAGTTGTATTCTGTCAGGCCCTGTGTATTTTACACCTCAAAGTAACAGGCTGATTATGGATGGTGTAAAAAAGGTTTATAGAGGACTGGGGAGAAATGGAATCTCTCTACAGACTTCAGGACACAGATGTATTCTCTCAGGCCCTGTGTATATTACACCTCAAAGTAACACGCTGATACTGGATGGTGTAAAAAAGGTGTATAGCGGACTGGGGACAAAATGAATCAATCTACAGACTTCAGGACACATTTGGATTATGTCAAGCCCTGTGTATTTTACACCTCAAAGTAACAGGCTGATTCAGGATGGTGTAAAAGAGGTGTATAGAGAACTGGGGAGAAATGGAATCTCTGTACAGACTTCAGGACACTGTTGTATTCTGTCAGGCCCAGTGTATATTACACCTCAAAGTAACAGGCTGATTCTGGATGGTGTAAAGAGGTGTATAGAGGACTGGGGAGAAATGGAATCTCTTTACAGACTTCAGGACACAGTTGAATTCTGTCAGGCTCTGTGTATTTTACACCTCAAAGTAACAGGCTGATTCTGGATGGTGTAAAAAAGGTGTATGGAGGACTGGGGAGAAATGGAATCTCTCTACAGACTTCAGGACACAGTTGTATTGTGTCAGGCCCTGTGTATATTACACCTCCAAGTAACAGGCAGATTCTGGATGGTGTAGAAAAGCTGTATAGAGGACAGGGGAGAAAGGGAATCTCTCTACAGACTTCAGGACACAGCTGTAATCTGTCAGGCCCTGTGCATTTTACACCTCAAAGTAACAGGCTGATTCTGGATGGTGTAAAAGATGTGTATAGAGGACTGGGGAGAAATGGAATCTATCTACAGACATCATGACACAGTTGTATTCTGTCATGCCCTGTGTATTTTACACCTCAAAGTAACAGGCTGATTATGGATGGTGTAAAAAAGGTTTATAGAGGACTGGGGAGAAATGGAATCTCTCTACAGACTTCAGGACACAGTTGTATTCTGTCAGGCCCTGTGTATTTTACACCTCAAAGTAACAAGCTGATTCTGGATGGTGTAGAAAGGTTTATAGAGGACTGGGGAGAAATGGAATCTCTCTACAGACTTCAGGACACAGTTGTTTTCTGTCTAGGCCCTGTGTATTTTACACCTCAAAGTAACAGGCTGATTCTGAAAGGTGTAAAAGAGGTGTATAGAGGACTGGGGAGAAATGGAATCTATCTATTGACTTCAGGACACAGTTGGATTCTGTCAGGCCCTGTGTATTTTACACCTCAAAGTAACAGGCTGATTCTGGATGGTGTAAAAGAGGTGTATAGAGAACTGGGGAGAAATGGAATCTCTCTACAGACTTCAGGACACAGTTGTATTCTTTCAGGCCCTGTGTATATTACACCTCAAAGTAACAGGCTGATTCTGGATGGTGTAAAAAAGGTGTATAGAGGACTGGGGAGAAATGGAATCTCTCTACAGACTTCAGTACACAGCTGTATTCTGTCAGGCCCTGTGTATTTTACATCTCAAAGTACCAGGCTGAATCTGGATGGTGTAAAAGAGGTGTATAGAGGACTGGGGAGAAATGGAATCTATCTACAGACATCATGACACAGTTGTATTCTGTCAGGCCCTGTGTATATTACAACTCAAAGTACCTGGCTGATTCTGGATGGTGTAAAAGAGGTGTATAGAGGACTGGGGAGAAATGGAATCTCTCTATAGACTTCAGGACACAGTTGGATTCTGTCATACCCTGTGTATTTTACACCTCAAAGTCACAGGCTGATTCTGGATGGTGTAAAAGAGGTGTATAAAGGACTGGGGAGAAATGGAATCTCTCTACAGACTTCAGGACACAGTTGGATTCTGTCAGGTCCTGTGAATTTTACACCTCAAAGTAACAGGCTGATTCTGTATGGTGTAAAAGAGGTGTATACAGTACTGGTGAGAAATGGAATCTCTCTACAGACTTCAGGACACAGTTCAATTCTGTCAGGCTCTGTGTATTTTACACCTCCAAGTAACAGGCTGATTCTGGATGGTGTAAAAAGGTGTATAGAGGACTGGGGAGAAATGGAATCTCTCTTCAGACTTCAGGACACAGTTGAATTCTGTCAGGCCCTGTGTATATTACACCTCAAAGTAACAGGCTGATACTGGATGGTGTAAAAAAGGTGTATAGCGGACTGGGGACAAAATGAATCAATCTACAGACTTCAGGACACAGTTGGATTATGTCAGGACCTGTGTATTTTACACCTCAAAGTAACAGGCTGATTCTGGATGGTGTAAAAGAGGTGTATAGAGGACTGGGGAGAAATGGAATCTATCTACAGACATCATGACACAGTTGCATTCTGTCAGGCCCTGTGTATATTACAACTCAAAGTACCTGTCTGATTCTGGATGGTGTTAAAGAGGTGTATAGAGGACTGGGGAGAAATGGAATCTCTCTACAGACTTCAGGACACAGTTCAATTCTGTCAGGCTCTGTGTATTTTACACCTCCAAGTAACAGGCTGATTCTGGATGGTGTAAAAAGGTGTATAGAGAACTGGGGAGAAATGGAATCTCTCTACAGACTTCAGGACACAGTTGTATTCTGTCAGGCCCTGTGTATATTACACCTCAAAGTAACAGGCTGATTCTGGATGGTGTAAAAAAGGTGTATATAGGACTGGGGAGAAATGGAATCTCTCTACAGACTTCAGGACACAGCTGTATTCTGTCAGGTCCTGTGTATTTTACACCTCAAAGTAACAGGCTGAATCTGGATGGTGTAAAAGAGGTGTATAGAGGACTGGGGAGAAATGGAATCTATCTACAGACATCATGACTCAGTTGTATTCTGTCAGGCCCTGTGTATATTACAACTCAAAGTACCTGGCTGATTCTGGATGGTGTAAAAGAGGTGTATAGAGGACTGGGGAGAAATGGAATCTCTCAATAGACTTCAGGACAAAGTTGGATTCTGTCAGACCCTGTGTATTTTACACCTCAAAGTAACAGGCTGATTCTGGATGGTGTAAAAGAGGTGTACAAAGGACTGGGGAGAAATGGAATCTCTACAGACTTCAGGACACAGTTGGATTCTGTCAGGTCCTGTGAATTTTACACCTCAAAGTAACAGGCTGATTCTGTATGGTGTAAAAGAGGTGTATACAGTACTGGTGAGAAATGGAATCTCTCTACAGACTTCAGGACACAGTTGAATTCTGTCAGGCCCTGTGTATATTACACCTCAACGTAACAGGCTGATACTGGATGGTGTAAAAAAAGGACTATAGAGGACTGGGGACAAAATGAATCAATCTACAGACTTCAGGACACAGTTGTATTCTGTCAGGTCCTGTGTATTTTACACCTCAAAGTAACAGGCTGATTATGGATGGTGCAAAAGAGGTGTATAGAGAACTGGGGAGAAATGGAATCTCTCTACAAACTTCAGGACACGGTTGTATTCTGTCAGGCCCTGTGTATATTACACCTCAAAGTAACAGGCTGAATCTGGATGGTGTAAAAGAGGTGTATAGAGGACTGGGGAGAAATGGAATCTATCTACAGACATCATGACACAGTTGTATTCTGTCAGGCCCCGTGTATATTACAACTCAAAGTACCTGGTTTATTCTGGATGGTGTAAAAGAGGTGTATAGAGGACTGGGGAGAAATGGAATCTCTCTATAGACTTCAGGACACAGTTGGATTCTGTCAGGTCCTGTGAATTTTACATCTCAAAGTAACAGGCTGATTCTGGATGGTGCAAAAAAGGTGTATATAGGACTGGGGAGAAATGGAATCTCTCTGCAGACTTCAGGACACAGTTGGATTCTGTCAGGCCCTGTGTATTTTACACCTCAAAGTAACAGGCAGATTCTGGATGGTGTAAAAAAGGTGTATGGAGGACTGGGGAGTAATGGAATCTCTCTACAGACTTCAGGACACAGTTGTATTGTGTCAGGCCCTGTGTATATTACACCTCCAAGTAACAGGCTGATTTTGGATGGTGTAAAAGAGGTGTATAGGGGACTGGGGAGAAATGGAATCTCTCTATAGACTTCAGGACACAGTTGGATTCTGTCAGGTCCTGTGAATTTTACACCTCAAAGTAACAGGCTGATTCTGGATGGTGTAAAAGAGGTGTATACAGGACTGGTGAGAAATGGAATCTCTCTACAAACTTCAGGACACAGTTGTATTGTGTCAGGCCCTGTGTATATTACACCTCCAAGTAACAGGCTGATTCTGGATGGTGTAAAAAGGTGTACAGAGGACTGGGGAGAAATGGAATCTCTCTACAGACTTAAGGACACAGTTGAATTCTGTCAGGCCCTGTGTATATTACACCTAAAAGTAACAGGCTGATTCTGGATGGTGTAAAAAAGGTGTATAGAGAACTGGGGACAAAATGAATCAATCTACAGTTTTCAGGACACAGTTGTATTCTGTCAGGCCCCGTGTATTTTACACCTCAAAGTAGCAAGCTGATTCTGGATGGTGTAAAAAGGTTTATAGAGGACTGGGGAGAAATGGAATCTCTCTATAGACTTCAGTACACAGTTGGATTCTGTCAGACCCTGTGTATTTTACACCTCAAAGTAGCAAGCTGATTCTGGATGGTGTAAAAAGGTTTATAGAGGACTGGGGAGAAATGGAATCTCTCTACTGACTTCATTACACAGCTGTATTCTGTCAGGCCCTGTGTATTTTACTCCTCAAAATAACAGGCTGATTCTGGATGGTGTAAAAGAGGTGTATAGAGGACTGGGGAGAAATGGAATCTATCTACAGACATCATGACACAGTTGGATTCTGTCAGGCCCTGTGTATTTTACACCTCAAAGTAACAGGCTGATTTTGGATGGTGCAAAAGAGGTGTATAGAGAACTGGGGAGAAATGGAATCTCTCTACAAACTTCAGTACACGGTTGTATTCTGTCAGGCCCTGTGTATATTACACCTCAAAGTAACAGGCTGATTCTGGATGGTGTAAAAGAGGTGTATAGAGAAATGGGGAGAAATGGAATATCTCTACTGACTTCATGACACAGTTGTATTCTGTCAGGCCCTGTGTATATTACACGTCAAAGTAACAGGCTGATTCTGGATGGTTTAGAAAAGGTGTATAGAGGACTGGGGAGAAATGGAATCTCTCTACGGACTTCAGGACACAGCTGTATTCTGTCAGGCCCTGTGTATTTTACTCCTCAAAATAACAGGCTGATTCTGGATGGTGTAAAAGAGGTGTATAGAGGACTGGGGAGAAATGGAATCTATCTACAGACTTCAGGACACAGTTGGATTCTCTCAGGCCCTGTGTATTTTACACCTCAAAGTAACAGGCTGATTCTGGATGGTGCAAAAGAGGTGTATAGAGAACTGGGGAGAAATGGAATCTCTCTACAAACTTCAGGACACGGTTGTATTCTGTCAGGCCCTGTGTATATTACACCTCAAAGTAACAGGCTGATTCTGGATGGTGTAAAAAAGGTGTATAGAGGACTGGGGAGAAATGGAATCTGTCTACAGACATCATGACACAGTTGTATTCTTTCAGGCCCTGTGTATATTACAACTCAAAGTACCTGGTTGATTCTGGATGGTGTAAAATAGGTGTATAGGGGACTGGGGAGAAATGGAATCTCTCTATAGACTTCAGGACACAGTTGGATTCTGTCAGGTCCTGTGAATTTTACACCTCAAAGTAACAGGCTGATTCTGGATGGTGTAAAAGAGGTGTATACAGGACTGGTCAGAAATGGAATCTCTCTACAAACTTCAGGACACAATTGTATTGTGTCAGGCCCTGTGTATATTACACCTCCAAGTAACAGGCTGATTCTGGATGGTGTAAAAAGGTGTATAGAGGACTGGGGAGAAATGGAATCTCTCTACAGACTTCAGGACACAGTTGAATTCTGTCAGGCCCTGTGTATATAACACCTAAAAGTAACAGGCTGATTCTGGATGGTGTAAAAAAAGGTGTATAGAGGACTGGGGACAAAATGAATCAATCTACAGACTTAAGGACACAGTTGGATTCTGCCAGGCCCTGTTTATTTTACACCTCAAAGTAACAGGCTGATTATGGATGGTGTAAAACAGGTTTATAGAGGACTGGGGAGAAATGGAATCTCTCTACAGACTTCAGGACACAGTTGTATTCTGTCAGGCCCCGTGTATTTTACATATCAAAGTAGCAAGCTGATTCTGGATGGTGTAGAAAGGTTTATAGAAGACTGGGGAGAAATGGAATCTCTCTACAGACTTCAGGAAACTGTTGTATTCTGTCAGGCTCCGTGTATTTTACACTTCAAAGTAACAAGCTGATTCTGGATAGTGTAAAAAGGTTTATAGAGGACTGGGGAGAAATGGAATCTCTCTACAAACTTCAGGACACGGTTGTATTCTGTCAGGCCCTGTGTATATTACACCTCAAAGTAACAGGCTGATTCTGGATGGTGTAAAAAAGGTGTATAGAGGACTGGGGAGAAATGACATCTCTCTACAGACTTCAGGACACAGCTGTATTCTGTCAGGCCCTGTATATTTTACACCTCAAAGTAACAGGCTGAATCTGGATGGTGTAAAAGAGGTGTATAGAGGACTGGGGAGAAATGGAATCTATCTACAGACATCATGACACAGTTGTATTCTGTCAGGCCCTGTGTATATTACAACTCAAAGTACCTGGTTGATTCTGGATGGTGTAAAAGAGGTGTATAGAGGACTGGGGAGAAATGGAATCTCTCTATAGACTTCAGGACACAGTTGGATTCTGTCAGGTCCTGTGAATTTTACACCTCAAAGTAACAGGCTGATTCTGGATGGTGTAAAAGAGGTGTATACAGGACTGGTGAGAAATGGAATCTCTCTACAGACTTCAGGACACAGTTGAATTCTGTCAGGCTCTGTGTATTTTACACCTCAAAGTAACAGGCTGATTCTGGATGGTGCAAACAAGGTGTATATATGACTGGGGAGAAATGGAATCTCTCTGCAGACTTCAGGACACAGTTGGATTCTGTCAGGCCCTGTGTATTTTACACCTCAAAGTAACAGGCAGATTCTGGATGGTGTAAAAAAGGTGTATGGAGGACTGGGGAGTAATGGAATCTCTCTACAGACTTCAGTACACAGTTGTATTGTGTCAGGCCCTGTGTATATTACACCTCCAAGTAACAGGCTGATTTTGGATGGTGTAGAAAAGGTGTATAGAGGACTGGGGAGAAATGGAATATCTCTACAGACTTCAGGACACAGTTGTATTCTCTAAGGCCCTGTGTATATTACACCTCAAAGTAATAGGCTGATTCTGGATGGTGTAGAAAAGGTGTATAGAGGACTGGGGTGAAATGGAATCTCTCTACAGACTTAAGGACACAGCTGTATTCTGTCAGGCCCTGTGTATTTTACACCTCAAAGTAACAGGCTGATTCTGGATGGTGTAAAAGAGGTGTATAGAGGACTGGGGAGAAATGGAATCTATCTACAGACATCATGACACAGTTGGATTCTGTCCGGCCCTGTGTATTTTACACCTCAAAGTAGCAGGCTGATTCTGGATGGTGTAAAAGAGGTGTATAGAGAATTGGGGAGAAATGGAATCTCTCTACAGACTTCAGGACACAGTTGTATTCTGTCAGGCCCTGTGTATATTACACATCAAAGTAACAGGCTGATTCTGGATGGTGTAGAAAAGGTGTATAGAGGACTGGGGAGAAATGGAATCTCTCTACAGACTTCAGGACACATATGTAATCTGTCAGGACCTGTGTATTTTACACCTCAAAGTAACAGGCTGTTTCTGGATGGTGTAAAAAAGGTTTATAGAGGACTCGGGAGAAATGAAATCTCTCTACAGACTTCAGGACACAGTTGGATTCTGTCAGGTCCTGTGAATTTTACACCTCAAAGTAACAGGCTGATTCTGGATGGTGTAAAAAAGGTGTATAGAGGACTGGGGAGAAATGGAATCTCTCTACAGACTTCAGGACACAGTTGAATTCTGTCAGGCCCTGTGTATATTACACCTAAAAGTAACAGGCTGATTCTGGATGGTGTAGAAAAGGTGTATAGAGGACTGGGGAGAATTGGAATCTCTCTACTGACTTCAGGACACAGCTGTATTCTGTCAGGCCCTGTGTATTTTACTCCTCAAAGTAACAGGCTGATTCTGGATGGTGTAAAAGAGGTGTATAGAGGACTGGGGAGAAATGGAATCTATCTACAGACATCATGACACAGTTGGATTCTGTCAGGCCCTGTGTATTTTACACCTCAAAGTAACAGGCTGATTCTGGATGGTGTAAAAAAAGGTGTATAGAGAACTGGGGACAAAATGAATCAATCTACAGACTTAAGGACACAGTTGTATTCTGTCAGGCCCTGTGTATTTTACACCTCAAAGTAACAGGCTGATTATGGATGGTGTAAAAAAGGTTTATAGAGGACTGGGGAGAAATGGAATCTCTCTACAGACTTCAGGACACAGTTGTATTCTGTCAGGCCCCGTGTATTTTACACCTCAAAATAGCAAGCTGATTCTGGATGGTGTAAAAAGGTTTATAGAGGACTGGGGAGAAATGGAATCTCTCTATAGACTTCAGGACACAGTTGGATTCTGTCAGACCCTGTGTATTTTACACCTCAAAGTCACAGGCTGATTCTGGATGGTGTAAAAGAGGTGTATAAAGGACTGGGGAGAAATGGAATCTCTCTACAGACTTCAGGTCACAGTTGTATTCTGTCAGGCCCCGTGTATTTTACATATCAAAGTAGCAAGCTGATTCTGGATGGTGTAGAAAGGTTTATAGAGGACTGGGGAGAAATGGAATCTCTCTACAGACTTCAGGAAACTGTTGTATTCTGTCAGGCTCCGTGTATTTTACACTTCAAAGTAACAAGCTGATTCTGGATAGTGTAAAAAGGTTTATAGAGGACTGGGGAGAAATGGAATCTCTCTACAGACTTCAGGACACAGTTGTTTTATGTCAGGCCCTGTGTATTTTACACCTCAAAGTAACAGGCTGATTCTGAATGGTGTAAAAGAGGTGTATAGAGGACTGGGGAGAAAAGGAATCTATCTATAGACTTCAGGACACAGTTGGATTCTGTCAGACCCTGTGTATTTTACACCTCAAAGTAACAGGCTGATTCTGGATGGTGTAAAAGAGGTGTATAGAGGACTGGGAAGAAATGGAATCTCTCTACAGACTTCAGGGCACAGTTGTATTCTGTCAGGCCCTGTGTATTTTAATCCTCAAATTAACAGGCTGATTCTGGATGGTGTAAAAGAGGTGTATAGAGGACTGGGGAGAAATGGAATCTATCTACAGACATCATGACACAGTTGGATTCTGTCAGGCCCTGTGTATTTTACACCTCAAAGTAACAGGCTGATTCTGGATGGTGTAAAAAAAGGTGTATAGAGAACTGGGGACAAAATGAATCAATCTACAGACTTAAGGACACAGTTGTATTCTGTCAGGCCCTGTGTATTTTACACCTCAAAGTAACAGGCTGATTATGGATGGTGTAAAAAAGGTTTATAGAGGACTGGGGAGAAATGGAATCTCTCTACAGACTTCAGGACACAGTTGTATTCTGTCAGGCCCCGTGTATTTTACACCTCAAAATAGCAAGCTGATTCTGGATGGTGTAAAAAGGTTTATAGAGGACTGGGGAGAAATGGAATCTCTCTATAGACTTCAGGACACAGTTGGATTCTGTCAGACCCTGTGTATTTTACACCTCAAAGTCACAGGCTGATTCTGGATGGTGTAAAAGAGGTGTATAAAGGACTGGGGAGAAATGGAATCTCTCTACAGACTTCAGGACACAGTTGGATTCTGTCAGGTCCTGTGAATTTTACACCTCAAAGTAACAGGCTGATTCTGTATGGTGTAAAAGAGGTGTATACAGTACTGGGGAGAAATGGAATCTCTTTACAGACTTCAGGACACAATTGAATTCTGTCAGGCTCTGTGTATTTTACACCTCAAAGTAACAGGCTGATTCTGGATGGTGTAAAAAAGGTGTATAGAGGACTGGGGAGAAATGGAATCTCTCTACAGACTTCAGGACACAGTTGTATTGTGTCAGGCCCTGTGTATATTACACCTCCAAGTAACAGGCTGATTCTGGATGGTGTAGAAAAGCTGTATAGAGGACTGGGGAGAAATGGAATATCTCTACAGACTTCAGGACACAGCTGTAATCTGTCAGGCCCTGTGCATTTTACACCTCAAAGTAACAGGCTGATTCTGGATGGTGTAAAAGATGTGTATAGAGGACTGGGGAGAAATGGAATCTATCTACAGACATCATGACACAGTTGTATTCTGTCATGCCCTGTGTATTTTACACCTCAAAGTAACAGGCTGATTATGGATGGTGTAAAAAAGGTTTATAGAGGACTGGGGAGAAATGGAATCTCTCTACAGACTTCAGGACACAGTTGTATTCTGTCAGGCCCCGTGTATTTTACATATCAAAGTAGCAAGCTGATTCTGGATGGTGTAGAAAGGTTTATAGAGGACTGGGGAGAAATGGAATCTCTCTACAGACTTCAGGAAACTGTTGTATTCTGTCAGGCTCCGTGTATTTTACACTTCAAAGTAACAAGCTGATTCTGCATAGTGTAAAAAGGTTTATAGAGGACTGGGGAGAAATGGAATCTCTCTACAGACTTCAGGACACAGTTGTTTTATGTCAGGCCCTGTGTAATTTACACCTCAAAGTAACAGGCTGATTCTGAATGGTGTAAAAGAGGTGTATAGAGGACTGGGGAGAAAAGGAATCTATCTATAGACTTCAGGACACAGTTGGATTCTGTCAGACCCTGTGTATTTTACACCTCAAATTAGCAAGCTGATTCTGGATGGTGTAAAAGAGGTGTATAGAGGACTGGGAAGAAATGGAATCTCTCTACAGACTTCAGGGCACAGTTGTATTCTGTCAGGCCCTGTGTATTTTACACCTCAAAGTAACAGGCTGATTCTGGATGGTGAAAAAGAGGTGTATAGAGAATTGGGGAGAAATGGAATATCTCTACTGACTTCATGACACAGTTGTATTCTGTCAGGCCCTGTGTATATTACACCTCAAAGTAACAGGCTGATTCTGGATGGTGTAGAAAAGGTGTATAGAGGACTGGGGAGAATTGGAATCTCTCTACTGACTTCAGGACACAGCTGTATTCTGTCAGGCCCTGTGTATTTTACTCCTCAAAGTAACAGGCTGATTCTGGATGGTGTAAAAGAGGTGTATAGAGGACTGGGGAGAAATGGAATCTATCTACAGACATCATGACACAGTTGGATTCTGTCAGGCCCTGTGTATTTTACACCTCAAAGTAACAGGCTGATTCTGGATGGTGCAAAAGAGGTGTATAGAGAACTGGGGAGAAATGGAATCTCTCTACAAACTTCAGGACACGGTTGTATTCTGTCAGGCCCTGTGTATATTACACCTCAAAGTAACAGGCTGATTCTGGATGGTGTAAAAAAGGAGTATAGAGGACTGGGGAGAAGTGACATCTCTCTACAGACTTCAGGACACAGCTGTCTTCTGTCAGGACCTGTGTATTTTACACCTCAAAGTAACAGGCTGAATCTGGATGGTGTAAAAGAGGTGTATAGAGGACTGGGGAGAAATGGAATCTATCTACAGACATCATGACACAGTTGTATTCTGTCAGGCCCTGTGTATATTACAACTCAAAGTACCTGGTTGATTCTGGATGGTGTAAAAGAGGTGTATAGAGGACTGGGGAGAAATGGAATCTCTCTATAGACTTCAGGACACAGTTGGATTCTGTCAGGTCCTGTGAATTTTACACCTCAAAGTAGCAGGCTGATTCTGGATGGTGTAAAAGAGGTGTATAGAGAATTGGGGAGAAATGGAATCTCTCTACAGACTTCAGGACACAGTTGTATTCTGTCAGTCCCTGTGTATATTACACATCAAAGTAACAGGCTGATTCTGGATGGTGTAGAAAAGGTGTATAGAGAACAGGGGAGAAATGGAATCTCTCTACAGACTTCAGGACACATCTGTAATCTGTCAGGACCTGTGTATTTTACACCTCAAAGTAACAGGCTGTTTCTGGATGGTGTAAAAAAGGTTTATAGAGGACTCGGGAGAAATGAAATCTCTCTACAGACTTCAGGACACAGTTGGATTCTGTCAGGTCCTGTGAATTTTACACCTCAAAGTAACAGGCTGATTCTGGATGGTGTAAAAAAGGTGTATGGAGGACTGGGGAGAAATGGAATATCTCTACAAACTTCAGGACACAGTTGTATTGTGTCAGGCCCTGTGTATATTACACCTCCAAGTAACAGGCTGATTCTGGATGGTGTAAAAAGGTGAATAGAGGACTGGGGAGAAATGGAATCTCTCTACAGACTTCAGGACACAGTTGAATTCTGTCAGGCCCTGTGTATATTACACCTAAAAGTAACAGGCTGATTCTGGATGGTGTAAAAAAAGGTGTATAGAAAACTGGGGACAAAATGAATCAATCTACAGACTTAAGGACACAGTTGTATTCTGTCAGGCCCTGTGTATTTTACACCTCAAAGTAACAGGCTGATTATGGATGGTGTAAAAAAGGTGTATAGAGGACTGGGGAGAAATGACATCTCTCTACAGACTTCAGGACACAGCTGTCTTCTGTCAGGCCCTGTGTATTTTACACCTCAAAGTAACAGGCTGAATCTGGATGGTGTAAAAGAGGTGTATAGAGGACTGGGGAGAAATGGAATCTATCTACAGACATCATGACACAGTTGTATTCTGTCAGGCCCTGTGTATATTACAACTCAAAGTACCTGGTTGATTCTGGATGGTGTAAAAGAGGTGTATAGAGGACTGGGGAGAAATGGAATCTCTCTATAGACTTCAGGACACAGTTGGATTCTGTCAGGTCCTGTGAATTTTACACCTCAAAGTAACAGGCTGATTCTGGATGGTGTAAAAGAGGTGTATACAGGACTGGTGAGAAATGGAATCTCTCTACAGACTTCAGGACACAGTTGAATTCTGTCAGGCTCTGTGTATTTTACACCTCAAAGTAACAGGCTGATTCTGGATGGTGCAAAAAAGGTGTATATAGGACTGGGGAGAAATGGAATCTCTCTGCAGACTTCAGGACACAGTTGGATTCTGTCAGGCCCTGTGTATTTTACACCTCCAAGTAACAGGCTGATTTTGGATGGTGTAGAAAAGTTGTATAGAGGACTGGGGAGAAATGGAATATCTCTACAGACTTCAGGACACAGTTGTATTCTCTAAGGCCCTGTGTTTATTACACCTCAAAGTAACAGGCTGATTCTGGATGGTGTAGAAAAGGTGTATAGAGGACTGGGGTGAAATGGAATCTCTCTACAGACTTAAGGACACAGCTGTATTCTGTCAGGCCCTGTGTATTTTACACCTCCAAGAAACAGGCTGATTCTGGATGGTGTAAAAGAGGTGTATAGAGGACTGGGGAGAAATGGAATCTAGCTGCAGACATCATGACACAGTTGGATTCTGTCCGGCCCTGTGTATTTTACACCTCAAAGTAGCAGGCTGATTCTGGATGGTGTAAAAGAGGTGTATAGAGAATTGGGGAGAAATGGAATTTCTCTACAAACTTCAGGACACAGTTGTATTCTGTCAGGCCCTGTGTATATTACACATCAAAGTAACAGGCTGATTCTGGATGGTGTAGAAAAGGTGTATAGAGGACTGGGGAGAAATGGAATCTCTCTACAGACTTCAGGACACATCTGTAATCTGTCAGGACCTGTGTATTTTACACCTCAAAGTAACAGGCTGTTTCTGGATGGTGTAAAAAAGGTTTATAGAGGACTCGGGAGAAATGAAATCTCTGTACAGACTTCAGGACACAGTTGGATTCTGTCAGGTCCTGTGAATTTTACACCTCCAAGTAACAGGCTGATTCTGGATGGTGTAAAAAGGTGAATAGAGGACTGGGGAGAAATGGAATCTCTCTACAGACTTCAGGACACAGTTGAATTCTGTCAGGCCCTGGGTATATTACACCTAAAAGTAACAGGCTGATTCTGGATGGTGTAAAAAAAGGTGTATAGAGAACTGGGGACAAAATGAATCAATCTACAGACTTAAGGACACAGTTGTATTCTGTCAGGCCCTGTGTATTTTACACCTCAAAGTAACAGGCTGATTATGGATGGTGTAAAAAAGGTTTATAGAGGACTGGGGAGAAATGGAATCTCTCTACAGACTTTAGGACACAGTTGTATTCTGTCAGGCCCCGTGTATTTTACACCTCAAAATGGCAAGCTGATTCTGGATGGTGTAAAAAGGTTTATAGAGGACTGGGGAGAAATGGAATCTCTCTATAGACTTCAGGACACAGTTGGATTCTGTCAGACCCTGTGTATTTTACACCAAAAAGTCACTGGCTGATTCTGGATGGTGTAAAAGAGGTGTATAAAGGACTGGGGAGAAATGGAATCTCTCTACAGACTTCAGGACACAGTTGGATTCTGTCAGGTCCTGTGAATTTTACACCTCAAAGTAACAGGCTGATTCTGTATGGTGTAAAAGAGGTGTATACAGTACTGGGGAGAAATGGAATCTCTTTACAGACTTCAGGACACAGTTGGATTCTGTCAGGCCCTGTGTATTTTACACCTCAAAGTAACAGGCTGATTCTGGATGGTGTAAAAAAGGTGTATGGAGGACTGGGGAGAAATGGAATCTCTCTACAGACTTCAGGACACAGTTGTATTGTTTCAGGCCCTGTGTATATTACACCTCCAAGTAACAGGCTGATTCTGGATGGTGTAGAAAAGCTGTATAGAGGACTGGGGAGAAATGGAATCTCTCTACAGACTTCAGGACACAGTTGGATTCTGTCAGACCCTGTGTATTTTACACCAAAAAGTCACTGGCTGATTCTGGATGGTGTAAAAGAGGTGTATAAAGGACTGGGGAGAAATGGAATCTCTCTACAGACTTCAGGACACAGTTGGATTCTGTCAGGCCCTGTGAATTTTACACCTCAAAGTAACAGGCTGATTCTGGATGGTGTAAAAGAGGTGTATATAGGACTGGGGAGAAATGGAATCTCTTTACAGACTTCAGGACACAGTTGAATTCTGTCAGGCTCTGTGTATTTTACACCTCAAAGTAACAGGCTGATTCTGGATGGTGTAAAAAAGGTGTATAGAGGACTGGGGACAAAATGAATCAATCTACAGACTTAAGGACACAGTTGTATTCTGTCAGGCCCTGTGTATTTTACACCTCAAAGTAACAGGCTGATTATGGATGGTGTAAAAAAGGTTTATAGAGGACTGGGGAGAAATGGAATCTCTCTACAGACTTCAGGAAACTGTTGTATTCTGTCAGGCCCTGTGAATTTTACCCCTCAAAGTAACAGGCTGATTCTGGATGGTGTAAAAGAGATGTATATAGGACTGGGGAGAATTGGAATCTCTCTACAGACTTCAGGACACAGTTGTATTCTGTCAGGCCCTGTGTATATTACACCTCCAAGTAACAGGCTGATTCTGGATGGTGTAGAAAAGCTGTATAGAGGACTGGGGAGAAATGGAATCTCTCTACAGACTTCAGGACACAGCTGTAATCTGTCAGGCCCTGTGCATTTTACACCTCAAAGTAACAGGCTGATTCTGGATGGTGTAAAAGATGTGTATAGAGGACTGGGGAGAAATGGAATCTATCTGCAGACATCATGACACAGTTGTATTCTGTCATGCCCTGTGTATTTTACACCTCAAAGTAACAGGCTGATTATGGATGGTGTAAAAAAGGTTTATAGAGGACTGGGGAGAAATGGAATCTCTCTACAGACTTCAGGACACAGTTGTATTCTGTCAGGCCCCGTGTATTTTACATATCAAAGTAGCAAGCTGATTCTGGATGGTGTAGAAAGGTTTATAGAGGACTGGGGAGAAATGGAATCTCTCTACAGACTTCAGGAAACTGTTGTATTCTGTCAGGCTCCGTGTATTTTACACTTCAAAGTAACAAGCTGATTCTGGATAGTGTAAAAAGGTTTATAGAGGACTGGGGAGAAATGGAATCTCTCTACAGACTTCAGGACACAGTTGTTTTATGTCAGGCCGTGTGTATTTTACACCTCAAAGTAACAGGCTGATTCTGAATGGTGTAAAAGAGGTGTATAGAGGACTGGGGATAAAAGGAATCTATCTATAGACTTCAGGGCACAGTTGTATTCTGTCAGGCCCTGTGTATTTTACACCTCAAAGTAACAGGCTGATTCTGGATGGTGTAAAAGAGGTGTATAGAGAATTGGGGAGAAATGGAATATCTCTACTGACTTCATGACACAGTTGTATTCTGTCAGGCCCTGTGTATATTACACCTCAAAGTAACAGGCTGATTCTGGATGGTGTAGAAAAGGTGTATAGAGGACTGGGGAGAATTGGAATCTCTCTACTGACTTCATAACACAGCTGTATTCTGTCAGGCCCTGTGTATTTTACTCCTCAAAGTAACAGGCTGATTCTGGATGGTGTAAAAGAGGTGTATAGAGGACTGGGGAGAAATGGAATCTATCTACAGACATCATGACACAGTTGGATTCTGTCAGGCCCTGTGTATTTTACACCTCAAAGTAACAGGCTGATTCTGGATGGTGTAAAAAAAGGTGTACAGAGAACTGGGGACAAAATGAATCAATCTACAGACTTAAGGACACAGTTGTATTCTGTCAGGCCCTGTGTATTTTACACCTCAAAGTAACAGGCTGATTATGGATGGTGTAAAAAAGGTTTATAGAGGACTGGGGAGAAATGGAATCTCTCTACAGACTTCAGGACACAGTTGTATTCTGTCAGGCCCCGTGTATTTTACACCTCAAAATAGCAAGCTGATTCTGGATGGTGTAAAAAGGTTTATAGAGGACTGGGGAGAAATGGAATCTCTCTATAGACTTCAGGACACAGTTGGATTCTGTCAGACCCTGTGTATTTTACACCTCAAAGTCACAGGCTGATTCTGGATGGTGTAAAAGAGGTGTATAAAGGACACGGGAGAAATGGAATCTCTCTACAGACTTCAGGACACAGTTGGATTCTGTCAGGTCCTGTGAATTTTACACCTCAAAGTAACAGGCTGATTCTGTATGGTGTAAAAGAGGTGTATACAGTACTGGGGAGAAATGGAATCTCTTTACAGACTTCAGGACACAATTGAATTCTGTCAGGCTCTGTGTATTTTACACCTCAAAGTAACAGGCTGATTCTGGATGGTGTAAAAAAGGTGTATAGAGGACTGGGGAGAAATGGAATCTCTCTACAGACTTCAGGACACAGTTGTATTGTGTCAGGCCCTGTGTATATTACACCTCCAAGTAACAGGCTGATTCTGGATGGTGTAGAAAAGCTGTATAGAGGACTGGGGAGAAATGGAATCTCTCTACAGACTTCAGGACACAGCTGTAATCTGTCAGGCCCTGTGCATTTTACACCTCAAAGTAACAGGCTGATTCTGGATGGTGTAAAAGATGTGTATAGAGGACTGGGGAGAAATGGAATCTATCTACAGACATCATGACACAGTTGTATTCTGTCATGCCCTGTGTATTTTACACCTCAAAGTAACAGGCTGATTATGGATGGTGTAAAAAAGGTTTATAGAGGACTGGGGAGAAATGGAATCTCTCTACAGACTTCAGGACACAGTTGTATTCTGTCAGGCCCCGTTTATTTTACATATCAAAGTAGCAAGCTGATTCTGGATGGTGTAGAAAGGTTTATAGAGGACTGGGGAGAAATGGAATCTCTCTACAGACTTCAGGAAACTGTTGTATTCTGTCAGGCTCCGTGTATTTTACACTTCAAAGTAACAAGCTGATTCTGGATAGTGTAAAAAGGTGTATAGAGGACTGGGGAGAAAAGGAATTTCTCTACAAACTTCAGGACACAGTTGTATTCTGTCAGGCCCTGTGTATATTACACATCAAAGTAACAGGCTGATTCTGGATGGTGTAGAAAAGGTGTATAGAGGACTGGGGAGAAATGGAATCTCTCTACAGACTTCAGGACACATCTGTAATCTGTCAGGACTTGTGTATTTTACACCTCAAAGTAACAGGCTGTTTCTGGATGGTGTAAAAAAGGTTTATAGAGGACTCGGGAGAAATGAAATCTCTGTACAGACTTCAGGACACAGTTGGATTCTGTCAGGTCCTGTGAATTTTACACCTCAAAGTAACAGGCTGATTCTGGATGGTGTAAAAAAGGTGTATGGAGGACTGGGGAGAAATGGAATATCTCTACAAACTTCAGGACACAGTTGTATTGTGTCAGGCCCTGTGTATATTACACCTCCAAGTAACAGGCTGATTCTGGATGGTGTAAAAAGGTGAATAGAGGACTGGGGAGAAATGGAATCTCTCTACAGACTTCAGGACACAGTTGAATTCTGTCAGGCCCTGGGTATATTACACCTAAAAGTAACAGGCTGATTCTGGATGGTGTAAAAAAAGGTATATAGAGAACTGGGGACAAAATGAATCAATCTACAGACTTAAGGACACAGTTGTATTCTGTCAGGCCCTGTGTATTTTACAACTCAAAGTAACAGGCTGATTATGGATGGTGTAAAAAAGGTTTATAGAGGACTGGGGAGAAATGGAATCTCTCTACAGACTTGAGGACACAGTTGTATTCTGTCAGGCCCCGTGTATTTTACACCTCAAAATAGCAAGCTGATTCTGGATGGTGTAAAAAGGTTTATAGATGACTGGGGAGAAATGGAATCTCTCTATAGACTTCAGGACACAGTTGGATTCTGTCAGACCCTGTGTATTTTACACCTAAAAGTCACTGGCTGATTCTGGATGGTGTAAAAGAGGTGTATAAAGGACTGGGGAGAAATGGAATCTCTCTACAGACTTCAGGACACAGTTGGATTCTGTCAGGTCCTGTGAATTTTACACCTCAAAGTAACAGGCTGATTCTGTATGGTGTAAAAGAGGTGTATACAGTACTGGGGAGAAATGGAATCTCTTTACAGACTTCAGGACACAGTTGGATTCTGTCAGGCCCTGTGTATTTTACACCTCAAAGTAACAGGCTGATTCTGGATGGTGTAAAAAAGGTGTATGGAGGACTGGGGAGAAATGGAATCTCTCTACAGACTTCAGGACACAGTTGTATTGTTTCAGGCCCTGTGTATATTACACCTCCAAGTAACAGGCTGATTCTGGATGGTGTAGAAAAGCTGTATAGAGGACTGGGGAGAAATGGAATCTCTCTACAGACTTCAGGACACAGCTGTAATCTGTCAGGTCCTGTGAATTTTACCCCTCAAAGTAACAGGCTGATTCTGGATGGTGTAAAAGAGGTGTATATAGGACTGGGGAGAAATGGAATCTCTTTACAGACTTCAGGACACAGTTGAATTCTGTCAGGCTCTGTGTATTTTACACCTCAAAGTAACAGGCTGATTCTGGATGGTGTAAAAAAGGTGTATAGAGGACTGGGGACAAAATGAATCAATCTACAGACTTAAGGACACAGTTGTATTCTGTCAGGCCCTGTGTATTTTACACCTCAAAGTAACAGGCTGATTATGGATGGTGTAAAAAAGGTTTATAGAGGACTGGGGAGAAATGGAATCTCTCTACAGACTTCAGGAAACTGTTGTATTCTGTCAGGCCCTGTGAATTTTACCCCTCAAAGTAACAGGCTGATTCTGGATGGTGTATAAGAGATGTATATAGGACTGGGGAGAAATGGAATCTCTCTACAGACTTCAGGACACAGTTGGATTCTGTCAGGCCCTGTGTATTTTACACCTCAAAGTAACAGGCTGATTCTGGATGGTGTAAAAAAGGTGTATGGAGGACTAGGGAGAAATGCAATCTCTCTACAGACTTCAGGACACAGTTGTATTGTGTCAGGCCCTGTGTATATTACACCTCCAAGTAACAGGCTGATTCTGGATGGTGTAGAAAAGCTGTATAGAGGACTGAGGAGAAATGGAATCTCTCTACAGACTTCAGGACACAGCTGTAATCTGTCAGGCCCTGTGCATTTTACACCTCAAAGTAACAGGCTGATTCTGGATGGTGTAAAAGATGTATATAGAGGACTGGGGAGAAATGGAATCTATCTACAGACATCATGACACAGTTGTATTCTGTCATGCCCTGTGTATTTTACACCTCAAAGTAACAGGCTGATTATGGATGGTGTAAAAAAGGTTTATAGAGGACTGGGGAGAAATGGAATCTCTCTACAGACTTCAGGACACAGTTGTATTCTGTCAGGCCCTGTGTATATTACACATCAAAGTAACAGGCTGATTCTGGATGGTGTAGAAAAGGTGTATAGAGGACTGGGGAGAAATGGAATCTCTCTACAGACTTCAGGACACATCTGTAATCTGTCAGGACCTGTGTATTTTACACCTCAAAGTAACAGGCTGTTTCTGGATGGTGTAAAAAAGGTTTATAGAGGACTCGGGAGAAATGAAATCTCTCTACAGACTTCTGGACACAGTTGGATTCTGTCAGGTCCTGTGAATTTTACACCTCAAAGTAACAGGCTGATTCTGGATGGTGTAAAAAAGGTGTATGGAGGACTGGGGAGAAATGGAATATCTCTACAAACTTCAGGACACAGTTGTATTGTGTCAGGCCCTGTGTATATTACACCTCCAAGTAACAGGCTGATTCTGGATGGAGTAAAAAGGTGAATAGAGGACTGGGGTTAAATGGAATCTCTCTACAGACTTCAGGACACAGTTGAATTCTGTCAGGCCCTGTGTATATTACACCTAAAAGTAACAGGCTGATTCTGGATGGTGTAAAAAAAGGTGTATAGAGAACTGGGGACAAAATGAATCAATCTACAGACTTAAGGACACAGTTGTATTCTGTCAGGCCCTGTGTATTTTACACCTCAAAGTAACAGGCTGATTATGGATGGTGTAAAAAAGGTTTATAGAGGACTGGGGAGAAATGGAATCTCTCTACAGACTTCAGGACACAGTTGTATTCTGTCAGGCCCCGTGTATTTTACACCTCAAAATAGCAAGCTGATTCTGGATGGTGTAAAAAGGTTTATAGAGGACTGGGGAGAAATGGAATCTCTCTATAGACTTCAGGACACAGTAGGATTCTGTCAGACCCTGTGTATTTTACACCTCAAAGTCACTGGCTGATTCTGGATGGTGTAAAAGAGGTGTATAAAGGACTGGGGAGAAATGGAATCTCTTTACAGACTTCAGGACACAGTTGAATTCTGTCAGGCACTGTGTATTTTACACTTCAAAGTAACAGGCTGATTCTGGATGGTGTAAAAAAGGTGTATAGAGGACTGGGGAGAAATGGAATCTCTCTACAGACTTCAGGACACAGCTGTAATCTGTCAGGCCCTGTGCATTTTACACCTCAAAGTAACAGGCTGATTCTGGATGGTGTAAAAGATGTGTATAGAGGACTGGGGAGAAATGGAATCTATCTACAGACATCATGACACAGTTGTATTCTGTCATGCCCTGTGTATTTTACACCTCAAAGTAACAGGCTGATTATGGATGGTGTAAAAAAGGTTTATAGAGGACTGGGGAGAAATGGAATCTCTCTACAGACTTCAGGACACAGTTGTATTCTGTCAGGCCCTGTGTATTTTACACCTCAAAGTAACCAGCTGATTCTGGATGGTGTAAAAATGTTTATAGAGGACTGGGGAGAAATGGAATCTCTTTACAGACTTCAGGAAACTGTTGTATTCTGTCAGGCTCCGTGTATTTTACACCTCAAAGTAACAAGCTGATTCTGGATGGTGTAAAAAGGTTTATAGAGGACTGGGGAGAAATGGAATCTCTCTACAGACTTCAGGACACAGTTGTTTTCTGTCAGGCCCTGTGTAATTTACACCTCAAAGTAACAGGCTGATTCTGAAAGGTGTAAAAGAGGTGTATAGAGGACTGGGGAGAAATGTAATCTATCTATAGACTTCAGGACACAGTTGGATTCTGTCAGGCCCTGTGTATTTTACACCTCAAAGTAACAGGATGATTCTGGATGGTGTAAAAGAGGTGTATAGAGAACTGGGGAGAAATGGAATCTCTCCACAGACTTCAGGACACAGTTGTATTCTGTCAGGCCCTGTGTATATTACACCTCAAAGTAACAGGATGAATCTGGATGGTGTAAAAAAGGTGTATAGAGGACTGGGGAGAAATGGAATCTCTCTATAGACTTCAGGACACAGTTGGATTCTGTCAGGCCCTGTGAATTTTACCCCTCAAAGTAACAGGCTGATTCTGGATGGTGTAAAAGAGGTGTATATAGGACTGGGGAGAAATGGAATCTCTTTACAGACTTCAGGACACAGTTGAATTCTGTCAGGCTCTGTGTATTTTACACCTCAAAGTAACAGGCTGATTCTGGATGGTGTAAAAAAGGTGTATAGAGGACTGGGGACAAAATGAATCAATCTACAGACTTAAGGACACAGTTGTATTCTGTCAGGCCCTGTGTATTTTACACCTCAAAGTAACAGGCTGATTTGGATGGTGTAAAAAAGGTTTATAGAGGACTGGGGAGAATTGGAATCTCTCTACAGACTTCAGGACACAGTTGTATTCTGTCAGTCCCTGTGTATTTTACACCTCAAAGTAGCAAGCTGATTCTGGATGGTGTAAAAAGGTTTATAGAGGACTGGGGAGAAATGGAATCTCTGTACAGACTTCAGGAAACTGTTGTATTCTGTCAGGCTCCGTGTATTTTACACTTCAAAGTAACAAACTGATTCTGGATGGTGTAAAAGAGATGTATATAGGACTGGGGAGAAATGGAATCTCTTTACAGACTTCAGTACACAGTTGAATTCTGTCAGGCTCTGTGTATTTTACACCTCAAAGTAACAGGCTGATTCTGGATGGTGTAAAAAAGGTGTATAGAGGACTGGGGAGAAATGGAATCTCTCTACAGACTTCAGGACACAGTTGGATTCTGTCAGGCCCTGTGTATTTTACACCTCAAAGTAACAGGCTGATTCTGGATGGTGTAAAAAAGGTGTATGGAGGACTGGGGAGAAATGGAATCTCTCTACAGACTTCAGGACACAGTTGTATTGTGTCAGGCCCTGTGTATATTACACCTCCAAGTAACAGGCTGATTATGGATGGTGTAAAAAAGGTTTATAGAGGACTGGGGAGAAATGGAATCTCTCTACAGACTTCAGGACACAGTTGTATTCTGTCAGGCCCTGTGTATTTTACACCTCAAAGTAACAAGCTGATTCTGGATGGTGTGAAAAGGTTTATAGAGGACTGGGGAGAAATGGAATCTCTCTACAGACTTCAGGAAACTGTTGTATTCTGTCAGGCTCTGTGTATTTTACACCTCAAAGTAACAAGCTGATTCTGTATGGTGTAAAAAGGTTTATAGAGGACTGGGGAGAAATGGAATCTCTCTACAGACTTCAGGACACAGCTGTATTCTGTCAGGCCCTGTGTATTTTACACCTCAAAGTAACAGGCTGATTCTGAAAAGTGTAAAAGAGGTGTATAGAGGACTGGGGAGAAATGGAATCTATCTATAGACTTCAGGACACAGTTGGATTCTGTCAGGCCCTGTGTATATTACAACTCAAAGTACCTGGCTGATTATGGATAGTGTATAAGAGGTATATAGAGGACTGGGGAGAAATGGAATCTCTCTATAGACTTCAGGACACAGTTGGATTCTGTCAGGCCCTGTGAATTTTATCCCTCAAAGTAACAGGCTGATTCTGGTTGGTGTAAAAGAGGTGTATATAGGACTGGGGAGAAATGGAATCTCTTTACAGACTTCAGGACACAGTTGAATTCTGTCAGGCTCTGTGTATTTTACACCTCAAAGTAACAGGCTGATTCTGGATGGTGTAAAAAAGGTGTATGGAGGACTGGGGAGAAATGGAATCTCTCTACAGACTTCAGGACACAGTTGTATTGTGTCAGGCCCTGTGTATATTACACCTCCAAGTAACAGGCAGATTCTGGATGGTGTAGAAAAGCTGTATAGAGGACAGGGGAGAAAGGGAATCTCTCTACAGACTTCAGGACACAGCTGTAATCTGTCAGGCCCTGTGCATTTTACACCTCAAAGTAACAGGCTGATTCTGGATGGTGTAAAAGATGTGTATAGAGGACTGGGGAGAAATGGAATCTATCTACAGACATCATGACACAGTTGTATTCTGTCATGCCCTGTGTATTTTACACCTCAAAGTAACAGGCTGATTATGGATGGTGTAAAAAAGGTTTATAGAGGACTGGGGAGAAATGGAATCTCTCTACAGACTTCAGGACACAGTTGTATTCTGTCAGGCCCTGTGTATTTTACACCTCAAAGTAACAAGCTGATTCTGGATGGTGTAGAAAGGATTATAGAGGACTGGGGAGAAATGGAATCTCTCTACAGACTTCAGGACACAGTTGTTTTCTGTCTAGGCCCTGTGTATTTTACACCTCAAAGTAACAGGCTGATTCTGAAAGGTGTAAAAGAGGTGTATAGAGGACTGGGGAGAAATGGAATCTATCTATTGACTTCAGGACACAGTTGGATTCTGTCAGGCCCTGTGTATTTTACATCTCAAAGTACCAGGCTGAATCTGGATGGTGTAAAAGAGGTGTATAGATGACTGGGGAGAAATGGAATCTATCTACAGACATCATGACACAGTTGTATTCTGTCAGGCCCTGTGTATATTACAACTCAAAGTACCTGGCTGATTCTGGATGGTGTAAAAGAGGTGTATAGAGGACTGGGGAGAAATGGAATCTCTCTATAGACTTCAGGACACAGTTGGATTCTGTCATACCCTGTGTATTTTACACCTCAAAGTCACAGGCTGATTCTGGATGGTGTAAAGGAGGTGTATAAAGGACTGGGGAGAAATGGAATCTCTCTACAGACTTCAGGACACAGTTGGATTCTGTCAGGTCCTGTGAATTTTACACCTCAAAGTAACAGGCTGATTCTGTATGGTGTAAAAGAGGTGTATACAGTACTGGTGAGAAATGGAATCTCTCTACAGACTTCAGGACACAGTTCAATTCTGTCAGGCTCTGTGTATTTTACACCTCCAAGTAACAGGCTGATTCTGGATGGTGTAAAAAAGGTGTATAGCGGACTGGGGACAAAATGAATCAATCTACAGACTTCAGGACACAGTTGGATTATGTCAGGACCTGTGTATTTTACACCTCAAAGTAACAGGCTGATTCTGGATGGTGTAAAAGAGGTGTATAGAGGACTGAGGAGAAATGGAATCTATCTACAGACATCATGACACAGTTGCATTCTGTCAGGCCCTGTGTATATTACAACTCAAAGTACATGGCTGATTCTGGATGGTGTTAAAGAGGTGTATAGAGGAATGGGGAGAAATGGAATCTCTCTACAGACTTCAGGACACAGTTCAATTCTGTCAGGCTCTGTGTATTTTACACCTCCAAGTAACAGGCTGATTCTGGATGGTGTAAAAAGGTGTATAGAGAACTGGGGAGAAATGGAATCTCTCTACAGACTTCAGGACACAGTTGTATTCTGTCAGGCCCTGTGTATATTACACCTCAAAGTAACAGGCTGATTCTGGATGGTGTAAAAAAGGTGTATATAGGACTGGGGAGAAATGGAATCTCTCTACAGACTTCAGGACACAGCTGTATTCTGTCAGGTCCTGTGTATTTTACACCTCAAAGTAACAGGCTGAATCTGGATGGTGTAAAAGAGGTGTATAGAGGACTGGGGAGAAATGGAATCTATCTACAGACATCATGACTCAGTTGTATTCTGTCAGGCCCTGTGTATATTACAACTCAAAGTACCTGGCTGATTCTGGATGGTGTAAAAGAGGTGTATAGAGGACTGGGGAGAAATGGAATCTCTCAATAGACTTCAGGACAAAGTTGGATTCTGTCAGACCCTGTGTATTTTACACCTCAAAGTAACAGGCTGATTCTGGATGGTGTAAAAGAGGTGTACAAAGGACTGGGGAGAAATGGAATCTCTACAGACTTCAGGACACAGTTGGATTCTGTCAGGTCCTGTGAATTTTACACCTCAAAGTAACAGGCTGATTCTGTATGGTGTAAAAGAGGTGTATACAGTACTGGTGAGAAATGGAATCTCTCTACAGACTTCAGGACACAGTTGAATTCTGTCAGGCTCTGTGTATTTTACACCTCCAAGTAACAGGCTGATTCTGGATGGTGTAAAAAGGTGTATAGAGGACTGGGGAGAAATGGAATCTCTCTACAGACTTCAGGACACAGTTGAATTCTGTCAGGCCCTGTGTATATTACACCTCAACGTAACAGGCTGATACTGGATGGTGTAAAAAAAGGACTATAGAGGACTGGGGACAAAATGAATCAATCTACAGACTTCAGGACACAGTTGTATTCTGTCAGGTCCTGTGTATTTTACACCTCAAAGTAACAGGCTGATTATGGATGGTGCAAAAGAGGTGTATAGAGAACTGGGGAGAAATGGAATCTCTCTACAAACTTCAGGACACGGTTGTATTCTGTCAGGCCCTGTGTATATTACACCTCAAAGTAACAGGCTGATTCTGGATGGTGTAAAAAAGGTGTATAGAGGACTGGGGAGAAATGACATCTCTCTACAGACTTCAGGAGACAGCTGTATTCTGTCAGGCCCTGTGTATTTTACACCTCAAAGTAACAGGCTGAATCTGGATGGTGTAAAAGAGGTGTATAGAGGACTGGGGAGAAATGGAATCTATCTACAGACATCATGACACAGTTGTATTCTGTCAGGCCCCGTGTATATTTCAACTCAAAGTACCTGGTTTATTCTGGATGGTGTAAAAGAGGTGTATAGAGGACTGGGGAGAAATGGAATCTCTCTATAGACTTCAGGACACAGTTGGATTCTGTCAGGTCCTGTGAATTTTACATCTCAAAGAAACAGGTTGATTCTGGATGGTGCAAAAAAGGTGTATATAGGACTGGGGAGAAATGGAATCTCTCTGCAGACTTCAGGACACAGTTGGATTCTGTCAGGCCCTGTGTATTTTACACCTCAAAGTAACAGGCAGATTCTGGATGGTGTAAAAAAGGTGTATGGAGGACTGGGGAGTAATGGAATCTCTCTACAGACTTCAGGACACAGTTGTATTGTGTCAGGCCCTGTGTATATTACACCTCCAAGTAACAGGCTGATTTTGGATGGTGTAGAAAAGGTGTATAGAGGACTGGGGAGAAATGGAATATCTCTACAGACTTCAGGACACAGTTGTATTCTGTATGGCCATGTGTATATTACACCTCAAAGTAACAGGCTGATTCTGGATGGTGTAGAAAAGGTGTATAGAGGACTGGGGTGAAATGGAATCTCTCTACAGACTTAAGGACACAGCTGTATTCTGTCAGGCCCTGTGTATTTTACACCTCAAAGTAACAGGCTGATTCTGGATGGTGTAAAAGAGGTGTATAGAGGACTGGGGAGAAATGGAATCTGTCTACAGACATCATGACACAGTTGGATTCTGTCCGGCCCTGTGTATTTTACACCTCAAAGTAGCAGGCTGATTCTGGATGGTGTAAAAGAGGTGTATAGAGAATTGGGGAGAAATGGAATCTCTCTACAGACTTCAGGACACAGTTGTATTCTGTCAGGCCCTGTGTATATTACACATCAAAGTAACAGGCTGATTCTGGATGGTGTAGAAAAGGTGTATAGAGGACTGGTGAGAAATGGAATCTCTCTACAGACTTCAGGACACATCTGTAATCTGTCAGGACCTGTGTATTTTACACCTCAAAGTAACAGGCTGTATCTGGATGGTGTAAAAAAGGTTTATAGAGGACTCGGGAGAAATTAAATCTCTCTACATACTTCAGGACACAGTTGGATTCTGTCAGGTCCTGTGAATTTTACACATCAAAGTAACAGGCTGATTCTGGATGGTGTAAAGAGGTGTATAGAGGACTGGGGAGAAATGGAATCTATCTACAGACATCATGACACAGTTGGATTCTGTCCGGCCCTGTGTATTTTACACCTCAAAGTAGCAGGCTGATTCTGGATGGTGTAAAAGAGGTGTATAGAGAATTGGGGAGAAATGGAATCTCTCTACAGACTTCAGGACACAGTTGTATTCTGTCAGGCCCTGAGTATATTATACCTCAAAGTAACAGGCTGATTCTGGATGGTGTAGAAAAAGTGTATAGAGGACTGGAGAGAAATGGAATCTCTCTACAGACTTCAGGACACATCTGTAATCTGTCAGGACCTGTGGATTTTACACTTCAAAGTAACAGGCTGATTCTGCATGGTGTAAAAAAGGTTTATAGAGGACTCGGGAGAAATGAAATCTCTCTACAGACTTCAGGACACAGTTGGATTCTGTCAGGTCCTGTGAATTTTACACCTCACAGTAACAGGCTGATTCTGGATGGTGTAAAAAAGGTGTATGGAGGACTGGGGAGAAATGGAATATCTCTACAAACTTCAGGACACAGTTGTATTGTGTCAGGCCCTGTGTATATTACACCTCCAAGTAACAGGCTGATTCTGGATGGTGTAAAAAAAGGTGTATAGAGAACTGGGGACAAAATGAATCAATCTACAGACTTAAGGACACAGTTGTATTCTGTCAGGCCCTGTGTATTTTACACCTCAAAGTAACAGGCTGATTATGGATGGTGTAAAAAAGGTTTATAGAGGACTGGGGAGAAATAGAATCTCTCTACAGACTTCAGGACACAGTTGTATTCTGTCAGGCCCCGTGTATTTTACACCTCAAAGTAGCAAGCTGATTCTGGATGGTGTAAAAAGGTTTATAGACGACTGGGGAGAAATGGAATCTCTCTATAGACTTCAGGACACAGTTGGATTCTGTCAGACCCTGTGTATTTTACACCTCAAAGTCACAGGCTGATTCTGGATGGTGTAAAAGAGGTGTATAAAGGACTGGGGAGAAATGGAATCTCTCTACAGACTTCAGGACACAGTTGGATTCTGTCAGGTCCTGTGAATTTTACACCTCAAAGTAACAGGCTGATTCTCTATGGTGTAAAAGAGGTGTATACAGTACTGGTGAGAAATGGAATCTCTCTACAGACTTCAGGACACAGTTCAATTCTGTCAGGCTCTGTGTATTTTACACCTCCAAGTAACAGGCTGATTCTGGATGGTGTAAAAAGGTGTATAGAGGACTGGGGAGAAATGGAATCTCTCTTCAGACTTCAGGACACAGTTGAATTCTGTCAGGCCCTGTGTATATTACACCTCAAAGTAACAGGCTGATACTGGATGGTGTAAAAAAGGTGTATAGCGGACTGGGGACAAAATGAATCAATCTACAGACTTCAGGACACAGTTGGATTATGTCAGGACCTGTGTATTTTACACCTCAAAGTAACAGGCTGATTCTGGATGGTGTAAAAGAGGTGTATAGAGGACTGGGGAGAAATGGAATCTATCTACAGACATCATGACACAGTTGCATTCTGTCAGGCCCTGTGTATATTACAACTCAAAGTACCTGTCTGATTCTGGATGGTGTTAAAGAGGTGTATAGAGGACTGGGGAGAAATGGAATCTCTCTACAGACTTCAGGACACAGTTCAATTCTGTCAGGCTCTGTGTATTTTACACCTCCAAGTAACAGGCTGATTCTGGATGGTGTAAAAAGGTGTATAGAGAACTGGGGAGAAATGGAATCTCTCTACAGACTTCAGGACACAGTTGTATTCTGTCAGGCCCTGTGTATATTACACCTCAAAGTAACAGGCTGATTCTGGATGGTGTAAAAAAGGTGTATATAGGACTGGGGAGAAATGGAATCTCTCTACAGACTTCAGGACACAGCTGTATTCTGTCAGGTCCTGTGTATTTTACACCTCAAAGTAACAGGCTGAATCTGGATGGTGTAAAAGAGGTGTATAGAGGACTGGGGAGAAATGGAATCTATCTACAGACATCATGACTCAGTTGTATTCTGTCAGGCCCTGTGTATATTACAACTCAAAGTACCTGGCTGATTCTGGATGGTGTAAAAGAGGTGTATAGAGGACTGGGGAGAAATGGAATCTCTCAATAGACTTCAGGACAAAGTTGGATTCTGTCAGACCCTGTGTATTTTACACCTCAAAGTAACAGGCTGATTCTGGATGGTGTAAAAGAGGTGTACAAAGGACTGGGGAGAAATGGAATCTCTACAGACTTCAGGACACAGTTGGATTCTGTCAGGTCCTGTGAATTTTACACCTCAAAGTAACAGGCTGATTCTGTATGGTGTAAAAGAGGTGTATACAGTACTGGTGAGAAATGGAATCTCTCTACAGACTTCAGGACACAGTTGAATTCTGTCAGGCTCTGTGTATTTTACACCTCCAAGTAACAGGCTGATTCTGGATGGTGTAAAAAGGTGTATAGAGGACTGGGGAGAAATGGAATCTCTCTACAGACTTCAGGACACAGTTGAATTCTGTCAGGCCCTGTGTATATTACACCTCAACGTAACAGGCTGATACTGGATGGTGTAAAAAAAGGACTATAGAGGACTGGGGACAAAATGAATCAATCTACAGACTTCAGGACACAGTTGTATTCTGTCAGGTCCTGTGTATTTTACACCTCAAAGTAACAGGCTGATTATGGATGGTGCAAAAGAGGTGTATAGAGAACTGGGGAGAAATGGAATCTCTCTACAAACTTCAGGACACGGTTGTATTCTGTCAGGCCCTGTGTATATTACACCTCAAAGTAACAGGCTGAATCTGGATGGTGTAAAAGAGGTGTATAGAGGACTGGGGAGAAATGGAATCTATCTACAGACATCATGACACAGTTGTATTCTGTCAGGCCCCGTGTATATTACAACTCAAAGTACCTGGTTTATTCTGGATGGTGTAAAAGAGGTGTATAGAGGACTGGGGAGAAATGGAATCTCTCTATAGACTTCAGGACACAGTTGGATTCTGTCAGGTCCTGTGAATTTTACATCTCAAAGTAACAGGCTGATTCTGGATGGTGCAAAAAAGGTGTATATAGGACTGGGGAGAAATGGAATCTCTCTGCAGACTTCAGGACACAGTTGGATTCTGTCAGGCCCTGTGTATTTTACACCTCAAAGTAACAGGCAGATTCTGGATGGTGTAAAAAAGGTGTATGGAGGACTGGGGAGTAATGGAATCTCTCTACAGACTTCAGGACACAGTTGTATTGTGTCAGGCCCTGTGTATATTACACCTCCAAGTAACAGGCTGATTTTGGATGGTGTAGAAAAGGTGTATAGAGGACTGGGGAGAAATGGAATATCTCTACAGACTTCAGGACACAGTTGTATTCTGTATGGCCATGTGTATATTACACCTCAAAGTAACAGGCTGATTCTGGATGGTGTAGAAAAGGTGTATAGAGGACTGGGGTGAAATGGAATCTCTCTACAGACTTAAGGACACAGCTGTATTCTGTCAGGCCCTGTGTATTTTACACCTCAAAGTAACAGGCTGATTCTGGATGGTGTAAAAGAGGTGTATAGAGGACTGGGGAGAAATGGAATCTATCTACAGACATCATGACACAGTTGGATTCTGTCCGGCCCTGTGTATTTTACACCTCAAAGTAGCAGGCTGATTCTGGATGGTGTAAAAGAGGTGTATAGAGAATTGGGGAGAAATGGAATCTCTCTACAGACTTCAGGACACAGTTGTATTCTGTCAGGCCCTGTGTATATTACACATCAAAGTAACAGGCTGATTCTGTATGGTGTAGAAAAGGTGTATAGAGGACTGGTGAGAAATGGAATCTCTCTACAGACTTCAGGACACATCTGTAATCTGTCAGGACCTGTGTATTTTACACCTCAAAGTAACAGGCTGTATCTGGATGGTGTAAAAAAGGTTTATAGAGGACTCAGGAGAAATTAAATCTCTCTACAGACTTCAGGACACAGTTGGATTCTGTCAGGTCCTGTGAATTTTACACATCAAAGTAACAGGCTGATTCTGGATGGTGTAAAAAAGGTGTATGGAGGACTGGGGAGATATGGAATATCTCTAGAAACTTCAGGACACAGTTGTATTGTGTCAGGCCCTGTGTATATTACACCTCCAAGTAACAGTCTGATTCTGGATGGTGTAAAAAGGTGAATAGAGGACTGGGGAGAAATGGAATCTCTCTACAGACTTCAGGACACAGTTGAATTCTGTCAGGCCCTGTGTATATTACACCTAAAAGTAACAGGCTGATTCTGGATGGTGTAAAAAAAGGTGTATAGAGAACTGGGGACAAAATGAATCAATCTACAGACTTAAGGACACAGTTGTATTCTGTCAGGCCCTGTGTATTTTACACCTCAAAGTAACAGGCTGATTATGGATGGTGTAAAAAAGGTTTATAGAGGACTGGGGAGAAATGGAATCTCTCTACAGACTTCAGGACACAGATGTATTCTGTCAGGCCCTGTGTATATTACACCTCAAAGTAACACGCTGATACTGGATGGTGTAAAAAAGGTGTATAGCGGACTGGGGACAAAATGAATCAATCTACAGACTTCAGGACACATTTGGATTATGTCAAGCCCTGTGTATTTTACACCTCAAAGTAACAGGCTGATTCTGGATGGTGTAAAAGAGGTGTATAGAGAACTGGGGAGAAATGGAATCTCTGTACAGACTTCAGGACACTGTTGTATTCTGTCAGGCCCAGTGTATATTACACCTCAAAGTAACAGGCTGATTCTGGATGGTGTAAAGAGGTGTATAGAGGACTGGGGAGAAATGGAATCTCTTTACAGACTTCAGGACACAGTTGAATTCTGTCAGGCTCTGTGTATTTTACACCTCAAAGTAACAGGCTGATTCTGGATGGTGTAAAAAAGGTGTATGGAGGACTGGGGAGAAATGGAATCTCTCTACAGACTTCAGGACACAGTTGTATTGTGTCAGGCCCTGTGTATATTACACCTCCAAGTAACAGGCAGATTCTGGATGGTGTAGAAAAGCTGTATAGAGGACAGGGGAGAAAGGGAATCTCTCTACAGACTTCAGGACACAGCTGTAATCTGTCAGGCCCTGTGCATTTTACACCTCAAAGTAACAGGCTGATTCTGGATGGTGTAAAAGATGTGTATAGAGGACTGGGGAGAAATGGAATCTATCTACAGACATCATGACACAGTTGTATTCTGTCATGCCCTGTGTATTTTTCACCTCAAAGTAACAGGCTGATTATGGATGGTGTAAAAAAGGTTTATAGAGGACTGGGGAGAAATGGAATCTCTCTACAGACTTCAGGACACAGTTGTATTCTGTCAGGCCCTGTGTATTTTACACCTCAAAGTAACAAGCTGATTCTGGATGGTGTAGAAAGGTTTATAGAGGACTGGGGAGAAATGGAATCTCTCTACAGACTTCAGGACACAGTTGTTTTCTGTCTAGGCCCTGTGTATTTTACACCTCAAAGTAACAGGCTGATTCTGAAAGGTGTAAAAGAGGTGTATAGAGGACTGGGGAGAAATGGAATCTATCTATTGACTTCAGGACACAGTTGGATTCTGTCAGGCCCTGTGTATTTTACACCTCAAAGTAACAGGCTGATTCTGGATGGTGTAAAAGAGGTGTATAGAGAACTGGGGAGAAATGGAATCTCTCTACGGACTTCAGGACACAGTTGTATTCTTTCAGGCCCTGTGTATATTACACCTCAAAGTAACAGGCTGATTCTGGATGGTGTAAAAAAGGTGTATAGAGGACTGGGGAGAAATGGAATCTCTCTACAGACTTCAGTACACAGCTGTATTCTGTCAGGCCCTGTGTATTTTACATCTCAAAGTACCAGGCTGAATCTGGATGGTGTAAAAGAGGTGTATAGAGGACTGGGGAGAAATGGAATCTATCTACAGACATCATGACACAGTTGTATTCTGTCAGGCCCTGTGTATATTACAACTCAAAGTACCTGGCTGATTCTGGATGGTGTAAAAGAGGTGTATAGAGGACTGGGGAGAAATGGAATCTCTCTATAGACTTCAGGACACAGTTGGATTCTGTCATACCCTGTGTATTTTACACCTCAAAGTCACAGGCTGATTCTGGATGGTGTAAAAGAGGTGTATAAAGGACTGGGGAGAAATGGAATCTCTCTACAGACTTCAGGACACAGTTGGATTCTGTCAGGTCCTGTGAATTTTACACCTCAAAGTAACAGGCTGATTCTGTATGGTGTAAAAGAGGTGTATACAGTACTGGTGAGAAATGGAATCTCTCTACAGACTTCAGGACACAGTTCAATTCTGTCAGGCTCTGTGTATTTTACACCTCCAAGTAACAGGCTGATTCTGGATGGTGTAAAAAGGTGTATAGAGGACTGGGGAGAAATGGAATCTCTCTTCAGACTTCAGGACACAGTTGAATTCTGTCAGGCCCTGTGTATATTACACCTCAAAGTAACAGGCTGATACTGGATGGTGTAAAAAAGGTGTATAGCGGACTGGGGACAAAATGAATCAATCTACAGACTTCAGGACACAGTTGGATTATGTCAGGACCTGTGTATTTTACACCTCAAAGTAACAGGCTGATTCTGGATGGTGTAAAAGAGGTGTATAGAGGACTGGGGAGAAATGGAATCTATCTACAGACATCATGACACAGTTGCATTCTGTCAGGCCCTGTGTATATTACAACTCAAAGTACCTGGCTGATTCTGGATGGTGTTAAAGAGGTGTATAGAGGACTGGGGAGAAATGGAATCTCTCTACAGACTTCAGGACACAGTTCAATTCTGTCAGGCTCTGTGTATTTTACACCTCCAAGTAACAGGCTGATTCTGGATGGTGTAAAAAGGTGTATAGAGAACTGGGGAGAAATGGAATCTCTCTACAGACTTCAGGACACAGTTGTATTCTGTCAGGCCCTGTGTATATTACACCTCAAAGTAACAGGCTGATTCTGGATGGTGTAAAAAAGGTGTATATAGGACTGGGGAGAAATGGAATCTCTCTACAGACTTCAGGACACAGCTGTATTCTGTCAGGTCCTGTGTATTTTACACCTCAAAGTAACAGGCTGAATCTGGATGGTGTAAAAGAGGTGTATAGAGGACTGGGGAGAAATGGAATCTATCTACAGACATCATGACTCAGTTGTATTCTGTCAGGCCCTGTGTATATTACAACTCAAAGTACCTGGCTGATTCTGGATGGTGTAAAAGAGGTGTATAGAGGACTGGGGAGAAATGGAATCTCTCAATAGACTTCAGGACAAAGTTGGATTCTGTCAGACCCTGTGTATTTTACACCTCAAAGTAACAGGCTGATTCTGGATGGTGTAAAAGAGGTGTACAAAGGACTGGGGAGAAATGGAATCTCTACAGACTTCAGGACACAGTTGGATTCTGTCAGGTCCTGTGAATTTTACACCTCAAAGTAACAGGCTGATTCTGTATGGTGTAAAAGAGGTGTATACAGTACTGGTGAGAAATGGAATCTCTCTACAGACTTCAGGACACAGTTGAATTCTGTCAGGCTCTGTGTATTTTACACCTCCAAGTAACAGGCTGATTCTGGATGGTGTAAAAAGGTGTATAGAGGACTGGGGAGAAATGGAATCTCTCTACAGACTTCAGGACACAGTTGAATTCTGTCAGGCCCTGTGTATATTACACCTCAACGTAACAGGCTGATACTGGATGGTGTAAAAAAAGGACTATAGAGGACTGGGGACAAAATGAATCAATCTACAGACTTCAGGACACAGTTGTATTCTGTCAGGTCCTGTGTATTTTACACCTCAAAGTAACAGGCTGATTATGGATGGTGCAAAAGAGGTGTATAGAGAACTGGGGAGAAATGGAATCTCTCTACAAACTTCAGGACACGGTTGTATTCTGTCAGGCCCTGTGTATATTACACCTCAAAGTAACAGGCTGATTCTGGATGGTGTAAAAAAGGTGTATAGAGGACTGGGGAGAAATGACATCTCTCTACAGACTTCAGGAGACAGCTGTATTCTGTCAGGCCCTGTGTATTTTACACCTCAAAGTAACAGGCTGAATCTGGATGGTGTAAAAGAGGTGTATAGAGGACTGGGGAGAAATGGAATCTATCTACAGACATCATGACACAGTTGTATTCTGTCAGGCCCCGTGTATATTACAACTCAAAGTACCTGGTTTATTCTGGATGGTGTAAAAGAGGTGTATAGAGGACTGGGGAGAAATGGAATCTCTCTATAGACTTCAGGACACAGTTGGATTCTGTCAGGTCCTGTGAATTTTACATCTCAAAGTAACAGGTTGATTCTGGATGGTGCAAAAAAGGTGTATATAGGACTGGGGAGAAATGGAATCTCTCTGCAGACTTCAGGACACAGTTGGATTCTGTCAGGCCCTGTGTATTTTACACCTCAAAGTAACAGGCAGATTCTGGATGGTGTAAAAAAGGTGTATGGAGGACTGGGGAGTAATGGAATCTCTCTACAGAGTTCAGGACACAGTTGTATTGTGTCAGGCCCTGTGTATATTACACCTCCAAGTAACAGGCTGATTTTGGATGGTGTAGAAAAGGTGTATAGAGGACTGGGGAGAAATGGAATATCTCTACAGACTTCAGGACACAGTTGTATTCTGTATGGCCATGTGTATATTACACCTCAAAGTAACAGGCTGATTCTGGATGGTGTAGAAAAGGTGTATAGAGGACTGGGGTGAAATGGAATCTCTCTACAGACTTAAGGACACAGCTGTATTCTGTCAGGCCCTGTGTATTTTACACCTCAAAGTAACAGGCTGATTCTGGATGGTGTAAAAGAGGTGTATAGAGGACTGGGGAGAAATGGAATCTATCTACAGACATCATGACACAGTTGGATTCTGTCCGGCCCTGTGTATTTTACACCTCAAAGTAGCAGGCTGATTCTGGATGGTGTAAAAGAGGTGTATAGAGAATTGGGGAGAAATGGAATCTCTCTACAGACTTCAGGACACAGTTGTATTCTGTCAGTCCCTGTGTATATTACACATCAAAGTAACAGGCTGATTCTGGATGGTGTAGAAAAGGTGTATAGAGGACTGGTGAGAAATGGAATCTCTCTACAGACTTCAGGACACATCTGTAATCTGTCAGGACCTGTGTATTTTACACCTCAAAGTAACAGGCTGTATCTGGATGGTGTAAAAAAGGTTTATAGAGGACTCGGGAGAAATTAAATCTCTCTACAGACTTCAGGACACAGTTGGATTCTGTCAGGTCCTGTGAATTTTACACATCAAAGTAACAGGCTGATTCTGGATGGTGTAAAAAAGGTGTATGGAGGACTGGGGAGAAATGAAATATCTCTACAAACTTCAGGACACAGTTGTATTGTGTCAGGCCCTGTGTATATTACACCTCCAAGTAACAGTCTGATTCTGGATGGTGTAAAAAGGTGAATAGAGGACTGGGGAGAAATGGAATCTCTCTACAGACTTCAGGACACAGTTGAATTCTGTCAGGCCCTGTGTATATTACACCTAAAAGTAACAGGCTGATTCTGGATGGTGTAAAAAAAGGTGTATAGAGAACTGGGGACAAAATGAATCAATCTACAGACTTAAGGACACAGTTGTATTCTGTCAGGCCCTGTGTATTTTACACCTCAAAGTAACAGGCTGATTATGGATGGTGTAAAAAAGGTTTATAGAGGACTGGGGAGAAATGGAATCTCTCTACAGACTTCAGGACACAGATGTATTCTGTCAGGCCCTGTGTATATTACACCTCAAAGTAACACGCTGATACTGGATGGTGTAAAAAAGGTGTATAGCGTACTGGGGACAAAATGAATCAATCTACAGACTTCAGGACACATTTGGATTATGTCAAGCCCTGTGTATTTTACACCTCAAAGTAACAGGCTGATTCTGGATGGTGTAAAAGAGGTGTATAGAGAACTGGGGAGAAATGGAATCTCTGTACAGACTTCAGGACACAGTTGTATTCTGTCAGGCCCAGTGTATATTACACCTCAAAGTAACAGGCTGATTCTGGATGGTGTAAAGAGGTGTATAGAGGACTGGGGAGAAATGGAATCTATCTACAGACATCATGACACAGTTGGATTCTGTCCGGCCCTGTGTATTTTACACCTCAAAGTAGCAGGCTGATTCTGGATGGTGTAAAAGAGGTGTATAGAGAATTGGGGAGAAATGGAATCTCTCTACAGACTTCAGGACACAGTTGTATTCTGTCAGGCCCTGTGTATATTATACCTCAAAGTAACAGGCTGATTCTGGATGGTGTAGAAAAAGTGTATAGAGGACTGGAGAGAAATGGAATCTCTCTACAGACTTCAGGACACATCTGTAATCTGTCAGGACCTGTGGATTTTACACTTCAAAGTAACAGGCTGATTCTGCATGGTGTAAAAAAGGTTTATAGAGGACTCGGGAGAAATGAAATCTCTCTACAGACTTCAGGACACAGTTGGATTCTGTCAGGTCCTGTGAATTTTACACCTCACAGTAACAGGCTGATTCTGGATGGTGTAAAAAAGGTGTATGGAGGACTGGGGAGAAATGGAATCTCTCTACAGACTTCAGGACACAGTTGGATTCTGTCAGGTCCTGTGAATTTTACACCTCAAAGTAACAGGCTGATTCTGTATGGTGTAAAAGAGGTGTATACAGTACTGGTGAGAAATGGAATGTCTCTACAGACTTCAGGACACAGTTCAATTCTGTCAGGCTCTGTGTATTTTACACCTCCAAGTAACAGGCTGATTCTGGATGGTGTAAAAAGGTGTATAGAGGACTGGGGAGAAATGGAATCTCTCTTCAGACTTCAGGACACAGTTGAATTCTGTCAGGCCCTGTGTATATTACACCTAAAAGTAACAGGCTGATTCTGGATGGTGTAAAAAATGGTGTATAGAGAACTGGGGACAAAATGAATCAATCTACAGACTTAAGGACACAGTTGTATTCTGTCAGGCCCTGTGTATTTTACACCTCAAAGTAACAGGCTGATTATGGATGGTGTAAAAAAGGTTTATAGAGGACTGGGGAGAAATGGAATCTCTCTACAGACTTCAGGACACAGTTGTATTCTGTCAGGCCCCGTGTATTTTACACCTCAAAGTAGCAAGCTGATTCTGGATGGTGTAAAAAGTTTTATAGAGGACTGGGGAGAAATGGAATCTCTCTATAGACTTCAGGACACAGTTGGATTCTGTCAGACCCTGTGTATTTTACACCTCAAAGTCACAGGCTGATTCTGGATGGTGTAAAAGAGGTGTATAAAGGACTGGGGAAAAATGGAATCTCTCTACAGACTTCAGGACACAGTTGGATTCTGTCAGGTCCTGTGAATTTTACACCTCAAAGTAACAGGCTGATTCTGTATGGTGTAAAAGAGGTGTATACAGTACTGGTGAGAAATGGAATCTCTCTACAGACTTCAGGACACAGTTCAATTCTGTCAGGCTCTGTGTATTTTACACCTCCAAGTAACAGGCTGATTCTGGATGGTGTAAAAAGGTGTATAGAGGACTGGGGAGAAATGGAATCTCTCTTCAGACTTCAGGACACAGTTGAATTCTGTCAGGCCCTGTGTATATTACACCTCAAAGTAACAGGCTGATACTGGATGGTGTAAAAAAGGTGTATAGCGGACTGGGGACAAAATGAATCAATCTACAGACTTCAGGACACAGTTGGATTATGTCAGGCCCTGTGTATTTTACACCTCAAAGTAACAGGCTGATTCTGAATGGTGTAAAAGAGGTGTATAGAGGACTGGGGAGAAATGGAATCTATCTATAGACTTCAGGACACAGTTGGATTCTGTCAGACCCTGTGTATTTTAAACCTCAAAGTAACAGGCTGATTCTGGATGGTGTAAAAGAGGTGTATAGAGGACTGGGGAGAAATGGAATCTCTCTACAGACTTCAGGACAAAGTTGTATTCTGTCAGGCCCTGTGTATTTTACACCTCAAAGTAACAGGCTGATTCTGGATGGTGTAAAAGAGGTGTATAGAGAATTGGGGAGAAATGGAATATCTCTACTGACTTCAGGACACAGTTGTATTCTGTCAGGCCCTGTGTATATTACACCTCAAAGTAACAGGCTGATTCTGGATGGTGTAGAAAAGGTGTATAGAGGACTGGGGAGAAATGGAATCTCTCTACAGACTTCAGGACACAGCTGTAATCTGTCAGGCCCTGTGTATTTTACACCTCAAAGTAACAGGCTGATTCTGGATGGTGTAAAAGATGTGTATAGAGGACTGGGGAGAAATGGAGTCTATCTACAGACATCATGACACAGTTGTATTCTGTCAGGCCCTGTGTATATTACACCTCCAAGTAACAGGCTGATTCTGGATGGTGTAAAAAGGTGTATAGAGGACTGGGAAGAAATGGAATCTCTCTACAGACTTCAGGACACAGTTGAATTCTGTCAGGCCCTGTGTATATTACACCTCAACGTAACAGGCTGATACTGGATGGTGTAAAAAAAGGACTATAGAGGACTGGGGACAAAATGAATCAATCTACAGACTTCAGGACACAGTTGTATTCTGTCAGGTCCTGTGTATTTTACACCTCAAAGTAACAGGCTGATTATGGATGGTGCAAAAGAGGTGTATAGAGAACTGGGGAGAAATGGAATCTCTCTACAAACTTCAGGACACGGTTGTATTCTGTCAGGCCCTGTGTATATTACACCTCAAAGTAACAGGCTGAATCTGGATGGTGTAAAAGAGGTGTATAGAGGACTGGGGAGAAATGGAATCTATCTACAGACATCATGACACAGTTGTATTCTGTCAGGCCCCGTGTATATTACAACTCAAAGTACCTGGTTTATTCTGGATGGTGTAAAAGAGGTGTATAGAGGACTGGGGAGAAATGGAATCTCTCTATAGACTTCAGGACACAGTTGGATTCTGTCAGGTCCTGTGAATTTTACATCTCAAAGTAACAGGCTGATTCTGGATGGTGCAAAAAAGGTGTATATAGGACTGGGGAGAAATGGAATCTCTCTGCAGACTTCAGGACACAGTTGGATTCTGTCAGGCCCTGTGTATTTTACACCTCAAAGTAACAGGCAGATTCTGGATGGTGTAAAAAAGGTGTATGGAGGACTGGGGAGTAATGGAATCTCTCTACAGACTTCAGGACACAGTTGTATTGTGTCAGGCCCTGTGTATATTACACCTCCAAGTAACAGGCTGATTTTGGATGGTGTAGAAAAGGTGTATAGAGGACTGGGGAGAAATGGAATATCTCTACAGACTTCAGGACACAGTTGTATTCTGTATGGCCATGTGTATATTACACCTCAAAGTAACAGGCTGATTCTGGATGGTGTAGAAAAGGTGTATAGAGGACTGGGGTGAAATGGAATCTCTCTACAGACTTAAGGACACAGCTGTATTCTGTCAGGCCCTGTGTATTTTACACCTCAAAGTAACAGGCTGATTCTGGATGGTGTAAAAGAGGTGTATAGAGGACTGGGGAGAAATGGAATCTATCTACAGACATCATGACACAGTTGGATTCTGTCCGGCCCTGTGTATTTTACACCTCAAAGTAGCAGGCTGATTCTGGATGGTGTAAAAGAGGTGTATAGAGAATTGGGGAGAAATGGAATCTCTCTACAGACTTCAGGACACAGTTGTATTCTGTCAGGCCCTGTGTATATTACACATCAAAGTAACAGGCTGATTCTGTATGGTGTAGAAAAGGTGTATAGAGGACTGGTGAGAAATGGAATCTCTCTACAGACTTCAGGACACATCTGTAATCTGTCAGGACCTGTGTATTTTACACCTCAAAGTAACAGGCTGTATCTGGATGGTGTAAAAAAGGTTTATAGAGGACTCGGGAGAAATTAAATCTCTCTACAGACTTCAGGACACAGTTGGATTCTGTCAGGTCCTGTGAATTTTACACATCAAAGTAACAGGCTGATTCTGGATGGTGTAAAAAAGGTGTATGGAGGACTGGGGAGATATGGAATATCTCTAGAAACTTCAGGACACAGTTGTATTGTGTCAGGCCCTGTGTATATTACACCTCCAAGTAACAGTCTGATTCTGGATGGTGTAAAAAGGTGAATAGAGGACTGGGGAGAAATGGAATCTCTCTACAGACTTCAGGACACAGTTGAATTCTGTCAGGCCCTGTGTATATTACACCTAAAAGTAACAGGCTGATTCTGGATGGTGTAAAAAAAGGTGTATAGAGAACTGGGGACAAAATGAATCAATCTACAGACTTAAGGACACAGTTGTATTCTGTCAGGCCCTGTGTATTTTACACCTCAAAGTAACAGGCTGATTATGGATGGTGTAAAAAAGGTTTATAGAGGACTGGGGAGAAATGGAATCTCTCTACAGACTTCAGGACACAGATGTATTCTGTCAGGCCCTGTGTATATTACACCTCAAAGTAACACGCTGATACTGGATGGTGTAAAAAAGGTGTATAGCGGACTGGGGACAAAATGAATCAATCTACAGACTTCAGGACACATTTGGATTATGTCAAGCCCTGTGTATTTTACACCTCAAAGTAACAGGCTGATTCTGGATGGTGTAAAAGAGGTGTATAGAGAACTGGGGAGAAATGGAATCTCTGTACAGACTTCAGGACACTGTTGTATTCTGTCAGGCCCAGTGTATATTACACCTCAAAGTAACAGGCTGATTCTGGATGGTGTAAAGAGGTGTATAGAGGACTGGGGAGAAATGGAATCTCTTTACAGACTTCAGGACACAGTTGAATTCTGTCAGGCTCTGTGTATTTTACACCTCAAAGTAACAGGCTGATTCTGGATGGTGTAAAAAAGGTGTATGGAGGACTGGGGAGAAATGGAATCTCTCTACAGACTTCAGGACACAGTTGTATTGTGTCAGGCCCTGTGTATATTACACCTCCAAGTAACAGGCAGATTCTGGATGGTGTAGAAAAGCTGTATAGAGGACAGGGGAGAAAGGGAATCTCTCTACAGACTTCAGGACACAGCTGTAATCTGTCAGGCCCTGTGCATTTTACACCTCAAAGTAACAGGCTGATTCTGGATGGTGTAAAAGATGTGTATAGAGGACTGGGGAGAAATGGAATCTATCTACAGACATCATGACACAGTTGTATTCTGTCATGCCCTGTGTATTTTTCACCTCAAAGTAACAGGCTGATTATGGATGGTGTAAAAAAGGTTTATAGAGGACTGGGGAGAAATGGAATCTCTCTACAGACTTCAGGACACAGTTGTATTCTGTCAGGCCCTGTGTATTTTACACCTCAAAGTAACAAGCTGATTCTGGATGGTGTAGAAAGGTTTATAGAGGACTGGGGAGAAATGGAATCTCTCTACAGACTTCAGGACACAGTTGTTTTCTGTCTAGGCCCTGTGTATTTTACACCTCAAAGTAACAGGCTGATTCTGAAAGGTGTAAAAGAGGTGTATAGAGGACTGGGGAGAAATGGAATCTATCTATTGACTTCAGGACACAGTTGGATTCTGTCAGGCCCTGTGTATTTTACACCTCAAAGTAACAGGCTGATTCTGGATGGTGTAAAAGAGGTGTATAGAGAACTGGGGAGAAATGGAATCTCTCTACGGACTTCAGGACACAGTTGTATTCTTTCAGGCCCTGTGTATATTACACCTCAAAGTAACAGGCTGATTCTGGATGGTGTAAAAAAGGTGTATAGAGGACTGGGGAGAAATGGAATCTCTCTACAGACTTCAGTACACAGCTGTATTCTGTCAGGCCCTGTGTATTTTACATCTCAAAGTACCAGGCTGAATCTGGATGGTGTAAAAGAGGTGTATAGAGGACTGGGGAGAAATGGAATCTATCTACAGACATCATGACACAGTTGTATTCTGTCAGGCCCTGTGTATATTACAACTCAAAGTACCTGGCTGATTCTGGATGGTGTAAAAGAGGTGTATAGAGGACTGGGGAGAAATGGAATCTCTCTATAGACTTCAGGACACAGTTGGATTCTGTCATACCCTGTGTATTTTACACCTCAAAGTCACAGGCTGATTCTGGATGGTGTAAAAGAGGTGTATAAAGGACTGGGGAGAAATGGAATCTCTCTACAGACTTCAGGACACAGTTGGATTCTGTCAGGTCCTGTGAATTTTACACCTCAAAGTAACAGGCTGATTCTGTATGGTGTAAAAGAGGTGTATACAGTACTGGTGAGAAATGGAATCTCTCTACAGACTTCAGGACACAGTTCAATTCTGTCAGGCTCTGTGTATTTTACACCTCCAAGTAACAGGCTGATTCTGGATGGTGTAAAAAGGTGTATAGAGGACTGGGGAGAAATGTAATCTCTCTTCAGACTTCAGGACACAGTTGAATTCTGTCAGGCCCTGTGTATATTACACCTCAAAGTAACAGGCTGATACTGGATGGTGTAAAAAAGGTGTATAGCGGACTGGGGACAAAATGAATCAATCTACAGACTTCAGGACACAGTTGGATTATGTCAGGACCTGTGTATTTTACACCTCAAAGTAACAGGCTGATTCTGGATGGTGTAAAAGAGGTGTATAGAGGACTGGGGAGAAATGGAATCTATCTACAGACATCATGACACAGTTGCATTCTGTCAGGCCCTGTGTATATTACAACTCAAAGTACCTGGCTGATTCTGGATGGTGTTAAAGAGGTGTATAGAGGACTGGGGAGAAATGGAATCTCTCTACAGACTTCAGGACACAGTTCAATTCTGTCAGGCTCTGTGTATTTTACACCTCCAAGTAACAGGCTGATTCTGGATGGTGTAAAAAGGTGTATAGAGAACTGGGGAGAAATGGAATCTCTCTACAGACTTCAGGACACAGTTGTATTCTGTCAGGCCCTGTGTATATTACACCTCAAAGTAACAGGCTGATTCTGGATGGTGTAAAAAAGGTGTATATAGGACTGGGGAGAAATGGAATCTCTCTACAGACTTCAGGACACAGCTGTATTCTGTCAGGTCCTGTGTATTTTACACCTCAAAGTAACAGGCTGAATCTGGATGGTGTAAAAGAGGTGTATAGAGGACTGGGGAGAAATGGAATCTATCTACAGACATCATGACTCAGTTGTATTCTGTCAGGCCCTGTGTATATTACAACTCAAAGTACCTGGCTGATTCTGGATGGTGTAAAAGAGGTGTATAGAGGACTGGGGAGAAATGGAATCTCTCAATAGACTTCAGGACAAAGTTGGATTCTGTCAGACCCTGTGTATTTTACACCTCAAAGTAACAGGCTGATTCTGGATGGTGTAAAAGAGGTGTACAAAGGACTGGGGAGAAATGGAATCTCTACAGACTTCAGGACACAGTTGGATTCTGTCAGGTCCTGTGAATTTTACACCTCAAAGTAACAGGCTGATTCTGTATGGTGTAAAAGAGGTGTATACAGTACTGGTGAGAAATGGAATCTCTCTACAGACTTCAGGACACAGTTGAATTCTGTCAGGCTCTGTGTATTTTACACCTCCAAGTAACAGGCTGATTCTGGATGGTGTAAAAAGGTGTATAGAGGACTGGGGAGAAATGGAATCTCTCTACAGACTTCAGGACACAGTTGAATTCTGTCAGGCCCTGTGTATATTACACCTCAACGTAACAGGCTGATACTGGATGGTGTAAAAAAAGGACTATAGAGGACTGGGGACAAAATGAATCAATCTACAGACTTCAGGACACAGTTGTATTCTGTCAGGTCCTGTGTATTTTACACCTCAAAGTAACAGGCTGATTATGGATGGTGCAAAAGAGGTGTATAGAGAACTGGGGAGAAATGGAATCTCTCTACAAACTTCAGGACACGGTTGTATTCTGTCAGGCCCTGTGTATATTACACCTCAAAGTAACAGGCTGATTCTGGATGGTGTAAAAAAGGTGTATAGAGGACTGGGGAGAAATGACATCTCTCTACAGACTTCAGGAGACAGCTGTATTCTGTCAGGCCCTGTGTATTTTACACCTCAAAGTAACAGGCTGAATCTGGATGGTGTAAAAGAGGTGTATAGAGGACTGGGGAGAAATGGAATCTATCTACAGACATCATGACACAGTTGTATTCTGTCAGGCCCCGTGTATATTACAACTCAAAGTACCTGGTTTATTCTGGATGGTGTAAAAGAGGTGTATAGAGGACTGGGGAGAAATGGAATCTCTCTATAGACTTCAGGACACAGTTGGATTCTGTCAGGTCCTGTGAATTTTACATCTCAAAGTAACAGGTTGATTCTGGATGGTGCAAAAAAGGTGTATATAGGACTGGGGAGAAATGGAATCTCTCTGCAGACTTCAGGACACAGTTGGATTCTGTCAGGCCCTGTGTATTTTACACCTCAAAGTAACAGGCAGATTCTGGATGGTGTAAAAAAGGTGTATGGAGGACTGGGGAGTAATGGAATCTCTCTACAGAGTTCAGGACACAGTTGTATTGTGTCAGGCCCTGTGTATATTACACCTCCAAGTAACAGGCTGATTTTGGATGGTGTAGAAAAGGTGTATAGAGGACTGGGGAGAAATGGAATATCTCTACAGACTTCAGGACACAGTTGTATTCTGTATGGCCATGTGTATATTACACCTCAAAGTAACAGGCTGATTCTGGATGGTGTAGAAAAGGTGTATAGAGGACTGGGGTGAAATGGAATCTCTCTACAGACTTAAGGACACAGCTGTATTCTGTCAGGCCCTGTGTATTTTACACCTCAAAGTAACAGGCTGATTCTGGATGGTGTAAAAGAGGTGTATAGAGGACTGGGGAGAAATGGAATCTATCTACAGACATCATGACACAGTTGGATTCTGTCCGGCCCTGTGTATTTTACACCTCAAAGTAGCAGGCTGATTCTGGATGGTGTAAAAGAGGTGTATAGAGAATTGGGGAGAAATGGAATCTCTCTACAGACTTCAGGACACAGTTGTATTCTGTCAGTCCCTGTGTATATTACACATCAAAGTAACAGGCTGATTCTGGATGGTGTAGAAAAGGTGTATAGAGGACTGGTGAGAAATGGAATCTCTCTACAGACTTCAGGACACATCTGTAATCTGTCAGGACCTGTGTATTTTACACCTCAAAGTAACAGGCTGTATCTGGATGGTGTAAAAAAGGTTTATAGAGGACTCGGGAGAAATTAAATCTCTCTACAGACTTCAGGACACAGTTGGATTCTGTCAGGTCCTGTGAATTTTACACATCAAAGTAACAGGCTGATTCTGGATGGTGTAAAAAAGGTGTATGGAGGACTGGGGAGAAATGGAATATCTCTACAAACTTCAGGACACAGTTGTATTGTGTCAGGCCCTGTGTATATTACACCTCCAAGTAACAGTCTGATTCTGGATGGTGTAAAAAGGTGAATAGAGGACTGGGGAGAAATGGAATCTCTCTACAGACTTCAGGACACAGTTGAATTCTGTCAGGCCCTGTGTATATTACACCTAAAAGTAACAGGCTGATTCTGGATGGTGTAAAAAAAGGTGTATAGAGAACTGGGGACAAAATGAATCAATCTACAGACTTAAGGACACAGTTGTATTCTGTCAGGCCCTGTGTATTTTACACCTCAAAGTAACAGGCTGATTATGGATGGTGTAAAAAAGGTTTATAGAGGACTGGGGAGAAATGGAATCTCTCTACAGACTTCAGGACACAGATGTATTCTGTCAGGCCCTGTGTATATTACACCTCAAAGTAACACGCTGATACTGGATGGTGTAAAAAAGGTGTATAGCGGACTGGGGACAAAATGAATCAATCTACAGACTTCAGGACACATTTGGATTATGTCAAGCCCTGTGTATTTTACACCTCAAAGTAACAGGCTGATTCTGGATGGTGTAAAAGAGGTGTATAGAGAACTGGGGAGAAATGGAATCTCTGTACAGACTTCAGGACACAGTTGTATTCTGTCAGGCCCAGTGTATATTACACCTCAAAGTAACAGGCTGATTCTGGATGGTGTAAAGAGGTGTATAGAGGACTGGGGAGAAATGGAATCTATCTACAGACATCATGACACAGTTGGATTCTGTCCGGCCCTGTGTATTTTACACCTCAAAGTAGCAGGCTGATTCTGGATGGTGTAAAAGAGGTGTATAGAGAATTGGGGAGAAATGGAATCTCTCTACAGACTTCAGGACACAGTTGTATTCTGTCAGGCCCTGTGTATATTATACCTCAAAGTAACAGGCTGATTCTGGATGGTGTAGAAAAAGTGTATAGAGGACTGGAGAGAAATGGAATCTCTCTACAGACTTCAGGACACATCTGTAATCTGTCAGGACCTGTGGATTTTACACTTCAAAGTAACAGGCTGATTCTGCATGGTGTAAAAAAGGTTTATAGAGGACTCGGGAGAAATGAAATCTCTCTACAGACTTCAGGACACAGTTGGATTCTGTCAGGTCCTGTGAATTTTACACCTCACAGTAACAGGCTGATTCTGGATGGTGTAAAAAAGGTGTATGGAGGACTGGGGAGAAATGGAATATCTCTACAAACTTCAGGACACAGTTGTATTGTGTCAGGCCCTGTGTATATTACACCTCCAAGTAACAGGCTGATTCTGGATGGTGTAAAAAAAAGGTGTATAGAGAACTGGGGACAAAATGAATCAATCTACAGACTTAAGGACACAGTTGTATTCTGTCAGGCCCTGTGTATTTTACACCTCAAAGTAACAGGCTGATTATGGATGCTGTAAAAAAGGTTTATAGAGGACTGGGGAGAAATAGAATCTCTCTACAGACTTCAGGACACAGTTGTATTCTGTCAGGCCCCGTGTATTTTACACCTCAAAGTAGCAAGCTGATTCTGGATGGTGTAAAAAGGTTTATAGACGACTGGGGAGAAATGGAATCTCTCTATAGACTTCAGGACACAGTTTGATTCTGTCAGACCCTGTGTATTTTACACCTCAAAGTCACAGGCTGATTCTGGATGGTGTAAAAGAGGTGTATAAAGGACTGGGGAGAAATGGAATCTCTCTACAGACTTCAGGACACAGTTGGATTCTGTCAGGTCCTGTGAATTTTACACCTCAAAGTAACAGGCTGATTCTGTATGGTGTAAAAGAGGTGTATACAGTACTGGTGAGAAATGGAATGTCTCTACAGACTTCAGGACACAGTTCAATTCTGTCAGGCTCTGTGTATTTTACACCTCCAAGTAACAGGCTGATTCTGGATGGTGTAAAAAGGTGTATAGAGGACTGGGGAGAAATGGAATCTCTCTTCAGACTTCAGGACACAGTTGAATTCTGTCAGGCCCTGTGTATATTACACCTAAAAGTAACAGGCTGATTCTGGATGGTGTAAAAAATGGTGTATAGAGAACTGGGGACAAAATGAATCAATCTACAGACTTAAGGACACAGTTGTATTCTGTCAGGCCCTGTGTATTTTACACCTCAAAGTAACAGGCTGATTATGGATGGTGTAAAAAAGGTTTATAGAGGACTGGGGAGAAATGGAATCTCTCTACAGACTTCAGGACACAGTTGTATTCTGTCAGGCCCCGTGTATTTTACACCTCAAAGTAGCAAGCTGATTCTGGATGGTGTAAAAAGTTTTATAGAGGACTGGGGAGAAATGGAATCTCTCTATAGACTTCAGGACACAGTTGGATTCTGTCAGACCCTGTGTATTTTACACCTCAAAGTCACAGGCTGATTCTGGATGGTGTAAAAGAGGTGTATAAAGGACTGGGGAAAAATGGAATCTCTCTACAGACTTCAGGACACAGTTGGATTCTGTCAGGTCCTGTGAATTTTACACCTCAAAGTAACAGGCTGATTCTGTATGGTGTAAAAGAGGTGTATACAGTACTGGTGAGAAATGGAATCTCTCTACAGACTTCAGGACACAGTTCAATTCTGTCAGGCTCTGTGTATTTTACACCTCCAAGTAACAGGCTGATTCTGGATGGTGTAAAAAGGTGTATAGAGGACTGGGGAGAAATGGAATCTCTCTTCAGACTTCAGGACACAGTTGAATTCTGTCAGGCCCTGTGTATATTACACCTCAAAGTAACAGGCTGATACTGGATGGTGTAAAAAAGGTGTATAGCGGACTGGGGACAAAATGAATCAATCTACAGACTTCAGGACACAGTTGGATTATGTCAGGCCCTGTGTATTTTACACCTCAAAGTAACAGGCTGATTCTGAATGGTGTAAAAGAGGTGTATAGAGGACTGGGGAGAAATGGAATCTATCTATAGACTTCAGGACACAGTTGGATTCTGTCAGACCCTGTGTATTTTAAACCTCAAAGTAACAGGCTGATTCTGGATGGTGTAAAAGAGGTGTATAGAGGACTGGGGAGAAATGGAATCTCTCTACAGACTTCAGGACAAAGTTGTATTCTGTCAGGCCCTGTGTATTTTACACCTCAAAGTAACAGGCTGATTCTGGATGGTGTAAAAGAGGTGTATAGAGAATTGGGGAGAAATGGAATATCTCTACTGACTTCAGGACACAGTTGTATTCTGTCAGGCCCTGTGTATATTACACCTCAAAGTAACAGGCTGATTCTGGATGGTGTAGAAAAGGTGTATAGAGGACTGGGGAGAAATGGAATCTCTCTACAGACTTCAGGACACAGCTGTAATCTGTCAGGCCCTGTGTATTTTACACCTCAAAGTAACAGGCTGATTCTGGATGGTGTAAAAGATGTGTATAGAGGACTGGGGAGAAATGGAGTCTATCTACAGACATCATGACACAGTTGTATTCTGTCAGGCCCTGTGTATATTACACCTCAAAGTAACAGGTTGATTCTGGATGGTGTAAAAGAGGTGTATAGAGGACTGGGGAGAAATGGAATCTCTCTATAGACTTCAGGACACAGATGGATTCTTTCAGACCCTCTGTATTTTACACCTCAAAGTAACAGGCTGATTCTGGATGGTGTAAAAGAGGTGTATAAATGACTGGGGAGAAATGGAATCTCTCTACAGACTTCAGCACACAGTTGGATTCTGTCAGGCTCTATTTATTTTACACCTCAAAGTAACAGGCTGATTCTGGATGGTGTAAAAAAGGTGTATAGAGGACTGGGGAGAAATGGAATCTCTCTACAGACTTCAGGACACAGTTGGATTCTGTCAGGCCCTGTGTATTTTACACCTCAAAGTAACAGGCTGATTCTGGATGGTGTAAAAAAGGTGTATAGAGGACTGGGGAGAAATGGAATCTCTCTACAGACTTCAGGACACAGTTGTATTCTGTCAGGTCCTGTGTATTTTACACCTCAAAGTAACAGGCTGATTCTGGATGGTGTAAAAAGGTGTATAGAGGACTGGGGAGAAATGGAATCTCTCTACAGAGTTCAGGACACGGTTGTATTCTGTCAGACCCTGAGTATTTTACACCTCAAAGTAACAGGCTGATCCTGGATGGTGTAAAAAAGGTGTATAGAGGACTGGGGACAAAATGAATCAATCTACAGACTTCAGGACACAGTTGTATTCTGTCAGGCCCTGTGTATTTTACACCTCAAAGTAACAGGCTGATTATGGATGGTGTAAAAAAGGTTGATAGAGGACTGGGGAGAAATGGAATCTCTCTACAGACTTCAGGACACAGTTGTATTCTGTCAGGTCCTGTGTATTTTACACCTCAAAGTAACAGGCTGATTCTGGATGGTGTAAAAGAGGTGTATATAGGACTGGGGAGAAATGGAATCTCTCTACAGACTTCAGGACACAGTTGTTTTCTGTCAGGCCCTGTGTATTTTACACCTCAAAGTAACAGGCTGATTCTGAATGGTGTAAAAGAGGTGTATAGAGCACTGGGGAGAAATGGAATCTATCTATATACTTCAGGACACAGTTGGATTCTGTTAGACCCTGTGTATTTTACACCTCAAAGTAACAGGCTGATTCTGGATGGTGTAAAAGAGGTGTATAGAGAATTGCGGAGAAATGGAATATCTCTACTGACTTCAGGACACAGTTGTATTCTGTCAGGCCCTGTGTATTTTACACCTCAAAGTAACAGGCTGATTCTGGATGGTGTAATAGAGGTGTATAGAGAACTGTGGAGAAATGGAATCTCTCTACAGACTTCAGGACACAGTTGTATTCTGTCAGGCCCTTTGTATATTACACCTCAAAGTAACAGGCTGATTCTGGATGGTGTAAAAAAGGTGTATAGAGGACTGGGGAGAAATGGAATCTCTCTACAGACTTCAGGACACAGCTGTATTCTGTCAGGCCCTGTTTATTTTACACCTCAAAGTAACAGGCTGATTCTGGATGGTGTAAAAGAGGTGTATAGAGGACTGGGAGAAATGGAATCTATCTACAGACATCATGACACAGTTGTATTCTGTCAGGCGCTGTGTATATTACAACTCAAAGTACCTGGCTGATTCTGGATGGTGTAAAAGAGGTGTATAGAGGACTGGGGAGAAATGGAGTCTCTCTATAGACTTCAGGACACAGTTGGATTCTGTCAGACCCTGTGTATTTTACACCTCAAAGTCACAGGCTGATTCTGGATGGTGTAAAAGAGGTGTATAAAGGACTGGGGAGAAATGGAATCTCTCTACAGACTTCAGGACACAGTTGGATTCTGTCAGGTCCTGTGAATTTTACACCTCAAAATAACAGGCTGATTCTGTATGGTGTAAAAGAGGTGTATACAGTACTGGTGAGAAATGGAATCTCTCTACAGATTTCAGGACACAGTTGTTTTCTGTCAGGCCCTGTGTATTTTACACCTCAAAGTAACAGGCTGATTCTGGATGGTGTAAAAGAGGTGTATAGAGGACTGGGGAGAAATGGAATCTCTCTACAGACTTCAGGACAAAGTTGTATTCTGTCAGGCCCTGTGTATTTTACACCTCAAAGTAACAGGCTGATTCTGGATGGTGTAAAAGAGGTGTATAGAGAATTGGGGAGAAATGGAATATCTCTACTGACTTCAGGACACAGTTGTATTCTGTCAGGCCCTGTGTATATTACACCTCAAAGTAACAGGCTGATTCTGGATGGTGTAGGAAAGGTGTATAGAGGACTGGGGAGAAATGGAATCTCTACAGACTTCAGGACACAGCTGTAATCTGTCAGGCCCTGTGTATTTTACACCTCAAAGTAACAGGCTGATTCTGGATGGTGTAAAAGATGTGTATAGAGGACTGGGGAGAAATGGAGTCTATCTACAGACATCATGACACAGTTGTATTCTGTCAGGCCCTGTGTATATTACACCTCAAAGTAACAGGCTGATTCTGGATGGTGTAAAAGAGGTGTATAGAGGACTGGGGAGAAATGGAATCTCTCTATAGACTTCAGGACACAGATGGATTCTTTCAGACCCTGTGTATTTTACACCTCAAAGTAACAGGCTGATTCTGGATGATGTAAAAGAGGTGTATAAATGACTGGGGAGAAATGGAATCTCTCTACAGACTTCAGGACACAGTTGGATTCTGTCAGGCTCTATTTATTTTACACCTCAAAGTAACAGGCTGATTCTGGATGGTTTAAAAAAGGTGTATTGAGGAGTCGGGAGAAATGGAATCTCTCTACAGACTTCAGGACACAGTTGGATTCTGTCAGGCCCTGTGTATTTTACACCTCAAAGTAACAGGCTGATTCTGGATGGTGTAAAAGAGGTGTATATAGGACTGGGGAGAAATGGAATCTCTATACAGACTTTAGGACACAGTTGTATTCTGTCAGGCCCTGTGTATTTTACACATCAAAGTAACAGGCTGATTCTGGATGGTTTAAAAAAGGTTTATAGAGGACTTGGGAGAAATGGAATCTCTCTACAGACTTCAGGACACAGTTGGATTCTGTCAGGCCCTGTGAATTTTACACCTCAAAGTAACAGGCTGATTCTGGATGGTGTAAAAGAGGTGTATATAGGACTGGGGAGAAATGGAATCTCTTTACAGACTTCAGGACACAGTTGAATTCTGTCAGGCTCTGTGTATTTTACACCTCAAAGTAACAGGCTGATTCTGGATGGTGTAAAAAAGGTGTATAGAGGACTGGGGAGAAATGGAATCTCTCTACAGACTTCAGGACACAGTTGGATTCTGTCAGGCCCTGTGTATTTTACACCTCAAAGTAACAGGCTGATTCTGGATGGTGTAAAAAAAGGTGTATAGAGGACTGGGGAGAAATGGAATCTCTCTACAGACTTCAGGACACAGTTGTATTCTGTCAGGTCCTGTGTATTTTACACCTCAAAGTAACAGGCTGATTCTGGATGGTGTAAAAAGGTGTATAGAGGACTGGGGAGAAATGGAATCTCTCTACAGAGTTCAGGACACGGTTGTATTCTGTCAGACCCTGTGTATTTTACACCTCAAAGTAACAGGCTGATACTGGATGGTGTAAAAAAGGTGTATAGAGGACTGGGGACAAAATGATTCAATCTACAGACTTCAGGACACAGTTGTATTCTGTCAGGCCCTGTGTATTTTACACCTCAAAGTAACAGGCTGATTATGGATGGTGTAAAAAAGGTTGATAGAGGACTGGGGAGAAATGGAATCTCTCTACAGACTTCAGGACACAGTTGTATTCTGTCAGGTCCTGTGTATTTTACACCTCAAAGTAACAGGCTGATTCTGGATGGTGTAAAAGAGGTGTATATAGGACTTGGGAGAAATGGAATCTCTCTACAGACTTCAGGACACAGTTGTTTTCTGTCAGGCCCTGTGTATTTTACACCTCAAAGTAACAGGCTGATTCTGAATGGTGTAAAAGAGGTGTATAGAGGACTGGGGAGAAATGGAATCTATCTATATACTTCAGGACACAGTTGGATTCTGTTAGACCCTGTGTATTTTACACCACAAAGTAACAGGCTGATTCTGGATGGTGTAAAAGAGGTGTATAGAGGACTGGGGAGAAATGGAATCTCACTACAGACTTCAGTACACAGTTGTATTGTGTCAGGCCCTGTGTATATTACACCTCCAAGTAACAGGCTGATTTTGGATGGTGTAGAAAAGGTGTATAGAGGACTGGGGAGAAATGGAATATCTCTACAGACTTCAGGACACAGTTGTATTCTGTATGGCCCTGTGTATATTACACCTCAAAGTAACAGGCTGATTCTGAATGGTGTAAAAGAGGTGTATTGAGGACTGGGGAGAAATGGAATCTATCTATATACTTCAGGACACAGTTGGATTCTGTTAGACCCTGTGTATTTTACACCTCAAAGTAACAGGCTGATTCTGGATGGTGTAAAAAAAGGTGTATAGAGAACTGGGGACAAAATGAATCAATCTACAGACTTAAGGACACAGTTGTATTCTGTCAGGCCCTGTGTATTTTACACCTCAAAGTAACAGGCTGATTATGGATGGTGTAAAAAAGGTTTATAGAGGACTGGGGAGAAATGGAATCTCTCTACAGACTTCAGGACACAGTTGTATTGTGTCAGGCCCTGTGTATATTACATCTCAAAGTAACAGGCTGATACTGGATGGTGTAAAAAAGGTGTATAGCGGACTGGGGACAAAATGAATCAATCTACAGACTTCAGGACACATTTGGATTATGTCAAGCCCTGTGTATTTTACACCTCAAAGTAACAGGCTGATTCTGGATGGTGTAAAAGAGGTGTGTAGAGAACTGGGGAGAAATGGAATCTCTGTACAGACTTCAGGACACAGTTGTATTCTGTCAGGCCCAGTGTATATTACACCTCAAAGTAACAGGCTGAATCTGGATGGTGTAAAAGAGGTGTATAGAGGACTGGGAGAAATGGAATCTATCTACAGACATCATGACACAGTTGTATTCTGTCAGGCGCTGTGTATATTACAACTCAAAGTACCTGGCTGATTCTGGATGGTGTAAAAGAGGTGTATAGAGGACTGGGGAGAAATGGAATCTCTCTATAGACTTCAGGACACAGTTGGATTCTGTCAGACCCTGTGTATTTTACACCTCAAAGTCACAGGCTGATTCTGGATGGTGTAAAAGAGGTGTATAAAGGACTGGGGAGAAATGGAATCTCTCTACAGACTTCAGGACACAGTTGGATTCTGTCAGGTCCTGTGAATTTTACACCTCAAAGTAACAGGCTGATTCTGTATGGTGTAAAAGAGGTGTATACAGTACTGGTGAGAAATGGAATCTCTCTACAGATTTCAGGACACAGTTGTTTTCTGTCAGGCCCTGTGTATTTTACACCTCAAAGTAACAGGCTGATTCTGAATGGTGTAAAAGAGGTGTATAGAGGACTGGGGAGAAATGGAATCTATCTATAGACTTCAGGACACAGTTGGATTCTGTCAGACCCTGTGTATTTTAAACCTCAAAGTAACAGGCTGATTCTGGATGGTGTAAAAGAGGTGTATAGAGGACTGGGGAGAAATGGAATCTCTCTACAGACTTCAGGACAAAGTTGTATTCTGTCAGGCCCTGTGTATTTTACACCTCAAAGTAACAGGCTGATTCTGGATGGTGTAAAAGAGGTGTATAGAGAATTGGGGAGAAATGGAATATCTCTACTGACTTCAGGACACAGTTGTATTCTGTCAGGCCCTGTGTATATTACACCTCAAAGTAACAGGCTGATTCTGGATGGTGTAGAAAAGGTGTATAGAGGACTGGGGAGAAATGGATTCTCTACAGACTTCAGGACACAGCTGTAATCTGTCAGGCCCTGTGTATTTTACACCTCAAAGTAACAGGCTGATTCTGGATGGTGTAAAAGATGTGTATAGAGGACTGGGGAGAAATGGAGTCTATCTACAGACATCATGACACAGTTGTATTCTGTCAGGCCCTGTGTATATTACACCTCAAAGTAACAGGCTGATTCTGGATGGTGTAAAAGAGGTGTATAGAGGACTGGGGAGAAATGGAATCTCTCTATAGACTTCAGGACACAGATGGATTCTTTCAGACCCTGTGTATTTTACACCTCAAAGTAACAGGCTGATTCTGGATGATGTAAAAGAGGTGTATAAATGACTGGGGAGAAATGGAATCTCTCTACAGACTTCAGGACACAGTTGGATTCTGTCAGGCTCTATTTATTTTACACCTCAAAGTAACAGGCTGATTCTGGATGGTTTAAAAAAGGTGTATTGAGGAGTCGGGAGAAATGGAATCTCTCTACAGACTTTAGGACACAGTTGTATTCTGTCAGGCCCTGTGTATTTTACACATCAAAGTAACAGGCTGATTCTGGATGGTTTAAAAAAGGTTTATAGAGGACTTGGGAGAAATGGAATCTCTCTACAGACTTCAGGACACAGTTGGATTCTGTCAGGCCCTGTGAATTTTACACCTCAAAGTAACAGGCTGATTCTGGATGGTGTAAAAGAGGTGTATATAGGACTGGGGAGAAATGGAATCTCTTTACAGACTTCAGGACACAGTTGAATTCTGTCAGGCTCTGTGTATTTTACACCTCAAAGTAACAGGCTGATTCTGGATGGTGTAAAAAAGGTGTATAGAGGACTGGGGAGAAATGGAATCTCTCTACAGATTTCAGGACACAGTTGTTTTCTGTCAGGCCCTGTGTATTTTACACCTCAAAGTAACAGGCTGATTCTGAATGGTGTAAAAGAGGTGTATAGAGGACTGGGGAGAAATGGAATCTATCTATAGACTTCAGGACACAGTTGGATTCTGTCAGACCCTGTGTATTTTAAACCTCAAAGTAACAGGCTGATTCTGGATGGTGTAAAAGAGGTGTATAGAGGACTGGGGAGAAATGGAATCTCTCTACAGACTTCAGGACAAAGTTGTATTCTGTCAGGCCCTGTGTATTTTACACCTCAAAGTAACAGGCTGATTCTGGATGGTGTAAAAGAGGTGTATAGAGAATTGGGGAGAAATGGAATATCTCTACTGACTTCAGGACACAGTTGTATTCTGTCAGGCCCTGTGTATATTACACCTCAAAGTAACAGGCTGATTCTGGATGGTGTAGAAAAGGTGTATAGAGGACTGGGGAGAAATTGATTCTCTACAGACTTCAGGACACAGCTGTAATCTGTCAGGCCCTGTGTATTTTACACCTCAAAGTAACAGGCTGATTCTGGATGGTGTAAAAGATGTGTATAGAGGACTGGGGAGAAATGGAGTCTATCTACAGACATCATGACACAGTTGTATTCTGTCAGGCCCTGTGTATATTACACCTCAAAGTAACAGGCTGATTCTGGATGGTGTAAAAGAGGTGTATAGAGGACTGGGGAGAAATGGAATCTCTCTATAGACTTCAGGACACAGATGGATTCTTTCAGACCCTGTGTATTTTACACCTCAAAGTAACAGGCTGATTCTGGATGATGTAAAAGAGGTGTATAAATGACTGGGGAGAAATGGAATCTCTCTACAGACTTCAGGACACAGTTGGATTCTGTCAGGCTCTATTTATTTTACACCTCAAAGTAACAGGCTGATTCTGGATGGTTTAAAAAAGGTGTATTGAGGAGTCGGGAGAAATGGAATCTCTCTACAGACTTTAGGACACAGTTGTATTCTGTCAGGCCCTGTGTATTTTACACATCAAAGTAACAGGCTGATTCTGGATGGTTTAAAAAAGGTTTATAGAGGACTTGGGAGAAATGGAATCTCTCTACAGACTTCAGGACACAGTTGGATTCTGTCAGGCCCTGTGAATTTTACACCTCAAAGTAACAGGCTGATTCTGGATGGTGTAAAAGAGGTGTATATAGGACTGGGGAGAAATGGAATCTCTTTACAGACTTCAGGACACAGTTGAATTCTGTCAGGCTCTGTGTATTTTACACCTCAAAGTAACAGGCTGATTCTGGATGGTGTAAAAAAGGTGTATAGAGGACTGGGGAGAAATGGAATCTCTCTACAGACTTCAGGACACAGTTGGATTCTGTCAGGCCCTGTGTATTTTACACCTCAAAGTAACAGGCTGATTCTGGATGGTGTAAAAAAGGTGTATAGAGGACTGGGGAGAAATGGAATCTCTCTACAGACTTCAGGACACAGTTGTATTCTGTCAGGTCCTGTGTATTTTACACCTCAAAGTAACAGGCTGATTCTGGATGGTGTAAAAAGGAGTATAGAGGACTGGGGAGAAATGGAATCTCTCTACAGAGTTCAGGACACGGTTGTATTCTGTCAGACCCTGTGTATTTTACACCTCAAAGTAACAGGCTGATACTGGATGGTGTAAAAAAGGTGTATAGAGGACTGGGGACAAAATGAATCAATCTACAGACTTCAGGACACAGTTGTATTCTGTCAGGCCCTGTGTATTTTACACCTCAAAGTAACAGGCTGATTATGGATGGTGTAAAAAAGGTTGATAGAGGACTGGGGAGAAATGGAATCTCTCTACAGACTTCAGGACACAGTTGTATTCTGTCAGGTCCTGTGTATTTTACACCTCAAAGTAACAGGCTGATTCTGGATGGTGTAAAAGAGGTGTATATAGGACTGGGGAGAAATGGAATCTCTCTACAGACTTCAGGACACAGTTGTTTTCTGTCAGACCCTGTGTATTTTACACCTCAAAGTAACAGGCTGATTCTGAATGGTGTAAAAGAGGTGTATAGAGGACTGGGGAGAAATGGAATCTATCTATATACTTCAGGACACAGTTGGATTCTGTTAGACCCTGTGTATTTTACACCTCAAAGTAACAGGCTGATTCTGGATGGTGTAAAAGAGGTGTATAGAGGACTGGGGAGAAATGGAATATCTCTACAGACTTCAGGACACAGTTGTATTCTGTATGGCCCTGTGTATATTACACCTCAAAGTAACAGACTGATTCTGGATGGTGTAGAAAAGGTGTATAGAGGACTGGGGTGAAATGGAATCTCTCTACAGACTTAAGGACACAGCTGTATTCTGTCAGGCCCTGTGTATTTTACACCTCAAAGTAACAGGCTGATTCTGGATGGTGTAAAAGAGGTGTATAGAGGACTGGGGAGAAATGGAATCTATCTACAGACATCATGACACAGTTGGATTCTGTCCGGCCCTGTGTATTTTACACCTCAAAGTAGCAGGCTGATTCTGGATGGTGTAAAAGAGGTGTATAGAGAATTGGGGAGAAATGGAATCTCTCTACAGACTTCAGGACACAGTTGGATTCTGTCAGGTCCTGTGAATTTTACACCTCAAAGTAACAGGCTGATTCTGGATGGTGTAAAAAAGGTGTATGGAGGACTGGGGAGAAATGGAATATCTCTACAAACTTCAGGACACAGTTGTATTGTGTCAGGCCCTGTGTATATTACACCTCCAAGTAACAGGCTGATTCTGGATGGTGTAAAAAGGTGAATAGAGGACTGGGGAGAAATGGAATCTCTCTACAGACTTCAGGACACAGTTGAATTCTGTCAGTCCCTGTGTATATTACACCTAAAAGTAACAGGCTGATTCTGGATGGTGTAAAAAAAGGTGTATAGAGAACTGGGGACAAAATGAATCAATCTACAGACTTAAGGACACAGTTGTATTCTGTCAGGCCCTGTGTATTTTACACCTCAAAGTAACAGGCTGATTATGGATGGTGTAAAAAAGGTTTATAGAGGACTGGGGAAAAATGGAATCTCTCTACAGACTTCAGGACACAGTTGTATTCTGTCAGGCCCTGTGTATATTACATCTCAAAGTAACAGGCTGATACTGGATGGTGTAAAAAAGGTGTATAGCGGACTGGGGACAAAATGAATCAATCTACAGACTTCAGGACACATTTGGATTATGTCAAGCCCTGTGTATTTTACACCTCAAAGTAACAGGCTGATTCTGGATGGTGTAAAAGAGGTGTGTAGAGAACTGGGGAGAAATGGAATCTCTGTACAGACTTCAGGACACAGTTGTATTCTGTCAGGCCCAGTGTATATTACACCTCAAAGTAACAGGCTGATTCTGGATGGTGTAAAGAGGTGTATAGAGGACTGGGGAGAAATGGAATCTATCTACAGACATCATGACACAGTTGGATTCTGTCCGGCCCTGTGTATTTTACACCTCAAAGTAGCAGGCTGATTCTGGATGGTGTAAAAGAGGTGTATAGAGAATTGGGGAGAAATGGAATCTCTCTACAGACTTCAGGACACAGTTGTATTCTGTCAGGCCCTGTGTATATTATACCTCAAAGTAACAGGCTGATTCTGGATGGTGTAGAAAAGGTGTATAGAGGACTGGGGAGAAATGGAATCTCTCTACAGACTTCAGGACACATCTGTAATCTGTCAGGACCTGTGGATTTTACACTTCAAAGTAACAGGCTGATTCTGCATGGTGTAAAAAAGGTTTATAGAGGACTCGGGAGAAATGAAATCTCTCTACAGACTTCAGGACACAGTTGGATTCTGTCAGGTCCTGTGAATTTTACACCTCAAAGTAACAGGCTGATTCTGGATGGTGTAAAAAAGGTGTATGGAGGACTGGGGAGAAATGGAATATCTCTACAAACTTCAGGACACAGTTGTATTGTGTCAGGCCCTGTGTATATTACACCTCCAAGTAACAGGCTGATTCTGGATGGTGTAAAAAAGGTGTATAGAGAACTGGGGACAAAATGAATCAATCTACAGACTTAAGGACACAGTTGTATTCTGTCAGGCCCTGTGTATTTTACACCTCAAAGTAACAGGCTGATTATGGATGGTGTAAAAAAGGTTTATAGAGGACTGGGGAGAAATAGAATCTCTCTACAGACTTCAGGACACAGTTGGATTCTGTCAGACCCTGTGTATTTTACACCTCAAAGTCACAGGCTGATTCTGGATGGTGTAAAAGAGGTGTATAAAGGACTGGGGAGAAATGGAATCTCTCTGCAGACTTCAGGACACAGTTGGATTCTGTCAGGTCCTGTGAATTTTACACCTCAAAGTAACAGGCTGATTCTGTATGGTGTAAAAGAGGTGTATACAGTACTGGTGAGAAATGGAATCTCTCTACAGACTTCAGGACACAGTTCAATTCTGTCAGGCTCCGTGTATTTTACACCTCCAAGTAACAGGCTGATTCTGGATGGTGTAAAAAGGTGTATAGAGGACTGGGGAGAAATGGAATCGCTACAGACTTCAGGACACAGCTGTAATCTGTCAGGCCCTGTGTATTTTACACCTCAAAGTAACAGGCTGATTCTGGATGGTGTAAAAGATGTGTATAGAGGACTGGGGAGAAATGGAGTCTATCTACAGACATCATGACACAGTTGTATTCTGTCAGGCCCTGTGTATATTACACCTCAAAGTAACAGGCTGATTCTGGATGGTGTAAAAGAGGTGTATAGAGGACTGGTGAGAAATGGAATCTCTCTATAGACTTCAGGACACAGTTGGATTCTGTCAGACCCTGTGTATTTTAAACCTCAAAGTAACAGGCTGATTCTGGATGGTGTAAAAAGGTGTATAGAGGACTGGGGAGAAATGGAATCTCTCTACAGACTTCAGGACAAAGTTGTATTCTGTCAGGCCCTGTGTATTTTACACCTCAAAGTAACAGGCTGATTCTGGATGGTGTAAAAGAGGTGTATAGAGAATTGGGGAGAAATGGAATATCTCTACTGACTTCAGGACACAGTTGTATTCTGTCAGGCCCTGTGTATATTACACCTCAAAGTAACAGGCTGATTCTGGATGGTGTAAAAGAGGTGTATAGAGGACTGGGGAGAAATGGAATCTCTCTATAGACTTCAGGACACAGATGGATTCTTTCAGACCCTGTGTATTTTACACCTCAAAGTAACAGGCTGATTCTGGATGGTGTAAAAGAGGTGTATAAATGAATGGGGAGAAATGGAATCTCTCTACAGACTTCAGGACACAGTTGGATTCTGTCAGGCTCTATTTATTTTACACCTGAAAGTAACAGGCTGATTCTGTATGGTTTAAAAAAGGTGTATTGAGGAGTCGGGAGAAATGGAATCTCTCTACAGACTTTAGGACACAGTTGTATTCTGTCAGGCCCTGTGTATTTTACACCTCAAAGTAACAGGCTGATTCTGGATGGTTTAAAAAAGGTTTATAGAGGACTTGGGAGAAATGGAATCTCTCTACAGACTTCAGGACACAGTTGGATTCTGTCAGGCCCTGTGAATTTTACACCTCAAAGTAACAGGCTGATTCTGGATGGTGTAAAAGAGGTGTATATAGGACTGGGGAGAAATGGAATCTCTTTACAGACTTCAGGACACAGTTGAATTCTGTCAGGCTCTGTGTATTTTACACCTCAAAGTAACAGGCTGATTCTGGATGGTGTAAAAAAGGTGTATAGAGGACTGGGGAGAAATGGAATCTCTCTACAGACTTCAGGACACAGTTGGATTCTGTCAGGCCCTGTGTATTTTACACCTCAAAGTAACAAGCTGATTCTGGATGGTGTAAAAAAGGTGTATAGAGGACTGGGGAGAAATGGAATCTCTCTACAGACTTCAGGACACAGTTGTATTCTGTCAGGTCCTGTGTATTTTACACCTCAAAGTAACAGGCTGATTCTGGATGGTGTAAAAAGGTGTATAGAGGACTGGGGAGAAATGGAATCTCTCTACAGAGTTCAGGACACGGTTGTATTCTGTCAGACCCTGTGTATTTTACACCTCAAAGTAACAGGCTGATCCTGGATGGTGTAAAAAAGGTGTATAGAGGACTGGGGACAAAATGAATCAATCTACAGACTTCAGGACACAGTTGTATTCTGTCAGGCCCTGTGTATTTTACACCTCAAAGTAACAGGCTGATTATGGATGGTGTAAAAAAGGTTGATAGAGAACTGGGGAGAAATGGAATCTCTCTACAGACTTCAGGACACAGTTGTATTCTGTCAGGTCCTGTGTATTTTACACCTCAAAGTAACAGGCTGATTCTGGATGGTGTAAAAGAGGTGTATATAGGACTGGGGAGAAATGGAATCTCTCTACAGACTTCAGGACACAGTTGTTTTCTGTCAGGCCCTGTGTATTTTACACCTCAAAGTAACAGGCTGATTCTGAATGGTGCAAAAGAGGTGTATAGAGCACTGGGGAGAAATGGAATCTATCTATATACTTCAGGACACAGTTGGATTCTGTTAGACCCTGTGTATTTTACACCTCAAAGTAACAGGCTGATTCTGGATGGTGTAAAAGAGGTGTATAGAGAATTGGGGAGAAATGGAATATCTCTACTGACTTCAGGACACAGTTGTATTCTGTCAGGCCCTGTGTATATTACACCTCAAAGTAACAGGCTGATTCTGGATGGTGTAGAAAAGGTGTATAGAGGACTGGGGAGAAATGGAATCTCTCTACAGACTTCAGGACACAGCTATATTCTGTCAGGCCCTGTGTATTTTACACCTCAAAGTAACAGGCTGATTCTGGATGGTGTAAAAGAGGTGTATAGAGGACTGGGGAGAAATGGAATCTATCTACAGACATCATGACACAGTTGGATTCTGTCAGGCCCTGTCTATTTTACACCTCAAAGTAACAGGCTGATTCTGGATGGTGTAATAGAGGTGTATAGAGAACTGTGGAGAAATGGAATCTCTCTACAGACTTCAGGACACAGTTGTATTCTGTCAGGCCCTTTGTATATTACACCTCAAAGTAACAGGCTGATTCTGGATGGTGTAAAAAGGTGTATATAGGACGGGGGAGAAATGGAATCTCTCTACAGACTTCAGGACACAGCTGTATTCTGTCAGGCCCTGTGTATTTTACACCTCAAAGTAACAGGCTGAATCTGGATGGTGTAAAAGAGGTGTATAGAGGACTGGGAGAAATGGAATCTATCTACAGACATCATGACACAGTTGTATTCTGTCAGGCGCTGTGTATATTACAACTCAAAGTACCTGGCTGATTCTGGATGGTGTAAAAGAGGTGTATAGAGGACTGGGGAGAAATGGAATCTCTCTATAGACTTCAGGACACAGTTGGATTCTGTCAGACCCTGTGTATTTTACACCTCAAAGTCACAGGCTGATTCTGGATGGTGTAAAAGAGGTGTATAAAGGACTGGGTAGAATTGGAATCTCTCTACAGACTTCAGGACACAGTTGGATTCTGTCAGGTCCTGTGAATTTTACACCTCAAAGTAACAGGCTGATTCTGTATGGTGTAAAAGAGGTGTATACAGTACTGGTGAGAAATGGAATCTCTCTACAGATTTCAGGACACAGTTGTTTTCTGTCAGGCCCTGTGTATTTTACACCTCAAAGTAACAGGCTGATTCTGAATGGTGTAAAAGAGGTGTATAGAGGACTGGGGAGAAATGGAATCTATCTATAGACTTCAGGACACAGTTGGATTCTGTCAGACCCTGTGTATTTTAAACCTCAATGTAACAGGCTGATTCTGGATGGTGTAAAAGAGGTGTATAGAGGACTGGGGAGAAATGGAATCTCTCTACAGACTTCAGGACAAAGTTGTATTCTGTCAGGCCCTGTGTATTTTACACCTCAAAGTAACAGGCTGATTCTGGATGGTGTAAAAGATGTGTATAGAGGACTGGGGAGAAATGGAGTCTATCTACAGACATCATGACACAGTTGTATTCTGTCAGGCCCTGTGTATATTACACCTCAAAGTAACAGGCTGATTCTGGATGGTGTAAAAGAGGTGTATAGAGGACTGGGGAGAAATGGAATCTCTCTATAGACTTCAGGACACAGATGGATTCTTTCAGACCCTGTGTATTTTACACCTCAAAGTAACAGGCTGATTCTGGATGATGTAAAAGAGGTGTATAAATGACTGGGGAGAAATGGAATCTCTCTACAGACTTCAGGACACAGTTGGATTCTGTCAGGCTCTATTTATTTTACACCTCAAAGTAACAGGCTGATTCTGGATGGTTTAAAAAAGGTGTATTGAGGAGTCGGGAGAAATGGAATCTCTCTACAGACTTTAGGACACAGTTGTATTCTGTCAGGCCCTGTGTATTTTACACATCAAAGTAACAGGCTGATTCTGGATGGTTTAAAAAAGGTTTATAGAGGACTTGGGAGAAATGGAATCTCTCTACAGACTTCAGGACACAGTTGGATTCTGTCAGGCCCTGTGAATTTTACACCTCAAAGTAACAGGCTGATTCTGGATGGTGTAAAAGAGGTGTATATAGGACTGGGGAGAAATGGAATCTCTTTACAGACTTCAGGACACAGTTGAATTCTGTCAGGCTCTGTGTATTTTACACCTCGAAGTAACAGGCTGATTCTGGATGGTGTAAAAAAGGTGTATAGAGGACTGGGGAGAAATGGAATCTCTCTACAGACTTCAGGACACAGTTGGATTCTGTCAGGCCCTGTGTATTTTACACCTCAAAGTAACAGGCTGATTCTGGATGGTGTAAAAAAGGTGTATAGAGGACTGGGGAGAAATGGAATCTCTCTACAGACTTCAGGACACAGTTGTATTCTGTCAGGTCCTGTGTATTTTACACCTCAAAGTAACAGGCTGATTCTGGATGGTGTAAAAAGGTGTATAGAGGACTGGGGAGAAATGGAATCTCTCTACAGAGTTCAGGACACGGTTGTATTCTGTCAGACCCTGTGTATTTTACACCTCAAAGTAACAGGCTGATACTGGATGGTGTAAAAAAGGTGTATAGAGGACTGGGGACAAAATGAATCAATCTACAGACTTCAGGACACAGTTGTATTCTGTCAGTCCCTGTGTATTTTACACCTCAAAGTAACAGGCTGATTATGGATGGTGTAAAAAAGGTTGATAGAGGACTGGGGAGAAATGGAATCTCTCTACAGACTTCAGGACACAGTTGTATTCTGTCAGGTCCTGTGTATTTTACACCTCAAAGTAACAGGCTGATTCTGGATGGTGTAAAAGATGTGTATATAGGACTGGGGAGAAATGGAATCTCTCTACAGACTTCAGGACACAGTTGTTTTCTGTCAGGCCCTGTGTATTTTACACCTCAAAGTAACAGGCTGATTCTGAATGGTGTAAAAGAGGTGTATAGAGGACTGGGGAGAAATGGAATCTATCTATATACTTCAGGACACAGTTGGATTCTGTTAGACCCTGTGTATTTTACACCTCAAAGTAACAGGCTGATTCTGGATGGTGTAAAAGAGGTGTATAGAGGACTGGGGAGAAATGGAATCTCTCTACAGACTTCAGTACACAGTTGTATTGTGTCAGGCCCTGTGTATATTACACCTCCAAGTAACAGGCTGATTTTGAATGGTGTAGAAAAGGTGTATAGAGGACTGGAGAGAAATGGAATATCTCTACAGACTTCAGGACACAGTTGTATTCTGTATGGCCCTGTGTATATTACACCTCAAAGTAACAGGCTGATTCTGGATGGTGTAGAAAAGGTGTATAGAGGACTGGGGTGAAATGGAATCTCTCTACAGACTTAAGGACACAGCTGTATTCTGTCAGGCCCTTTGTATTTTACACCTCAAAGTAACAGGCTGATTCTGGATGGTGTAAAAGAGGTGTATAGAGGACTGGGGAGAAATGGAATCTATCTACAGACATCATGACACAGTTGGATTCTGTCCGGCCCTGTGTATTTTACACCTCAAAGTAGCAGGCTGATTCTGGATGGTGTAAAAGAGGTGTATAGAGAATTGGGGAGAAATGGAATCTCTCTACAGACTTCAGGACACAGTTGGATTCTGTCAGGTCCTGTGAATTTTACACCTCAAAGTAACAGGCTGATTCTGGATGGTGTAAAAAAGGTGTATGGAGGACTGGGGAGAAATGGAATATCTCTACAAACTTCAGGACACAGTTGTATTGTGTCAGGCCCTGTGTATATTACACCTCCAAGTAACAGGCTGATTCTGGATGGTGTAAAAAGGTGAATAGAGGACTGGGGAGAAATGGAATCTCTCTACAGACTTCAGGACACAGTTGAATTCTGTCAGGCCCTGTGTATATTACACCTAAAAGTAACAGGCTGATTCTGGATGGTGTAAAAAAAGGTGTATAGAGAACTGGGGACAAAATGAATCAATCTACAGACTTAAGGACACAGTTGCATTCTGTCAGGCCCTGTGTATTTTACACCTCAAAGTAACAGGCTGATTATGGATGGTGTAAAAAAGGTTTATAGAGGACTGGGGAGAAATGGAATCTCTCTACAGACTTCAGGACACAGTTGTATTCTGTCAGGCCCTGTGTATATTACATCTCAAAGTAACAGGCTGATACTGGATGGTGTAAAAAAGGTGTATAGAGGACTGGGGACAAAATGAATCAATCTACAGACTTCAGGACACATTTGGATTATGTCAAGCCCTGTGTATTTTACACCTCAAAGTAACAGGCTGATTCTGGATGGTGTAAAAGAGGTGTGTAGAGAACTGGGGAGAAATGGAATCTCTGTACAGACTTCAGGACACAGTTGTATTCTGTCAGGCCCAGTGTATATTACACCTCAAAGTAACAGGCTGATTCTGGATGGTGTAAAGAGGTGTATAGAGGACTGGGGAGAAATGGAATCTATCTACAGACATCATGACACAGTTGGATTCTGTCCGGCCCTGTGTATTTTACACCTCAAAGAAGCAGGCTGATTCTGGATGGTGTAAAAGAGGTGTATAGAGAATTGGGGAGAAATGGAATCTCTCTACAGACTTCAGGACACAGTTGTATTCTGTCAGGCCCTGTGTATATTATACCTCAAAGTAACAGGCTGATTCTGGATGGTGTAGAAAAGGTGTATAGAGGACTGGGGAGAAATGGAATCTCTCTACAGACTTCAGGACACATCTGTAATCTGTCAGGACCTGTGGATTTTACACTTCAAAGTAACAGGCTGATTCTGCATGGTGTAAAAAAGGTTTATAGAGGACTCGGGAGAAATGAAATCTCTCTACAGACTTCAGGACACAGTTGGATTCTGTCAGGTCCTGTGAATTTTACACCTCAAAGTAACAGGCTGATTCTGGATGGTGTAAAAAAGGTGTATGGAGGACTGGGGAGAAATGGAATATCTCTACAAACTTCAGGACACAGTTGTATTGTGTCAGGCCCTGTGTATATTACACCTCCAAGTAACAGGCTGATTCTGGATGGTGTAAAAAAGGTGTATAGAGAACTGGGGACAAAATGAATCAATCTACAGACTTAAGGACACAGTTGTATTCTGTCAGGCCCTGTGTATTTTACACCTCAAAGTAACAGGCTGATTATGGATGGTGTAAAAAAGGTTTATAGAGGACTGGGGAGAAATAGAATCTCTCCACAGACTTCAGGACACAGTTGGATTCTGTCAGACCCTGTGTATTTTACACCTCAAAGTCACAGGCTGATTCTGGATGGTGTAAAAGAGGTGTATAAAGGACTGGGGAGAAATGGAATCTCTCTGCAGACTTCAGGACACAGTTGGATTCTGTCAGGTCCTGTGAATTTTACACCTCAAAGTAACAGGCTGATTCTGTATGGTGTAAAAGAGGTGTATACAGTACTGGTGAGAAATGGAATCTCTCTACAGACTTCAGGACACAGTTCAATTCTGTCAGGCTCTGTGTATTTTACACCTCCAAGTAACAGGCTGATTCTGGATGGTGTAAAAAGGTGTATAGAGGACTGGGGAGAAATGGAATCTCTCTTCAGACTTCAGGACACAGTTGAATTCTGTCAGGCCCTGTGTATATTACACCTAAAAGTAACAGGCTGATTCTGGATGGTGTAAAAAAGGTGTATAGAGAACTGGGGACAAAATGAATCAATCTACAGACTTAAGGACACAGTTGTATTCTGTCAGGCCCTGTGTATTTTACACCTCAAAGTAACAGGCTGATTATGGATGGTGTAAAAAAGGTTTATAGAGGACTGGGGAGAAATGGAATCTCTCTACAGACTTCAGGACACAGCTGTATTCTGTCAGGCCCCGTGTATTTTACACCTCAAAGTAGCAAGCTGATTCTGGATGGTGTAAAAAGGTTTATAGAGGACTGGGGAGAAATGGAATCTCTCTATAGACTTCAGGACACAGTTGGATTCTGTCAGACCCTGTGTATTTTACACCTCAAAGTCACAGGCTGATTCTGGATGGTGTAAAAGAGGTGTATAAAGGACTGGGGAGAAATGGAATCTCTCTACATACTTCAGGACACAGTTGGATTCTGTCAGGTCCTCTGAATTTTACACCTCAAAATAACAGGATGATTCTGTATGGTGTAAAAGAGGTGTATACAGTACTGGTGAGAAATGGAATCTCTCTACAGTCTTCAGGACACAGTTCAATTCTGTCAGGCTCTGTGTATTTTACACCTCCAAGTAACAGGCTGATTCTGGATGGTGTAAAAAGGTGTATAGAGGACTGGGGAGAAATGGAATCTCTCTTCAGACTTCAGGAAACAGTTGAATTCTGTCTGGCCCTGTGTATATTACACCTCAAAGTAACAGGCTGATACTGGATGGTGTAAAAAAGGTGTATAGCGGACTGGGGACAAAATGAATCAATCTACAGACTTCAGGACACAGTTGGATTATGTCAGGCCCTGTGTATTTTACACCTCAAAGTAACAGGCTGATTCTGGATGGTGTAAAAGAGGTGTATAGAGAACTGGGGAGAAATGGAATCTCTCTACAGACTTCAGGACACAGTTGTATTCTGTCAGGCCCTGTGTATATTACACCTCAAAGTAACAGGCTGATTCTGGATGGTGTAAAAAAGGTGTATAGACGACTGGGGAGAAATGGAATCTCTCTACAGACTTCAGGACACAGCTGTATTCTGTCAGGCCCTGTGTATTTTACACCTCAAAGTACCTGGCTGATTCTGGATGGTGTAAAAGAGGTGTATAGAAGAATGGGGAGAAATGGAATCTCTCTATAGACTTCAGGACACAGTTGGATTCTGTCAGACCCTGTGTATTTTACACCTCAAAGTCACAGGCTGATTCTGGATGGTGTAAAAGAGGTGTATAAAGGACTGGGGAGAAATGGAATCTCTCTACAGACTTCAGGACACAGTTGGATTCTGTCAGGTCCTGTGAATTTTACACCTCAAAGTAACAGGCTGATTCTGTATGGTGTAAAAGAGGTGTATACAGTACTGGTGAGAAATGGAATCTCTCTACAGACTTCAGGACACAGTTCAATTCTGTCAGGCTCTGTGTATTTTACACCTCCAAGTAACAGGCTGATTCTGGATGGTGTAAAAAGGTTTATAGAGGACTGGGGAGAAATGGAATCTCTCTACAGATTTCAGGACACAGTTGTTTTCTGTCAGGCCCTGTGTATTTTACACCTCAAAGTAACAGGCTGATTCTGAATGGTGTAAAAGAGGTGTATAGAGGACTGGGGAGAAATGGAATCTATCTATAGACTTCAGGACACAGTTGGATTCTGTCAGACCCTGTGTATTTTAAACCTCAAAGTAACAGGCTGATTCTGGATGGTGTAAAAGAGGTGTATAGAGGACTGGGGAGAAATGGAATCTCTCTACAGACTTCAGGACAAAGTTGTATTCTGTCAGGCCCTGTGTATTTTACACCTCAAAGTAACAGGCTGATTCTGGATGGTGTAGAAAAGGTGTATAGAGGACTGGGGAGAAATGGAATCTCTCTACAGACTTCAGGACACAGCTGTAATCTGTCAGGCCCTGTGTATTTTACACCTCAAAGTAACAGGCTGATTCTGGATGGTATAAAAGATGTGTATAGAGGACTGGGGAGAAATGGAGTCTATCTACAGACATCATGACACAGTTGTATTCTGTCAGGCCCTGTGTATATTACACCTCAAAGTAACAGGCTGATTCTGGATGGTGTAAAAGAGGTGTATAGAGGACTGGGGAGAAATGGAATCTCTCTATAGACTTCAGGACACAGATGGATTCTTTCAGACCCTGTGTATTTTACACCTCAAAGTAACAGGCTGATTCTGGATGGTGTAAAAGAGGTGTATAAATGACTGGGGAGAAATGGAATCTCTCTACAGACTTCAGGACACAGTTGGATTCTGTCAGGCTCTATTTATTTTACACCTCAAAGTAACAGGCTGATTCTGGATGGTTTAAAAAAGGTTTATAGAGGACTTGGGAGAAATGGAATCTCTCTACAGACTTCAGGACACAGTTGGATTCTGTCAGGCCCTGTGAATTTTACACCTCAAAGTAACAGGCTGATTCTGGATGGTGTAAAAGAGGTGTATATAGGACTGGGGAGAAATGAAATCTCTTTACAGACTTCAGGACACAGTTGAATTCTGTCAGGCTCTGTGTATTTTACACCTCAAAGTAACAGGCTGATTCTGGATGGTGTAAAAAAGGTGTATAGAGGACTGGGGAGAAATGGAATCTCTCTACAGACTTCAGGACACAGTAGGATTCTGTCAGACCCTGTGTATTTTACACCTCAAAGTCACAGGCTGATTCTGGATGGTTTAAAAGAGGTGTATAAAGGACTGGGGAGAAATGGAATCTCTCTACAGACTTCAGGACACAGTTGGATTCTGTCAGGTCCTGTGAATTTTACACCTCAAAGTAACAGGCTGATTCTGTATGGTGTAAAAGAGGTGTATACAGTACTGGTGAGAAATGGAATCTCTCTACAGACTTCAGGACACAGTTCAATTCTGTCAGGCTCTGTGTATTTTACACCTCCAAGTAACAGGCTGATTCTGGATGGTGTAAAAAGGTGTATAGAGGACTGGGGAGAAATGGAATCTCTCTACAGAGTTCAGGACACGGTTGTATTCTGTCAGACCCTGTGTATTTTACACCTCAAAGTAACAGGCTGATCCTGGATGGTGTAAAAAAGGTGTATAGAGGACTGGGGACAAAATGAATCAATCTACAGACTTCAGGACACAGTTGTATTCTGTCAGGCCCTGTGTATTTTACACCTCAAAGTAACAGGCTGATTATGGATGGTGTAAAAAAGGTTGATAGAGGACTGGGGAGAAATGGAATCTCTCTACAGACTTCAGGACACAGTTGTATTCTGTCAGGTCCTGTGTATTTTACACCTCAAAGTAACAGGCTGATTCTGGATGGTGTAAAAGAGGTGTATATAGGACTGGGGAGAAATGGAATCTCTCTACAGACTTCAGGACACAGTTGTTTTCTGTCAGGCCCTGTGTATTTTACACCTCAAAGTAACAGGCTGATTCTGAATGGTGTAAAAGAGGTGTATAGAGCACTGGGGAGAAATGGAATCTATCTATATACTTCAGGACACAGTTGGATTCTGTTAGACCCTGTGTATTTTACACCTCAAAGTAACAGGCTGATTCTGGATGGTGTAAAAGAGGTGTATAGAGGACTGGGGAGAAATGGAATCTCTCTACTGACTTCAGGACACAGTTGCATTCTGTCAGGCCCTGTGTATTTTACACCTCAAAGTAACAGGCTGATTCTGGATGGTGTAAAAGAGGTGTATAGAGAATTGGGGAGAAATGGAATATCTCTACTGACTTCAGGACACAGTTGTATTCTGTCAGGCCCTGTGTATATTACACCTCAAAGTAACAGGCTGATTCTGGATGGTGTAGAAAAGGTGTATAGAGGACTGGGGAGAAATGGAATCTCTCTACAGACTTCAGGACACAGCTATATTCTGTCAGACCCTGTGTATTTTACACCTCAAAGTAACAGGCTGATTCTGGATGGTGTAAAAGAGGTGTATAGAGGACTGGGGAGAAATGGAATCTATCTACAGACATCATGACACAGTTGGATTCTGTCAGGCCCTGTGTATTTTACACCTCAAAGTAACAGGCTGATTCTGGATGGTGTAATAGAGGTGTATAGAGAACTGGGGAGAAATGGAATCTCTCTACAGAGTTCAGGACACAGTTGTATTCTGTCAGGCCCTGTGTATATTACACCTCAAAGTAGCAGGCTGATTCTGGATGGTGTAAAAAAGGTGTATAGAGGACTGGGGAGAAATGGAATCTCTCTACAGACTTCAGGACACAGCTGTATTCTGTCAGGCCCTGTGTATTTTACACCTCAAAGTAACAGGCTGAATCTGGATGGTGTAAAAGAGGTGTATAGAGGACTGGGAGAAATGGAATCTATCTACAGATATCATGACACAGTTGTATTCTGTCAGGCGCTGTGTATATTACAACTCAAAGTACCTGGCTGATTCTGGATGGTGTAAAAGAGGTGTATAGAGGACTGGGGAGAAATGGAATCTCTCTATAGACTTCAGGACACAGTTGTATTCTGTCAGACCCTGTGTATTTTACACCTCAAAGTCACAGGCTGATTCTGGATGGTGTAAAAGAGGTGTATAAAGGACTGGGGAGAAATGGAATCTCTCTACAGACTTCAGGACACAGTTGGATTCTGTCAGGTCCTGTGAATTTTACACCTCAAAGTAACAGGCTGATTCTGTATGGTGTAAAAGAGGTGTATACAGTACTGGTGAGAAATGGAATCTCTCTACAGACTTCAGGACACAGTTCAATTCTGTCAGGCTCTGTGTATTTTACACCTCCAAGTAACAGGCTGATTCTGGATGGTGTAAAAAGGTTTATAGAGGACTGGGGAGAAATGGAATCTCTCTACAGATTTCAGGACACAGTTGTTTTCTGTCAGGCCCTGTGTATTTTACACCTCAAAGTAACAGGCTGATTCTGAATGGTGTAAAAGAGGTGTATAGAGGACTGGGGAGAAATGGAATCTATCTATAGACTTCAGGACACAGTTGGATTCTGTCAGACCCTGTGTATTTTAAACCTCAAAGTAACAGGCTGATTCTGGATGGTGTAAAAGAGGTGTATAGAGGACTGGGGAGAAATGGAATCTCTCTACAGACTTCAGGACAAAGTTGTATTCTGTCAGGCCCTGTGTATTTTACACCTCAAAGTAACAGGCTGATTCTGGATGGTGTAAAAGAGGTGTATAGAGAATTGGGGAGAAATGGAATCTCTCTACAGACTTCAGGACACAGTTGAATTCTGTCAGGCCCTGTGTATATTACACCTCAAAGTAACAGGCTTATTCTGGATGGTGTAGAAAAGGTGTATAGAGGACTGGGGAGAAATGGAATCTCTCTACAGACTTCAGGACACAGCTATATTCTGTCAGGCCCTGTGTATTTTACACCTCAAAGTAACAGGCTGATTCTGGATGGTGTAAAAGAGGTGTATAGAGGACTGGGGAGAAATGGAATCTATCTACAGACATCATGACACAGAGAAAACGCATGAAGGGTTGCCGTCACGTGGCGGGATGGCTTCTACATTATTTTGATCAAAATTATGTTAACTAAATACCCTTATTATTACTATTATTACTACCTTCATGCAATTTTTGCAATATATTTTTTCACTTTTTTATTCCAGGATATTTGTTTTGTGTTTTGCTTTTGGTTTTCTCTGTGTAAAGGTCATGTGTTCATATGCAATTACATTTTGCATGCACATTAATTTACTTTTTCTGCTCAGACCCAGTTTCTCATTTGTTTCATTGTGCATTCTGTGCATATAAGGGTGTGACCACCCTGTTTCTGAGTTGGAAAATCCATCCTGTCTGGCCTATACTATTACTGGTGGTTCAGTCCCTCTGTCCTTGTTCACATTTACATCATTTGACAAGTGGAAAGGTTTTAAATACAAGAGTTAGGACTGTCCCACAAGGGTTGCCGTGACGTGGCGGGATGGCTTCTACATTATTTTGATCAAAATTATGTTAACTAAATACCCTTATTATTACTATTATTACTACCCTCATGCAATTTTTGCAATATATTTTTTCACTTTTTTATTCCAGGATATTTGTTTTGTGTTTTGCTTTTGGTTTTCTCTGTGTAAAGGTCATGTGTTCATATGCAATTACATTTTGCATGCACATTAATTTACTTTTTCTGCTTAGACCCAGTTTTTCATTTGTTTCATTGTGCATTCTGTGCATATAAGGGTGTGACCACCCTGTTTCTGAGTTGGAAAATCCATCCTGTCTGGCCTATACTATTACTGGTGGTTCAGTCCCTCTGTCCTTGTTCACATTTACGTCATTTGACAAGTGGAAAGGTTTTAAATACAAGAGTTAGGACTGTCCCACAAGGGTTGCCGTGACGTGGCGGGATGGCTTCTACATTATTTTGATCAAAATTATGTTAACTAAATACCCTTATTATTACTATTATTACTACCTTCATGCAATTTTTGCAATATATTTTTTCACTTTTTTATTCCAGGATATTTGTTTTGTGTTTTGCTTTTGGTTTTCTCTGTGTAAAGGTCATGTGTTCATATGCAATTACATTTTGCATGCACATTAATTTACTTTTTCTGCTCAGACCCAGTTTCTCATTTGACATCATGACACAGTTGGATTCTGTCAGGCCCTGTGTATTTTACATCTCAAAGTAACAGGCTGATTCTGGATGGTGTAATAGAGGTGTATAGAGAACTGGGGAGAAATGGAATCTCTCTACAGACTTCAGGACACAGTTGTATTCTGTCAGGCCCTGTGTATATTACACATCAAACTAACAGGCTGATTCTGGATAGTGTAGAAAAGGTGTATAGAGGACTGGGGAGAAATGGATTCTCTCTACAGACTTCAGGACACAGCTGTATTCTGTCAGGCCCTGTGTATTTTACACCTCAAAGTAACAGGCTGAATCTGGATGGTGTAAAAGAGGTGTATAGAGGAATGGGGAGAAGTGGAATCTATCTACAGACATCATGACACAGATGTATTCTTTCAGGCCCTGTGTATATTACAACTCAAAGTAACAGGCTGATTCTGGATGGTGTAAAAGAGGTGTATAGAAGAATGGGGAGAAATGGAATCTCTCTATAGACTTCAGGACACAGATGGATTCTTTCAGACCATGTGTATTTTACACATTAAAGTAACAGGCTGATTCTGGATGGTGTAAAAGAGGTGTATAAATGACTGGGGAGAAATGGAATCTCTCTACAGACTTCAGGACACAGTTGGATTCTGTCAGTCTCTATTTATTTTACTCCTCAAAGTAACAGGCTGATTCTGGATGGTGTAAAAAAGGTGTATAGAGGAGTCGGGAGAAATGTAATCTCTCTACAGACTTCAGGACACAGTTGTATTCTGTCAGGCCCTGTGTATTTTACACCTCAAAGTAACAGGCTGATTCTGGATGGTGTAAAAGAGGTGTATATAGGACTGGGGAGAAATTGAATCTCTTTACAGACTTCAGGACACAGTTTAATTCTGTCAGGCTCTGTGTATTTTACACTTCAAAGTAACAGGCTGATACTGGATGGTGTAAAAAAAAAGGTGTATAGAGGACTGGGGACAAAATGAATCAATCTACAGACTTCAGGACACAGTTGTATTCTGTCAGGCCCTGTGTATTTTACACCTCTAAGTAACAAGTTGTTTATGGATGGTGTAAAAAAGGTTTATAGAGGACTGGGGAGAAATGGAATCTCTCTACAGACTTCAGGACACAGTTGTATTCTGTCAGGTCCTGTGTATTTTACACCTCAAAGTAACAGGCTGATTCTGGATGGTGTAAAAAGGTGTATAGAGGACTGGGGAGAAATGGAATCTCTCTACAGACTTCAGGACACGGTTGTATTCTGTCAGGCCCTGTGTATTTTACACCTCAAAGAAACAAGCTGATTCTGGGTGGAGTAAAAAGGTTTATAGAGGACTGGGGAGAAATGGAATCTCTCTACAGACTTCAGGAAACTGATGTATTCTGTTAGGCTCCGTGTATTTTACACATCAAAGTAACAAGCTGATTCTGGATGGTGTAAAAAGGTTTATAGACTGGGGAGAAATGGAATCTTTCTACAGACTTCAGGACGCAGTTGTATTCTGTCAGGCCCTGTGTATTTTACACCTCATAGTAACAGGCTGATTCTGGATGGTGTAAAAGAGGTGTTTAGAGGACTGGGGAGAAATGGAATCTCTCTACAGACTTCAGGACACAGTTGTATTCTGTCAGTCCCTGTGTATTTTACACCTCAAAGTAACAGGCTGATTCTGGATGGTGTAGAAAAGGTGTATACAGGACTGGGGAGAAATGGAATCTCTCTACAGACTTCAGGACACAGCTGTATTCTGTCAGGCCCTGTGTATTTTACACCTCAAAGTAACATGCTGATTCTGGATGGTGTAAAAGAGGTGTGTAGAGGACTGGGGAGAAATGGAATCTATCTACAGACATCATGACACAGTTGGATTCTGTCAGGCCCTGTTTATTTTACACCTCAAAGTAACAGGCTGATTCTGGATGGTGTAAAAGAGGATTATAGAGAACTGGGGAGAAATGGAATCTCTCTACAGACTTCAGGACACAGTTGTATTTTGTCAAGCCCTGTGTATATTACACCTCAAAGTAGCAGTCTGATTCTGGATGGTGTAGAAAAGGTGTATAGAGGACTGGGGAGAAATGCAATCTCTCTACAGACTTCAGGACACAGCTGTAATCTGTCAGGCCCTGTGTATTTTACACCTCAAAGTAACAGGCTGATTCTGGATGGCGTAAAAGATGTGTATAGAGGACTGGGGAGAAATGGAATCTCTATAGACTTCAGGACACAGATGGATTCTTTCAGACCCTGTGTATTTTACACCTCAAAGTAACAGGCTGATTCTGGATGGTGTAAAAGAGGTGTATAAATGACTGGGGAGAAATGTAATCTCTCTACAGACTTCAGGACACGGTTGTATTCTGTCAGGCCCTATGTATTTTACACCTCAAAGTAACAGGCTGATACTGGATGGTGTAAAAAAAGGTTTATAGAGGACTGGGGAGAAATGGAATCTCTCTACAGACTTCAGGACACAGTTGTATTCTGTCAGGTCCTGTGTATTTTACACCTCAAAGTAACAGGCTGATTCTGGATGGTGTAAAAAGGTGTATAGAGGACTGGGGAGAAATGGAATCTCTCTACAGACTTCAGGACACGGTTGTATTCTGTCAGGCCCTGTGTATTTTACACTTCAAAGAAACAAGCTGATTCTGGATGGTGTAAAAAGGTTTATAGAGGACTGGGGAGAAATGGAATCTCTCTACAGACTTCAGGAAACTGTTGTATTCTGTTAGGCTCCGTGTATTTTACACATCAAAGTAACAAGCTGATTCTGGATGGTGTGAAAAGGTTTATAGAGGACTGGGGAGAAATGGAATTTATCTATAGACTTCAGGACACAGTTGGATTCTGTCAGACCCTGTGTATTTTACACCTCAAAGTAACAGGCTGATTCTGGGTGGTGTAAAAGAGGTGTATAAGGAACTGGGGAGAAATGGAATCTCTTTACAGACTTCAGGACACAGTTGTATTCTGTCAGGTCCTGTGTATTTTACACCTCAAAGTAAAAGGCTGATTCTGGATGGTGTAAAAAGGTGTATAGAGGACTGGGGAGAAATGGAATCTCTCTACAGACTTCAATACATGGTTGTATTCTGTCAGGCCCTGTGTATTTTACACCTCAAAGAAACAAGCTGATTCTGGATGGTGTAAAAAGGTTTATAGAGGACTAGGGAGAAATGGAATCTCTCTACAGACTTCAGGAAACTGTTGTATTCTGTCAGGCTCCGTGTATTTTACACCTCAAAGTAACAAGCTGATTCTGGATGGTGTAAAAAGGTTTATAGAGGACTGGGGAGAAATGGAATCTCTCTACAGACTTCAGGAAACTGTTGTATTCTGTCAGGCCCTGTGTATTTTACACCTCAAAGTAACAGGCTGATTCTGAATGGTGTAAAAGAGGTGTATAGAGGACTGGGGAGAAATGGAATCTATCTATTGACTTCAGGACACAGTTGGATTCTGTCAGACCCTGTGTATTTTACACCTCAAAGTAACAGACTGATTCTGGATGGTGTAAAAGAGGTGTATAGAGGACTGGGGAGAAATGGAATCTCTCTACAAACTTCAGGACACAGTTGTATTCTGTCAGGCCCTGTATATTTTACACCTCAAAGAAACAGGCTGATTCTGGATGGTGTAAGAGAGGTGTATAGAGAATTGGGGAGAAATGGAATATCTCTACTGACTTCAGGACACAGTTGTATTCTGTCAGGCCCTGTGTATATTACACCTCAAAGTAACAGGCTGATTCTGGATGGTGTAGAAAAGGTGTATAGAGGACTGGGGAGAAATGGAATCTCTCAACAGACTTCAGGACACAGCTGTATTCTGTCAGGCCCTGTGTATTTTACACATCAAAGTAACAGGCTGATTTTGGATGGTGTAAAAGAGGTGTATAGAGGACTGGGGAGAAATGGAATCTATCTACAGACATCATGACACAGTTGGATTCTGTCAGGCCCTGCGTATTTTACACCTCAAAGTAACAGGCTGATTCTGGATGGTGTAAAAGAGGTGTATAGAGAACTGGGGAGTAATGGAATCTCTCTACAGACTTCAGGACACAGTTGTAGTCTGTCAGGCCCTGTGTATATTACACATCAAAGTAACAGGCTGATTCTGGATGGTGTAGAAAAGGTGTAGAGAAGGACTGGGGAGAAATGGAATCTCTCTACAGACTTCAGGGCACAGCTGTATTCTGTCAGGCCCTGTGTATTTTACACCTCAAAGTAACAGGCTGAATATGGATGGTGTAAAAGAGGTGTATAGAGGACTGGGGAGAAATGGAATCTATTTACAGACATAATGACACAGTTGTATTCTGTCAGGCCCTGTGTATATTACACCTCAAAGTACCTGGCTGATTCTGGATGGTGTAGAAAAGGTGTATAGAGGACTTGGGAGAAATGGAATCTCTCTACAGACTTCAGGACACAGCTGTATTTTGTCAGGCCCTGTGGATTTTACACCTCAAAGTAACAGGCTGATTCTGGATGGTGTAAAAGAGGTGTATAGAGGACTGGGGAGAAATGGAATCTATCTACAGACATCATGACACAGTTGGATTCTGTCAGGCCCTGTGTATTTTACTCCTCAAAGTAACAGGCTGATTCTGGATGGTGTAAAAGAGGTTTATAGAGAACTGGGGAGAAATGGAGTATCTCTATTCAGACTTCAGGACACAGTTGTATTCTGTCAGGCCCTGTGTATATTACAACTCAAAGTACCAGGCTGATTCTGGATAGTGTAAAAGATGTGTATAGAGTACTGGGGAGAAATGGAATCTATCGACAGACATCATGACACAGTTGTATTTTGTCAGGCCCTGTGTATATTACACCTCAAAGTAACAGGCTGATTCTGGATGGTGTAAAAAAGGTTTATAGAGCACTTGGGAGAAAAGGAATCTCTCTACAGACTTCAGGACACAGTTGGATTCTGTCAGGCCCTGTGTATATTACACCTCAAAGTACCTGGCTGATTCTGGATGGTGTAAAAAAGGTGTATGGAGGACTGGGGAGAAATGGAATCTCTCTACAGACTTCATGACACAGTTGTATTGTGCCAGGCCCTGTGTATATTACACCTCAAAGTAACAGGCTGATACTGGATGGTGTAAAAAAAGGTGTATAGAGGACTGGGGACAAAATGAATCAATCTACAGACTTCAGGACACAGTTGTATTCTGTCAGGCCCTGTGTATTTTACACCTCAAAGTAACAGGCTGATTATGGATGGTGTAAAAAAGGATTATAGAGGACTGGGGAGAAATGGAATCTCTCTACAGACTTCAGGACACGGTTGTATTCTGTCAGGCCCTGTGTATTTTACACCTCAAAGAAACAAGCTGATTCTGGATGGTGTAAAAAGGTTTATAGAGGACTAGGGAGAAATGGAATCTCTCTACAGACTTCAGGAAACTGTTGTATTCTGTCAGGCTCCGTGTATTTTACACCTCAAAGTAACAAGCTGATTCTGGATGGTGTAAAAAGGTTTATAGAGGACTGGGGAGAAATGGAATCTCTCTACAGACTTCAGAACACAGTTGTTTTCTGTCAGGCCCTGTGTATTTTACACCTCAAAGTAACAGGCTGATTCTGAATGGTGCAAAAGAGGTGTATAGAGGACTGGGGAGAAATGGAATCTATCTATAGACTTCAGGACACAGTTGGATTCTGTCAGACCCTGTGTATTTTACACCTCAAAGTAACAGACTGATTCTGGATGGTGTAAAAGAGGTGTATAGAGGACTGGGGAGAAATGGAATCTCTCTACAAACTTCAGGACACAGTTGTATTCTGTCAGGCCCTGTATATTTTACACCTCAAAGAAACAGGCTGATTCTGGATGGTGTAAGAGAGGTGTATAGAGAATTGGGGAGAAATGTAATATCTCTACTGACTTCAGGACACAGTTGTATTCTGTCAGGCCCTGTGTATATTACACCTCAAAGTAACAGGCTGATTCTGGATGGTGTAGAAAAGGTGTATAGAGGACTGGGGAGAAATGGAATCTCTCTACAAACTTCAGGACACAGCTGTATTCTGTCAGGCCCTGTGTATTTTACAACTCAAAGTAACAGGCTGATTCTGGATGGTGTAAAAGAGGTGTATAGAGAATTGGGGAGAAATGGAATCTCTCTACAGACTTCAGGACACAGTTGTATTCTGTCAGGTCCTGTGTATTTTACACCTCAAAGTAACAGGCTGATTCTGGATGGTGTAAAAAGGTGTATAGAGGACTGGGGAGAAATGGAATCTCTCTACAGACTTCAGCACACGGTTGTATTCTGTCAGGCCCTGTGTATTTTACACGTCAAAGTAACAGGCTGATTCTGGATGGTGTAAAAGATGTGTATAGAGGACTGGGGAGAAATGGAATCTCTTTACAGACTTCAGGACACAGTTGAATTCTGTCAGGCTCTGTGTATTTTACACCTCAAAGTAACAGGCTGATTCTGGATGGTGTAAAAAAGGTGTATAGAGGACTGGGGAGAAATGGAATCTCTCTACAGACTTCAGGACACAGTTGGATTCTGTCAGGCCCTGTGTATTTTACACCTCAAAGTAACAGGCTGATTCTGGATGGTGTAAAAGAGGTGTATAGAGGACTGGGGAGAAATGGAATCTCTCTACAGACTTCAGGACACAGTTGAATTCTGTCAGGCCCTGTGTATTTTACACCTCAAAGTAACAGGCTGATTCTGGATGGTGTAAAAGAGGTGTATAGAGAATTGGGGAGAAATGGAATATCTCTACTGACTTCAGGACACAGTTTTATTCTGTCAGGCCCTGAGTATATTACACCTCAAAGTAACAGGCTGATTCTGGATGGTGTAGAAAAGGTGTATAGAGGACTGGGGAGAAATGGAATCTCTCTACAGACTTCAGGACACAGCTGTATTCTGTCAGGCCCTGTGTATTTTACACCTCAAAGTAACAGGCTGATTCTGGATGGTGTTAAAGAGGTGTATAGAGGACTGGGGAGAAATGGAATCTATCTACAGACATCATGACACAGTTGGATTCTGTCAGGCCCTGTGTATTTTACACCTCAAAGTAACAGGCTGATTCTGGATGGTGTAAAAGAGGTGTATAGAGAACTGTGGAGAAATGGAATCTCTCTACAGACTTCAGGACACAGTTGTATTCTGTCAGGCCCTGTGTATATTACACATCAAAGCAACAGGCTGATTCTGAATGGTGTAGAAAAGGTGTATAGAGGACTGGGGAGAAATGGAATCTCTCTACAGACTTCAGGACACAGCTGTAATCTGTCAGGCCCTGTGTATTTTACACCTCAAAGTAACAGGCTGATTCTGGATGGTGTAAAAGATGTGTATAGAGGACTGGGGAAAAATGTAATCTATCTACTGACATCATGACACAGTTGTATTCTGTCAGGCCCTGTGTATATTACACCTCAAAGTAACAGGCTGATTCTGGATGGTGTAAATAAGGTGTATAGAGGACTGGGGAGAAATGGAATCTCTCTACAGACTTCAGGACACAGTTGTATTCTGTCAGGCCCTGTGTATTTTACACCTCAAAGTAACAGGCTGATTCTGGATGGTGTAAAAGAGGTGTATAGAGAATTGGGGAGAAATGGAATATCTCTACTGACTTCAGGACACAGTTGTTTTCTGTCAGGCCCTGAGAATATTACACCTCAAAGTAACAGGCTGATTCTGGATGGTGTAGAAAAGGTGTATAGAGGACTGGGGAGAAATGGAATCTCTCTAAAGACTTCAGGACACAGCTGTATTCTGTCAGGCCCTGTGTATTTTACACCTCAAAGTAACAGGCTGATTCTGGATGGTGTAAAAGAGGTGTATAGAGAACTGTGGAGAAATGGAATCTCTCTACAGACTTCAGGACACAGTTGTATTCTGTCAGGCCCTGTGTATATTACACATCAAAGCAACAGGCTGATTCTGAATGGTGTAGAAAAGGTGTATAGAGGACTGGGGAGAAATGGAATCTCTCTACAGACTTCAGGACACAGCTGTAATCTGTCAGGCCCTGTGTATTTTACACCTCAAAGTAACAGGCTGATTCTGGATGGTGTAAAAGATGTGTATAGAGGACTGGGGAAAAATGGAATCTATCTACTGACATCATGACACAGTTGTATTCTGTCAGGCCCTGTGTATATTACACCTCAAAGTAACAGGCTGATTCTGGTTGGTGTAAAAGAGGTGTATAGAGGACTGGGGAGAAATGGAATCTCTCTATAGACTTCAGGACACAGATGGATTCTTTCAGACCCTGTGTATTTTACACCTCAAAGTAACAGGCTGATTCTGGATGGTGTAAAAGAGGTGTATAAATGACTGGGGAGAAATGTAATCTCTCTACAGACTTCAAGACACAGTTGGATTCTGTCAGGCTCTATTTATTTTACACCTCAAAGTAACAGGCTGATTAAGGATGGTGTAAAAAAGGTGTATTGTGGAGTAGAGAGATATGGAATCTCTCTACAGACTTTAGGACACAGTTGAATTCTGTCAGGCCCTGTGTATTTTACACCTCAAAGTAACAGGCTGATTTTGGATGGTGTAAAAAGGTGTAGAGGACTGGGGAGAAATGGAATCTCTCTACAGACTTCAGGACATGGTTGTATTCTGTCAGGCCCTGTGTATTTTACACCTCAAAGTAACAGGCTGATACTGGATGGTGTAAAAAAAGGTGTATAGAGGACTGTGGACAAAATGAATCAATCTACAGACTTCAGGACACAGTTGTATTCTCTCTAGCACTGTGTATTTTACACCTCAAAGAAACAAGCTGATTCTGGATGGTGTAAAAAGGTTTATAGAGGACTGGGGAGAAATGGAATCTCTCTACAGACTTCAGGACACAGTTGTTTTCTGTCAGGCCCTGTGTATTTTACACCTCAAAGTAACAGGCTGATTCTGAATGGTGTAAAAGAGGTGTATAGAGGACTGGGGATAAATGGAATCTATCTATAGACTTCAGGACACAGTTGGATTCTGTCAGTCCCTGTGTATTTTACACCTCAAAGTAACAGGCTGATTCTGGATGGTGTGAAAGAGGTGTATAGGGAACTGGGGAGAAATGGAATCTCTCTACAGACTTCAGGACACAGTTGTATTCTGTCAGGTCCTGTGTGTTTTACACCTCAAAGTAACAGGCTGATTCTTGATGGTGTAAAAAGGTGTATAGAGGACTGGGGAGAAATGGAAACTCTCTACAGACTTCAGGACACGGTTGTATTCTGTCAGGCCCTGTGTATTTTACACCTCAAAATAATAGGCTGATTCTGAATGGTGTAAAAGAGGTGTATGGAGGACTGGGTAGAAATGGAATCTATCTATAGACTTCAGGACACAGTTGGATTCTGTCAGACCTTGTGTATTTTACACCTCAAAGTAACAGGCTGATTCTGGATGGTGTAAAAGAGGTGTATAGAGGACTGGGGAGAAATTGAATATCTCTACAAACTTCAGGACACAGTTGTATTCTGTCAGGCCCTGTGTATTTTACACCTCAAAGTAACAGGCTGATTCTGGATGATGTAAAAGAGGTGTATAGAGAATTGGGGAGAAATGGAATATCTCTACTGACTTCAGGACACAGTTGTATTCTGTCAGGCCCTGTGTATATTACACCTCAGAGTAACAGGCTGATTCTGGATGGTGTAGAAAAGGTGTATAGAGGACTAGGGAGAAATGGAATCTCTCTACAAACTTCAGGACACAGCTGTATTCTGTCAGGCCCTGTGTATTTTACACCTCAAAGTAACAGGCTGATTCTGGATGGTGTAAAAGAGGTGTATAGAGGACTGGGGAGAAATGGAATCTATCTACAGACATAATGACACAGTAGGATTCTGTCAGGCCCTGAGAATTTTACACCTCAAAGTAACAGGCTGATTCTGGATGGTGTAAAAGATGTGTATAGATAACTGGGGAGAAATGGAATCTCTCTACAGACTTAAGGACACAGTTGTATTCTGTCAGGCCCTGTGTATATTACACATCAAAGTAACAGGCTGATTCTGGATGGTGTAGAAAAGGTGTATAGAGGACTGGGGAGAAATGGAATCTCTCTACAGACTTCAGGACACAGCTATATTCTGTCAGGCCCTGTGTATTTTACACCTTAAAGTAACAGGCTGATTCTGGATTTTGTTAAAGAGGTGTATAGAGGACTGAGGAGAAATGGAATCTATCTACAGACATCATGACACAATTGGATTCTGTCAGGCCCTGTGTATTTTACACCTCAAAGTAACAGGCCGATTCTGGATGGTGTAAAAGAGGTGTATAAAGAACTGTGGAGAAATGGAATCTCTCTATAGACTTCAGGACACAGTTGTATTCTGTCAGGCCCTGTGTATATTACACATCAAAGTAACAGGCTGATTCTGGATGGTGTAAAAAATGTGTATAGAGGACTGGGGAGAAATGGAATCTATCTACAGACATCATGACACAGTTGTATTCTGTCAGGCCCTGTGTATATTACACCTCAAAGTAACAGGCTGATTCTGGATGGTGTATAGAGGACTGGGGAGAAATGGAATCTATCTACAGACATCATGACACAGTTGTATTCTGTCAGGCCCTGTGTATATTACACATCAAAGTAACAGGCTGATTCTGGATGGTGTAAAAAATGTGTATAGAGGACTGGGGAGAAATGGAATCTATCTACAGACATCATGACACAGTTGTATTCTGTCAGGCCCTGTGTATTTTACACCTCAAAGTAACAGGCTGATTCTGGATGGTGTAAAAAAGTTTTATAGAGGACTTGGGAGAAAAGGAATCTCTCTACAGACTTCAGGAAACACTTGGATTCTGTCAGGCCCTGTGAATTTTACACCTCAAAGTAACAAGCTGATTCTGGATGGTGTAAAAGAGGTGTATATAGGACTGGGGAGAAATGGAATCTCTTTACAGACTTCAGGACACAGTTGAACTCTGTCAGGCTCTGTGTATTTTACACCTCAAAGTAACAGGCTGATTCTGGATGGTGTAAAAAAGGTGTATAGAGGACTGGGGAGAAATGGAATCTCTCTACAGACTTCTGGACACAGTTGTATTCTGTCAGGCCCTGTGTATTTTACACCTCAAACTAACAGGGTGATTCTGGATGGTGTAAAAAAGGTGTATGGAGGACTGGGGAGAAATGCAATCTCTCTACAGACTTCAGGACACAGTTGTATTCTGTCAGGTCCTGTGTATTTTACACCTCAAAGTAAAAGGCTGATTCTGGATGGTGTAAAAAAGGTGTAGAGGACTGGGGAGAAATGGAATCTCTCTACAGACTTCAGGACACGGTTGTATTTTGTCAGGCCCTGTGTATTTTACACCTCAAAGTAACAGGCTGATACTGGATGGTGAAAAAAAAGGTGTTTAGAGGACTGGGGACAAAATTAATCAATCTATAGACTTCAGGACACAGTTGTATTCTGTCAGGCCCTGTGTATTTTACACCTCAAAGTAACAGGCTGATTATGGATGGTGTAAAAAAGGTTTATAGAGGACTGGCGAGAAATGGAATCTCTCTACAGACTTCAGGACACAGTTGTATTCTGTCAGGTCCTGTGTATTTTACACCTCAAAGTAACAGGCTGATTCTATATGTTGTAAAAAGGTGTATAGAGGACTGGGGAGAAATGGAATCTCTCTACAGACTTCAGGACACGGTTGTATTCTGTCAGGCCCTGTGTATTTTACACCTCAAAGAAACAAGCTGATTCTGGATGGTGTAAAAAGGTTTATAGAGGACTGGGGAGAAATGGAATCTCTCTACAGACTTCAGGAAACTGTTGTATTCTGTCAGGCTCCGTGTATTTTACACCTCAAAGTAACAGGCTGATTCTGGATGGTGTAAAAAGGTGTATAGAGGACTGGGGAGAAATGGAATCTCTCTACAGACTTCAGAACACGGTTGTATTCTGTCAGGCCCTGTGTATTTTACACCTCAAAGTAACAGGCTGATTCTGAATGGTGTAAAAGAGGTGTATAGAGGACTGGGTAGAAATGGAATCTATCTATAGACTTCAGGACACAGTTGTATTCTGTCAGACCCTGTGTATTTTACACCTCAAAGTAACAGGCTGATTCTGGATGGTGTAAAAGAGGTGTATAGAGGACTGGGGAGAAATTGAATCTCTCTACAAACTTCAGGACACAGTTGTATTCTGTCAGGCCCTGTGTATTTTACACCTCAAAGTAGCAGGCTGATTCTGGATGATGTAAAAGAGGTGTATAGAGAATTGGGGAGAAATGGAATATCTCTACTGACTTCAGGACACAGTTGTATTCTGTCAGGCCCTCTGTATATTACACCTCAAAGTAACAGGCTGATTCTGGATGGTGTAGAAAAGGTGTATAGAGGACTAGGGAGAAATGGAATCTCTCTACAAACTTCAGGACACAGCTGTATTCTGTCAGACCCTGTGTATTTTACACCTCAAAGTAACAGGCCGATTCTGGATGGTGTAAAAGAGGTGTATAGAGAACTGTGGAGAAATGGAATCTCTCTACAGACTTCAGGACACAGTTGTATTCTGTCAGGCCCTGTGTATATTACACATCAAAGTAACAGTCTGATTCTGGATGGTGTAGAAAAGGTGTATAGAGGATGCGGGAGAAATGGAATCTCTCTACAGACTTCAGGACACAGCTGTATTCTGTCAGGCCCTGTGCATTTTACACCTCAAAGTAACAGGCTGATTCTGAATGGTGTAAAAGAGGTGTATAGAGGACTGGGTAGAAATGGAATCTATCTATAGACTTCAGGACACAGTTGTATTCTGTCAGACCCTGTGTATTTTACACCTCAAAGTAACAGGCTGATTCTGGATGGTGTAAAAGAGGTGTATAGAGGACTGGGGAGAAATTGAATCTCTCTACAAACTTCAGGACACAGTTGTATTCTGTCAGGCCCTGTGTATTTTACACCTCAAAGTAGCAGGCTGATTCTGGATGATGTAAAAGAGGTGTATAGAGAATTGGGGAGAAATGGAATATCTCTACTGACTTCAGGACACAGTTGTATTCTGTCAGGCCCTCTGTATATTACACCTCAAAGTAACAGGCTGATTCTGGATGGTGTAGAAAAGGTGTATAGAGGACTAGGGAGAAATGGAATCTCTCTACAAACTTCAGGACACAGCTGTATTCTGTCAGACCCTGTGTATTTTACACCTCAAAGTAACAGGCCGATTCTGGATGGTGTAAAAGAGGTGTATAGAGAACTGTGGAGAAATGGAATCTCTCTACAGACTTCAGGACACAGTTGTATTCTGTCAGGCCCTGTGTATATTACACATCAAAGTAACAGTCTGATTCTGGATGGTGTAGAAAAGGTGTATAGAGGATGCGGGAGAAATGGAATCTCTCTACAGACTTCAGGACACAGCTGTATTCTGTCAGGCCCTGTGCATTTTACACCTCAAAGTAACAGGCTGAATCTGGATGGTGTAAAAGAGGTGTATAGAGGACTGGGGAGAAATGGAATCTATCTACAGACATCATGACACAGTTGGATTCTGTCAGACCCTGTGTATTTACACCTCAAAGTAACAGGCTGATTCTGGATGGTGTAAAAGAGGTGTATAGAGGACTGGGGAGAAATGGAATCTCTCTACACACTTCAGGACACAGTTGTATTCTGTCAGTCCCTGTGTATTTTACACCTCAAAGTAACAGGCTGATTCTGGATGGTGTAAAAGAGGTGTATAGAGAATTGGGGAGAGATGGAATATCTCTACTGACTTCAGGACACAGTTGTATTCTGTCAGGCCCTGTGTATATTACACCTCAAAGTAACAGGCTGATTCTGGATGGTGTAGAAAAGGTGTATAGAGGACTGGGGAGAAATGGAATCTCTCTACAAACTTCAGGACACAGCTGTATTCTGTCAGGCCCTGTGTATTTTACACCTCAAAGTAACAGGCTGATTCTGGATGGTGTAAAAGATGTGTATAGAGAAATGGGGAGAAATGGAATCTCTCTACAGACTTCAGGACACAGTTGTATTGTGTCCGGCCCTGTGTATATTACACATCAAAGTAACAGGCTGATTCTGGATGGTGTAGAAAAGGTGTATAGAGGACTGGGGAGAAATGGAATCTCTCTACAGACTTCAGGACACAGCTGTATTCTGTCAGGCCCTGTGTATTTTACACCTCCAAATAACAGGCTGATTCTGGATGGTGTTAAAGAGGTGTATAGAGGACTGGGGAGAAATGGAATCTATCTACATTCATCATGACACAGTTGGATTCTGTCAGGCCCTGTGTATTTTACACCTCAAAGTAACATGCTGATTCTGGATGGTGTTAAAGAGGTGTCTAGAGGACTGAGGAGAAATGGAATCTATCTACAGACATCATGACACAGTTGGATTCTGTCAGGCCCTGTGTATTTTACACCTCAAAGTAACAGGCCGATTCTGGATGGTGTAAAAGAGGTGTATAGAGAACTGTGGAGAAATGGAATCTCTCTATAGACTTCAGGACACAGTTGTATTCTGTCAGGCCCTGTGTATATTACACATCAAAGTAACAGGCTGATTCTGGATGGTGTAAAAAATGTGTATAGAGGACTGGGGAGAAATGGAATCTATCTACAGACATCATGACACAGTTGTATTCTGTCAGGCCCTGTGTATATTACACCTCAAAGTAACAGGCTGATTCTGGATGGTGTATAGAGGACTGGGGAGAAATGGAATCTCTCTATAGACTTCAGGACACAGATGGATTCTTTCAGACCCTGTGTATTTTACACCTCATAGTAACAGGCTGATTTTGGATGGTGTAAAAGAGGTGTATATAGGACTGGGGAGAAATGGAATCTCTTTACAGACTTCAGGACACAGTTGAATTCTGTCAGGCTCTGTGTATTTTACACCTCAAAGTAACAGGCTGATTCTGGATGGTGTAAAAAAGGTGTATAGAGGACTGGGGAGAAATGGAATCTCTCTACAGACTTCAGGACACAGTTGGATTCTGTCAGGCCCTGTGTATTTTACACCTCAAAGAAACAGGCTGATTCTGGATGGTGTAAAAGAGGTGTATAGAGGACTGGGGAGAAATGGAATCTCTCTATAGACTTCAGGACACAGTTGTATTCTGTCAGGCCCTGTGTATATTACACATCAAAGTAACAGGCTGATTCTGGATGGTGTAAAAAATGTGTATAGAGGACAGGGGAGAAATGGAATCTATCTACAGACATCATGACACAGTTGTATTCTGTCAGGCCCTGTGTATATTACACCTCAAAGTAACAGGCTGATTCTGGATGGTGTATAGAGGACTGGGGAGAAATGGAATCTCTCTATAGACTTCAGGACACAGATGGATTCTTTCAGACCCTGTGTATTTTACACCTCATAGTAACAGGCTGATTTTGGATGGTGTAAAAGAGGTGTATATAGGACTGGGGAGAAATGAAATCTCTTTACAGACTTCAGGACACAGTTGAATTCTGTCAGGCTCTGTGTATTTTACACCTCAAAGTAACAGGCTGATTCTGGATGGTGTAAAAAAGGTGTATAGAGGACTGGGGAGAAATGGAATCTCTCTACAGACTTCAGGACACAGTTGGATTCTGTCAGGCCCTGTGTATTTTACACCTCAAAGTAACAGGCTGATTCTGGATGGTGTAAAAGAGGTGTATAGAGGACTGGGGAGAAATGGAATCTCTCTACAGACTTCAGGACACAGTTGTATTCTGTCAGGCCCTGTGTATTTTACACCTCAAAGTAACAGGCTGATTCTGGATGGTGTAAAAAAGGTGTATAGAGAATTGGGGAGAGATTGAATATCTCTATTGACTTCAGGACACAGTTGTATTCTGTCAGGCCCTGAGTATATTACACCTCAAAGTAACAGGCTGATTCTGGATGGTGTAGAAAAGGTGTATAGAGGACGCGGGAGAAATGGAATCTCTCTACAGACTTCAGGACACAGCTGTATTCTGTCAGGCCCTGTGTATTTTACACCTCAAAGTAACAGGCTGAATCTGGATGGTGTAAAAGAGGTGTATAGAGGACTGGGGAGAAATGGAATCTATCTACAGACATCATGACACAGTTGGATTCTGTCAGACCCTGTGTATTTACACCTCAACGTAACAGGCTGATTCTGGATGGTGTAAAAGAGGTGTATAGAGGACTGGGGAGAAATGGAATCTCTCTACACACTTCAGGACACAGTTGTATTCTGTCAGTCCCTGTGTATTTTACACCTCAAAGTAACAGGCTGATTCTGGATGGTGTAAAAGAGGTGTATAGAGAATTGGGGAGAGATGGAATATCTCTACTGACTTCAGGACAAAGTTGTATTCTGTCAGGCCCTGTGTATATTACACCTCAAAGTAACAGGCTGATTCTGGATGGTGTAGAAAAGGTGTATAGAGGACTGGGGAGAAATGGAATCTCTCTACAAACTTCAGGACACAGCTGTATTCTGTCAGGCCCTGTGTATTTTACACCTCAAAGTAACAGGCTGATTCTGGATGGTGTAAAAGATGTGTATAGAGAAATGGGGAGAAATGGAATCTCTCTACAGACTTCAGGACACAGTTGTATTGTGTCCGGCCCTGTGTATATTACACATCAAAGTAACAGGCTGATTCTGGATGGTGTAGAAAAGGTGTATAGAGGACTGGGGAGAAATGGAATCTCTCTACAGACTTCAGGACACAGCTGTATTCTGTCAGGCCCTGTGTATTTTACACCTCCAAATAACAGGCTGATTCTGGATGGTGTTAAAGAGGTGTATAGAGGACTGGGGAGAAATGGAATCTATCTACATTCATCATGACACAGTTGGATTCTGTCAGGCCCTGTGTATTTTACACCTCAAAGTAACATGCTGATTCTGGATGGTGTTAAAGAGGTGTATAGAGGACAGAGGAGAAATGGAATCTATCTACAGACATCATGACACAGTTGGATTCTGTCAGGCCCTGTGTATTTTACACCTCAAAGTAACAGGCCGATTCTGGATGGTGTAAAAGAGGTGTATAGAGAACTGTGGAGAAATGGAATCTCTCTATAGACTTCAGGACACAGTTGTATTCTGTCAGGCCCTGTGTATATTACACATCAAAGTAACAGGCTGATTCTGGATGGTGTAAAAAATGTGTATAGAGGACTGGGGAGAAATGGAATCTATCTACAGACATCATGACACAGTTGTATTCTGTCAGGCCCTGTGTATATTACACCTCAAAGTAACAGGCTGATTCTGGATGGTGTATAGAGGACTGGGGAGAAATGGAATCTCTCTATAGACTTCAGGACACAGATGGATTCTTTCAGACCCTGTGTATTTTACACCTCATAGTAACAGGCTGATTTTGGATGGTGTAAAAGAGGTGTATATAGGACTGGGGAGAAATGGAATCTCTTTACAGACTTCAGGACACAGTTGAATTCTGTCAGGCTCTGTGTATTTTACACCTCAAAGTAACAGGCTGATTCTGGATGGTGTAAAAAAGGTGTATAGAGGACTGGGGAGAAATGGAATCTCTCTACAGACTTCAGGACACAGTTGGATTCTGTCAGGCCCTGTGTATTTTACACCTCAAAGAAACAGGCTGATTCTGGATGGTGTAAAAGAGGTGTATAGAGGACTGGGGAGAAATGGAATCTCTCTATAGACTTCAGGACACAGTTGTATTCTGTCAGGCCCTGTGTATATTACACATCAAAGTAACAGGCTGATTCTGGATGGTGTAAAAAATGTGTATAGAGGACTGGGGAGAAATGGAATCTATCTACAGACATCATGACACAGTTGTATTCTGTCAGGCCCTGTGTATATTACACCTCAAAGTAACAGGCTGATTCTGGATGGTGTATAGAGGACTGGGGAGAAATGGAATCTCTCTATAGACTTCAGGACACAGATGGATTCTTTCAGACCCTGTGTATTTTACACCTCATAGTAACAGGCTGATTTTGGATGGTGTAAAAGACGTGTATATAGGACTGGGGAGAAATGAAATCTCTTTACAGACTTCAGGACACAGTTGAATTCTGTCAGGCTCTGTGTATTTTACACCTCAAAGTAACAGGCTGATTCTGGATGGTGTAAAAAAGTTTTATAGAGGACTTGGGAGAAAAGGAATCTCTCTACAGACTTCAGGACACAGTTGGATTCTGTCAGGCCCTGTGAATTTTACACCTCAAAGTAACAAGCTGATTCTGGATGGTGTAAAAGAGGTGTATATAGGACTGGGGAGAAATGGAATCTCTTTACAGACTTCAGGACACAGTTGAACTCTGTCAGGCTCTGTGTATTTTACACCTCAAAGTAACAGGCTGATTCTGGATGGTGTAAAAAAGGTGTATAGAGGACTGGGGAGAAATGGAATCTCTCTACAGACTTCTGGACACAGTTGGATTCTGTCAGGCCCTGTGTATTTTACACCTCAAACTAACAGGGTGATTCTGGATGGTGTAAAATGGTGTATGGAGGACTGGGGAGAAATGCAATCTCTCTACAGACTTCAGGACACAGTTGTATTCTGTCAGGTCCTGTGTATTTTACACCTCAAAGTAAAAGGCTGATTCTGGACGGTGTAAAAAAGGTGTAGAGGACTGGGGAGAAATGGAATCTCTCTACAGACTTCAGGACACGGTTGTATTTTGTCAGGCCCTGTGTATTTTACACCTCAAAGTAACAGGCTGATACTGGATGGTGTAAAAAAAGGTGTTTAGAGGACTGGGGACAAAATGAATCAATCTATAGACTTCAGGACACAGTTGTATTCTGTCAGGCCCTGTGTATTTTACACCTCAAAGTAACAGGCTGATTATGGATGGTGTAAAAAAGGTTTATAGAGGACTGGCGAGAAATGGAATCTCTCTACAGACTTCAGGACACAGTTGTATTCTGTCAGGTCCTGTGTATTTTACACCTCAAAGTAACAGGCTGATTCTGGATGGTGTAAAAAGGTGTATAGAGGACTGGGGAGAAATGGAATCTCTCTACAGACTTCAGGACACGGTTGTATTCTGTCAGGCCCTGTGTATTTTACACCTCAAAGAAACAAGCTGATTCTGGATGGTGTAAAAGGTTTATAGAGGACTGGGGAGAAATGGAATCTCTCTACAGACTTCAGGAAACTGTTGTATTCTGTCAGGCTCCGTGTATTTTACACCTCAAAGTAACAGGCTGATTCTGGATGGTGTAAAAAGGTGTATAGAGGACTGGGGAGAAATGGAATCTCTCTACAGACTTCAGGACACGGTTGTATTCTGTCAGGCCCTGTGTATTTTACACCTCAAAGTAACAGGCTGATTCTGAATGGTGTAAAAGAGGTGTATAGAGAACTGGGTAGAAATGGAATCTATCTATAGACTTCAGGACACAGTTGTATTCTGTCAGACCCTGTGTATTTTACACCTCAAAGTAACAGGCTGATTCTGGATGGTGTAAAAGAGGTGTATAGAGGACTGGGGAGAAATTGAATCTCTCTACAAACTTCAGGACACAGTTGTATTCTGTCAGGCCCTGTGTATTTTACACCTCAAAGTAACAGGCCGATTCTGGATGATGTAAAAGAGGTGTATAGAGAATTGTGGAGAAATGGAATATCTCTACTGACTTCAGGACACAGTTGTATTCTGTAAGGCCCTCTGTATATTACACCTCAAAGTAACAGGCTGATTCTGGATGGTGTAAAAGAGGTGTATAGAGGACTGGGGAGAAATGGAATCTATCTACAGACATAATGACACAGTCATATTCTGTCAGGCCCTTAGTGTTTTACACCTCAAAGTAACAGGCTGATTCTGGATGGTGTAAAAGATGTGTATAGAGAACTGTGGAGAAATGGAATGTCTCTACAGACTTCAGGACACAGTTGTATTCTGTCAGGCCCTGTGTATATTACACATCAAAGTAACAGGCTGATTCTGGATGATGTAGAAAAGGTGTATAGAGGACTGGGGAGAAATGGAATCTCTCTACAGACTTCAGGAAACAGCTGTATTCTGTCAGGCCCTTTGTATTTTACACCTTAAAGTAACTGGCTGATTCTGGATGGTGTTAAAGAGGTGTATAGAGGACTGGGGAGAAATGGAATCTATCTACAGACATAATGACACAGTAGGATTCTGTCAGGCCCTGAGAATTTTACACCTCAAAGTAACAGGCTGATTCTGGATGGTGTAAAAGATGTGTATAGATAACTGGGGAGAAATGGAATCTCTCTACAGACTTAAGGACACAGTTGTATTCTGTCAGGCCCTGTGTATATTACACATCAAAGTAACAAGCTGATTCTGGATGGTGTAGAAAAGGTGTATAGAGGACTGGGGAGAAATGGAATCTCTCTACAGACTTCAGGACACAGCTGTATTCTGTCAGGCCCTGTGTATTTTACACCTTAAAGTAACAGGCTGATTCTGGATGGTGTTAAAGAGGTGTATAGAGGACTGAGGAGAAATGGAATCTATCTACAGACATCATGACACAATTGGATTCTGTCAGGCCCTGTGTATTTTACACCTCAAAGTAACAGGCCGATTCTGGATGGTGTAAAAGAGGTGTATAAAGAACTGTGGAGAAATGGAATCTCTCTATAGACTTCAGGACACAGTTGTATTCTGTCAGGCCCTGTGTATATTACACATCAAAGTAACAGGCTGATTCTGGATGGTGTAAAAAATGTGTATAGAGGACTGGGGAGAAATGGAATCTATCTACAGACATCATGACACAGTTGTATTCTGTCAGGCCCTGTGTATATTACACCTCAAAGTAACAGGCTGATTCTGGATGGTGTATAGAGGACTGGGGAGAAATGGAATCTATCTACAGACATCATGACACAGTTGTATTCTGTCAGGCCCTGTGTATATTACACATCAAAGTAACAGGCTGATTCTGGATGGTGTAAAAAATGTGTATAGAGGACTGGGGAGAAATGGAATCTATCTACAGACATCATGACACAGTTGTATTCTGTCAGGCCCTGTGTATTTTACACCTCAAAGTAACAGGCTGATTCTGGATGGTGTAAAAAAGTTTTATAGAGGACTTGGGAGAAAAGGAATCTCTCTACAGACTTCAGGAAACACTTGGACTCTGTCAGGCCCTGTGAATTTTACACCTCAAAGTAACAAGCTGATTCTGGATGGTGTAAAAGAGGTGTATATAGGACTGGGGAGAAATGGAATCTCTTTACAGACTTCAGGACACAGTTGAACTCTGTCAGGCTCTGTGTATTTTACACCTCAAAGTAACAGGCTGATTCTGGATGGTGTAAAAAAGGTGTATAGAGGACTGGGGAGAAATGGAATCTCTCTACAGACTTCTGGACACAGTTGTATTCTGTCAGGCCCTGTGTATTTTACACCTCAAACTAACAGGGTGATTCTGGATGGTGTAAAAAAGGTGTATGGAGGACTGGGGAGAAATGCAATCTCTCTACAGACTTCAGGACACAGTTGTATTCTGTCAGGTCCTGTGTATTTTACACCTCAAAGTAAAAGGCTGATTCTGGATGGTGTAAAAAAGGTGTAGAGGACTGGGGAGAAATGGAATCTCTCTACAGACTTCAGGACACGGTTGTATTTTGTCAGGCCCTGTGTATTTTACACCTCAAAGTAACAGGCTGATACTGGATGGTGTAAAAAAAGGTGTTTAGAGGACTGGGGACAAAATGAATCAATCTATAGACTTCAGGACACAGTTGTATTCTGTCAGGCCCTGTGTATTTTACACCTCAAAGTAACAGGCTGATTATGGATGGTGTAAAAAAGGTTTATAGAGGACTGGCGAGAAATGGAATCTCTCTACAGACTTCAGGACACAGTTGTATTCTGTCAGGTCCTGTGTATTTTACACCTCAAAGTAACAGGCTGATTCTATATGGTGTAAAAATGTGTATAGAGGACTGGGGAGAAATGGAATCTCTCTACAGACTTCAGGACACGGTTGTATTCTGTCAGGCCCTGTGTATTTTACACCTCAAAGAAACAAGCTGATTCTGGATGGTGTAAAAAGGTTTATAGAGGACTGGGGAGAAATGGAATCTCTCTACAGACTTCAGGAAACTGTTGTATTCTGTCAGGCTCCGTGTATTTTACACCTCAAAGTAACAGGCTGATTCTGGATGGTGTAAAAAGGTGTATAGAGGACTGGGGAGAAATGGAATCTCTCTACAGACTTCAGGACACGGTTGTATTCTGTCAGGCCCTGTGTATTTTACACCTCAAAGTAACAGGCTGATTCTGAATGGTGTAAAAGAGGTGTATAGAGGACTGGGTAGAAATGGAATCTATCTATAGACTTCAGGACACAGTTGTATTCTGTCAGACCCTGTGTATTTTACACCTCAAAGTAACAGGCTGATTCTGGATGGTGTAAAAGAGGTGTATAGAGGACTGGGGAGAAATTGAATCTCTCTACAAACTTCAGGACACAGTTGTATTCTGTCAGGCCCTGTGTATTTTACACCTCAAAGTAGCAGGCTGATTCTGGATGATGTAAAAGAGGTGTATAGAGAATTGGGGAGAAATGGAATATCTCTACTGACTTCAGGACACAGTTGTATTCTGTCAGGCCCTCTGTATATTACACCTCAAAGTAACAGGCTGATTCTGGATGGTGTAGAAAAGGTGTACAGAGGACTAGGGAGAAATGGAATCTCTCTACAAACTTCAGGACACAGCTGTATTCTGTCAGACCCTGTGTATTTTACACCTCAAAGTAACAGGCCGATTCTGGATGGTGTAAAAGAGGTGTATAGAGAACTGTGGAGAAATGGAATCTCTCTACAGACTTCAGGACACAGTTGTATTCTGTCAGGCCCTGTGTATATTACACATCAAAGGAACAGTCTGATTCTGGATGGTGTAGAAAAGGTGTATAGAGGATGCGGGAGAAATGGAATCTCTCTACAGACTTCAGGACACAGCTGTATTCTGTCAGGCCCTGTGCATTTTACACCTCAAAGTAACAGGCTGATTCTGAATGGTGTAAAAGAGGTGTATAGAGGACTGGGTAGAAATGGAATCTATCTATAGACTTCAGGACACAGTTGTATTCTGTCAGACCCTGTGTATTTTACACCTCAAAGTAACAGGCTGATTCTGGATGGTGTAAAAGAGGTGTATAGAGGACTGGGGAGAAATTGAATCTCTCTACAAACTTCAGGACACAGTTGTATTCTGTCAGGCCCTGTGTATTTTACACCTCAAAGTAGCAGGCTGATTCTGGATGATGTAAAAGAGGTGTATAGAGAATTGGGGAGAAATGGAATATCTCTACTGACTTCAGGACACAGTTGTATTCTGTCAGGCCCTCTGTATATTACACCTCAAAGTAACAGGCTGATTCTGGATGGTGTAGAAAAGGTGTATAGAGGACTAGGGAGAAATGGAATCTCTCTACAAACTTCAGGACACAGCTGTATTCTGTCAGACCCTGTGTATTTTACACCTCAAAGTAACAGGCCGATTCTGGATGGTGTAAAAGAGGTGTATAGAGAACTGTGGAGAAATGGAATCTCTCTACAGACTTCAGGACACAGTTGTATTCTGTCAGGCCCTGTGTATATTACACATCAAAGTAACAGTCTGATTCTGGATGGTGTAGAAAAGGTGTATAGAGGATGCGGGAGAAATGGAATCTCTCTACAGACTTCAGGACACAGCTGTATTCTGTCAGGCCCTGTGCATTTTACACCTCAAAGTAACAGGCTGAATCTGGATGGTGTAAAAGAGGTGTATAGAGGACTGGGGAGAAATGGAATCTATCTACAGACATCATGACACAGTTGGATTCTGTCAGACCCTGTGTATTTACACCTCAAAGTAACAGGCTGATTCTGGATGGTGTAAAAGAGGTGTATAGAGGACTGGGGAGAAATGGAATCTCTCTACACACTTCAGGACACAGTTGTATTCTGTCAGTCCCTGTGTATTTTACACCTCAAAGTAACAGGCTGATTCTGGATGGTGTAAAAGAGGTGTATAGAGAATTGGGGAGAGATGGAATATCTCTACTGACTTCAGGACACAGTTGTATTCTGTCAGGCCCTGTGTATATTACACCTCAAAGTAACAGGCTGATTCTGGATGGTGTAGAAAAGGTGTATAGAGGACTGGGGAGAAATGGAATCTCTCTACAAACTTCAGGACACAGCTGTATTCTGTCAGGCCCTGTGTATTTTACACCTCAAAGTAACAGGCTGATTCTGGATGGTGTAAAAGATGTGTATAGAGAAATGGGGAGAAATGGAATCTCTCTACAGACTTCAGGACACAGTTGTATTGTGTCCGGCCCTGTGTATATTACACATCAAAGTAACAGGCTGATTCTGGATGGTGTAGAAAAGGTGTATAGAGGACTGGGGAGAAATGGAATCTCTCTACAGACTTCAGGACACAGCTGTATTCTGTCAGGCCCTGTGTATTTTACACCTCCAAATAACAGGCTGATTCTGGATGGTGTTAAAGAGGTGTATAGAGGACTGGGGAGAAATGGAATCTATCTACATTCATCATGACACAGTTGGATTCTGTCAGGCCCTGTGTATTTTACACCTCAAAGTAACATGCTGATTCTGGATGGTGTTAAAGAGGTGTATAGAGGACTGAGGAGAAATGGAATCTATCTACAGACATCATGACACAGTTGGATTCTGTCAGGCCCTGTGTATTTTACACCTCAAAGTAACAGGCCGATTCTGGATGGTGTAAAAGAGGTGTATAGAGAACTGTGGAGAAATGGAATCTCTCTATAGACTTCAGGACACAGTTGTATTCTGTCAGGCCCTGTGTATATTACACATCAAAGTAACAGGCTGATTCTGGATGGTGTAAAAAATGTGTATAGAGGACTGGGGAGAAATGGAATCTATCTACAGACATCATGACACAGTTGTATTCTGTCAGGCCCTGTGTATATTACACCTCAAAGTAACAGGCTGATTCTGGATGGTGTATAGAGGACTGGGGAGAAATGGAATCTCTCTATAGACTTCAGGACACAGATGGATTCTTTCAGACCCTGTGTATTTTACACCTCATAGTAACAGGCTGATTTTGGATGGTATAAAAGAGGTGTATATAGGACTGGGGAGAAATGGAATCTCTTTACAGACTTCAGGACACAGTTGAATTCTGTCAGGCTCTGTGTATTTTACACCTCAAAGTAACAGGCTGATTCTGGATGGTGTAAAAAAGGTGTATAGAGGACTGGGGAGAAATGGAATCTCTCTACAGACTTCAGGACACAGTTGGATTCTGTCAGGCCCTGTGTATTTTACACCTCAAAGAAACAGGCTGATTCTGGATGGTGTAAAAGAGGTGTATAGAGGACTGGGGAGAAATGGAATCTCTCTATAGACTTCAGGACACAGTTGTATTCTGTCAGGCCCTGTGTATATTACACATCAAAGTAACAGGCTGATTCTGGATGGTGTAAAAAATGTGTATAGAGGACTGGGGAGAAATGGAATCTATCTACAGACATCATGACACAGTTGTATTCTGTCAGGCCCTGTGTATATTACACCTCAAAGTAACAGGCTGATTCTGGATGGTGTATAGAGGACTGGGGAGAAATGGAATCTCTCTATAGACTTCAGGACACAGATGGATTCTTTCAGACCCTGTGTATTTTACACCTCAAAGTAACAGGCTGATTCTGGATGGTGTAAAAAAGGTGTATAGAGGACTGGGGAGAAATGGAATCTCTCTACAGACTTCAGGACACAGTTGGATTCTGTCAGGCCCTGTGTATTTTACACCTCAAAGTAACAGGCTGATTCTGGATGGTGTAAAAGAGGTGTATAGAGGACTGGGGAGAAATGGAATCTCTCTACAGACTTCAGGACACAGTTGTATTCTGTCAGGCCCTGTGTATTTTACACCTCAAAGTAACAGGCTGATTCGGGATGGTGTAAAAAAGGTGTATAGAGAATTGGGGAGAGATGGAATATCTCTATTGACTTCAGGACACAGTTGTATTCTGTCAGGCCCTGAGTATATTACACCTCAAAGTAACAGGCTGATTCTGGATGGTGTAGAAAAGGTGTATAGAGGACGCGGGAGAAATGGAATCTCTCTACAGACTTCAGGACACAGCTGTATTCTGTCAGGCCCTGTGTATTTTACACCTCAAAGTAACAGGCTGAATCTGGATGGTGTAAAAGAGGTGTATAGAGGACTGGGGAGAAATGGAATCTATCTACAGACATCATGACACAGTTGGATTCTGTCAGACCCTGTGTATTTACACCTCAACGTAACAGGCTGATTCTGGATGGTGTAAAAGAGGTGTATAGAGGACTGGGGAGAAATGGAATCTCTCTACACACTTCAGGACACAGTTGTATTCTGTCAGTCCCTGTGTATTTTACACCTCAAAGTAACAGGCTGATTCTGGATGGTGTAAAAGAGGTGTATAGAGAATTGGGGAGAGATGGAATATCTCTACTGACTTCAGGACAAAGTTGTATTCTGTCAGGCCCTGTGTATATTACACCTCAAAGTAACAGGCTGATTCTGGATGGTGTAGAAAAGGTGTATAGAGGACTGGGGAGAAATGGAATCTCTCTACAGACTTCAGGACACAGTTGTATTGTGTCCGGCCCTGTGTATATTACACATCAAAGTAACAGGCTGATTCTGGATGGTGTAGAAAAGGTGTATAGAGGACTGGGGAGAAATGGAATCTCTCTACAGACTTCAGGACACAGCTGTATTCTGTCAGGCCCTGTGTATTTTACACCTCCAAATAACAGGCTGATTCTGGATGGTGTTAAAGAGGTGTATAGAGGACTGGGGAGAAATGGAATCTATCTACATTCATCATGACACAGTTGGATTCTGTCAGGCCCTGTGTATTTTACACCTCAAAGTAACATGCTGATTCTGGATGGTGTTAAAGAGGTGTATAGAGGACAGAGGAGAAATGGAATCTATCTACAGACATCATGACACAGTTGGATTCTGTCAGGCCCTGTGTATTTTACACCTCAAAGTAACAGGCCGATTCTGGATGGTGTAAAAGAGGTGTATAGAGAACTGTGGAGAAATGGAATCTCTCTTTAGACTTCAGGACACAGTTGTATTCTGTCAGGCCCTGTGTATATTACACATCAAAGTAACAGGCTGATTCTGGATGGTGTAAAAAATGTGTATAGAGGACTGGGGAGAAATGGAATCTATCTACAGACATCATGACACAGTTGTATTCTGTCAGGCCCTGTGTATATTACACCTCAAAGTAACAGGCTGATTCTGGATGGTGTATAGAGGACTGGGGAGAAATGGAATCTCTCTATAGACTTCAGGACACAGATGGATTCTTTCAGACCCTGTGTATTTTACACCTCATAGTAACAGGCTGATTTTGGATGGTGTAAAAGAGGTGTATATAGGACTGGGGAGAAATGGAATCTCTTTACAGACTTCAGGACACAGTTGAATTCTGTCAGGCTCTGTGTATTTTACACCTCAAAGTAACAGGCTGATTCTGGATGGTGTAAAAAAGGTGTATAGAGGACTGGGGAGAAATGGAATCTCTCTACAGACTTCAGGACACAGTTGGATTCTGTCAGGCCCTGTGTATTTTACACCTCAAAGAAACAGGCTGATTCTGGATGGTGTAAAAGAGGTGTATAGAGGACTGGGGAGAAATGGAATCTCTCTATAGACTTCAGGACACAGTTGTATTCTGTCAGGCCCTGTGTATATTACACATCAAAGTAACAGGCTGATTCTGGATGGTGTAAAAAATGTGTATAGAGGACTGGGGAGAAATGGAATCTATCTACAGACATCATGACACAGTTGTATTCTGTCAGGCCCTGTGTATATTACACCTCAAAGTAACAGGCTGATTCTGGATGGTGTATAGAGGACTGGGGAGAAATGGAATCTCTCTATAGACTTCAGGACACAGATGGATTCTTTCAGACCCTGTGTATTTTACACCTCATAGTAACAGGCTGATTTTGGATGGTGTAAAAGACGTGTATATAGGACTGGGGAGAAATGAAATCTCTTTACAGACTTCAGGACACAGTTGAATTCTGTCAGGCTCTGTGTATTTTACACCTCAAAGTAACAGGCTGATTCTGGATGGTGTAAAAAAGTTTTATAGAGGACTTGGGAGAAAAGGAATCTCTCTACAGACTTCAGGACACAGTTGGATTCTGTCAGGCCCTGTGAATTTTACACCTCAAAGTAACAAGCTGATTCTGGATGGTGTAAAAGAGGTGTATATAGGACTGGGGAGAAATGGAATCTCTTTACAGACTTCAGGACACAGTTGAACTCTGTCAGGCTCTGTGTATTTTACACCTCAAAGTAACAGGCTGATTCTGGATGGTGTAAAAAAGGTGTATAGAGGACTGGGGAGAAATGGAATCTCTCTACAGACTTCTGGACACAGTTGGATTCTGTCAGGCCCTGTGTATTTTACACCTCAAACTAACAGGGTGATTCTGGATGGTGTAAAAAAGGTGTATGGAGGACTGGGGAGAAATGCAATCTCTCTACAGACTTCAGGACACAGTTGTATTCTGTCAGGTCCTGTGTATTTTACACCTCAAAGTAACAGGCTGATTCAGGATGGTGTAAAAAAGGTGTATAGAGAATTGGGGAGAGATGGAATATCTCTATTGACTTCAGGACACAGTTGTATTCTGTCAGGCCCTGAGTATATTACACCTCAAAGTAACAGGCTGATTCTGGATGGTGTAGAAAAGGTGTATAGAGGACGCGGGAGAAATGGAATCTCTCTACAGACTTCAGGACACAGCTGTATTCTGTCAGGCCCTGTGTATTTTACACCTCAAAGTAACAGGCTGAATCTGGATGGTGTAAAAGAGGTGTATAGAGGACTGGGGAGAAATGGAATCTATCTACAGACATCATGACACAGTTGGATTCTGTCAGACCCTGTGTATTTACACCTCAACGTAACAGGCTGATTCTGGATGGTGTAAAAGAGGTGTATAGAGGACTGGGGAGAAATGGAATCTCTCTTCACACTTCAGGACACAGTTGTATTCTGTCAGTCCCTGTGTATTTTACACCTCAAAGTAACAGGCTGATTCTGGATGGTGTAAAAGAGGTGTATAGAGAATTGGGGAGAGATGGAATATCTCTACTGACTTCAGGACAAAGTTGTATTCTGTCAGGCCCTGTGTATATTACACCTCAAAGTAACAGGCTGATTCTGGATGGTGTAGAAAAGGTGTATAGAGGACTGGGGAGAAATGGAATCTCTCTACAGACTTCAGGACACAGTTGTATTGTGTCCGGCCCTGTGTATATTACACATCAAAGTAACAGGCTGATTCTGGATGGTGTAGAAAAGGTGTATAGAGGACTGGGGAGAAATGGAATCTCTCTACAGACTTCAGGACACAGCTGTATTCTGTCAGGAACTGTGTATTTTACACCTCCAAATAACAGGCTGATTCTGGATGGTGTTAAAGAGGTGTATAGAGGACTGGGGAGAAATGGAATCTATCTACATTCATCATGACACAGTTGGATTCTGTCAGGCCCTGTGTATTTTACACCTCAAAGTAACATGCTGATTCTGGATGGTGTTAAAGAGGTGTATAGAGGACAGAGGAGAAATGGAATCTATCTACAGACATCATGACACAGTTGGATTCTGTCAGGCCCTGTGTATTTTACACCTCAAAGTAACAGGCCGATTCTGGATGGTGTAAAAGAGGTGTATAGAGAACTGTGGAGAAATGGAATCTCTCTTTAGACTTCAGGACACAGTTGTATTCTGTCAGGCCCTGTGTATATTACACATCAAAGTAACAGGCTGATTCTGGATGGTGTAAAAAATGTGTATAGAGGACTGGGGAGAAATGGAATCTATCTACAGACATCATGACACAGTTGTATTCTGTCAGGCCCTGTGTATATTACACCTCAAAGTAACAGGCTGATTCTGGATGGTGTATAGAGGACTGGGGAGAAATGGAATCTCTCTATAGACTTCAGGACACAGATGGATTCTTTCAGACCCTGTGTATTTTACACCTCATAGTAACAGGCTGATTTTGGATGGTGTAAAAGAGGTGTATATAGGACTGGGGAGAAATGGAATCTCTTTACAGACTTCAGGACACAGTTGAATTCTGTCAGGCTCTGTGTATTTTACACCTCAAAGTAACAGGCTGATTCTGGATGGTGTAAAAAAGGTGTATAGAGGACTGGGGAGAAATGGAATCTCTCTACAGACTTCAGGACACAGTTGGATTCTGTCAGGCCCTGTGTATTTTACACCTCAAAGAAACAGGCTGATTCTGGATGGTGTAAAAGAGGTGTATAGAGGACTGGGGAGAAATGGAATCTCTCTATAGACTTCAGGACACAGTTGTATTCTGTCAGGCCCTGTGTATATTACACATCAAAGTAACAGGCTGATTCTGGATGGTGTAAAAAATGTGTATAGAGGACTGGGGAGAAATGGAATCTATCTACAGACATCATGACACAGTTGTATTCTGTCAGGCCCTGTGTATATTACACCTCAAAGTAACAGGCTGATTCTGGATGGTGTATAGAGGACTGGGGAGAAATGGAATCTCTCTATAGACTTCAGGACACAGATGGATTCTTTCAGACCCTGTGTATTTTACACCTCATAGTAACAGGCTGATTTTGGATGGTGTAAAAGAGGTGTATATAGGACTGGGGAGAAATGGAATCTCTCTACAGACTTCAGGAAACTGTTGTATTCTGTCAGGCTCCGTGTATTTTACACCTCAAAGTAACAGGCTGATTCTGGATGGTGTAAAAAGGTGTATAGAGGACTGGGGAGAAATGGAATCTCTCTACAGACTTCAGGACACGGTTGTATTCTGTCAGGCCCTGTGTATTTTACACCTCAAAGTAACAGGCTGATTCTGAATGGTGTAAAAGAGGTGTATAGAGAACTGGGTAGAAATGGAATCTATCTATAGACTTCAGGACACAGTTGTATTCTGTCAGACCCTGTGTATTTTACACCTCAAAGTAACAGGCTGATTCTGGATGGTGTAAAAGAGGTGTATAGAGGACTGGGGAGAAATTGAATCTCTCTACAAACTTCAGGACACAGTTGTATTCTGTCAGGCCCTGTGTATTTTACACCTCAAAGTAACAGGCTGATTCTGGATGATGTAAAAGAGGTGTATAGAGAATTGGGGAGAAATGGAATATCTCTACTGACTTCAGGACACAGTTGTATTCTGTAAGGCCCTCTGTATATTACACCTCAAAGTAACAGGCTGATTCTGGATGGTGTAAAAGTGGTGTATAGAGGACTGGGGAGAAATGGAATCTATCTACAGACATAATGACACAGTCATATTCTGTCAGGCCCTTAGTATTTTACACCTCAAAGTAACAGGCTGATTCTGGATGGTGTAAAAGATGTGTATAGAGAACTGTGGAGAAATGGAATGTCTCTACAGACTTCAGGACACAGTTGTATTCTGTCAGGCCCTGTGTATATTACACATCAAAGTAACAGGCTGATTCTGGATGATGTAGAAAAGGTGTATAGAGGACTGGGGAGAAATGGAATCTCTCTACAGACTTCAGGAAACAGCTGTATTCTGTCAGGCCCTTTGTATTTTACACCTTAAAGTAACTGGCTGATTCTGGATGGTGTTAAAGAGGTGTATAGAGGACTGAGGAGAAATGGAATCTATCTACAGACATCATGACACAGTTGGATTCTGTCAGGCCCTGTGTATTTTACACCTCAAAGTAACAGGCCGATTCTGGATGGTGTAAAAGAGGTGTATAGAGAACTGTGGAGAAATGGAATCTCTCTACAGACTTCAGGACACAGTTGTATTCTGTCAGGCCCTGTGTATTTTACACCTCAAAGTAACAGGCTGATTCTGGATGGTGTAAAAGAGGTGTATAGAGAATTGGGGAGAAATGGAATATCTCTACTGACTTCAGGACACAGTTGTATTCTGTCAGGCCCTGAGTATATTACACCTCAAAGTAACAGGCTGATTCTGGATGGTGTAGAAAAGGTGTATAGAGGGCTGGGGAGAAATGGAATCTCTCTAAAGACTTCAGGACACAGCTGTATTCTGTCAGGCCCTGTGTATTTTACACCTCAAAGTAACAGGCTGATTCTGGATGGTGTTAAAGAGGTGTATAGAGGACTGGGGAGAAATGGAATCTATCTACAGACATCATGACACAGTTGGATTCTGTCAGGCCCTGTGTATTTTACACCTCAAAGTAATAGGCTGATTCTGGATGGTGTAAAAGAGGTGTATAGAGAACTGTGGAGAAATGGAATCTCTCTACAGACTTCAGGACACAGTTGTATTCTGTCAGGCCCTGTGTATATTACACATCAAAGCAACAGGCTGATTCTGAATGGTGTAGAAAAGGTGTATAGAGGAATTGGGAGAAATGGAATCTCTCTACAGACTTCAGGACGCAGCTGTAATCTTTCAGGCCCTGTGTATTTTACACCTCAAAGTAACAGGCTGATTCTGGATGGTGTAAAAGATGTGTATAGAGGACTGGGGAAAAATGGAATCTATCTACTGACATCATGACACAGTTGTATTCTGTCAGGCCCTGTGTATATTACACCTCAAAGTAACAGGCTGATTCTGGTTGGTGTAAAAGAGGTGTATAGAGGACTGGGGAGAAATGGAATCTCTCTATAGACTTCAGGACACAGATGGATTCTTTCAGACCCTGTGTATTTTACACCTCAAAGTAACAGGCTGATTCTGGATGGTGTAAAAGAGATGTATAAATGACTGGGGAGAAATGCAATCTCTCTACAGACTTCAACACACAGTTGGATTCTGTCAGGCTCTATTGATTTTACACCTCAAAGTAACAGGCTGATTCAGGATGGTGTAAAAAAGGTGTATTGTGGAGTAGAGAGAAATGGAATCTCTCTACAGACTTCAGGACACAGTTGTATTCTGTCAGGCCCTGTGTATTTTACACCTCAAAGTAACAGGCTGATTCTGGATGGTGTAAAAAAGGTGTATGGAGGACTGGGGAGAAATGGAATCTCTCTACAGACTTCAGGACACAGTTGTATTCTGTCAGGTCCTGTGTATTTTACACCTCAAAGTAACAGGCTGATTCTGGATTGTGTAAAAAGGTGTAGAGGACTGGGGAGAAATGGAATCTCTCTATAGACTTCAGGACACAGATGGATTCTTTCAGACCCTGTGTATTTTACACCTCAAAGTAACAGGCTGATTCTGGATGGTGTAAAAGAGTTGTATAAATGACTGGGAAGAAATGGAATCTCTCTGCAGACTTCAAGACACAGTTGGATTCTGTCAGGCTCTATTTATTTTACACCTCAAAGTAACAGGCTGATTCAGGATGGTGTAAAAAAGGTGTATTGTGGAGTAGGGAGAAATGGAATCTCTCTACAGACTTCAGGACACAGTTGTATTCTGTCAGGCCCTGTGTATTTTACACCTCAAAGTAACAGGCTGATTCTGGATGGTGTAAAAAAGGTTTATAGAGCACTTGGGAGAAACGGAATCTCTCTACAGACTTCAGGACACAGTTGAATTCTGTCAGGCCCTGTGAATTTTACACCTCAAAGTAACAAACTGATTCTGGATGGTGTAAAAGAGGTGTATATAGGACTGGGGAGAAATGGAATCTCTTTACAGACTTCAGGACACAGTTGAATTCTGTCAGGCTCTGTGTATTTTACACCTCAAAGTAACAGGCTGATTCTGGATGGTGTAAAAAAGTTGTATAGAGGACTGGGGAGAAATGGAATCTCTCTACAGACTTCTGGACACAGTTGGATTCTGTCAGACACTATGTATTTTACACCTCAAACTAACAGGATGATTCTGGATGGTGTAAAAAAGGTGTATGGAGGACTGGGGAGAAATGGAATCTCTCTACAGACTTCAGGACACAGTTGTATTCTGTCAGGTCCTGTGTATTTTACACCTCAAAGTAACAGGCTGATTCTGGATGGTGTAAAAAGGTGTAGAGGACTGGGGAGAAATGGAATCTCTCTACAGACTTCAGGACACAGTTGTATTTTGTCAGGCCCTGTGTATTTTACACCTCAAAGTAACAGGCTGATACTGGATGGTGTAAAAAAAAGGTGTATAGAGGACTGGGGACAAAATGAATCAATCTACAGACTTCAGGACACAGTTGTATTCTGTCAGGCCCTGTGTATTTTACACCTCAAAGTAACAGGCTGATTATGGATGGTGTAAAAAAGGTTTATAGAGGACTGGCGAGAAATGGAATCTCTCTACAGACTTCAGGACACAGTTGTATTCTGTCAGGTCCTGTGTATTTTACACCTCAAAGTAACAGGCTGATTCTGGATGGTGTAAAAAGGTGTATAGAGGACTGGGGAGAAATGGAATCTCTCTACAGACTTCAGAACACGGTTGTATTCTGTCAGGCCCTGTGTATATTACACCTCAAAGAAACAAGCTGATTCTGGATGGTGTAAAAAGGTTTATAGAGGACTGGGGAGAAATGGAGTCTCTCTACAGACTTCAGGACACGGTTGTATTTTGTCAGGCCCTGTGTATTTTACACCTCAAAGTAACAGGCTGATTCTGAATGGTGTAAAAGAGATGTATAGAGGACTGGGTAGAAATGGAATCTATCTATAGACTTCAGGACACAGTTGTATTGTGTCAGACCCTGTGTATTTTACACCTCAAAGTAACAGGCTGATTCTGGATGGTGTAAAAGAGGTGTATAGAGGACTGGGGAGAAATTGAATCTCTCTACACACTTCAGGACACAGTTGTATTCTGTCAGGCCCTGTGTATTTTACACCTCAAAGTAGCAGGCTGATTCTGGATGATGTAAAAGAGGTGTATAGAGAATTGGGGAGAAATGGAATATCTCTACTGACTTCAGGACACAGTTGTATTCTGTCAGGCCCTCTGTATATTACACCTCAAAGTAACAGGCTGATTCTGGATGGTGTAGAAAAGGTGTATAGAGGACTAGGGAGAAATGGAATCTCTCTACAAACTTCAGGACACAGCTGTATTCTGTCAGACCCTGTGTATTTTACACCTCAAAGTAACAGGCTGATTCTGGATGGTGTAAAAGAGGTGTATAGAGGACTGGGGAGAAATGGAATCTATCTACAGACATCATGACTCAGTTGGATTCTGTCAGGCCCTGTGTATTTTACACCTCAAAGTAACAGGCCGATTCTGGATGGTGTAAAAGAGGTGTATAGAGAACTGTGGAGAAATGGAATCTCTCTACAGACTTCAGGACACAGTTGTATTCTGTCAGGCCCTGTGTATATTACACATCAAAGTAACAGTCTGATTCTGGATGGTGTAGAAAAGGTGTATAGAGGACGCGGGAGAAATGGAATCTCTCTACAGACTTCAGGACACAGCTGTATTCTGTCAGGCCCTGTGTATTTTACACCTCAAAGTAACAGGCTGAATCTGGATGGTGTAAAAGAGGTGTATAGAGGACTGGAGAGAAATGGAATCTATCTACAGACATCATGACACAGTTGGATTCTGTCAGACCCTGTGTATTTACACCTCAAAGTAACAGGCTGATTCTGGATGGTGTAAAAGAGGTGTATAGAGGACTGGGGAGAAATGGAATCTCTCTACACACTTCAGGACACAGTTGTATTCTGTCAGTCCCTGTGTATTTTACACCTCAAAGTAACAGGCTGATTCTGGATGGTGTAAAAGAGGTGTATAGAGAATTGGGGAGAGATGGAATATCTCTACTGACTTCAGGACACAGTTGTATTCTGTCAGGCCCTGTGTATATTACACCTCAAAGTAACAGGCTGATTCTGGATGGTGTAGAAAAGGTGTATAGAGGACTGGGGAGAAATGGAATCTCTCTACAAACTTCAGGACACAGCTGTATTCTGTCAGGCCCTGTGTATTTTACACCTCAAAGTAACAGGCTGATTCTGGATGGTGTAAAAGATGTGTATAGAGAAATGGGGAGAAATGGAATCTCTCTACAGACTTCAGGACACAGTTGTATTCTGTCCGGCCCTGTGTATATTACACATCAAAGTAACAGGCTGATTCTGGATGGTGTAGAAAAGGTTTATAGAGGACTGGGGAGAAATGGAATCTCTCTACAGACTTCAGGACACAGCTGTATTCTGTCAGGCCCTGTGTATTTTACACCTCCAAATAACAGGCTGATTCTGGATGGTGTTAAAGAGGTGTATAGAGGACTGGGGAGAAATGGAATCTATCTACATTCATCATGACACAGTTGGATTCTGTCAGGCCCTGTGTATTTTACACCTCAAAGTAACAGGCCGATTCTGGATGGTGTAAAAGAGGTGTATAGAGAACTGTGGAGAAATGGAATCTCTCTACATACTTCAGGACACAGTTGTATTCTGTCAGGCCCTGTGTATATTACACATCAAAGTAACAGGCTGATTCTGGATGGTGTAGAAAAGGTGTATAGAGGACTGGGGAGAAATGGAATCTCTCTACAGACTTCATGACACAGCTGTATTCTGTCAGGCCCTGTGTATTTTACACCTCAAAGTAACAGGCTGAATCTGGATGGTGTAAAAGAGGTGTATAGAGGACTGGGGAGAAATGGAATCTATCTACAGACATCATGACACAGTTGTATTCTGTCAGGCCCTGTGTATATTACACCTCAAAGTACCTGGCTGATTCTGGATGGTGTAGAAAAGGTGTATAGAGGACTGGGGAGAAATGGAATCTCTCTACAGACTTCAGGACACAGCTGTATTTTGTCAGGCCCTGTGGATTTTACACCTCAAAGTAACAGGCTGATTCTGAATGGTGTAAAAGAGGTGTATAGAGGACTGGGGAGAAATGGAATATATCTACAGACATCATGACACTGTTGGATTCTGTCAGGCCCTGTGTATTTTACACCTCAAAGTAACAGGATGATTCTGGATGGTGTAAAAGAGGTTTATAGAGAACTGGGGAGAAATGGAATCTCTCTACAGACTTCAGGACACAGTTGTATTCTGTCAGGCCCTGTGTATATTACACCTCAAAGTAGCAGGCTGATTCTGGATGGTGTAGAAAAGGTGTATAGAGGACTGGGGAGAAATGGAATCTCTCTACAGGCTTCAGGACACAGCTGTAATCTGTCAGGCCCTGTGTATTTTACACCTCAAAGTAACAGGCTGATTCTGGATGGTGTAAAAGATGTGTATAGAGGACTTGGGAGAAATGGAATCTATCTAAAGACATCATGACACAGTTGTATTCTGTCAGGCCCTGTGTATATTACACCTCAAAGTAACAGGCTGATTCTGTATGGTGTAAAAGAGGTGTATAGAGGACTGGGGAGAAATGGAATCTCTCTATAGACTTCAGGACACAGATGGATTCTTTCAGACCCTGTGTATTTTACACCTCAAAGTAACAGGCTGATTCTGGATGGTGTAAAAGAGGTGTATAAATGACTGGGGAGAAATGGAATCTCTCTACAGACTTCAGGACACAGTTGGATTCTGTCAGGCTCTATTTATTTTACACCTCAAAGTAACAGGCTGGTTCTGGATGGTGTAAAAAAGGTGTATTGAGGAGTCGGGAGAAATGGAATCTCTCTACAGACTTCAGGACACAGTTGTATTCTGTCAGGCCCTGTGTATTTTACACCTCAAAGTAACAGGCTGATTCTGGATGGTGTAAAAAAGGTTTATAGAGGACTTGGGAGAAATGGAATCTCTCTACAGACTTCAGGACACAGTTGGATTCTGTCAGGCCCTGTGAATTTTACACCTCAAAGTAACAGGCTGATTCTGGATGGTGTAAAAGAGGTGTATATAGGACTGGGGAGAAATGGAATATCTTTACAGACTTCAGGACACAGTTGAATTCTGTCAGGCTCTGTGTATTTTACACCTCAAAGTAACAGGCTGATACTGGATGTGTAAAAAAAGGTGTATAGAGGACTGGGGACAAAATGAATCAATCTACAGACTTCAGGACACAGTTGTATTCTGTCAGGCCCTGTGTATTTTACACCTCATAGTAACAGGCTGATTCTGGATGGTGTAAAAAGGTGTATAGAGGACTGGCGAGAAATGGAATCTCTCTACAGACTTCAGGACACGGTTGTATTCTGTCAGGCCGTGTGTATTTTACACCTCAAAGAAACAAACTGATTCTGGATGGTGTAAAAAGGTTTATAGAGGACTGGGGAGAAATGGAATCTCTCTACAGACTTCAGGAAACTGTTGTATTCTGTCAGGCTCCGTGTATTTTACACCTCAAAGTAACAAGCTGATTCTGGATGGTGTAAAAAGGTTTATAGAGGACTGGGGAGAAATGGAATCTCTCTACAGACTTCAGGACACAGTTGTTTTCTGTCAGGCCCTGTGTGTTTTACACCTCAATGTAACAGGCTGATTCTGAATTGTGTAAAAGAGGTGTATAGAGGACTGGGGAGAAATGGAATCTATCTATAGACTTCAGGACACAGTTGGATTCTGTCAGACCCTGTGTATTTTACACCTCAAAGTAACAGGCTGATTCTGGATGGTGTAGAAAAGTTGTATAGAGGACTGGGGAGAAAAGGAATCTATCTACAGACTTCAGGACACAGCTGTATTCTGTCAGGCCCTGTGTATTTTACACCTCAAAGTAACAGGCTGATTCTGGATGGTGTAAAAGAGGTGTATAGAGGACTGGGGAGAAATGGAATCTCTCTACAGACATCATGACACAGTTGAATTTTGTTAGGCTCTGTGTATTTTACACCTCAAAGTAACAGGCTGATACTGGATGGTGTAAAAGAGGTGTATAAAGGACTGGGGGGAAATGGAATCTCTCTATAGACTTCAGGACACAGTTGTATTCTGTCAGGCCCTGTGTGTATTACACCTCAAAGTACCTGGCTGATTCTGGATGGTGTAAAAGAGGTGTATAGAGGACTGGGGAGAAAAGGAATCTCTCTATAGACTTCAGGACACAGTTGGATTCTGTCAGACCGTGTGTATTTTTCACCTCAAAGTAACAGGCTGATTCTGGATGGTGTAAAAGAGGTGTATACAGGACTGGTGAGAAATGGAGTCTCTATAAAGACTTCAGGACACAGTTGAATTTTGTCAGGCTCTGTGTATTTTACACCTCAAAGTAACAGGCTGATACTGGATGGTGTAAAAGAGGTGTATAAAGGACTGGGGAGAAATAGAATCTCTCTACAGACTTCAGGACACAGTTGGATTCTGTCAGGTCCTGTGAATTTTACACCTCAAAGTAACAGGCAGATTCTGGATGGTGTAAAAGAGGTGTATACAGGACTGGTGAGAAATGGAATCTCTCTAAAGACTTCAGGACACAGTTGAATTTTGTCAGGCTCTGTGTATTTTACACCTCAAAGAAACAGGCTGATACTGGATGGTGTAAAAAAGGTGTATAGAGGACTGGGGAGAAATGGAATCTCTCTGCAGACTTCAGGACACAGTTGGATTCTGTCAGGCCCTGTGTATTTTACACCTCAAAGTAACAGGAGGGTTCTGGATGGTGTTAAAAGGTGTATGGAGGACTGGGGAGAAAAGGAATCTCTCTCCAAACTTCAGGACACAGTTGTATTCTGTCAGGCCCTGTGTATATTACACCTCAAAGTAACTTGCTGATTCTGGATCGTGTAAAAAGGTGTATAGAGGACTGGGGAGAAATGGAATCTCTCTACAGACTTCAGGACACAGTTGAATTCTGTCAGGCCCTGTATATATTACACCTCAAAGTAACAGGCTGATTCAGGATGGTGTAAAAAAAGTAGTATAGAGGACTGGGGACAAAATGAATCAATCTACAGACTTCAGGACACAGTTGTATTCTGTCAGGCCCTGTGTATTTTACACCTCAAAGTAACAGGCTGATTATGGATTGTGTAAAAAAGGTTTATAGAGGACTGGGGAGAAATGGAATCTTTCTACAGACTTCAGGAAGCAGTTGTATTCTGTCAGGCCCTGTGTATTTTACACCTCATAGTAACAGGCTGATTCTGGATGGTGTAAAAAAGGTGTATAGAGGACTGTGGAGAAATGGAATCTCTCTATAGACTTCAGGACACAGTTGGATTCTGTCAGACCCTGTGTATTTTACACCTCAAAGTTACAGGCTGATTCTGGATGGTGTAAAAGAGGTGTATAGAGGACTAGGGAGAAATGGAATCTCTCTACAGACTTCAGGACACAGTTGTATTCTGTCAGGCCCTGTGTATTTTACACCTCAAAGTAACAGGCTGATTCTGGATGGTGTAAAAGAGGTGTATAGAGAATTGGGGAGAAATGGAATCTCTCTACAGACTTCAGGACACAGTTGTATTCTGTCAGGCCCTGTGTATATTACACCTCAAAGTAACAGGCTGATTCTGGATCGTGTAGAAAAGGTGTATAGAGGACTGGGGAGAAATGGAATCTCTCTACAGACTTCAGGACACAGTTGTATTCTGTCAGGCCCTGTGTATATTACACATCAAAGCAACAGGCTGATTCTGAATGGTGTAGAAAAGGTGTATAGAGGAATTGGGAGAAATGGAATCTCTCTACAGACTTCAGGACGCAGCTGTAATCTTTCAGGCCCTGTGTATTTTACACCTCAAAGTAACAGGCTGATTCTGGATGGTGTAAAAGATGTGTATAGAGGACTGGGGAAAAATGGAATCTATCTACTGACATCATGACACAGTTGTATTCTGTCAGGCCCTGTGTATATTACACCTCAAAGTAACAGGCTGATTCTGGTTGGTGTAAAAGAGGTGTATAGAGGACTGGGGAGAAATGGAATCTCTCTATAGACTTCAGGACACAGATGGATTCTTTCAGACCCTGTGTATTTTACACCTCAAAGTAACAGGCTGATTCTGGATGGTGTAAAAGAGATGTATAAATGACTGGGGAGAAATGCAATCTCTCTACAGACTTCAACACACAGTTGGATTCTGTCAGGCTCTATTGATTTTACACCTCAAAGTAACAGGCTGATTCAGGATGGTGTAAAAAAGGTGTATTGTGGAGTAGAGAGAAATGGAATCTCTCTACAGACTTCAGGACACAGTTGTATTCTGTCAGGCCCTGTGTATTTTACACCTCAAAGTAACAGGCTGATTCTGGATGGTGTAAAAAAGGTGTATGGAGGACTGGGGAGAAATGGAATCTCTCTACAGACTTCAGGACACAGTTGTATTCTGTCAGGTCCTGTGTATTTTACACCTCAAAGTAACAGGCTGATTCTGGATGGTGTAAAAAGGTGTAGAGGACTGGGGAGAAATGGAATCTCTCTATAGACTTCAGGACACAGATGGATTCTTTCAGACCCTGTGTATTTTACACCTCAAAGTAACAGGCTGATTCTGGATGGTGTAAAAGAGTTGTATAAATGACTGGGAAGAAATGGAATCTCTCTGCAGACTTCAAGACACAGTTGGATTCTGTCAGGCTCTATTTATTTTACACCTCAAAGTAACAGGCTGATTCAGGATGGTGTAAAAAAGGTGTATTGTGGAGTAGGGAGAAATGGAATCTCTCTACAGACTTCAGGACACAGTTGTATTCTGTCAGGCCCTGTGTATTTTACACCTCAAAGTAACAGGCTGATTCTGGATGGTGTAAAAAAGGTTTATAGAGCACTTGGGAGAAACGGAATCTCTCTACAGACTTCAGGACACAGTTGAATTCTGTCAGGCCCTGTGAATTTTACACCTCAAAGTAACAAACTGATTCTGGATGGTGTAAAAGAGGTGTATATAGGACTGGGGAGAAATGGAATCTCTTTACAGACTTCAGGACACAGTTGAATTCTGTCAGGCTCTGTGTATTTTACACCTCAAAGTAACAGGCTGATTCTGGATGGTGTAAAAAAGTTGTATAGAGGACTGGGGAGAAATGGAATCTCTCTACAGACTTCTGGACACAGTTGGATTCTGTCAGACACTATGTATTTTACACCTCAAACTAACAGGATGATTCTGGATGGTGTAAAAAAGGTGTATGGAGGACTGGGGAGAAATGGAATCTCTCTACAGACTTCAGGACACAGTTGTATTCTGTCAGGTCCTGTGTATTTTACACCTCAAAGTAACAGGCTGATTCTGGATGGTGTAAAAAGGTGTAGAGGACTGGGGAGAAATGGAATCTCTCTACAGACTTCAGGACACAGTTGTATTTTGTCAGGCCCTGTGTATTTTACACCTCAAAGTAACAGGCTGATACTGGATGGTGTAAAAAAAAGGTGTATAGAGGACTGGGGACAAAATGAATCAATCTACAGACTTCAGGACACAGTTGTATTCTGTCAGGCCCTGTGTATTTTACACCTCAAAGTAACAGGCTGATTATGGATGGTGTAAAAAAGGTTTATAGAGGACTGGCGAGAAATGGAATCTCTCTACAGACTTCAGGACACAGTTGTATTCTGTCAGGTCCTGTGTATTTTACACCTCAAAGTAACAGGCTGATTCTGGATGGTGTAAAAAGGTGTATAGAGGACTGGGGAGAAATGGAATCTCTCTACAGACTTCAGGACACGGTTGTATTCTGTCAGGCCCTGTGTATATTACACCTCAAAGAAACAAGCTGATTCTGGATGGTGTAAAAAGGTTTATAGAGGACTGGGGAGAAATGGAGTCTCTCTACAGACTTCAGGACACGGTTGTATTTTGTCAGGCCCTGTGTATTTTACACCTCAAAGTAACAGGCTGATTCTGAATGGTGTAAAAGAGATGTATAGAGGACTGGGTAGAAATGGAATCTATCTATAGACTTCAGGACACAGTTGTATTGTGTCAGACCCTGTGTATTTTACACCTCAAAGTAACAGGCTGATTCTGGATGGTGTAAAAGAGGTGTATAGAGGACTGGGGAGAAATTGAATCTCTCTACACACTTCAGGACACAGTTGTATTCTGTCAGGCCCTGTGTATTTTACACCTCAAAGTAGCAGGCTGATTCTGGATGATGTAAAAGAGGTGTATAGAGAATTGGGGAGAAATGGAATATCTCTACTGACTTCAGGACACAGTTGTATTCTGTCAGGCCCTCTGTATATTACACCTCAAAGTAACAGGCTGATTCTGGATGGTGTAGAAAAGGTGTATAGAGGACTAGGGAGAAATGGAATCTCTCTACAAACTTCAGGACACAGCTGTATTCTGTCAGACCCTGTGTATTTTACACCTCAAAGTAACAGGCTGATTCTGGATGGTGTAAAAGAGGTGTATAGAGGACTGGGGAGAAATGGAATCTATCTACAGACATCATGACTCAGTTGGATTCTGTCAGGCCCTGTGTATTTTACACCTCAAAGTAACAGGCCGATTCTGGATGGTGTAAAAGAGGTGTATAGAGAACTGTGGAGAAATGGAATCTCTCTACAGACTTCAGGACACAGTTGTATTCTGTCAGGCCCTGTGTATATTACACATCAAAGTAACAGTCTGATTCTGGATGGTGTAGAAAAGGTGTATAGAGGACGCGGGAGAAATGGAATCTCTCTACAGACTTCAGGACACAGCTGTATTCTGTCAGGCCCTGTGTATTTTACACCTCAAAGTAACAGGCTGAATCTGGATGGTGTAAAAGAGGTGTATAGAGGACTGGAGAGAAATGGAATCTATCTACAGACATCATGACACAGTTGGATTCTGTCAGACCCTGTGTATTTACACCTCAAAGTAACAGGCTGATTCTGGATGGTGTAAAAGAGGTGTATAGAGGACTGGGGAGAAATGGAATCTCTCTACACACTTCAGGACACAGTTGTATTCTGTCAGTCCCTGTGTATTTTACACCTCAAAGTAACAGGCTGATTCTGGATGGTGTAAAAGAGGTGTATAGAGAATTGGGGAGAGATGGAATATCTCTACTGACTTCAGGACACAGTTGTATTCTGTCAGGCCCTGTGTATATTACACCTCAAAGTAACAGGCTGATTCTGGATGGTGTAGAAAAGGTGTATAGAGGACTGGGGAGAAATGGAATCTCTCTACAAACTTCAGGACACAGCTGTATTCTGTCAGGCCCTGTGTATTTTACACCTCAAAGTAACAGGCTGATTCTGGATGGTGTAAAAGATGTGTATAGAGAAATGGGGAGAAATGGAATCTCTCTACAGACTTCAGGACACAGTTGTATTCTGTCCGGCCCTGTGTATATTACACATCAAAGTAACAGGCTGATTCTGGATGGTGTAGAAAAGGTTTATAGAGGACTGGGGAGAAATGGAATCTCTCTACAGACTTCAGGACACAGCTGTATTCTGTCAGGCCCTGTGTATTTTACACCTCCAAATAACAGGCTGATTCTGGATGGTGTTAAAGAGGTGTATAGAGGACTGGGGAGAAATGGAATCTATCTACATTCATCATGACACAGTTGGATTCTGTCAGGCCCTGTGTATTTTACACCTCAAAGTAACAGGCCGATTCTGGATGGTGTAAAAGAGGTGTATAGAGAACTGTGGAGAAATGGAATCTCTCTACAGACTTCAGGACACAGTTGTATTCTGTCAGGCCCTGTGTATATTACACATCAAAGTAACAGGCTGATTCTGGATGGTGTAGAAAAGGTGTATAGAGGACTGGGGAGAAATGGAATCTCTCTACAGACTTCATGACACAGCTGTATTCTGTCAGGCCCTGTGTATTTTACACCTCAAAGTAACAGGCTGAATCTGGATGGTGTAAAAGAGGTGTATAGAGGACTGGGGAGAAATGGAATCTATCTACAGACATCATGACACAGTTGTATTCTGTCAGGCCCTGTGTATATTACACCTCAAAGTACCTGGCTGATTCTGGATGGTGTAGAAAAGGTGTATAGAGGACTGGGGAGAAATGGAATCTCTCTACAGACTTCAGGACACAGCTGTATTTTGTCAGGCCCTGTGGATTTTACACCTCAAAGTAACAGGCTGATTCTGAATGGTGTAAAAGAGGTGTATAGAGGACTGGGGAGAAATGGAATATATCTACAGACATCATGACACTGTTGGATTCTGTCAGGCCCTGTGTATTTTACACCTCAAAGTAACAGGATGATTCTGGATGGTGTAAAAGAGGTTTATAGAGAACTGGGGAGAAATGGAATCTCTCTACAGACTTCAGGACACAGTTGTATTCTGTCAGGCCCTGTGTATATTACACCTCAAAGTAGCAGGCTGATTCTGGATGGTGTAGAAAAGGTGTATAGAGGACTGGGGAGAAATGGAATCTCTCTACAGGCTTCAGGACACAGCTGTAATCTGTCAGGCCCTGTGTATTTTACACCTCAAAGTAACAGGCTGATTCTGGATGGTGTAAAAGATGTGTATAGAGGACTTGGGAGAAATGGAATCTATCTAAAGACATCATGACACAGTTGTATTCTGTCAGGCCCTGTGTATATTACACCTCAAAGTAACAGGCTGATTCTGTATGGTGTAAAAGAGGTGTATAGAGGACTGGGGAGAAATGGAATCTCTCTATAGACTTCAGGACACAGATGGATTCTTTCAGACCCTGTGTATTTTACACCTCAAAGTAACAGGCTGATTCTGGATGGTGTAAAAGAGGTGTATAAATGACTGGGGAGAAATGGAATCTCTCTACAGACTTCAGGACACAGTTGGATTCTGTCAGGCTCTATTTATTTTACACCTCAAAGTAACAGGCTGGTTCTGGATGGTGTAAAAAAGGTGTATTGAGGAGTCGGGAGAAATGGAATCTCTCTACAGACTTCAGGACACAGTTGTATTCTGTCAGGCCCTGTGTATTTTACACCTCAAAGTAACAGGCTGATTATGGATGGTGTAAAAAAGGTTTATAGAGGACTTGGGAGAAATGGAATCTCTCTACAGACTTCAGGACACAGTTGGATTCTGTCAGGCCCTGTGAATTTTACACCTCAAAGTAACAGGCTGATTCTGGATGGTGTAAAAGAGGTGTATATAGGACTGGGGAGAAATGGAATATCTTTACAGACTTCAGGACACAGTTGAATTCTGTCAGGCTCTGTGTATTTTACACCTCAAAGTAACAGGCTGATACTGGATGTGTAAAAAAAGGTGTATAGAGGACTGGGGACAAAATGAATCAATCTACAGACTTCAGGACACAGTTGTATTCTGTCAGGCCCTGTGTATTTTACACCTCATAGTAACAGGCTGATTCTGGATGGTGTAAAAAGGTGTATAGAGGACTGGCGAGAAATGGAATCTCTCTACAGACTTCAGGACACGGTTGTATTCTGTCAGGCCGTGTGTATTTTACACCTCAAAGAAACAAACTGATTCTGGATGGTGTAAAAAGGTTTATAGAGGACTGGGGAGAAATGGAATCTCTCTACAGACTTCAGGAAACTGTTGTATTCTGTCAGGCTCCGTGTATTTTACACCTCAAAGTAACAAGCTGATTCTGGATGGTGTAAAAAGGTTTATAGAGGACTGGGGAGAAATGGAATCTCTCTACAGACTTCAGGACACAGTTGTTTTCTGTCAGGCCCTGTGTGTTTTACACCTCAATGTAACAGGCTGATTCTGAATTGTGTAAAAGAGGTGTATAGAGGACTGGGGAGAAATGGAATCTATCTATAGACTTCAGGACACAGTTGGATTCTGTCAGACCCTGTGTATTTTACACCTCAAAGTAACAGGCTGATTCTGGATGGTGTAGAAAAGTTGTATAGAGGACTGGGGAGAAAAGGAATCTATCTACAGACTTCAGGACACAGCTGTATTCTGTCAGGCCCTGTGTATTTTACACCTCAAAGTAACAGGCTGATTCTGGATGGTGTAAAAGAGGTGTATAGAGGACTGGGGAGAAATGGAATCTCTCTACAGACATCATGACACAGTTGAATTTTGTTAGGCTCTGTGTATTTTACACCTCAAAGTAACAGGCTGATACTGGATGGTGTAAAAGAGGTGTATAAAGGACTGGGGGGAAATGGAATCTCTCTATAGACTTCAGGACACAGTTGTATTCTGTCAGGCCCTGTGTGTATTACACCTCAAAGTACCTGGCTGATTCTGGATGGTGTAAAAGAGGTGTATAGAGGACTGGGGAGAAAAGGAATCTCTCTATAGACTTCAGGACACAGTTGGATTCTGTCAGACCGTGTGTATTTTTCACCTCAAAGTAACAGGCTGATTCTGGATGGTGTAAAAGAGGTGTATACAGGACTGGTGAGAAATGGAATCTCTATAAAGACTTCAGGACACAGTTGAATTTTGTCAGGCTCTGTGTATTTTACACCTCAAAGTAACAGGCTGATACTGGATGGTGTAAAAGAGGTGTATAAAGGACTGGGGAGAAATAGAATCTCTCTACAGACTTCAGGACACAGTTGGATTCTGTCAGGTCCTGTGAATTTTACACCTCAAAGTAACAGGCAGATTCTGGATGGTGTAAAAGAGGTGTATACAGGACTGGTGAGAAATGGAATCTCTCTAAAGACTTCAGGACACAGTTGAATTTTGTCAGGCTCTGTGTATTTTACACCTCAAAGAAACAGGCTGATACTGGATGGTGTAAAAAAGGTGTATAGAGGACTGGGGAGAAATGGAATCTCTCTGCAGACTTCAGGACACAGTTGGATTCTGTCAGGCCCTGTGTATTTTACACCTCAAAGTAACAGGAGGGTTCTGGATGGTGTTAAAAGGTGTATGGAGGACTGGGGAGAAAAGGAATCTCTCTCCAAACTTCAGGACACAGTTGTATTCTGTCAGGCCCTGTGTATATTACACCTCAAAGTAACTTGCTGATTCTGGATCGTGTAAAAAGGTGTATAGAGGACTGGGGAGAAATGGAATCTCTCTACAGACTTCAGGACACAGTTGAATTCTGTCAGGCCCTGTATATATTACACCTCAAAGTAACAGGCTGATTCAGGATGGTGTAAAAAAAGTAGTATAGAGGACTGGGGACAAAATGAATCAATCTACAGACTTCAGGACACAGTTGTATTCTGTCAGGCCCTGTGTATTTTACACCTCAAAGTAACAGGCTGATTATGGATTGTGTAAAAAAGGTTTATAGAGGACTGGGGAGAAATGGAATCTTTCTACAGACTTCAGGAAGCAGTTGTATTCTGTCAGGCCCTGTGTATTTTACACCTCATAGTAACAGGCTGATTCTGGATGGTGTAAAAGAGGTGTATAGAGGACTGTGGAGAAATGGAATCTCTCTATAGACTTCAGGACACAGTTGGATTCTGTCAGACCCTGTGTATTTTACACCTCAAAGTTACAGGCTGATTCTGGATGGTGTAAAAGAGGTGTATAGAGGACTAGGGAGAAATGGAATCTCTCTACAGACTTCAGGACACAGTTGTATTCTGTCAGGCCCTGTGTATTTTACACCTCAAAGTAACAGGCTGATTCTGGATGGTGTAAAAGAGGTGTATAGAGAACTGTGGAGAAATGGAATCTCTCTACAGACTTCAGGACACAGTTGTATTCTGTCAGGCCCTGTGTATATTACACATCAAAGTAACAGGCTGATTCTGGATGGTGTAGAAAAGGTGTATAGAGGACTGGGGAGAAATGGAATCTCTCTACAGACTTCATGACACAGCTGTATTCTGTCAGGCCCTGTGTATTTTACACCTCAAAGTAACAGGCTGAATCTGGATGGTGTAAAAGAGGTGTATAGAGGACTGGGGAGAAATGGAATCTATCTACAGACATCATGACACAGTTGTATTCTGTCAGGCCCTGTGTATATTACACCTCAAAGTACCTGGCTGATTCTGGATGGTGTAGAAAAGGTGTATAGAGGACTGGGGAGAAATGGAATCTCTCTACAGACTTCAGGACACAGCTGTATTTTGTCAGGCCCTGTGGATTTTACACCTCAAAGTAACAGGCTGATTCTGAATGGTGTAAAAGAGGTGTATAGAGGACTGGGGAGAAATGGAATATATCTACAGACATCATGACACTGTTGGATTCTGTCAGGCCCTGTGTATTTTACACCTCAAAGTAACAGGATGATTCTGGATGGTGTAAAAGAGGTTTATAGAGAACTGGGGAGAAATGGAATCTCTCTACAGACTTCAGGACACAGTTGTATTCTGTCAGGCCCTGTGTATATTACACCTCAAAGTAGCAGGCTGATTCTGGATGGTGTAGAAAAGGTGTATAGAGGACTGGGGAGAAATGGAATCTCTCTACAGGCTTCAGGACACAGCTGTAATCTGTCAGGCCCTGTGTATTTTACACCTCAAAGTAACAGGCTGATTCTGGATGGTGTAAAAGATGTGTATAGAGGACTTGGGAGAAATGGAATCTATCTAAAGACATCATGACACAGTTGTATTCTGTCAGGCCCTGTGTATATTACACCTCAAAGTAACAGGCTGATTCTGTATGGTGTAAAAGAGGTGTATAGAGGACTGGGGAGAAATGGAATCTCTCTATAGACTTCAGGACACAGATGGATTCTTTCAGACCCTGTGTATTTTACACCTCAAAGTAACAGGCTGATTCTGGATGGTGTAAAAGAGGTGTATAAATGACTGGGGAGAAATGGAATCTCTCTACAGACTTCAGGACACAGTTGGATTCTGTCAGGCTCTATTTATTTTACACCTCAAAGTAACAGGCTGGTTCTGGATGGTGTAAAAAAGGTGTATTGAGGAGTCGGGAGAAATGGAATCTCTCTACAGACTTCAGGACACAGTTGTATTCTGTCAGGCCCTGTGTATTTTACACCTCAAAGTAACAGGCTGATTATGGATGGTGTAAAAAAGGTTTATAGAGGACTTGGGAGAAATGGAATCTCTCTACAGACTTCAGGACACAGTTGGATTCTGTCAGGCCCTGTGAATTTTACACCTCAAAGTAACAGGCTGATTCTGGATGGTGTAAAAGAGGTGTATATAGGACTGGGGAGAAATGGAATATCTTTACAGACTTCAGGACACAGTTGAATTCTGTCAGGCTCTGTGTATTTTACACCTCAAAGTAACAGGCTGATACTGGATGTGTAAAAAAAGGTGTATAGAGGACTGGGGACAAAATGAATCAATCTACAGACTTCAGGACACAGTTGTATTCTGTCAGGCCCTGTGTATTTTACACCTCATAGTAACAGGCTGATTCTGGATGGTGTAAAAAGGTGTATAGAGGACTGGCGAGAAATGGAATCTCTCTACAGACTTCAGGACACGGTTGTATTCTGTCAGGCCGTGTGTATTTTACACCTCAAAGAAACAAACTGATTCTGGATGGTGTAAAAAGGTTTATAGAGGACTGGGGAGAAATGGAATCTCTCTACAGACTTCAGGAAACTGTTGTATTCTGTCAGGCTCCGTGTATTTTACACCTCAAAGTAACAAGCTGATTCTGGATGGTGTAAAAAGGTTTATAGAGGACTGGGGAGAAATGGAATCTCTCTACAGACTTCAGGACACAGTTGTTTTCTGTCAGGCCCTGTGTGTTTTACACCTCAATGTAACAGGCTGATTCTGAATTGTGTAAAAGAGGTGTATAGAGGACTGGGGAGAAATGGAATCTATCTATAGACTTCAGGACACAGTTGGATTCTGTCAGACCCTGTGTATTTTACACCTCAAAGTAACAGGCTGATTCTGGATGGTGTAGAAAAGTTGTATAGAGGACTGGGGAGAAAAGGAATCTATCTACAGACTTCAGGACACAGCTGTATTCTGTCAGGCCCTGTGTATTTTACACCTCAAAGTAACAGGCTGATTCTGGATGGTGTAAAAGAGGTGTATAGAGGACTGGGGAGAAATGGAATCTCTCTACAGACATCATGACACAGTTGAATTTTGTTAGGCTCTGTGTATTTTACACCTCAAAGTAACAGGCTGATACTGGATGGTGTAAAAGAGGTGTATAAAGGACTGGGGGGAAATGGAATCTCTCTATAGACTTCAGGACACAGTTGTATTCTGTCAGGCCCTGTGTGTATTACACCTCAAAGTACCTGGCTGATTCTGGATGGTGTAAAAGAGGTGTATAGAGGACTGGGGAGAAAAGGAATCTCTCTATAGACTTCAGGACACAGTTGGATTCTGTCAGACCGTGTGTATTTTTCACCTCAAAGTAACAGGCTGATTCTGGATGGTGTAAAAGAGGTGTATACAGGACTGGTGAGAAATGGAATCTCTATAAAGACTTCAGGACACAGTTGAATTTTGTCAGGCTCTGTGTATTTTACACCTCAAAGTAACAGGCTGATACTGGATGGTGTAAAAGAGGTGTATAAAGGACTGGGGAGAAATAGAATCTCTCTACAGACTTCAGGACACAGTTGGATTCTGTCAGGTCCTGTGAATTTTACACCTCAAAGTAACAGGCAGATTCTGGATGGTGTAAAAGAGGTGTATACAGGACTGGTGAGAAATTGAATCTCTCTAAAGACTTCAGGACACAGTTGAATTTTGTCAGGCTCTGTGTATTTTACACCTCAAAGAAACAGGCTGATACTGGATGGTGTAAAAAAGGTGTATAGAGGACTGGGGAGAAATGGAATCTCTCTGCAGACTTCAGGACACAGTTGGATTCTGTCAGGCCCTGTGTATTTTACACCTCAAAGTAACAGGAGGGTTCTGGATGGTGTTAAAAGGTGTATGGAGGACTGGGGAGAAAAGGAATCTCTCTCCAAACTTCAGGACACAGTTGTATTCTGTCAGGCCCTGTGTATATTACACCTCAAAGTAACTTGCTGATTCTGGATCGTGTAAAAAGGTGTATAGAGGACTGGGGAGAAATGGAATCTCTCTACAGACTTCAGGACACAGTTGAATTCTGTCAGGCCCTGTATATATTACACCTCAAAGTAACAGGCTGATTCAGGATGGTGTAAAAAAAGTAGTATAGAGGACTGGGGACAAAATGAATCAATCTACAGACTTCAGGACACAGTTGTATTCTGTCAGGCCCTGTGTATTTTACACCTCAAAGTAACAGGCTGATTATGGATTGTGTAAAAAAGGTTTATAGAGGACTGGGGAGAAATGGAATCTTTCTACAGACTTCAGGAAGCAGTTGTATTCTGTCAGGCCCTGTGTATTTTACACCTCATAGTAACAGGCTGATTCTGGATGGTGTAAAAGAGGTGTATAGAGGACTGTGGAGAAATGGAATCTCTCTATAGACTTCAGGACACAGTTGGATTCTGTCAGACCCTGTGTATTTTACACCTCAAAGTTACAGGCTGATTCTGGATGGTGTAAAAGAGGTGTATAGAGGACTAGGGAGAAATGGAATCTCTCTACAGACTTCAGGACACAGTTGTATTCTGTCAGGCCCTGTGTATTTTACACCTCAAAGTAACAGGCTGATTCTGGATGGTGTAAAAGAGGTGTATAGAGAATTGGGGAGAAATGGAAGCTCTCTACAGACTTCAGGACACAGTTGTATTCTGTCAGGCCCTGTGTATATTACACCTCAAAGTAACAGGCTGATTCTGGATCGTGTAGAAAAGGTGTATAGAGGACTGGGGAGAAATGGAATCTCTCTACAGACTTCAGGACACAGCTGTATTCTGTCAGGCCCTGTGTATTTTACACCTCAAAGTAACATGCTGATTCTGGATGGTGTAAAAGAGGTGTATAGAGGACTGGGGAGAAATAGAATCTATCTACAGACATCATGACACAGTTGGATTCTGTCAGGCCCTGTGTATTTTACACCTCAAAGTAACAGGCTGACTCTGGATGGCGTAAAAGATGTGTATAGAGGACTGGGGAGAAATGGAATCTCTATAGACTTCAGGACACAGATGGATTCTTTCGGACCCTGTGTATTTTACACCTCAAAGTAACAGGCTGATTCTGGATGGTGTAAAAGAGGTGTATAAATGACTGGGGAGAAATGGGATCTCTCTACAGACTTCAGGACACAGTTGGATTCTGTCAGGCCCTATTTATTTTACACCTCAAAGTAACAGGCTGATTCTGGATGGTGTAAAAAAGGTGTATTGAGGAGTCGGGAGAAATGGAATCTCTCTACAGACTTCAGGACACAGTTGGATTCTGTCAGGCCCTGTGAATTTTACACCTCAAAGTAACAGGCTGATTCTGGATGGTGTAAAAGAGGTGTATATAGGACTGGTGAGAAATGGAATCTCTTTACAGACTTCAGGACACAGTTGAATTCTGACAGGCTCTGTGTATTTTACACCTCAAAGTAACAGGCTGATTCTGGATGGTGTAAAAAAGGTGTATGGAGGACTGGGGAGAAATGGAATCTCTCTACAGACTTCAGGACACAGTTGTATTGTGCCAGGCCCTGTGTATATTACACCTCAAAGTAACAGGCTGATACTGGATGGTGTAAAAAAAAGGTGTATAGAGGGCTGGGGACAAAATGAATCAATCTACAGACTTCAGGACACAGTTGTATTCTGTCAGGCCCTGTGTATTTTACACCTCAAAGTAACAAGCTGATTCTGGATGGTGTAAAAAGGTTTATAGAGGACTGAGGAGAAATGGAATCTCTCTACAGATTTCAGGACACAGTTGTTTTCTGTCAGGCCCTGTGTATTTTACACCTCAAAGTAACAGCCTGATTCTGAATGGTGTAAAAGAGGTGTATAGAGGACTGGGAAGAAATGGAATCTATCTATAGACTTCAGGACACAGTTGGATTCTGTCAGACCCTGTGTATTTTAAAACTCAAAGTAACAGGCTGATTCTGGATGGTGTAAAAGAGGTGTATAGAGGACTGGGGAGAAATGGAATCTCTCTACAGACTTCAGGACACAGTTGTATTCTGTCAGGCCCTGTGTATTTTACACCTCAAAGTAACAGGCTGATTCTGGATGGTGTAGAAAAGGTGTATAGAGGACTGGGGAGAAATGGAATCTCTCTACAGACTTCAGGACACAGCTGTAATCTGTCAGGCCCTGTGTATTTTACACCTCAAAGTAACAGGCTGATTCTGGATGGTGTAAAAGATGTGTATAGAGGACTGGGGAAAAATGGAATCTATCTACAGACATCATGACACAGTTGTATTCTGTCAGACCCTGTGTATATTACACCTCAAAGTAACAGGCTGATTCTGGATGGTGTAAAAGAGGTGTATAGAGGACTGGGGAGAAATGGAATCTCTCTATAGACTTCAGGACACAGATGGATTCTTTCAGACCCTGTGTATTTTACACTTCAAAGTAACAGGCTGATTCTGGATGGTGTAAAAGAGGTGTATAAACGACTGGGGAGAAATGGAATCTCTCTACAGACTTCAGGACACAGTTGGATTCTGTCAGGCTCTATTTATTTTACACCTCAAAGTAACAGGCTGATTCTGGATGGTTTAAAAAAGGTGTATTGAGGAGTCGGGAGAAATGGAATCTCTCTACAGACTTCAGGACACAGTTGTATTCTGTCAGGCCCTGTGTATTTTACACCTCAAAGTAACAGGCTGATTCTGGATGGTTTAAAAAAGGTTTATAGAGGACTTGGGAGAAATGGAATCTCTCTACAGACTTCAGGACACAGTTGGATTCTGTCAGGCCCGGTGAATTTTACACCTCAAAGTAACAGGCTGATTCTGGATGGTGTAAAAGAGGTGTATATAGGACTGGGGAGAAATGGAATCTCTTTACAGACTTCAGGACACAGTTGAATTCTGTCAGGCTCTGTGTATTTTACACCTCAAAGTAACAGGCTGATTCTGGATGGTGTAAAAAAGGTGTATAGAGGACTGGGGAGAAATGGAATCTCTCTACAGACTTCAGGACACAGTTGGATTCTGTCAGGCCCTGTGTATTTTACACCTCAAAGTAACAGGCTGATTCTGGATGGTGTAAAAAAGGTGTATAGAGGACTGGGGAGAAATGGAATCTCTCTACAGACTTCAGGACACAGTTGTATTCTGTCAGGTCCTGTGTATTTTACACCTCAAAGTAACAGGCTGATTCTGGATGGTGTAAAAAGGTGTATAGAGGACTGGGGAGAAATGGAATCTCTCTACAGACTTCTGGACACAGTTGGATTCTGTCAGGCCCTGTGTATTTTACACCGCAAAGTAACAGGCTGATTCTGGATGGTGTAAAAAAGGTGTATGGAGGACTGGGGAGAAATGGAATCTCTCTACAGACTTCAGGACACAGTTGTATTCTGTCAGGTCCTGTGTATTTTACACCTCAAAGTAACAGGCTGATTCTGGATGGTGTAAAAAGGTGTATAGAGGACTGGGGAGAAATGGAATCACTCTACAGACTTCAGGACACGGTTGTATTCTGTCAGGCCCTGTGTATTTTACACCTCAAAGTAACAGGCTGATACTGGATGGTGTAAAAAAAGTGTATAGAGGACTGGGGACAAAATGAATCAATCTACAGACTTCAGGACACAGTTGTATTCTGTCAGGCCCTGTGTATTTTACACCTCAAAGTAACAGGCTGATTCTGGATGGTGTAAAAAGGTGTATAGAGGACTGGGGAGAAATGGAATCTCTCTACAGACTTCAGGACACGGTTGTATTCTGTCAGGCCGTGTGTATTTTACACCTCAAAGAAACAAACTGATTCTGGATGGTGTAAAAAGGTTTATAGAGGACTGGGGAGAAATGGAATCTCTCTACAGACTTCAGGAAACTGTTGTATTCTGTCAGGCTCCGTGTATATTACACCTCAAAGTAACAAGCTGATTCTGGATGGTGTAAAAAGGTTTATAGAGGACTGGGGAGAAATGGAATCTCTCTACAGACTTCAGGACACAGCTGTTCTGTCAGGCCCTGTGTATTTTACACCTCAAAGTAACAGGCTGATTCTGGATGGTGTAAAAGAGGTGTATAGAGGACTGGGGAGAAATGGAATCTCTCTACAGACATCATGACACAGTTGAATTTTGTCAGGCTCTGTGTATTTTACACCTCAAAGTAACAGGCTGATACTGGATGGTGTAAAAGAGGTGTATAAAGGACTGGGGAGAAATGGAATCTCTCTATAGACTTCAGGACACAGTTGTATTCTGTCAGGCCCTGTGTGTATTACACCTCAAAGTACCTGGCTGATTCTGGATGGTGTAAAAGAGGTGTATAGAGGACTGGGGAGAAAAGGAATCTCTCTATAGACTTCAGGACACAGTTGGATTCTGTCAGACCGTGTGTATTTTTCACCTCAAAGTAACAGGCTGATTCTGGATGGTGTAAAAGAGGTGTATACAGGACTGGTGAGAAATGGAATCTCTCTAAAGACTTCAGGACACAGTTGAATTTTGTCAGGCTCTGTGTATTTTACACCTCAAAGTAACAGGCTGATACTGGATGGTGTAAAAGAGGTGTATAAAGGACTGGGGAGAAATAGAATCTCTCTACAGACTTCAGGACACAGTTGGATTCTGTCAGGTCCTGTGAATTTTACACCTCAAAGTAACAGGCAGATTCTGGATGGTGTAAAAGAGGTGTATACAGGACTGGTGAGAAATGGAATCTCTCTAAAGACTTCAGGACACAGTTGAATTTTGTCAGGCTCTGTGTATTTTACACCTCAAAGTAACAGGCTGATACTGGATGGTGTAAAAAAGGTGTATAGAGGACTGGGGAGAAATGGAATCTCTCTGCAGACTTCAGGACACAGTTGGATTCTGTCAGGCCCTGTGTATTTTACACCTCAAAGTAACAGGCGGGTTCTGGATGGTGTTAAAAGGTGTATGGAGGACTGGGGAGAAAAGGAATCTCTCTACAAACTTCAGGACACAGTTGTATTCTGTCAGGCCCTGTGTATATTACACCTCAAAGTAAGTTGCTGATTCTGGATGGTGTATAAAGGTGTATAGAGGACTGGGGAGAAATGGAATCTCTCTACAGACTTCAGGACACAGTTGAATTCTGTCAGGCCCTGTGTATATTACACCTCAAAGTAACAGGCTGATTCAGGATGGTGTAAAAAAAGTAGTATAGAGGACTGGGGACAAAATGAATCAATCTACAGACTTCAGGACACAGTTATATTCTGTCAGGCCCTGTGTATTTTACACCTCAAAGTAACAGGCTGATTATGGATTGTGTAAAAAAGGTTTATAGAGGACTGGGGAGAAATGGAATCTCTCTACAGACTTCATGAAACTGTTGTATTCTGTCAGGCTCTGTGCATTTTACACCTCAAAGTAACAAGCTGATTCTGGATGGTGTAAAAAGGTTTATAGACTGGGGAGAAATGGAATCTTTCTACACACTTCAGGAAGCAGTTGTATTCTGTCAGGCCCTGTGTATTTTACACCTCATAGTAACAGGCTGATTCTGGATGGTGTAAAAGAGGTGTATAGAGGACTGGAGAAATGGAATCTCTCTATAGACTTCAGGACACAGTTGGATTCTGTCAGACCCTGTGTATTTTACACCTCAAAGTTACAGGCTGATTCTGGATGGTGTAAAAGAGGTGTATAGAGGACTAGGGAGAAATGGAATCTCTCTACAGACTTCAGGACACAGTTGTATTCTGTCAGGCCCTGTGTATTTTACACCTCAAAGTAACAGGCTGATTCTGGATGGTGTAAAAGAGGTGTATAGAGAATTGGGGAGAAATGGAATCTCTCTACAGACTTCAGGACACAGTTGTATTCTGTCAGGCCCTGTGTATATTACACCTCAAAGTAACAGGCTGATTCTGGATGGTGTAGAAAAGGTGTATAGAGGACTGGGGAGAAATGGAATCTCTCTACAGACTTCAGGACACAGCTGTATTCTGTCAGGCCCTGTGTATTTTACACCTCAAAGTAACATGCTGATTCTGGATGGTGTAAAAGAGGTGTATAGAGGACTGGGGAGAAATGGAATCTATCTACAGACATCATGACACAGTTGGATTCTGTCAGGCCCTGTGTATTTTACACCTCAAAGTAACAGGCTGATACTGGATGGTGTAAAAAAGGTGTATAGAGGACTGGGGACAAAATGAATCAATCTACAGACTTCAGGACACAGTTGTATTCTGTCAGGCCCTGTGTATTTTACACCTCAAAGTAACAGGCTGATTATGAATGGTGTAAAAAAGGTTTATAGAGGACTGGGGAGAAATGGAATCTCTCTACAGACTTCAGGACACAGTTGTATTCTGTCAGGTCTTGAGTATTTTACACCTCAAAGTAACAGGCTGATTCTGGATGGTGTAAAAAGGTGTATAGAGGACTGGGGAGAAATGGAATCTCTCTTCAGACTTCATGACACAGTTGTTTTCTGTCAGGCCCTGTGTATTTTACACCTCAAAGTAACAGGCTGATTCTGAATGGTGTAAAAGAGGTGTATAGAGGACTGGGGAGAAATGGAATCTATCTATAGACTTCAGGACACAGTTGGATTCTGTTAGACCCTGTGTATTTTACACCTCAAAGTAACAGGCTGATTCTGGATGGTGTAAAAGAGGGGTATAGAGGACTGGGGAGAAATGGAATCTCTCTACAGACTTCAGGACACAGTTGTATTCTGTCAGGCCCTGTGTATTTTACACCTCAAAGTAACAGGCTGATTCTGGATGGTGTAAAAGAGGTGTATAGAGAATTGGGGAGAAATGGAATATCTTTACTGACTTCATGACACAGTTGTTTTCTGTCAGGCCCTGTGTATTTTACACCTCAAAGTAACAGGCTGATTCTGAATGGTGTAAAAGAGGTGTATAGAGGACTGGGGAGAAATGGAATCTCTCTACAGACTTCAGGACACAGTTGTATTCTGTCAGGCCCTGTGTATTTTACACCTCAAAGTAACAGGCTGATTCTGGATGGTGTAAAAGAGGTGTATAGAGAATTGGGGAGAAATGGAATATCTCTACTGACTTCAGGACACAGTTGTATTCTGTCAGGCCCTGTGTATATTACACCTCAAAGTAACAGGCTGATTCTGGATGGTGTAGAAAAGGTGTATAGAGGACTGGGGAGAAATGGAAACTCTCTACAGACTTCAGGACACAGCTGTATTCTGTCAGGCCCTGTGTATTTTACACCTCAATGAAACAAGCTGATTCTGGATGGTTTAAAAAGGTTTATAGAGGACTGGGGAGAAATGCAATCTATCTATAGACTTCAGGACACAGTTGGGTTCTGTCAGACCCTGTGTATTTTACACCTCAAAGAAACAGGCTAATTCTGGATGGTGTAAAAGAGGTGTATAGAGAATTGGGGAGAAATGGAATATCTCTACTGACTTCAGGACACAGTTGTATTCTGTCAGGCCCTGTGTATATTACACCTCAAAGTAACAGGCTGATTCTGGATGGTGTAGAAAAGTTGTATAGAGGACTGAGGAGAAATGGAATCTCTCTACAGACTTCAGGACACAGCTGTATTCTGTCAGGCCCTGTGTATTTTACACCTCAAAGTAACAGGCTGATTCTGGATGGTGTAAAAGAGGTGTATAGAGGACTGGGGAGAAATGGAATCTATCTATAGACTTCAGGACACAGTTGGATTCTGTCAGACCCTGTGTATTTTACACCTCAAAGAAACAGGCTGATTCTGGATGGTGTAAAAGAGGTGTATAGAGAATTGGGGAGAAATGGAATATCTCTACTGACTTCAGGACACAGTTGTATTCTGTCAGGCCCTGTGTATATTACACCTCAAAGTAACAGGCTGATTCTGGATGGTGTAGAAAAGTTGTATAGAGGACTGGGGAGAAATGGAATCTCTCTACAGACTTCAGGACACAGCTGTATTCTGTCAGGCCCTGTGTATTTTACACGTCAAAGTAACAGGCTGATTCTGGATGGTGTAAAAGAGGTGTATAGAGGACTGGGGAGAAATGGAATCTCTCTACAGACATCATGACACAGTTGGATTCTGTCAGGCCCTGTGTATTTTACACCTCAAAGTAACAGGCTGATTCTGGATGGTGTAAAAGAGGTGTATAGAGAACTGGGGAGAAATGGAATATCTCTACAGACTTCAGGACACAGTTGTATTCTGTCAGGCCCTGTGTATATTACACTTCAAAGTAACAGGCTGATTCTGGATGGTGTAGAAAAGGTGTATAGAGGACTGGGGAGAAATGGAATCTCTCTACAGACTTCAGGACACAGCTGTATTCTGTCAGGCCCTGTGTATTTTACACCTCAAAGTAACAGGCTGAATCTGAATGGTGTAAAAGAGGTGTATAGAGGACTGCGGAGAAATGGAATCTATCTACAGACATTATGACACAGTTGTATTCTGTCAGGCCCTGTGTATATTACACCTCAAAGTACCTGGCTGATTCTGGATGGTGTAATAGAGGTGTATAGAGGACTGGGGAGAAAAGGAATCTCTCTATAGACTTCAGGACACAGTTGGATTCTGTCAGACCGTGTGTATTTTTCACCTCAAAGTAACAGGCTGATTCTGGATGGTGTAAAAGAGGTGTATAGAGAACTGGGGAGAAATGGAATATCTCTACAGACTTCAGGACACAGTTGTATTCTGTCAGGCCCTGTGTATATTACACTTCAAAGTAACAGGCTGATTCTGGATGGTGTAGAAAAGGTGTATAGAGGACTGGGGAGAAATGGAATCTCTCTACAGACTTCAGGACACAGCTGTATTCTGTCAGGCCCTGTGTATTTTACACCTCAAAGTAACAGGCTGAATCTGAATGGTGTAAAAGAGGTGTATAGAGGACTGCGGAGAAATGGAATCTATCTACAGACATTATGACACAGTTGTATTCTGTCAGGCCCTGTGTATATTACACCTCAAAGTACCTGGCTGATTCTGGATGGTGTAATAGAGGTGTATAGAGGACTGGGGAGAAAAGGAATCTCTCTATAGACTTCAGGACACAGTTGGATTCTGTCAGACCGTGTGTATTTTTCACCTCAAAGTAACAGGCTGATTCTGGATGGTGTAAAAGAGGTGTATAGAGGACTGGGGAGAAATGGAATCTCTCTACAGACTTCAGGACACAGTTGGATTCTGTCAGGTCCTGTGAATTTTACACCTCAAAGTAACAGGCTGATTCTGGATGGTGTAAAAGAGGTGTATACAGGACTGGTGAGAAATGAAATCTCTCTAAAGACTTCAGGACACAGTTGAATTTTGTCAGGCTCCATGTATTTTACACCTCAAAGTAACAGGCTGATACTGGATGGTGTAAAAAAGGTGTATAGAGGACTGGGGAGAAATGGAATCTCTCTGCAGACTTCAGGACACAGTTGGAATCTGTCAGGCCCTGTGTATTTTACACCTCAAAGTAACAGGCGGATTCTGGATGGTGTAAAAAGGTTTATGGAGGACTGGGGAGAAAAGAAATCTCTCTACAAACTTCAGGACACAGTTGTATTCTGTCAGGCCCTGTGTATATTACACCTCAAAGTAACATGCTGATTCTGGATGGTGTAGAAAAGGTTTATAGAGGACTGGGGAGAAATGGAATCTCTCTACAGACTTCAGGACACAGCTGTATTTTGTCAGGCCCTGTGGATTTTACACCTCAAAGTAACAGGCTGATTCTTGATGGTGTAAAAGAGGTGTATAGAGGACTGGGGAGAAATGGAATCTATCTACAGACATCATGACACAGTTGGATTCTGTCAGGCCCTGTGTATTTTACACCTCAAAGTAACAGGCTGATTCTGGATGGTGTAAAAGAGGTTTATAGAGAACTGGGAAGAAATGGAATCTCTCTACAGACTTCAGGACACAGTTGTATTCTGTCAGGCCCTGTGTATATTACACGTCAAAGTAGCAGGCTGATTCTGGATGGTGTAGAAAAGGTGTATAGAGGACTGGGGAAAAATGGAATCTCTCTAAAGACTTCAGGAAACAGCTGTATTCTGTCAGGCCCTGTGTATTTTACACCTCAAAGTAACAGGCTGATTCTGGATGGTGTAAAAGAGGTGTATAGAGGACTGGGGAGAAATGGAATCTATCTACAGACATCATGACACAGTTGTATTCTGTCAGGCCCTGTGTATATTACAACTCAAAGTAACAGGCTGATTCTGGATGGTGTAAAAGAGGTGTATAGAGGACTGGGGAGAAATGGAATCTCTCTATAGATTTCATTACACAGATGGATTCTTTCAGACCCTGTGTATTTTACACCTCAAAGGAACAGGCTGATTCTGGATGGTGTAAAAGAGGTGTATAAATGACTGGGGAGAAATGGAATCTCTCTACAGACTTCAGGACACAGTTGGATTCTGTCAGGCTCTATTTATTTTACACCTCAAAGTAACAGGCTGATTCTGGATGGTGTAAAAAAGGTGTATTGAGGAGTCGGGAGAAATGGAATCTCTCTACAGACTTCAGGACACAGTTGTATTCTGTCAGGCCCTGTGTATTTTACACCTGAAAGTAACAGGCTGATTCTGGATGGTGTAAAAAAGGTTTATAGAGGACTTGGGAGAAATGGAATCTCTCTACAGACTTCAGGACACAGTTGGATTCTGTCAGGCCCTGTGAATTTTACACCTCAAAGTAACAGGCTGATTCTGGATGGTGTAAAAAAGGTGTATGGAGGACTGGGGAGAAATGGAATCTCTCTACAGACTTCATGACACAGTTGTATTGTGCCAGGCCCTGTGTATATTACACCTCAAAGTAACAGGCTGATACTGGATGGTTTAAAAAAAGGTGTATAGAGGACTGGGGAGAAATGGAATCTCTCTACAGACTTCAGGACACGGTTGTATTCTGTCAGGCTCCATGTATTTTACACGTCAAAGTAACAAGCTGATTCGGGATGGTGTAAAATGTTTATAGAGGGCTGGGGAGAAATGGAATCTCTCTACAGACTTCATGACACAGTTGTATTCTGTCAGGCCCTGTGTATTTTACACCTCAAAGTAACAGGCTGATTGTGAATGGTGTAAAAGAGGTGTATAGAGGACTGGGGAGAAATGGAATCTATCTATAGACTTCAGGACACAGTTGGATTCTGTCAGACCCTGTGTATTTTACACCTCAAAGAAACAGGCTGATTCTGGATGGTGTAAAAGAGGTGTATAGAGAATTGGGGAGAAATGGAATATCTCTACTGACTTCAGGACACAGTTGTATTCTGTCAGGCCCTGTGTATATTACACCTCAAAGTAACAGGCTGATTCTGGATGGTGTAGAAAAGTTGTATAGAGGACTGGGGAGAAATGGAATCTCTCTACAGACTTCAGGACACAGCTGTATTCTGTCAGGCCCTGTGTATTTTACACCTCAAAGTAACAGGCTGATTCTGGATGGTGTAAAAGAGGTGTATAGAGGACTGGGGAGAAATGGAATCTCTATACAGACATCATGACACAGTTGGATTCTGTCAGGCCCTGTGTATTTTACACCTCAAAGTAACAGGCTGAATCTGGATGGTGTAAAAGAGGTGTATAGAGAACTGGGGAGAAATGGAATATCTCTACAGACTTCAGGACACAGTTGTATTCTGTCAGGCCCTGTGTATATTACACTTCAAAGTAACAGGCTGATTCTGGATGGTGTAGAAAAGGTGTATAGAGGACTGGGGAGAAATGGAATCTCTCTACAGACTTCAGGACACAGCTGTATTCTGTCAGGCCCTGTGTATTTTACACCTCAAAGTAACAGGCTGAATCTGGATGGTGTAAAAGAGGTGTATAGAGGACTGTGGAGAAATGGAATCTATCTACAGACATTATGACACAGTTGTATTCTGTCAGGCCATGTGTATATTACACATCAAAGTACCTGGCTGATTCTGGATGGTGTAAAAGAGGTGTATAGAGGACTGGGGAGAAAAGGAATCTCTCTATAGACTTCAGGACACAGTTGGATTCTGTCAGACCGTGTGTATTTTTCACCTCAAAGTAACAGGCTGATTCTGGATGGTGTAAAAGAGGTGTATAAAGGACTGGGGAGAAAAGGAATCTCTCTACAGACTTCAGGACACAGTTGGATTCTGTCAGGTCCTGTGAATTTTACACCTCAAAGTAACAGGCTGATTCTGGATGGTGTAAAAGAGGTGTATACAGGACGGGTGAGAAATGGAATCTCTCTAAAGACTTCAGGACACAGTTGAATTTTGTCAGGCTCTGTGTATTTTACACCTCAAAGTAACAGGCTGATACTGGATGGTGTAAAAAAGGTGTATAGAGGACTGGGGAGAAATGGAATCTCTCTGCAGACTTCAGGACACAGTTGGATTCTGTCAGGCCCTGTGTATTTTACACCTCAAAGTAACAGGCGGATTCTGGATGGTGTGAAAAGGTGTATGGAGGACTGGGGAGAAAAGGAATCTCTCTACAAACTTCAGGACACAGTTGTATTCTGTCAGGCCCTGTGTATATTACACCTCAAAGTAACATGCTGATTCTGGATGGTGTAAAAAGGTGTATAGAGGACTGGGGAGAAATGGAATCTCTCTACAGACTTCAGGACACAGCTGAATTCTGTCAGGCCCTGTGTATATTACACCTCAAAGTAACAGGTTGTTTCAGGATGGTGTAAAAAAAGTAGTATAGAGGACTGGGGACAAAATGAATCAATCTACAGACTTCAGGACACAGTTGAATTCTGTCAGGCCCTGTGTATTTTACACCTCAAAGTAACAGGCTGATTATGGATTGTGTAAAAAAGGTTTATAGAGGACTGGGGAGAAATGGAATCTCTCTACAGACTTCAGGAAACTGTTGTATTCTGTCAGGATCTGTGTATTTTACACCTCAAAGTAACAAGCTCATTCTGGATGGTGTAAAAAGGTTTATAGACTTGGGAGAAATGGAATCTTTCTACAGACTTCAGGACGCAGTTGTATTCTGTCAGGCCCTGTGTATTTTACACCTCATAGTAACAGGCTGATTCTGGATGGTGTATAAGAGGTGTATAGAGGACTGTGGAGAAATGGAAACTCTCTATAGACTTCAGGACACAGTTGGATTCTGTCAGATCCTGTGTATTTTACACCTCAAAGTTACAGGCTGATTCTGGATGGTGTAAAAGAGGTGTATAGAGGACTGGGGAGAAATGGAATCTCTCTACAGACTTCAGGACACAGTTGTAATTAGTCAGGCCCTGTGTATATTACACCTCAAAGTAACAGGCTGATTCTGGATGGTGTAAAAGAGGTGTATAGAGAATTGGGGAGAAATGGAATCTCTCTACAGACTTCAGGACACAGTTGTATTCTGTCAGGCCCTGTGTATATTACACCTCAAAGTAACAGGCTGATTCTGGATGGTGTAAAAGAGGATTATAGAGAACTGGGGAGAAATGGAATCTCTCTACAGACTTCAGGACACAGTTGTATTTTGTCAGGCCCTGTGTATATTACACCTCAAAGTAGCAGGCTGATTCTGGATGTTGTAGAAAAGGTGTATAGAGGACTGGGGAGAAATGGAATCTCTCTACAGACTTCAGGACACAGCTATAATCTGTCAGGCCCTGTGTATTTTACACCTCAAAGTAACAGGCTGATTCTGGATGGTGTAAAAGATGTGTATAGAGGACTGGGGAGAAATGGAATCTATCTACAGACATCATGACACAGTTGTATTCTGTCAGGCCCTGTGTATATTACACCTCAAAGTAACAGGCTGATTCTGGATGGTGTAAAAGAGGTGTATAGAGGACTGGGGAGAAATGGAATCTCTCTATAGACTTCAGGACACAGATGGATTCTTTCAGACCCTGTGTATTTTACACCTCAACGTAACAGGCTGATTCTGGATGGTGTAAAAGAGGTGTATAAATGACTGGGGAGAAATGGAATCTCTCTACAGACTTCAGGACACAGTTGGATTCTGTCAGGCTCTATTTATTTTACACCTCAAAGTTACAGGCTGATTCTGGATGGTGTAAAAAAGGTGTATGGAGGACTGGGGAGAAATGGAATCTCTCTACAGACTTCATGACACAGTTGTATTGTGCCAGGCCCTGTGTATATTACACCTCAAAGTAACAGGCTGATAATGGATGGTTTAAAAAAAGGTGTATAGAGGACTGGGGAGAAATGGAATCTCTCTACAGACTTCAGGACACGGTTGTATTCTGTCAGGCCCTGTGTATTTTACACCTCAATGAAACAAACTGATTCTGGATGGTGTAAAAAGGTTTATAGAGGACTGGGGAGAAATGGAATCTCTCTACAGACTTCAGGAAACTGTTGTATTCTGTCAGGCTCCATGTATTTTACACGTCAAAGTAACAAGCTGATTCTGGATGGTATAAAAAGGTTTATAGAGGACTGGGGAGAAATGGAATCTCTATACAGACTTCAGGACACAGTTGTATTCTGTCAGGCCCTGTGTATTTTACACCTCAAAGTAACAGGCTGATTCTGAATGGTGTAAAAGAGGTGTATAGAGGACTGGGGAGAAATGGAATCTATCTACAGACATCATGACACAGTTGTATTCTGTCAGGCCCTGTGTATATTACAACTCAAAGTAACAGGCTGATTCTGGATGGTGTAAAAGAGGTGTATAGAGGACTGGGGAGAAATGGAATCTCTCTATAGACTTCAGGACACAGATGGATTCTTTCAGACCCTGTGTATTTTACACCTCAAAGGAACAGGCTGATTCTGGATGGTGTAAAAGAGGTGTATAAATGACTGGGGAGAAATGGAATCTCTCTACAGACTTCAGGACACCGTTGGATTCTGTCAGGCTCTATTTATTTTACACCTCAAAGTAACAGGCTGATTCTGGATGGTGTAAAAAAGGTGTATTGAGGAGTCGGGAGAAATGGAATCTCTCTACAGACTTCAGTACACAGTTGTATTCTGTCAGGCCCTGTGTATTTTACACCTCAAAGTAACAGGCTGATTCTGGATGGTGTAAAAAAGGTTTATAGAGGACTTGGGAGAAATGGAATCTCTCTACAGACTTCAGGACACAGTTGGATTCTGTCAGGCCCTGTGAATTTTACACCTCAAAGTAACAGGCTGATTCTGGATGGTGTAAAAAAGGTGTATGGAGGACTGGGGAGAAATGGAATCTCTCTACAGACTTCATGACACAGTTGTATTGTGCCAGGCCCTGTGTATATTACACCTCAAAGTAACAGGCTGATACTGGATGGTTTAAAAAAAGGTGTATAGAGGACTGGGGAGAAATGGAATCTCTCTACAGACTTCAGGACACGGTTGTATTCTGTCAGGCCCTGTGTATTTTACACCTCAATGAAACAAACTGATTCTGGATGGTGTAAAAAGGTTTATAGAGGACTGGGGAGAAATGGAATCTCTCTACAGACTTCAGGAAACTGTTGTATTCTGTCAGGCTCCATGTATTTTACACGTCAAAGTAAAAAGCTGATTCTGGATGGTGTAAAATGTTTATAGAGGGCTGGGGAGAAATGGAATCTCTCTACAGACTTCATGACAGAGTTGTATTCTGTCAGGCCCTGTGTATTTTACACCTCAAAGTAACAGGCTGATTCTGAATGGTGTAAAAGAGGTGTATAGAGGACTGGGGAGAAATGGAATCTATCTGTAGACTTCAGGACACAGTTGGATTCTGTCAGACCCTGTGTATTTTACACCTCAAAGAAACAGGCTGATTCTGGATGGTGTAAAAGAGGTGTATAGAGAATTGGGGAGAAATGGAATATCTCTACTGACTTCAGGACACAGTTGTATTCTGTCAGGCCCTGTGTATATTACACCTCAAAGTAACAGGCTGATTCTGGATGGTGTAGAAAAGTTGTATAGAGGACTGGGGAGAAATGGAATCTCTATACAGACTTCAGGACACAGCTGTATTCTGTCAGGCCCTGTGTATTTTACACCTCAAAGTAACAGGCTGATTCTGGATGGTGTAAAAGAGGTGTATAGAGGACTGGGGAGAAATGGAATCTCTCTACAGACATCATGACACAGTTGGATTCTGTCAGGCCCTGTGTATTTTACACCTCAAAGTAACAGGCTGATTCTGGATGGTGTAAAAGAGGTGTATAGAGAAAAGGGGAGAAATGGAATATCTCTACAGACTTCAGGACACAGTTGTATTCTGTCAGGCCCTGTGTATATTACACTTCAAAGTAACAGGCTGATTCTGGATGGTGTAGAAAAGGTGTATAGAGGACTGGGGAGAAATGGAATCTCTCTACAGACTTCAGGACACAGCTGTATTCTGTCAGACCGTGTGTATTTTTCACCTCAAAGTAACAGGCTGATTCTGGATGGTGTAAAAGAGGTGTATAAAGGACTGGGGAGAAATGGAATCTCTCTACAGACTTCAGGACACAGTTGGATTCTGTCAGGTCCTGTGAATTTTACACCTCAAAGTAACAGGCTGATTCTGGATGGTGTAAAAGAGGTGTATACAGGACTGGTGAGAAATGGAATCTCTCTAAAGACTTCAGGACACAGTTGAATTTTGTCAGGCTCTGTGTATTTTACACCTCAAAGTAACAGGCTGATACTGGATGGTGTAAAAAAGGTGTATAGAGGACTGGGGAGAAATGGAATCTCTCTGCAGACTTCAGGACACAGTTGGATTCTGTCAGGCCCTGTGTATTTTACACCTCAAAGTAACAGGCGGATTCTGGATGGTGTAAAAAGGTGTATGGAGGACTGGGGAGAAAAGTAATCTCTCTACAAACTTCAGGACACAGTTGTATTCTGTCAGGCCCTGTGTATATTACACCTCAAAGTAACATGCTGATTCTGGATGGTGTAAAAAGGTGTATAGAGGACTGGGGAGAAATGGAATCTCTCTACAGACTTCAGGACACAGTTGAATTCTGTCAGGCCCTGTGTATATTACACCTCAAAGTAACAGGTTGTTTCAGGATGGTGTAAAAAAAGTAGTATAGAGGACTGGGGACAAAATGAATCAATCTACAGACTTCAGGACACAGTTGAATTCTGTCAGGCCCTGTGTATTTTACACCTCAAAGTAACAGGCTGATTATGGATTGTGTAAAAAAGGTTTATAGAGGACTGGGGAGAAATGGAATCTCTCTACAGACTTCAGGAAACTGTTGTATTCTGTCAGGATCTGTGTATTTTACACCTCAAAGTAACAAGCTCATTCTGGATGGTGTAAAAAGGTTTATAGACTGGGGAGAAATGGAATCTTTCTACAGACTTCAGGACGCAGTTGTATTCTGTCAGGCCCTGTGTATTTTACACCTCATAGTAACAGGCTGATTCTGGATGGTGTATAAGAGGTGTATAGAGGACTGTGGAGAAATGGAAACTCTCTATAGACTTCAGGACACAGTTGGATTCTGTCAGACCCTGTGTATTTTACACCTCAAAGTTACAGGCTGATTTTGGATGGTGTAAAAGAGGTGTATAGAGGACTGGGGAGAAATGGAATCTCTCTACAGACTTCAGGACACAGTTGTATTCTGTCAGGCCCTGTGTATATTACACCTCAAAGTAACAGGATGATTCTGGATGGTGTAAAAGAGGTGTATAGAGAATTGGGGAGAAATGGAATCTCTCTACAGACTTCAGGACACAGTTGTATTCTGTCAGGCCCTGTGTATATTACACCTCAAAGTAACAGGCTGATTCTGGATGGTGTAAAAGAGGATTATAGAGAACTGGGGAGAAATGGAATCTCTCTACAGACTTCAGGACACAGTTGTATTTTGTCAGGCCCTGTGTATATTACACCTCAAAGTAGCAGGCTGATTCTGGATGTTGTAGAAAAGGTGTATAGAGGACTGGGGAGAAATGGAATCTCTCTACAGACTTCAGGACACAGCTATAATCTGTCAGGCCCTGTGTATTTTACACCTCAAAGTAACAGGCTGATTCTGGATGGTGAAAAAGATGTGTATAGAGGACTGGGGAGAAATGGAATCTATCTACAGACATCATGACACAGTTGTATTCTGTCAGGCCCTGTGTATATTACACCTCAAAGTAACAGGCTGATTCTGGATGGTGTAAAAGAGGTGTATAGAGGACTGGGGAGAAATGGAATCTCTCTATAGACTTCAGGACACAGATGGATTCTTTCAGACCCTGTGTATTTTACACCTCAAAGTAACAGGCTGATTCTGGATGGTGTAAAAGAGGTGTATAAATGACTAGGGAGAAATGGAATCTCTCTACAGACTTCAGGACACAGTTGGATTCTGTCAGGCTCTATTTATTTTACACCTCAAAGTTACAGGCTGATTCTGGATGGTGTAAAAAAGGTGTATGGAGGACTGGGGAGAAATGGAATCTCTCTACAGACTTCATGACACAGTTGTATTGTGCCAGGCCCTGTGTATATTACACCTCAAAGTAACAGGCTGATAATGGATGGTTTAAAAAAAGGTGTATAGAGGACTGGGGAGAAATGGAATCTCTCTACAGACTTCAGGACACGGTTGTATTCTGTCAGGCCCTGTGTATTTTACACCTCAATGAAACAAACTGATTCTGGATGGTGTAAAAAGGTTTATAGAGGACTGGGGAGAAATGGAATCTCTCTACAGACTTCAGGAAACTGTTGTATTCTGTCAGGCTCCATGTATTTTACACGTCAAAGTAACAAGCTGATTCTGGATGGTATAAAAAGGTTTATAGAGGACTGGGGAGAAATGGAATCTCTATACAGACTTCAGGACACAGTTGTATTCTGTCAGGCCCTGTGTATTTTACACCTCAAAGTAACAGGCTGATTCTGAATGGTGTAAAAGAGGTGTATAGAGGACTGGGGAGAAATGGAATCTATCTATAGACTTCAGGACACAGTTGGATTCTGTCAGACCCTGTGTATTTTACACCTAAAAGAAACAGGCTGATTCTGGATGGTGTAAAAGAGGTGTATAGAGAATTGGGGAGAAATGGAATATCTCTACTGACTTCAGGACATAGTTGTATTCTGTCAGGCCCTGTGTATATTACACTTCAAAGTAACAGGCTGATTCTGGATGGTGTAGAAAAGGTGTATAGAGGACTGGGGAGAAATGGAATCTCTCTACAGACTTCAGGACACAGCTGTATTCTGTCAGGCCCTGTGTATTTTACACCTCAAAGTAACAGGCTGAATCTGGATGGTGTAAAAGAGGTGTATAGAGGACTGCGGAGAAATGGAATCTCTCTATAGACTTCAGGACACAGATGGATTCTTTCAGACCCTGTGTATTTTACACCTCAAAGTAACAGGCTGATTCTGGATGGTGTAAAAGAGGTGTATAAATGACTAGGGAGAAATGGAATCTCTCTACAGACTTCAGGACACAGTTGGATTCTGTCAGGCTCTATTTATTTTACACCTCAAAGTTACAGGCTGATTCTGGATGGTGTAAAAAAGGTGTATGGAGGACTGGGGAGAAATGGAATCTCTCTACAGACTTCATGACACAGTTGTATTGTGCCAGGCCCTGTGTATATTACACCTCAAAGTAACAGGCTGATAATGGATGGTTTAAAAAAAGGTGTATAGAGGACTGGGGAGAAATGGAATCTCTCTACAGACTTCAGGACACGGTTGTATTCTGTCAGGCCCTGTGTATTTTACACCTCAATGAAACAAACTGATTCTGGATGGTGTAAAAAGGTTTATAGAGGACTGGGGAGAAATGGAATCTCTCTACAGACTTCAGGAAACTGTTGTATTCTGTCAGGCTCCATGTATTTTACACGTCAAAGTAACAAGCTGATTCTGGATGGTATAAAAAGGTTTATAGAGGACTGGGGAGAAATGGAATCTCTACACAGACTTCAGGACACAGTTGTATTCTGTCAGGCCCTGTGTATTTTACACCTCAAAATAACAGGCTGATTCTGAATGGTGTAAAAGAGGTGTATAGAGGACTGGGGAGAAATGGAATCTATCTATAGACTTCAGGACACAGTTGGATTCTGTCAGACCCTGTGTATTTTACACCTAAAAGAAACAGGCTGATTCTGGATGGTGTAAAAGAGGTGTATAGAGAATTGGGGAGAAATGGAATATCTCTACTGACTTCAGGACACAGTTGTATTCTGTCAGGCCCTGTGTATATTACACTTCAAAGTAACAGGCTGATTCTGGAGGGTGTAGAAAAGGTGTATAGAGGACTGGGGAGAAATGGAATCTCTCTACAGACTTCAGGACACAGCTGTATTCTGTCAGGCCCTGTGTATTTTACACCTCAAAGTAACAGGCTGAATCTGGATGGTGTAAAAGAGGTGTATAGAGGACTGCGGAGAAATGGAATCTATCTACAGACATTATGACACAGTTGTATTCTGTCAGGCCCTGTGTATATTACACCTCAAAGTAGCAGGCTGATTCTGGATGTTGTAGAAAAGGTGTATAGAGGACTGGGGAGAAATGGAATCTCTCTACAGACTTCAGGACACAGCTATAATCTGTCAGGCCCTGTGTATTTTACACCTCAAAGTAACAGGCTGATTCTGGATGGTGTAAAAGATGTGTATAGAGGACTGGGGAGAAATGGAATCTATCTACAGACATCATGACACAGTTGTATTCTGTCAGGCCCTGTGTATATTACACCTCAAAGTAACAGGCTGATTCTGGATGGTGTAAAAGAGGTGTATAGAGGACTGGGGAGAAATGGAATCTCTCTATAGACTTCAGGACACAGATGGATTCTTTCAGACCCTGTGTATTTTACACCTCAAAGTAACAGGCTGATTCTGGATGGTGTAAAATAGGTGTATAAATGACTGGGGAGAAATGGAATCTCTCTACAGACTTCAGGACGCAGTTGGATTCTGTCAGGCTCTATTTATTTTACACCTCAAAGTTACAGGCTGATTCTGGATGGTGTAAAAAAGGTGTATGGAGGACTGGGGAGAAATGGAATCTCTCTACAGACTTCATGACACAGTTGTATTGTGCCAGGCCCTGTGTATATTACACCTCAAAGTAACAGGCTGATAATGGATGGTTTAAAAAAAGGTGTATAGAGGACTGGGGAGAAATGGAATCTCTCTACAGACTTCAGGACACGGTTGTATTCTGTCAGGCCCTGTGTATTTTACACCTCAATGAAACAAACTGATTCTGGATGGTGTAAAAAGGTTTATAGAGGACTGGGGAGAAATGGAATCTCTCTACAGACTTCAGGAAACTGTTGTATTCTGTCAGGCTCCATGTATTTTACACGTCAAAGTAACAAGCTGATTCTGGATGGTATAAAAAGGTTTATAGAGGACTGGGGAGAAATGGAATCTCTATACAGACTTCAGGACACAGTTGTATTCTGTCAGGCCCTGTGTATTTTACACCTCAAAGTAACAGGCTGATTCTGAATGGTGTAAAAGAGGTGTATAGAGGACTGGGGAGAAATGGAATCTATCTATAGACTTCAGGACACAGTTGGATTCTGTCAGACCCTGTGTATTTTACACCTCAAAGAAACAGGCTGATTCTGGATGGTGTAAAAGAGGTGTATAGAGAATTGGGGAGAAATGGAATATCTCTACTGACTTCAGGACACAGTTGTATTCTGTCAGGCCCTGTGTATATTACACTTCAAAGTAACAGGCTGATTCTGGATGGTGTAGAAAAGGTGTATAGAGAACTGGGGAGAAATGGAATCTCTCTACAGACTTCAGGACACAGCTGTATTCTGTCAGGCCCTGTGTATTTTACACCTCAAAGTAACAGGCTGAATCTGGATGGTGTAAAAGAGGTGTATAGAGGACTGCGGAGAAATGGAATCTATCTACAGACATTATGACACAGTTGTATTCTGTCAGGCCCTGTGTATATTACACCTCAAAGTAACAGGCTGATTCTGAATGGTGTGAAAGAGGTGTATACAGGACTGGTGAGAAATGGAATCTCTCTAAAGACTTCAGGACACAGTTCAATTTTGTCAGGCTCTGTGTATTTTACACCTCAAAGTAACAGGCTGATACTGGATGGTGTAAAAAAGGTGTATAGAGGACTGGGGAGAAATGGAATCTCTCTGCAGACTTCAGGACACAGTTGGATTCTGTCAGGCCCTGTGTATTTTACACCTCAAAGTAACAGGCGGATTCTGGATGGTGTAAAAAGGTGTATGGAGGACTGGGGAGAAAAGGAATCTCTCTACAAACTTCAGGACACAGTTGTATTCTGTCAGGCCCTGTGTATATTACACCTCAAAGTAACATGCTGATTCTGGATGGTGTAAAAAGGTGTATAGAGGACTGGGGAGAAAGGGAATCTCTCTACAGACTTCAGGACACAGTTGAATTCTGTCAGGCCCTGTGTATATTACACCTCAAAGTAACAGGTTGTTTCAGGATGGTGTAAAAAAAGTAGTATAGAGGACTGGGGACAAAATGAATCAATCTACAGACTTCAGGACACAGTTGTATTCTGTCAGGCCCTGTGTATTTTACACCTCAAAGTAACAGGCTGATTATGGATTGTGTAAAAAAGGTTTATAGAGGACTGGGGAGAAATGGAATCTCTCTACAGACTTCAGGAAACTGTTGTATTCTGTCAGGATCTGTGTATTTTACACCTCAAAGTAACAAGCTCATTCTGGATGGTGTAAAAAGGTTTATAGACTTGGGAGAAATGGAATCTTTCTACAGACTTCAGGACGCAGTTGTATTCTGTCAGGCCCTGTGTATTTTACACCTCATAGTAACAGGCTGATTCTGGATGGTGTATAAGAGTTGTATAGAGGACTGTGAAGAAATGGAAACTCTCTATAGACTTCAGGACACAGTTGGATTCTGTCAGACCCTGTGTATTTTACACCTCAAAGTTACAGGCTGATTCTGGATGGTGTAAAAGAGGTGTATAGAGGACTGGGGAGAAATGGAATCTCTCTACAGACTTCAGGACACAGTTGTATTCTGTCAGGCCCTGTGTATATTACACCTCAAAGTAACAGGCTGATTCTGGATGGTGTAAAAGAGGATTATAGAGAACTGGGGAGAAATGGAATCTCTCTACAGACTTCAGGAAACTGTTGTATTCTGTCAGGATCTGTGTATTTTACACCTCAAAGTAACAAACTCATTCTGGATGGTGTAAAAAGGTTTATAGACTTGGGAGAAATGGAATCTTTCTACAGACTTCAGGACGCAGTTGTATTCTGTCAGGCCCTGTGTATTTTACACCTCATAGTAACAGGCTGATTCTGGATGGTGTATAAGAGTTGTATAGAGGACTGTGAAGAAATGGAAACTCTCTATAGACTTCAGGACACAGTTGGATTCTGTCAGACCCTGTGTATTTTACACCTCAAAGTTACAGGCTGATTCTGGATGGTGTAAAAGAGGTGTATAGAGGACTGGGGAGAAATGGAACCTCTCTACAGACTTCAGGACACAGTTGTATTCTGTCAGGCCCTGTGTATATTACACCTCAAAGTAACAGGCTGATTCTGGATGGTGTAAAAGAGGTGTATAGAGAATTGGGGAGAAATTGAATCTCTCTACAGACTTCAGGACACAGTTGTATTCTGTCAGGCCCTGTGTATATTACACCTCAAAGTAACAGGCTGATTCTGGATGGTGTAAAAGAGGATTATAGAGAACTGGGGAGAAATGGAATCTCTCTACAGACTTCAGGACACAGTTGTATTTTGTCAGGCCCTATGTATATTACACCTCAAAGTAGCAGGCTGATTCTGGATGTTGTAGAAAAGGTGTATAGAGGACTGGGGAGAAATGGAATCTCTCTACAGACTTCAGGACACAGCTATAATCTGTCAGGCCCTGTGTATTTTACACCTCAAAGTAACAGGCTGATTCTGGATGGTGTAAAAGATGTGTATAGAGGACTGGGGAGAAATGGAATCTATCTACAGACATCATGACACAGTTGTATTCTGTCAGGCCCTGTGTATATTACACCTCAAAGTAACAGGCTGATTCTGGATGGTGTAAAAGAGGTGTATAGAGGACTGGGGAGAAATGGAATCTCTCTATAGACTTCAGGACACAGATGGATTCTTTCAGACCCTGTGTATTTTACACCTCAAAGTAACAGGCTGATTCTGAATGGTGTAAAAGAGGTGTATAAATGACTGGGGAGAAATGGAATCTCTCTACAGACTTCAGGACACAGTTGGATTCTGTCAGGCTCTATTTATTTTACACCTCAAAGTTACAGGCTGATTCTGGATGGTGTAAAAAAGGTGTATGGAGGACTGGGGAGAAATGGAATCTCTCTACAGACTTCATGACACAGTTGTATTGTGCCAGGCCCTGTGTATATTACACCTCAAAGTAACAGGCTGATAATGGATGGTTTAAAAAAAGGTGTATAGAGGACTGGGGAGAAATGGAATCTCTCTACAGACTTCAGGACACGGTTGTATTCTGTCAGGCCCTGTGTATTTTACACCTCAATGAAACAAACTGATTCTGGATGGTGTAAAAAGGTTTATAGAGGACTGGGGAGAAATGGAATCTTTCTACAGACTTCAGGAAACTGTTGTATTCTGTCAGGCTCCATGTATTTTACACGTCAAAGTAACAAGCTGATTCTGGATGGTATAAAAAGGTTTATAGAGGACTGGGGAGAAATGGAATCTCTATACAGACTTCAGGACACAGGTGTATTCTGTCAGGCCCTGTGTATTTTACACCTCAAAGTAACAGGCTGATTCTGAATGGTGTAAAAGAGGTGTATAGAGGACTGGGGAGAAATGGAATCTATCTATAGACTTCAGGACACAGTTGGATTCTGTCAGACCCTGTGTATTTTACACCTCAAAGAAACAGGCTGATTCTGGATGGTGTAAAAGAGGTGTATAGAGAATTGGGGAGAAATGGAATATCTCTACTGACTTCAGGACACAGTTGTATTCTGTCAGGCCCTGTGTATTTTACACCTCAAAGTAACAGGCTGATTCTGGATGGTGTAGAAAAGTTGTATAGAGGACTGGTGAGAAATGGAATCTCTCTACAGACATCATGACACAGTTGGATTCTATCAGGCCCTGTGTATTTTACAACTCAAAGTAACAGGCTGATTCTGGATGGTGTAAAAGAGGTGTATAGAGAACTGGGGAGAAATGGAATCTCTCTACAGACTTCAGGACACAGTTGTATTCTGTCAGGCCCTGTGTATTTTACACCTCAAAGTAACAGGCTGATTATGGATTGTGTAAAAAAGGTTTATAGAGGACTGGGGAGAAATGGAATCTCTCTACAGACTTCAGGAAACTGTTGTATTCTGTCAGGCTCTGTGTATTTTACACCTCAAAGTAACAAGCTGATTCTGGATGGTGTAAAAAGGTTAATAGACTGGGGAGAAATGGAATTTTTCTACAGACTTCAGGACGCAGTTGTATTCTGTCAGGCCCTGTGTATTTTACACCTCATAGTAACAGGCTGATTCTGGATGGTGTAAAAAAGGTGTATAGAGGACTGTGGAGAAATGGAATCTCTCTATAGACTTCAGGTCACAGTTGGATTCTGTCAGACCCTGTGTATTTTACACCTCAAAGTTACAGGCTGATTCTGGATGGTGTAAAAGAGGTGTATAGAGGACTGGGGAGAAATGGAATCCCTCTACAGACTTCCGTACACAGTTGTATTCTGTCAGGCCCTGTGTATATTCCACCTCAAAGTAACAGGCTGATTCTGGATGGTGTAGAAAAGGTGTATAGAGGACTGGGGAGAAATGGAATCTCTCTACAGACTTCAGGACACAGCTGTATTCTGTCAGGCCATGTGTATTTTACACCTCAAAGTAACATGCTGATTCTGGATGTTGTAAAAGAGGTGTATAGAGGACTGGGGAGAAATGGAATCTAACTACAGACATCATGACACAGTTGGATTCTGTCAGGCCCTGTTTGTTTTACACCTCAAAGTAACAGGCTGATTCTGGATGGTGTAAAAGAGGATTATAGAGAACTGGGGAGAAATGGAATCTCTCTACAGACTTCAGGACACAGTTGTATTTTGTCAGGCCCAGTGTATATTACACATCAAAGTAGCAGGCTGATTATGGATGGTGTAGAAAAGGTGTATAGAGGACTGGGGAGAAATGGAATCTCTCTACAGACTTCAGGACACAGCTGTAATCTGTCAGGCCCTGTGTATTTTACACCTCAAAGTAAAAGGCTGATTCTGGATGGCGTAAAAGATGTGTATAGAGGACTGGGGAGAAATGGAATCTCTATAGACTTCAGGACACAGATGGATTCTTTCAGACCCTGTGTATTTTACACCTCAAAGTAACAGGCTGATTCTGGATGGTGTAAAAGAGGTGTATAGAGAACTGGGGAGAAATGGAATATCTCTACAGACTTCAGGACACAGTTGTATTCTGTCAGGCCCTGTGTATATTACACTTCAAAGTAACAGGCTGATTCTGGATGGTGTAGAAAAGGTTTATAGAGGACTGGGGAGAAATGGAATCTCTCTACAGACTTCAGGACACAGCTGTATTCTGTCAGGCCCTGTGTATTTTACACTTCAAAGTAACAGACTGAATCTGGATGGTGTAAAAGAGGTGTATAGAGGACTGCGGAGAAATGGAATCTATCTACAGACATTATGGCACATTTGTATTCTGTCAGGCCCTGTGTATATTACACCTCAAAGTACCTGGCTGATTCTGGATGGTGTAAAAGAGGTGTATAGAGGACTGGGGAGAAAAGGAATCTCTCTATAGACTTCAGGACACAGTTGGATTCTGTCAGACCGTGTGCATTTTTCACCTCAAAGTAACAGGCTGATTCTGGATGGTGTAAAAGAGGTGTATAAAGGACTGGGGAGAAATGGTATCTCTCTACAGACTTCAGGACACAGTTGGATTCTGTCAGGTCCTGTGAATTTTACACCTCAAAGTAACAGGCTGATTCTGGATGGTGTAAAAGAGGTGTATACAGGACTGGTGAGAAATGGAATCTCTCTAAAGACTTCAGGACACAGTTGAATTTTGTCAGGCTCTGTGTATTTTACACCTCAAAGTAACAGGCTGATACTGGATGGTGTAAAAAAGGTGTATAGAGGACTGGGGAGAAATGGAATCTCTCTGCAGACTTCAGGACACAGTTGGATTCTGTCAGGCCCTGTGTATTTTAGACCTCAAAGTAACAGGCGGATTCTGGATGGTGTAAAAAGGTGTATGGAGGACTGGGGAGAAAAGGAATCTCTCTACAAACTTCTGGACACAGTTGTATTCTGTCAGGCCCTGTGTATATTACACCTCAAAGTAACATGCTGATTCTGGATGGTGTAAAAAGGTGTATAGAGGACTGGGGAGAAATGGAATCTCTCTACAGACTTCAGGACACAGTTAAATCCTGTCAGGCCCTGTGTATATTACACCTCAAAGTAACATGCTGATTCTGGATGGTGTAAAAGAGGTGTATAGAGGACTGGGGAGAAATGGAATCTCTCTACAGACTTCAGGAAACTGTTGTATTCTGTCAGGCTCTGTGCATTTTACACCTCAAAGTAACAAGCTGATTCTGGATGGTGTAAAATGTTTTATAGACTGGGAGAAATGGAATCTTTCTACAAACTTCAGGACGCAGTTGTATTCTGTCAGGCCCTGTGTATTTTACACCTCATAGTAACAGGCTGATTCTGGATGGTGTAAAAGAGGTGTATAGAGGACTGTGGAGAAATGGAATCTCTCTATAGACTTCAGGACACAGTTGGATTCTGTCAGACCCTGTGTATTTTACACCTCAAAGTTACAGGCTGATTCTGGATGGTGTAAAAGAGGTGTATAGAGAATTGGGGAGAAATGGAATCTCTCTACAGACTTCAGGACACAGTTGTATTCTGTCAGGCCCTGTGTATATTACACCTCAAAGTAACAGGCTGATTCTGGATGGTGTAGAAAAGGTGTATAGAGGACTGGGGAGAAATGGAATCTCTCTACAGACTTCAGGACACAGCTGTATTCTGTCAGGCCCTGTGTATTTTACACCTCAAAGTAACATGCTGATTCTGGATGGTGTAAAAGAGGTGTATAGAGGACTGGGGAGAAATGGAATCTATCTACAGACATCATGACACAGTTGGATTCTGTCAGGCCCTGTGTATTTTACACCTCAAAGTAACAGGCTGATTCTGGATGGTGTAAAAGAGGATAATAGAGAACTGGGGAGAAATGGAATCTCTCTACAGACTTCAGGACACAGTTGTATTTTGTCAGGCCCTGTGTATATTACACCTCAAAGTAGCAGGCTGATTCAGGATGGTGTAGAAAAGGTGTATAGAGGACTGGGGAGAAATGGAATCTCTCTACAGACTTCAGGACACAGCTGTAATCTGTCAGGCCCTGTGTATTTTACACCTCAAAGTAAAAGGCTGATTCTGGATGACTTAAAAGATGTGTAAAGAGGACTGGGGAGAAATGGAATCTCTATAGACTTCAGGACACAGATGGATTCTTTCAGACCCTGTGTATTTTACACCTCAAAGTAATAGGCTGATTCTGGATGGTGTAAAAGAGGTGTATAAATGACTGGGGAGAAATGGAATCTCTCTACAGACTTAAGGACACAGATGGATTCTGTCAGGCCCTATTTATTTTACACCTCAAAGTAACAGGCTGATTCTGGATGGTGTAAAAAAGGTGTATTGAGGAGTCGGGAGAAAAGGAATCTCTCTACAGACTTCAGGACACAGTTGTATTCTGTCAGGCCCTGTGTATTTTACACCTCAAAGTAACAGGCTGATTCTGGATGGTGTAAAAAAGGTTTATAGAGGACTTGTGAGAAATGGAATTTCTCTACAGACTTCAGGACACAGTTGGATTCTGTCAGGCCCTGTGAATTTTACACCTCAAAGTAACAGGCTGATTCTGGATGGTGTAAAAGAGGTGAATATAGGACTGGGGAGAAATGGAATCTCTTTACAGACTTCAGGACACAGTTAAATTCTGTCAGGCTCTGTGTACTTTACACCTCAAAGTAACAGGCTGATTCTGGATGGTGTAAAAAAGGTGTATAGATGACTGGGGAGAAATGGAATCTCTCTACAGACTTCTGGACACAGTTGGATTCTGTCAGGCCCTGTGTATTTTACACCTCAAAGTAACAGGCTGATTCTGGATGGTGTAAAAAAGGTGTATGGAGGACTGGGGAGAAATGGAATCTCTCTACAGACTTCAGGACACAGTTGTATTCTGTCAGGTCCTGTGTATTTTACACCTCAAAGTAACAGGCTGATTCTGGATGGTGTAAAAAGGTGTATAGAGGACTGGGGAGAAATGGAATCACTCTACAGACTTCAGGACACGGTTGTATTCTGTCAGGCCCTGTGTATTTTACACCTCAAAGTAACAGGCTGATACTGGATGGTGTAAAAAAAGGTGTATAGAGGACTGGGGACAAAATGAATCAATCTACAGACTTCAGGACACAGTTGTATTCTGTCAGGCCCTGGGTATTTTACACCTCAAAGTAACAGGCTGATTATGGATGGTGTAAAAAAGGTGTATGGAGGACTGGGGAGAAATGGAATCTCTCTGCAGACTTCAGGACACGGTTGTATTCTGTCGGGCCCTGTGTATTTTACACCTCAAAGAAACAAGCTGATTCTGGATGGTGTTAAAAGGTTTATAGAGGACTGGGGAGAAATGGAGTCTCTCTACAGACTTCAGGAAGCAGTTGTATTCTGTCAGGCCCTGTGTATATTACACCTCAATGTAACAGGCTGATTCTGGATGGTGTAGAAAAGGTGTATAGAGGACTGGGGAGAAATGGAATCTCTCTACAGACTTCAGGACACAGATGGATTCTTTCAGACCCTGTGTATTTTACACCTCAAAGTAACAGGCTGATTCTGGATGGTGTAAAAGAGGTGTATAAATGACTGGGGAGAAATGGAATCTCTCTACAGACTTCAGGACACAGTTGGATTCTGTCAGGCTCTATTTATTTTACACCTTAAAGTAACAGGCTGATTCTGGATGGTTTAAAAAAGGTGTATTGAGGAGTCGGGAGAAATGGAATCTCTCTACAGACTTCAGGACACAGTTGTATTCTGTCAGGCCCTGTGTATTTTACACCTCAAAGTAACAGGCTGATTCTGGATGGTTTAAAAAAGGTTTATAGAGGACTTGGGAGAAATGGAATCTCTCTACAGACTTCAGGACACAGTTGGATTCTGTCAGGCCCTGTGAATTTTACACGTCAAAGTAACAGGCTGATTCTGGATGGTGTAAAAGAGGTGTATATAGGACTGGGGAGAAATGTAATCTCTCTACAGACTTCAGGACACAGTTGGATTCTATCAGGCCCTGTGTATTTTACACCTCAAAGTAACAGGCTGATTCTGGATGGTGTAAAAAAGGTGTATAGAGGACTGGGGAGAAATGAAATCTCTCTACAGACTTCAGGACACAGTTGTATTCTGTCAGGTCCTGTGTATTTTACACCTCAAAGTAACAGGCTGATTCTTGATGGTGTAAAAAGGTGTATAGGGGACTGGGGAGAAATGGAATCTCTCTACAGAGTTCAGGACACGGTTGTATTCTGTCAGATCCTGTGTATTTTACATCTCAAAGTAACAGGCTGATACTGGATGGTGTAAAAAAGGTGTATAGAGGACTGGGGACAAAATGAATCAATCTACAGACTTCAGGACACAGTTGTATTCTGTCAGGCCCTGTATATTTTACACCTCAAAGTAACAGGCTGATTATGAATGGTGTAAAAAAGGTTTATAGAGGACTGGGGAGAAATGGAATCTCTCTACAGACTTCAGGACACAGTTGTATTCTGTCAGGACCTGTGTATTTTACACCTCAAAGTAACAGGCTGATTCTGGATGGTGTAAAAAGGTGTATAGAGGACTGAGGAGAAATGGAATCTCTCTACAGACTTCAGGACACAGCTGTATTCTGTCAGGCCCTGTGTATTTTACACCTCAAAGTAACAGGCTGATACTGGATGGTGTAAAAAAGGTGTATAGAGGACTGGGGACAAAATGAATCAATCTACAGACTTCAGGACACAGTTGTATTCTGTCAGGCCCTGTGTATTTTACACCTCAAAGTAACAGGCTGATTATGAATGGTGTAAAAGAGGTGTATAGAGAATTGGGGAGAAATGGAATATCTCTACTGACTTCAGGACACAGTTGTATTCTGTCAGGCCCTGTGTATATTACACCTCAAAGTAACAGGCTGATTCTGGATGGTGTAGAAAAGGTGTATAGAGGACTGGGGAGAAATGGAATCTCTCTACAGACTTCAGGACACAGCTGTATTCTGTCAGGCCCTGTGTATTTTACACCTCAAAGTAACAGGCTGATTCTGGATGGTGTAAAAGAGGTGTATAGAGGACTGGGGAGAAATGGAATCTATCTACAGACATCATGACACAGTTGGATTCTGTCAGGCCCTGTGTATTTTACACCTCAAAGTAACAGGCTGATTCTGGATGGTGTAAAAGAGGTGTATAGAGAACTGGGGAGAAATGGAATCTCTCTACAGACTTCAGGACACAGTTGTATTCTGTCAGGCCCTGTGTATATTACACATCAAAGTAACAGGCTGATTCTGGATGGTGTAGAAAAGGTGTATAGAGGACTGGGGAGAAATGGAATCTATCTACAGACATCATGACACAGTTGGATTCTGTCAGGCCCAGTGTATTTTACACCTCAAAGTAACAGGCTGATTCTGGATGGTGTAAAAGAGGTGTATAAATGACTGGGGAGAAATGGAATCTCTCTACAGACTTCAGGACACAGTTGGATTCTGTCAGGCTCTATTTATTTTATACCTCAAAGTAACAGTCTGATTCTGGATGGTGTAAAAAAGGTGTATTGAGGAGTCGGGAGAAATGGAATCTCTCTACAGACTTCAGGACACAGTTGTATTCTGTCAGGCCCTGTGTATTTTACACGTCAAAGTAACAGGCTGATTCTGGATGGTGTAAAAAAGGTTCATAGAGCTCTTGGGAGAAATGGAATCTCTCTACAGACCTCAGGACACAGTTGGATTCTGTCAGGCCCTGTGAATTTTACACCTCAAAGTAACAGGCTGATTCTGGATGGTGTAAAAAAGGTGTATGGAGGACTGGGGAGAAATGGAATCTCTCTACAGACTTCATGACACAGTTGTATTGTGCCAGGCCCTGTGTATATTACACCTCAAAGTAACAGGCTGATACTGGATGGTTTAAAAAAAGGTGTATAGAGGACTGGGGAGAAATGGAATCTCTCTACAGACTTCAGGACACGGTTGTATTATGTCAGGCCCTGTGTATTTTACACCTCAATGAAACAAGCTGATTCTGGATGGTGTAAAAAGGTTTATAGAGGACTGGGGAGAAATGGAATCTCTCTACAGACTTCAGGAAACTGTTGTATTCTGTCAGGCTCCATGTATTTTACACGTCAAAGTAACAAGCTGATTCTGGATGGTATAAAAAGGTTTATAGAGGACTGGGGAGAAATGGAATCTCTCTACAGACTTCAGGACACAGTTGTATTCTGTCAGGCTCTGTGCATTTTACACCTCAAAGTAACAGGCTGATTTTGATTGGTGTAAAAGAGGTGTATAGAGGACTGTGGAGAAATGGAATCTATCTATAGACTTCAGGACACAGTTGGATTCTGTCAGACCCTGTGTATTTTACACCTCAAAGAAACAGGCTGATTCTGGATGGTGTAAAAGAGGTGTATAGAGAATTGGGGAGAAATGGAATATCTCTACTGACTTTAGGACACAGTTGTATTCTGTCAGGCCCTGTGTATATTACTCTTCAAAGTAACAGGCTGATTCTGGATGGTGTAGAAAAGTTGTATAGAGGACTGGGGAGAAATGGAATCTCTCTACAGACTTCAGGACACAGCTGTATTCTGTCAGGCCCTGTGTATTTTACACCTCAAAGTAACAGGCTGATTCTGGATGGTGTAAAAGAGGTGTATAGAGGACTGGGGAGAAATGGAATCTCTCTACAGACATCATGACACAGTTGGATTCTGTCAGGCCCTGTGTATTTTACACCTCAAAGTAACAGGCTGATTCTGGATGGTGTAAAAGAGGTGTATAGAGAACTGGGGAGAAATGGAATATCTCTACAGACTTCAGGACACAGTTGTATTCTGTCAGGCCCTGTGTATATTACACCTCAAAGTACCTGGCTGATTCTGGATGGTGTAAAAGAGGTGTATAGAGGACTGGGGAGAAAAGGAATCTCTCTATAGACTTCAGGACACAGTTGGATTCTGTCAGACCGTGTGTATTTTTCACCTCAAAGTAACAGGCTGATTCTGGATGGTGTAAAAGAGGTGTATAAAGGACTGGGGAGAAATGGAATCTCTCTACAGACTTCAGGACACAGTTGGATTCTGTCAGGTCCTGTGAATTTTACACCTCAAAGTAACAGGCTGATTCTGGATGGTGTAAAAGAGGTGTATACAGGACTGTTGAGAAATGGAATCTCTCTAAAGACTTCAGGACACAGTTGAATTTTGTCAGGCTCTGTGTATTTTACACCTCAAAGTAACAGGCTGATACTGGATGGTGTAAAAAAGGTGTATAGAAGACTGTGGAGAAATGGAATCTCTCTGCAGACTTCAGTACACAGTTGGATTCTGTCAGGTCCTGTGTATTTTACACCTCAAAGTAACAGGCGGATTCTGGATGGTGTAAAATGGTGTATGGAGGACTGGGGAGAAAAGGAATCTCTCTACAAACTTCAGGACACAGTTGTATTCTGTCAGGCCCTGTGTATATTACTCCTCAAAGTAACATGCTGATTCTGGATGGTGTAAAAAGGTGTATAGAGGACTGGGGAGAAATGGAATCTCTCTACAGACTTCAGGACACAGTTGAATTCTGTCAGGCCCTGTGTATATTACACCTCAAAGTAACAGGTTGATTCAGGATGGTGTAAAAAAAGTAGTATAGAGGACTGGGGACAAAATGAATCAATCTACAGACTTCAGGACACAGTTGTATTCTGTCAGGCCCTGTGTATTTTACACCTCAAAGTAACAGGCTGATTATGGATTGTGTAAAAAAGGTTTATAGAGGACTGGGGAGAAATGGAATCTCTCTACAGACTTCAGGAAACTGTTGTATTCTGTCAGGCTCTGTGTATTTTACACCTCAAAGTAACAAGCTGATTCTGGATGGTGTAAAAAGGTTTATAGACTGGGGAGAAATGGAATATTTCTACAGACTTCAGGACGCAGTTGTATTCTGTCAGGCCCTGTGTATTTTACACCTCATAGTAACAGGCTGATTCTGGATGGTGTAAAAGAGGTGTATAGAGAACTGTGGAGAAATGGAATCTCTCTATAGACTTCAGGACACAGTTGGATTCTGTCAGACCCTGTGTATTTTACACCTCAAAGTTACAGGCTGATTCTGGATGGTGTAAAAGAGGTGTATAGAGGACTGGGGAGAAATGGAATCTCTCTACAGACTTCAGGACACAGTTGTATTCTGTCAGGCCCTGTGTATTTTACACCTCAAAGTAACAGGCTGATTCTGGATGGTGTGAAAGAGGTGTATAGAGAATTGGGGAGAAATGGAATCTCTCTACAGACTTCAGGACACAGTTGTATTCTGTCAGGCCCTGTGTATATTACACCTCAAAGTAACAGGCTGATTCTGGATGGTGTAGAAAAGGTGTATAGAGGACTGGGGAGAAATGGAATCTCTCTACAGACTTCAGGACACAGCTGTATTCTGTCAGGCCATGTGTATTTTACACCTCAAAGTAACATGCTGATTCTGGATGGTGTAAAAGAGGTGTATAGAGGACTGGGGAGAAATGGAATCTATCTACAGACATCATGACACAGTTGGATTCTGTCAGGCCCTGTGTATTTTACACCTCAAAGTAACAGGCTGATTCTGGATGGTGTAAAAGAGGATTATAGAGAACTGGGGAGAAATGGAATCTCTCTACAGACTTCAGGACACAGTTGTATTTTGTCAGGCCCTGTGTATATTATACCTCAAATTAGCAGGCTGATTCTGGATGGTGTAGAAAAGGTGTATAGAGGACTGGGGAGAAATGGAATCTCTCTACAGACTTCAGGACACAGCTGTAATCTGTCAGGGCCTGTGTATTTTACACCTCAAAGTAAAAGGCTGATTCTGGATGGTGTAAAAGATGTGTATAGAGGACTGGGGAGAAATGGAATCTCTATAGACTTCAGGACACAGATGGATTCTTTCAGACCCTGTGTATTTTACACCTCAAAGAAACAGGCTGATTCTGGATGGTGTAAAAGAGGTGTATAGAGAACTGGGGAGAAATGGAATATCTCTACAGACTTCAGGACACAGTTGTATTCTGTCAGGCCCTGTGTATATTACACTTCAAAGTAACAGGCTGATTCTGGATGGTGTAGAAAAGGTGTATAGAGGACTGGGGAGAAATGGAATCTCTCTACAGACTTTAGGACACAGCTGTATTCTGTCAAGCCCTGTGTATTATACACCTCAAAGTAACAGGCTGAATCTGGATGGTGTAAAAGAGGTGTATAGAGGACTGCGGAGAAATGGAATCTATCTACAGACATGACACATTTGTATTCTGTCAGGCCCTGTGTATATTACACCTCAAAGTACCTGGCTGATTCTGGATGGTGTAAAAGAGGTGTATAGAGGACTGGGGAGAAAAGGAATCTCTCTATAGACTTCAGGACACAGTTGGATTCTGTCAGACCGTGTGTATTTTTCACCTCAAAGTAACAGGCTGATTCTGGATGGTGTAAAAGAGGTGTATAAAGGACTGGGGAGAAATGTAATCTCTCTACAGACTTCAGGACACAGTTGGATTCTGTCAGGTCCTGTGAATTTTACACCTCAAAGTAACAGGCTGATTCTGGATGGTGTAAAAGAGGTGTATACAGGACTGGTGAGAAATGGAATCTCTCTAAAGACTTCAGGACACAGTTGAATTTTGTCAGGCTCTGTGTATTTTACACCTCAAAGTAACAGGCTGATACTGGATGGTGTAAAAAAGGTGTATAGAGGACTGAGGAGAAATGGAATCTCTCTGAAGACTTCAGGACACAGTTGGATTCTGTCAGGCCCTGTGTATTTTACACCTCAAAGTAACAGGCGGATTCTGGATGGTGTAAAAAGGTGTATGGAGGACTGGGGAGAAAAGGAATCTCTCTACAAACTTCAGGACACAGTTGCATTCTGTCATGCCCTGTGTATATTACACCTCAAAGTAACATGCTGATTCTGGATGGTGTAAAAAGGTGTATAGAGGACTGGGGAGAAATGGAATCTCTCTACAGACTTCAGGACACAGCTGTATTCTGTCAGGCCCTGTGTATTTTACACCTCCAAATAACAGGCTGATTCTGGATGGTGTTAAAGAGGTGTATAGAGGACTGGGGAGAAATGGAATCTATCTACAGACATCATGACACAGTTGGATTCTGTCAGGCCCTGTGTATTTTACACCTCAAAGTAACAGGCTGATTCTGGATGGTGTAAAAGAGGTGTATAAATGACTGGGGAGAAATGGAATCTCTCTACAGACTTCAGGACACAGTTGGATTCTGTCAGGCTCTATTTATTTTACACCTCAAAGTAACAGTCTGATTCTGGATGGTGTAAAAAAGGTGTATTGAGGAGTCGGGAGAAATGGAATCTCTCTACAGACTTCAGGACACAGTTGTATTCTGTCAGGCCCTGTGTATTTTACACCTCAAAGTAACAGGCTGATTCTGGATGGTGTAAAAAAGGTTTATAGAGGACTTGGGAGAAATGGAATCTCTCTACAGACTTCAGGACACAGTTGGATTCTGTCAGGCCCTGTGAATTTTACACCTCAAAGTAACAGGCTGATTCTGGATGGTGTAAAAAAGGTGTATGGAGGACTGGGGAGAAATGGAATCTCTCTACAGACTTCATGACACAGTTCTATTGTGCCAGGCCCTGTGTATATTACACCTCAAAGTAACAGGCTGATACTGGATGGTTTAAAAAAAGGTGTATAGAGGACTGGGGAGAAATGGAATCTCTCTACAGACTTCAGGACACGGTTGTATTCTGTCAGGCCCTGTGTATTTTACACCTCAATGAAACAAGCTGATTCTGGATGGTGTAAAAAGGTTTATAGAGGACTGGGGAGAAATGGAATCTCTCTACAGACTTCAGGAAACTGTTGTATTCTGTCAGGCTCCATGTATTTTACACGTCAAAGTAACAAGCTGATTCTGGATGGTATAAAAAGGTTTATAGAGGACTGGGGAGAAATGGAATCTCTCTACAGACTTCAGGACACAGTTGTATTCTGTCAGGCCCTGTGCATTTTACACCTCAAAGTAACAGGCTGATTCTGAATGGTGTAAAAGAGGTGTATAGAGGACTGTGGAGAAATGGAATCTATCTATAGACTTCAGGACACAGTTGGATTCTGTCAGACCCTGTGTATTTTACACCTCAAAGAAACAGGCTGATTCTGGATGGTGTAAAAGAGGTGTATAGAGAATTGGGGAGAAATGGAATATCTCTACTGACTTCAGGACACAGTTGTATTCTGTCAGGCCCTGTGTATATTACACTTCAAAGTAACAGGCTGATTCTGGATGGTGTAGAAAAGTTGTATAGAGGACTGGGGAGAAATGGAATCTCTCTACAGACTTCAGGACACAGCTGTATTCTGTCAGGCCCTGTGTATTTTACACCTCAAAGTAACAGGCTGATTCTGGATGGTGTAAAAGAGGTGTATAGAGGACTGGGGAGAAATGGAATCTCTCTACAGACATCATGACACAGTTGGATTCTGTCAGGCCCTGTGTATTTTACACCTCAAAGTAACAGGCTCATTCTGGATGGTGTAAAAGAGGTGTATAGAGAACTGGGGAGAAATGGAATATCTCTACAGACTTCAGGACACAGTTGTATTCTGTCAGGCCCTGTGTATATTACACCTCAAAGTACCTGGCTGATTCTGGATGGTGTAAAAGAGGTGTATAGAGGACTGGGGAGAAAAGGAATCTCTCTATAGACTTCAGGACACAGTTGGATTCTGTCAGACCGTGTGTATTTTTCACCTCAAAGTAACAGGCTGATTCTGGATGGTGTAAAAGAGGTGTATAAAGGACTGGGGAGAAATGGAATCTCTCTACAGACTTCAGGACACAGTTGGATTCTGTCAGGTCCTGTGAATTTTACACCTCAAAGTAACAGGCTGATTCTGGATGGTGTAAAAGAGGTGTATACAGGACTGTTGAGAAATGGAATCTCTCTAAAGACTTCAGGACACAGTTGAATTTTGTCAGGCTCTGTGTATTTTACACCTCAAAGTAACAGGCTGATACTGGATGGTGTAAAAAAGGTGTATAGAGGACTGTGGAGAAATGGAATCTCTCTGCAGACTTCAGGACACAGTTGGATTCTGTCAGGCCCTGTGTATTTTACACCTCAAAGTAACAGGCGAATTCTGGATGGTGTAAAATGGTGTATGGAGGACTGGGGAGAAAAGGAATATCTCTACAAACTTCAGGACACAGTTGTATTCTGTCAGGCCCTGTGTATATTACTCCTCAAAGTAACATGCTGATTCTGGATGGTGTAAAAAGGTGTATAGAGGACTGGGGAGAAATGGAATCTCTCTACAGACTTCAGGACACAGTTGAATTCTGTCAGGCCCTGTGTATATTACACCTCAAAGTAACAGGTTGATTCAGGATGGTGTAAAAAAAGTAGTATAGAGGACTGGGGACAAAATGAATCAATCTACAGACTTCAGGACACAGTTGTGTTCTGTCAGGCCCTGTGTATTTTACACCTCAAAGTAACAGGCTGATTATGGATTGTGTAAAAAAGGTTTATAGAGGACTGGGGAGAAATGGAATCTCTCTACAGACTTCAGGAAACTGTTGTATTCTGTCAGGCTCTGTGTATTTTACACCTCAAAGTAACAAGCTGATTCTGGATGGTGTAAAAAGGTTTATAGACTGGGGAGAAATGGAATATTTCTACAGACTTCAGGACGCAGTTGTATTCTGTCAGGCCCTGTGTATTTTACACCTCATAGTAACAGGCTGATTCTGGATGGTGTAAAAGAGGTGTATAGAGGACTGTGGAGAAATGGAATCTCTCTATAGACTTCAGGACACAGTTGGATTCTGTCAGACCCTGTGTATTTTACACCTCAAAGTTACAGGCTGATTCTGGATGGTGTAAAAGAGGTGTATAGAGGACTGGGTAGAAATGGAATCTCTCTACAGACTTCATGACACAGTTGTATTCTGTCAGGCCCTGTGTAATTTACACCTCAAAGTAACAGGCTGATTCTGGATGGTGTAGAAAAGGTGTATAGAGGATTGGGGAGAAATGGAATCTCTATAGACTTCAGGACACAGATGGATTCTTTCAGACCCTGTGTATTTTACACCTCAAAGTAACAGGCTGATTCTGGATGGTGTAAAAGAGGTGTATAGAGAACTGGGGAGAAATGGAATATCTCTACAGACTTCAGGACACAGTTGTATTCTGTCAGGCCCTGTGTATATTACACTTCAAAGTAACAGGCTGATTCTGGATGGTGTAGAAAAGGTGTATAGAGGATTGGGGAGAAATGGAATCTCTCTACAGACTTTAGGACACAGCTGTATTCTGTCAGGCCCTGTGTATTTTACACCTCAAAGTAACAGGCTGAATCTGGATGGTGTAAAAGAGGTGTATAGAGGACTGCGGAGAAATGGAATCTATCTACAGACATGACACATTTGTATTCTGTCAGGCCCTGTGTATATTACACCTCAAAGTACCTGGCTGATTCTGGATGGTGTAAAAGAGGTGTATAGAGGACTGGGGAGAAAAGGAATCTCTCTATAGACTTCAGGACACAGTTGGATTCTGTCAGACCGTGTGTATTTTTCACCTCAAAGTAACAGGCTGATTCTGAATGGTGTAAAAGAGGTGTATAAATTACTGGGGAGAAATGGAATCTCTCTACAGACTTCAGGACACACTTGGATTCTGTCAGGTCCTGTGAATTTTACACCTCAAAGTAACAGGCTGATTCTGGATGGTGTAAAAGAGGTGTATACAGGGCTGGTGAGAATTGGAATCTCTCTAAAGACTTCAGGACACAGTTGAATTTTGTCAGGCTCTGTGTATTTTACACCTCAAAGTAACAGGCTGATACTGGATGGTGTAAAAAAGGTGTATAGAGGACTGGGGAGAAATGGAATCTCTCTGCAGACTTCAGGACACAGTTGGATTCTGTCAGGCCCTGTGTATTTTACACCTCAAAGTAACAGGCGGATTCTGGATGGTGTAAAAAGGTGTATGGAGGACTGGGGAGAAAAGGAATCTCTCTACAAACTTCAGGACACAGTTGTATTCTGTCAGGCCCTGTGTATATTACACCTCAAAGTAACATGCTGATTCTGGATGGTGTAAAAAGGTATATAGAGGACTGGGGAGAAATGGAATCTCTCTACAGACTTCAGGACACAGCTGTATTCTGTCAGGCCCTGTGTATTTTACACCTCCAAATAACAGGCTGATTCTGGATGGTGTTAAAGAGGTGTATAGAGGACTGGGGAGAAATGGAATCTATCTACAGACATCATGACACAGTTGGATTCTGTCAGGCCCTGTGTATTTTACACCTCAAAGTAACAGGCTGATTCTGGATGGTGTAAAAGAGGTGTATAAATGACTGGGGAGAAATGGAATCTCTCTACAGACTTCAGTACACAGTTGGATTCTGTCAGGCTCTATTTATTTTACACCTCAAAGTAACAGTCTGATTCTGGATGGTGTAAAAAATGTGTATTGAGGAGTCGGGAGAAATGGAATCTCTCTACAGACTTCAGGACACAGTTGTATTCTGTCAGGCCCTGTGTATTTTACACCTCAAAGTAACAGGCTGATTCTGGATGGTGTAAAAAAGGTTTATAGAGGACTTGGGAGAAATGGAATCTCTCTACAGACTTCAGGACACAGTTGGATTCTGTCAGGCCCTGTGAATTTTACACCTCAAAGTAACAGGCTGATTCTGGATGGTGTAAAAAAGGTGTATGGAGGACTGGGGAGAAATGGAATCTCTCTACAGACTTCATGACACAGTTGTATTGTGCCAGGCCCTGTGTATATTACACCTCAAAGTAACAGGCTGATACTGGATGGTTTAAAAAAAGGTGTATAGAGGACTGTGGAGAAATGGAATCTCTCTACAGACTTCAGGACACGGTTGTATTCTGTCAGGCCCTGTGTATTTTACACCTCAATGAAACAAGCTGATTCTGGATGGTGTAAAAAGGTTTATAGAGGACTGGGGAGAAATGGAATCTCTCTACAGACTTCAGGAAACTGTTGTATTCTGTCAGGCTCCATGTATTTTACACGTCAAAGTAACAAGCTGATTCTGGATGGTATAAAAAGGTTTATAGAGGACTGGGGAGAAATGGATTCTCTCTACAGACTTCAGGACACAGTTGTATTCTGTCAGGCCCTGTGCATTTTACACCTCAAAGTAACAGGCTGATTCTGAATGGTGTAAAAGAGGTGTATAGAGGACTGTGGAGAAATGGAATCTATCTATAGACTTCAGGACACAGTTGGATTCTGTCAGACCCTGTGTATTTTACACCTCAAAGAAACAGGCTGATTCTGGATGGTGTAAAAGAGGTGTATAGAGAATTGGGGAGAAATGGAATATCTCTACTGACTTCAGGACACAGTTGTATTCTGTCAGGCCCTGTGTATATTACACTTCAAAGTAACAGGCTGATTCTGGATGGTGTAGAAAAGTTGTATAGAGGACTGGGGAGAAATGGAATCTCTCTACAGACTTCAGGACACAGCTGTATTCTGTCAGGCCCTGTGTATTTTACACCTCAAAGTAACAGGCTGATTCTGGATGGTGTAAAAGAGGTGTATGGAGGACTGGGGAGAAATGGAATCTCTCTACAGACATCATGACACAGTTGGATTCTGTCAGGCCCTGTGTATTTTACACCTCAAAGTAACAGGCTGATTCTGGATGGTGTAAAAGAGGTGTATAGAGAACTGGGGAGAAATAGAATATCTCTACAGACTTCAGGACACAGTTGTATTCTGTCAGGCCCTGTGTATATTACACCTCAAAGTACCTGGCTGATTCTGGATGGTGTAAAAGAGGTGTATAGAGGACTGGGGAGAAAAGGAATCTCTCTATAGACTTCAGGACACAGTTGGATTCTGTCAGACCGTGTGTATTTTTCACCTCAAAGTAACAGGCTGATTCTGGATGGTGTAAAAGATGTGTATAAAGGACTGGGGAGAAATGGAAACTCTCTACAGACTTCAGGACACAGTTGGATTCTGTCAGGTCCTGTGAATTTTACACCTCAAAGTAACAGGCTGATTCTGGATGGTGTAAAAGAGGTGTATACAGGACTGTTGAGAAATGGAATCTCTCTAAAGACTTCAGGACACAGTTGAATTTTGTCAGGCTCTGTGTATTTTACACCTCAAAGTAACAGGCTGATACTGGATGGTGTAAAAAAGGTGTATAGAGGACTGTGGAGAAATGGAATCTCTCTGCAGACTTCAGGACACAGTTGGATTCTGTCAGGCCCTGTGTATTTTACACCTCAAAGTAACAGGCGGATTCTGCATGGTGTAAAATGGTGTATGGAGGACTGGGGAGAAAAGGAATCTCTCTACAAACTTCAGGACACAGTTGTATTCTGTCAGGCCCTGTGTATATTACTCCTCAAAGTAACATGCTGATTCTGGATGGTGTAAAAAGGTGTATAGAGGACTGGGGAGAAATGGAATCTCTCTACAGACTTCAGGACACAGTTGAATTCTGTCAGGCCCTGTGTATATTACACCTCAAAGTAACAGGTTGATTCAGGATGGTGTAAAAAAAGTAGTATAGAGGACTCGGGACAAAATGAATCAATCTACAGACTTCAGGACACAGTTGTATTCTGTCAGGCCCTGTGTATTTTACACCTCAAAGTAACAGGCTGATTATGGATTGTGTAAAAAAGGTTTATAGAGGACTGGGGAGAAATGGAATCTCTCTACAGACTTCAGGAAACTGTTGTATTCTGTCAGGCTTTGTGTATTTTACACCTCAAAGTAACAAGCTGATTCTGGATGGTGTAAAAAGGTTTATAGACTGGGGAGAAATGGAATATTTCTACAGACTTCAGGACGCAGTTGTATTCTGTCAGGCCCTGTGTATTTTACACCTCATAGTAACAGGCTGATTCTGGATGGTGTAAAAGAGGTGTATAGAGGACTGTGGAGAAATGGAATCTCTCTATAGACTTCAGGACACAGTTGGATTCTGTCAGACCCTGTGTATTTTACACCTCAAAGTTACAGGCTGATTCTGGATGGTGTAAAAGAGGTGTATAGAGGACTGGGTAGAAATGGAATCTCTCTACAGACTTCAGGACACAGTTGTATTCTGTCAGGTCCTGTGAATTTTACACCTCAAAGTAACAGGTTGATTCTGGATGGTGTAAAAGAGGTGTATACAGGACTGGTGAGAAATGGAATCTCTCTAAAGACTTCAGGACACAGTTGAATTTTGTCAGGCTCTGTGTATTTTACACCTCAAAGTAACAGGCTGATACTGGATGGTGTAAAAAAGGTGTATAGAGGACTGGGGAGAAATGGAATCTCTCTGCAGACTTCAGGACACAGTTGGATTCTGTCAGGCCCTGTGTATTTTACACCTCAAAGTAACTGGCGGATTCTGGATGGTGTAAAATGGTGTATGGAGGACTGGGGAGAAAAGGAATCTCTCTACAGACTTCAGGACACAGTTGTATTCTGTCAGGCCCTGTGTATTTTACACCTCAAAGTAACAGGCTGATTCTGGATGGTGTAAAAGAGGTGTATAGAGAATTGGGGAGAAATGGAATCTCTCTACAGACTTCAGGACACAGTTGTATTCTGTCAGGCCCTGTGTATATTACACCTCAAAGTAACAGGCTGATTCTGGATGGTGTAGAAAAGGTGTATAAAGGACTGGGGAGAAATGGAATCTCTCTACAGACTTCAGGACACAGCTGTATTCTGTCAGGCCATGTGTATTTTACACCTCAAAGTAACATGCTGATTCTGGATGGTGTAAAAGAGGTGTATAGAGGACTGGGGAGAAATGGAATCTATCTACAGACATCATGACACAGTTGGATTCTGTCAGGCCCTGTGTATTTTACACCTCAAAGTAACAGGCTGATTCTGGATGGTGTAAAAGAGGATTATAGAGAACTGGGGAGAAATGGAATCTCTCTACAGACTTCAGGACACAGTTGTATTTTGTCAGGCCCTGTGTATATTATACCTCAAATTAGCAGGCTGATTCTGGATGGTGTAGAAAAGGTGTATAGAGGACTGGGGAGAAATGGAATCTCTCTACAGACTTCAGGACACAGCTGTAATCTGTCAGGGCCTGTGTATTTTACACCTCAAAGTAAAAGGCTGATTCTGGATGGTGTAAAAGATGTGTATAGAGGACTGGGGAGAAATGGAATCTCTATAGACTTCAGGACACAGATGGATTCTTTCAGACCCTGTGTATTTTACACCTCAAAGTAACAGGCTGATTCTGGATGGTGTAAAAGAGGTGTATAGAGAACTGGGGAGAAATGGAATATCTCTACAGACTTCAGGACACAGTTGTATTCTGTCAGGCCCTGTGTATCTTACACTTCAAAGTAACAGGCTGATTCTGGATGGTGTAGAAAAGGTGTATAGAGGACTGGGGAGAAATGGAATATCTCTACAGACTTTAGGACACAGCTGTATTCTGTCAGGCCCTGTGTATTTTACACCTCAAAGTAACAGGCTGAATCTGGATGGTGTAAAAGAGGTGTATAGAGGACTGCGGAGAAATGGAATCTATCTACAGACATGACACATTTGTATTCTGTCAGGCCCTGTGTATATTACACCTCAAAGTACCTGGCTGATTCTGGATGGTGTAAAAGAGGTGTATAGAGGACTGGGGAGAAAAGGAATCTATCTATAGACTTCAGGACACAGTTGGATTCTGTCAGACCGTGTGTATTTTTCACCTCAAAGTAACAGGCTGATTCTGGATGGTGTAAAAGAGGTGTATAAAGGACTGGGGAGAAATGGAATCTCTCTACAGACTTCAGGACACAGTTGGATTCTGTCAGGTCCTGTGAATTTTACACCTCAAAGTAACAGGTTGATTCTGGATGGTGTAAAAGAGGTGTATACAGGACTGGTGAGAAATGGAATCTCTCTAAAGACTTCAGGACACAGTTGAATTTTGTCAGGCTCTGTGTATTTTACACCTCAAAGTAACAGGCTGATACTGGATGGTGTAAAAAAGGTGTATAGAGGACTGGGGAGAAATGGAATCTCTCTGCAGACTTCAGGACACAGTTGGATTCTGTCAGGCCCTGTGTATTTTACACTTCAAAGTAACAGGCGGATTCTGGATGGTGTAAAAAGGTGTATGGAGGACTGGGGAGAAAAGGAATCTCTCTACAAACTTCAGGACACAGTTGTATTCTGTCAGGCCCTGTGTATATTACACCTCAAAGTAACATGCTGATTCTGGATGGTGTAAAAAGGTGTATAGAGGACTGGGGAGAAATGGAATCTCTCTACAGACTTCAGGACACAGTTGATTTCTGTCAGGCCCTGTGTATATTACACCTCAAAGTAACAGGTTGATTCAGGATGGTGTAAAAAAAGTAGTATAGAGGACTGGGGACAAAATGAATCAATCTACAGACTTCAGGACACAGTTGTATTCTGTCAGGCCCTGTGTATTTTACACCTCAAAGTAACAGGCTGATTATGGATTGTGTAAAAAAGGTTTATATAGGACTGGGGAGAAATGGAATCTCTCTACAGACTTCAGGAAACTGTTGTATTCTGTCAGGCTCTGTGTATTTTACACCTCAAAGTAACAAGCTGATTCTGGATGGTGTAAAAAGGTTTATAGACTGGGGAGAAATGGAATCTCTCTACAGACTTCAGGACACAGTTGGATTCTGTCAGACCCTGTGTATTTTACACCTCAAAGTTACAGGCTGATTCTGGATGGTGTAAAAGAGGTGTATAGAGGACTGGGTAGAAATGGAATCTCTCTACAGACTTCAGGACACAGTTGTATTCTGTCAGGCCCTGTGTATTTTACACCTCAAAGTAACAGGCTGATTCTGGATGGTGTAAAAGAGGTGTATAGAGAATTGGGGAGAAATGGAATCTCTCTACAGACTTCAGGACACAGTTGTATTCTGTCAGGCCCTGTGTATATTACACCTCAAAGTAACAGGCTGATTCTGGATGGTGTAGAAAAGGTGTATAGAGGACTGGGGAGAAATGGAATCTCTCTACAGACTTCAGGACACAGCTGTATTCTGTCAGGCCATGTGTATTTTACACCTCAAAGTAACCTGCTGATTCTGGATGGTGTAAAAGAGGTGTATAGAGGACTGGGGAGAAATTGAATCTATCTACAGACATCATGACACGGTTGGATTCTGTCAGGCCCTGTGTATTTTACATCTCAAAGTAACAGGCTGATTCTGGATGGTGTAAAAGAGGATTATAGAGAACTGGGGAGAAATGGAATCTCTCTACAGACTTCAGGACACAGTTGTATTTTGTCAGGCCCTGTGTATATTATACCTCAAATTAGCAGGCTGATTCTGGATGGTGTAGAAAAGGTTTATAGAGGACTGGGGAGAAATGGAATCTCTCTACAGACTTCAGGACACAGCTGTAATCTGTCAGGGCCTGTGTATTTTACACCTCAAAGTAAAAGGCTGATTCTGGATGGTGTAAAAGATGTGTATAGAGGACTGGGGAGAAATGGAATCTCTATAGACTTCAGGACACAGATGGATTCTTTCAGACCCTGTGTATTTTACACCTCAAAGTAACAGGCTGATTCTGGATGGTGTAAAAGAGGTGTATAGAGAACTGGGGAGAAATGGAATATCTCTACAGACTTCAGGACACAGTTGTATTCTGTCAGGCCCTGTGTATATTACACTTCAAAGTAACAGGCTGATTCTGGATGGTGTAGAAAAGGTGTATAGAGGATTGGGGAGAAATGGAATCTCTCTACAGACTTTAGGACACAGCTGTATTCTGTCAGGCCCTGTGTATTTTACACCTCAATGTAACAGGCTGAATCTGGATGGTGTAAAAGAGGTGTATAGAGGACTGCGGAGAAATGGAATCTATCTACAGACATGACACATTTGTATTCTCTCAGGCCCTGTGTATATTACACCTCAAAGTACCTGGCTGATTCTGGATGGTGTAAAAGAGGTGTATAGAGGACTGGGGAGAAAAGGAATCTCTCTATAGACTTCAGGACACAGTTGGATTCTGTCAGACCGTGAGTATTTTTCACCTCAAAGTAACAGGCTGATTCTGGATGGTGTAAAAGAGGTGTATAAATTACTGGGGAGAAATGGAATCTCTCTACAGACTTCAGGACACAGTTGGATTCTGTCAGGTCCTGTGAATTTTACACCTCAAAGTAACAGGCTGATTCTGGATGGTGTAAAAGAGGTGTATACAGGACTGGTGAGAAATGGAATCTCTCTAAAGACTTCAGGACACAGTTGAATTTTGTCAGGCTCTGTGTATTTTACACCTCAAAGTAACAGGCTGATACTGGATGGTGTAAAAAAGGTGTATAGAGGACTGGGGAGAAATGGAATCTCTCTGCAGACTTCAGGACACACTTGGATTCTGTCAGGCCCTGTGTATTTTACACCTCAAAGTAACAGGCGGATTCTGGATGGTGTAAAAAGGTGTATGGAGGACAGGGGAGAAAAGGAATCTCTCTACAAACTTCAGGACACAGTTGTATTCTGTCAGGCCCTGTGTATATTACACCTCAAAGTAACATGCTGATTCTGGATGGTGTAAAAAGGTATATAGAGGACTGGGGAGAAATGGAATCTCTCTACAGACTTCAGGACACAGCTGTATTCTGTCAGGCCCTGTGTATTTTACACCTCCAAATAACAGGCTGATTCTGGATGGTGTTAAAGAGGTGCATAGAGGACTGGGGAGAAATGTAATCTATCTACAGACATCATGACACAGTTGGATTCTGTCAGGCCCTGTGTATTTTACACCTCAAAGTAACAGGCTGATTCTGGATGGTGTAAAAGAGGTGTATAAATGACTGGGGAGAAATGGAATCTCTCTACAGACTTCAGGACACAGTTGTATTCTGTCAGGCCCTGTGTATTTTACACCTCAAAGTAACAGGCTGATTCTGGATGGTGTAAAAAAGGTTTATAGAGGACTTGGGAGAAATGGAATCTCTCTACAGACTTCAGGACACAGTTGGATTCTGTCAGGCCCTGTGAATTTTACACCTCAAACTAACAGGCTGATTCGGGATGGTGTAAAAAAGGTGTATGGAGGACTGGGGAGAAATGGAATCTCTCTACAGACTTCATGACACAGTTCTATTGTGCCAGGCCCTGTGTATATTACACCTCAAAGTAACAGGCTGATACTGGATGGTTTAAAAAAAGGTGTATAGAGGACTGGGGAGAAATGGAATCTCTCTACAGACTTCAGGACACGGTTGTTTTCTGTCAGGCCCTGTGTATTTTACACCTCAATGAAACAAGCTGATTCTGGATGGTGTAAAAAGGTTTATAGAGGACTGGGGAGAAATGGAATCTCTCTACAGACTTCAGGAAACTGTTGTATTCTGTTAGGCTCCATGTATTTTACACGTCAAAGTAACAAGCTGATTCTGGATGGTATAAAAAGGTTTATAGAGGACTGGGGAGAAATGGAATCTCTCTACAGACTTCAGGACACAGTTGTATTCTGTCAGGCCCTGTGCATTTTACACCTCAAAGTAACAGGCTGATTCTGAATGGTGTAAAAGAGGTGTATAGAGGACTGTGGAGAAATGGAATCTATCTATAGACTTCAGGACACAGTTGAATTCTGTCAGACCCTGTGTATTTTACACCTCAAAGAAACAGGCTGATTCTGGATGGTGTAAAAGAGGTGTATAGAGAATTGGGGAGAAATGGAATATCTCTACTGACTTCAGGACACAGTTGTATTCTGTCAGGCCCTGTGTATATTACACTTCAAAGTAACAGGCTGATTCTGGATGGTGTAGAAAAGTTGTATAGAGGACTGGGGAGAAATGGAATCTCTCTACAGACTTCAGGACACAGCTGTATTCTGTCAGGCCCTGTGTATTTTACACCTCAAAGTAACAGGCTGATTCTGGATGGTGTAAAAGAGGTGTATAGAGGACTGGGGAGAAATGGAATCTCTCTACAGACATCATGACACAGTTGGATTCTGTCAGGCCCTGTGTATTTTACACCTCAAAGTAACAGGCTGATTCTGGATGGTGTAAAAGAGGTGTATAGAGAACTGGGGAGAAATGGAATATCTCTACAGACTTCAGGACACAGTTGTATTCTGTCAGGCCCTGTGTATATTACACCTCAAAGTACCTGGCTGATTCTGGATGGTGTAAAAGAGGTGTATAGAGGACTGGGGATAAAAGGAATCTCTCTATAGACTTCAGGACACAGTTGGATTCTGTCAGACCGTGTGTATTTTTCACCTCAAAGTAACAGGCTGATTCTGGATGGTGTAAAAGAGGTGTATAAAGGACTGGGGAGAAATGGAAACTCTCTACAGACTTCAGGACACAGTTGGATTCTGTCAGGTCCTGTGAATTTTACACCTCAAAGTAACAGGCTGATTCTGGATGGTGTAAAAGAGGTGTATACAGGACTGTTGAGAAATGGAATCTCTCTAAAGACTTCAGGACACAGTTGAATTTTGTCAGGCTCTGTGTATTTTACACCTCAAAGTAACAGGCTGATACTGGATGGTGTAAAAAAGGTGTATAGAGGACTGTGGAGAAATGGAATCTCTCTGCAGACTTCAGGACACAGTTGGATTCTGTCAGGCCCTGTGTATTTTACACCTCAAAGTAACAGGCGGATTCTGGATGGTGTAAAATGGTGTATGGAGGACTGGGGAGAAAAGGAATCTCTCTACAAACTTCAGTACACAGTTGTATTCTGTCAGGCCCTGTGTATATTACTCCTCAAAGTAACATGCTGATTCTGGATGGTGTAAAAAGGTGTATAGAGGACTGGGGAGAAATGGAATCTCTCTACAGACTTCAGGACACAGTTGAATTATGTCAGGCCCTGTGTATATTACACCTCAAAGTAACAGGTTGATTCAGGATGGTGTAAAAAAAGTAGTATAGAGGACTGGGGACAAAATGAATCAATCTACAGACTTCAGGACACAGTTGTATTCTGTCAGGCCCTGTGTATTTTACACCTCAAAGTAACAGGCTGATTATGGATTGTGTAAAATAGGTTTATAGAGGACTGGGGAGAAATGGAATCTCTCTACAGACTTCAGGAAACTGTTGTATTCTGTCAGGCTCTGTGTATTTTACACCTCAAAGTAACAAGCTGATTCTGGATGGTGTAAAAAGGTTTATAGACTGGGGAGAAATGGAATATTTCTACAGACTTCAGGACGCAGTTGTATTCTGTCAGGCCCTGTGTATTTTACACCTCATAGTAACAGGCTGATTCTGGATGGTGTAAAAGAGGTGTATAGAGGACTGTGGAGAAATGGAATCTCTCTATAGACTTCAGGACACAGTTGGATTCTGTCAGACCCTGTGTATTTTACACCTCAAAGTTACAGGCTGATTCTGGATGGTGTAAAAGAGGTGTATAGAGAATTGGGGAGAAATGGAATCTCTCTACAGACTTCAGGACACAGTTGTATTCTGTCAGGCCCTGTGTATATTACACCTCAAAGTAACAGGCTGATTCTGGATGGTGTAGAAAAGGTGTATAAAGGACTGGGGAGAAATGGAATCTCTCTACAGACTTCAGGACACAGCTGTATTCTGTCAGGCCATGTGTATTTTACACCTCAAAGTAACATGCTGATTCTGGATGGTGTAAAAGAGGTGTATAGAGGACTGGGGAGAAATGGAATCTATCTACAGACATCATGACACAGTTGGATTCTGTCAGGCCCTGTGTATTTTACATCTCAAAGTAACAGGCTGATTCTGGATGGTGTAAAAGAGGATTATAGAGAACTGGGGAGAAATGGAATCTCTCTACAGACTTCAGGACACAGTTGTATTTTGTCAGGCCCTGTGTATATTATACCTCAAATTAGCAGGCTGATTCTGGATGGTGTAGAAAAGGTGTATAGAGGACTGGGGAGAAATGTAATCTCTCTACAGACTTCAGGACACAGCTGTAATCTGTCAGGGCCTGTGTATTTTACACCTCAAAGTAAAAGGCTGATTCTGGATGGTGTAAAAGATGTGTATAGAGGACTGGGGAGAAATGGAATCTCTATAGACTTCAGGACACAGATGGATTCTTTCAGACCCTGTGTATTTTACACCTCAAAGTAACAGGCTGATTCTGGATGGTGTAAAAGAGGTGTATAGAGAACTGGGGAGAAATGGAATATCTCTACAGACTTCAGGACACAGTTGTATTCTGTCAGGCCCTGTGTATATTACACTTCAAAGTAACAGGCTGATTCTGGATGGTGTAGAAAAGGTGTATAGAGGATTGGGGAGAAATGGAATCTCTCTACAGACTTTAGGACACAGCTGTATTCTGTCAGGCCCTGTGTATTTTACACCTCAAAGTAACAGGCTGAATCTGGATGGTGTAAAAGAGGTGTATAGAGGACTGCGGAGAAATGGAATCTATCTACAGACATGACACATTTGTATTCTGTCAGGCCCTGTGTATATTACACCTCAAAGTACCTGGCTGATTCTGGATGGTGTAAAAGAGGTGTATAGAGGACTGGGGAGAAAAGGAATCTCTCTATAGACTTCAGGACACAGTTGGATTCTGTCAGACCGTGAGTATTTTTCACCTCAAAGTAACAGGCTGATTCTGGATGGTGTAAAAGAGGTGTATAAATTACTGGGGAGAAATGGAATCTCTCTACAGACTTCAGGACACAGTTGGATTCTGTCAGGCCCTGTGAATTTTACACCTCAAAGTAACAGGCTGATTCTGGATGGTGTAAAAAAGGTGTATGGAGGACTGGGGAGAAATGGAATCTCTCTACAGACTTCATGACACAGTTGTATTGTGCCAGGCCCTGTGTATATTACACCTCAAAGTAACAGGCTGATACTGGATGGTTTAAAAAAGGTGTATAGAGGACTGGGGAGAAATGGAATCTCTCTACAGACTTCAGGACACGGTTGTATTCTGTCAGGCCCTGTGTATTTTACACCTCAATGAAACAAGCTGATTCTGGATGGTGTAAAAAGGTTTATAGAGGACTGGGGAGAAATGGAATCTCTCTACAGACTTCAGGACACAGTTGTATTCTGTCAGGCCCTGTGCATTTTACACCTCAAAGTAACAGGCTGATTCTGAATGGTGTAAAAGAGGTGTATAGAGGACTGTGGAGAAATGGAATCTATCTATAGACATCAGGACACAGTTGGATTCTGTCAGACCCTGTGTATTTTACACCTCAAAGAAACAGGATGATTCTGGATGGTGTAAAAGAGGTGTATAGAGAATTGGGGAGAAATGGAATATCTCTACTGACTTCAGGACACAGTTGTATTCTGTCAGGCCCTGTGTATATTACACTTCAAAGTAACAGGCTGATTCTGGATGGTGTAGAAAAGTTGTATAGAGGACTGGGGAGAAATGGAATCTCTCTACAGACTTCAGGACACAGCTGTATTCTGTTAGGCCCTGTGTATTTTACACCTCAAAGTAACAGGCTGATTCTGGATGGTGTAAAAGAGGTGTATAGAGGACTGGGGAGAAATGGAATCTCTCTACAGACATCATGACACAGTTGGATTCTGTAAGGCCCTGTGTATTTTACACCTCAAAGTAACAGGCTGATTCTGGATGGTGTAAAAGAGGTGTATAGAGAACTGGGGAGAAATGGAATATCTCTACAGACTTCAGGACACAGTTGTATTCTGTCAGGCCCTGTGTATATTACACCTCAAAGCACCTGGCTGATTCTGGATGGTGTAAAAGAGGTGTATAGAGGACTGGGGAGAAAAGGAATCTCTCTATAGACTTCAGGACACAGTTGGATTCTGTCAGACCGTGTGTATTTTTCACCTCAAAGTAACAGGCTGATTCTGGATGGTGTAACAGAGGTGTATAAAGGACTGGGGAGAAATGGAATCTCTCTACAGACTTCAGGACACAGTTGAATTCTGTCAGGCCCTCTGTATATTACACCTCAAAGTAACAGGTTGATTCAGAATGGTGTAAAAAAAGTAGTATAGAGGACTGGGCACAAAATGAATCAATCTACAGACTTCAGGACACAGTTGTATTCTGTCAGGCCCTGTGTATTTTACACCTCAAAGTAACAGGCTGATTATGGATTGTGTAAAAAAGGTTTATAGAGGACTGGGGAGAAATGGAATCTCTCTACAGACTTCAGGAAACTGTTGTATTCTGTCAGGCTCTGTGTATTTTACACCTCAAAGTAACAAGCTGATTCTGGATGGTGTAAAAAGGTTTATAGAATGGGGAGAAATGGAATATTTCTACAGACTTCAGGACGCAGTTGTATTCTGTCAGGCCCTGTGTATTTTACACCTCATAGTAACAGGCTGATTCTGGATGGTGTAAAAGAGGTGTATAGAGGACTGTGGAGAAATGGAATCTCTCTATAGACTTCAGGACACAGTTGGATTCTGTCAGACCGTGTGTATTTTTCACCTCAAAGTAACAGGCTGATTCTGGATGGTGTAACAGAGGTGTATAAAGGACTGGGGAGAAATGGAATCTCTCTACAGACTTCAGGACACAGTTGGATTCTGTCAGGTCCTGTGAATTTTACACCTCAAAGTAACAGGCTGATTCTGGATGGTGTAAAAGAGGTGTATACAGGACTGTTGAGAAATGGAATCTCTCTAAAGACTTCAGGACACAGTTGAATTTTGTCAGGCTCTGTGTATTTTACACCTCAAAGTAACAGGCTGATACTGGATGGTGTAAAAAAGGTGTATAGAGGACTGTGGAGAAATGGAATCTCTCTGCAGACTTCAGGACACAGTTGGATTCTGTCAGGCCCTGTGTATTTTACACCTCAAAGTAACAGGCGGATTCTGGATGGTGTAAAATGGTGTATGGAGGACTGGGGAGAAAAGGAATCTCTCTACAAACTTCAGGACACAGTTGTATTCTGTCAGGCCCTGTGTATATTACTCCTCAAAGTAACATGCTGATTCTGGATGGTGTAAAAAGGTGTATAGAGGACTGGGGAGAAATGGAATCTCTCTACAGACTTCAGGACACAGTTGAATTCTGTCAGGCCCTCTGTATATTACACCTCAAAGTAACAGGTTGATTCAGAATGGTGTAAAAAAAGTAGTATAGAGGACTGGGGACAAAATGAATCAATCTACAGACTTCAGGACACAGTTGTATTCTGTCAGGCCCTGTGTATTTTACACCTCAAAGTAACAGGCTGATTATGGATTGTGTAAAAAAGGTTTATAGAGGACTGGGGAGAAATGGAATCTCTCTACAGACTTCAGGAAACTGTTGTATTCTGTCAGGCTCTGTGTATTTTACACCTCAAAGTAACAAGCTGATTCTGGATGGTGTAAAAAGGTTTATAGAATGGGGAGAAATGGAATATTTCTACAGACTTCAGGACGCAGTTGTATTCTGTCAGGCCCTGTGTATTTTACACCTCATAGTAACAGGCTGATTCTGGATGGTGTAAAAGAGGTGTATAGAGGACTGTGGAGAAATGGAATCTCTCTATAGACTTCAGGACACAGTTGGATTCTGTCAGACCCTGTGTATTTTACACCTCAAAGTTACAGGCTGATTCTGGATGGTGTAAAAGAGGTGTATAGAGGACTGGGTAGAAATGGAATCTCTCTACAGACTTCAGGACACAGTTGTATTCTGTCAGGCCCTGTGTATTTTACACCTCAAAGTAACAGGCTGATTCTGGATGGTGTAAAAGAGGTGTATAGAGAATTGGGGAGAAATGGAATCTCTCTACAGACTTCAGGACACAGTTGTATTCTGTCAGGCCCTGTGTATATTACACCTCAAAGTAACAGGCTGATTCTGGATGGTGTAGAAAAGGTGTATAGAGGACTGGGGAGAAATGGAATCTCTCTACAGACTTCAGGACACAGCTGTATTCTGTCAGGCCATGTGTATTTTACACCTCAAAGTAACCTGCTGATTCTGGATGGTGTAAAAGAGGTGTATAGAGGACTGGGGAGAAATTGAATCTATCTACAGACATCATGACACGGTTGGATTCTGTCAGGCCCTGTGTATTTTACATCTCAAAGTAACAGGCTGATTCTGGATGGTGTAAAAGAGGATTATAGAGAACTGGGGAGAAATGGAATCTCTCTACAGACTTCAGGACACAGTTGTATTTTGTCAGGCCCTGTGTATATTATACCTCAAATTAGCAGGCTGATTCTGGATGGTGTAGAAAAGGTTTATAGAGGACTGGGGAGAAATGGAATCTCTCTACAGACTTCAGGACACAGCTGTAATCTGTCAGGGCCTGTGTATTTTACACCTCAAAGTAAAAGGCTGATTCTGGATGGTGTAAAAGATGTGTATAGAGGACTGGGGAGAAATGGAATCTCTATAGACTTCAGGACACAGATGGATTCTTTCAGACCCTGTGTATTTTACACCTCAAAGTAACAGGCTGATTCTGGATGGTGTAAAAGAGGTGTATAGAGAACTGGGGAGAAATGGAATATCTCTACAGACTTCAGGACACAGTTGTATTCTGTCAGGCCCTGTGTATATTACACTTCAAAGTAACAGGCTGATTCTGGATGGTGTAGAAAAGGTGTATAGAGGATTGGGGAGAAATGGAATCTCTCTACAGACTTTAGGACACAGCTGTATTCTGTCAGGCCCTGTGTATTTTACACCTCAAAGTAACAGGCTGAATCTGGATGGTGTAAAAGAGGTGTATAGAGGACTGCGGAGAAATGGAATCTATCTACAGACATGACACATTTGTATTCTCTCAGGCCCTGTGTATATTACACCTCAAAGAAACAGGCTGATTCTGGATGGTGTAAAAGAGGTGTATAGAGGACTGGGGAGAAAAGGAATCTCTCTATAGACTTCAGGACACAGTTGGATTCTGTCAGACCGTGAGTATTTTTCACCTCAAAGTAACAGGCTGATTCTGGATGGTGTAAAAGAGGTGTATAAATTACTGGGGAGAAATGGAATCTCTCTACAGACTTCAGGACACAGTTGGATTCTGTCAGGTCCTGTGAATTTTACACCTCAAAGTAACAGGCTGATTCTGGATGGTGTAAAAGAGGTGTATACAGGACTGGTGAGAAATGGAATCTCTCTAAAGACTTCAGGACACAGTTGAATTTTGTCAGGCTCTGTGTATTTTACACCTCAAAGTAACAGGCTGATACTGGATGGTGTAAAAAAGGTGTATAGAGGACTGGGGAGAAATGGAATCTCTCTGCAGACTTCAGGACACACTTGGATTCTGTCAGGCCCTGTGTATTTTACACCTCAAAGTAACAGGCGGATTCTGGATGGTGTAAAAAGGTGTATGGAGGACAGGGGAGAAAAGGAATCTCTCTACAAACTTCAGGACACAGTTGTATTCTGTCAGGCCCTGTGTATATTACACCTCAAAGTAACATGCTGATTCTGGATGGTGTAAAAAGGTATATAGAGGACTGGGGAGAAATGGAATCTCTCTACAGACTTCAGGACACAGCTGTATTCTGTCAGGCCCTGTGTATTTTACACCTCCAAATAACAGGCTGATTCTGGATGGTGTTAAAGAGGTGCATAGAGGACTGGGGAGAAATGTAATCTATCTACAGACATCATGACACAGTTGGATTCTGTCAGGCCCTGTGTATTTTACACCTCAAAGTAACAGGCTGATTCTGGATGGTGTAAAAGAGGTGTATAAATGACTGGGGAGAAATGGAATCTCTCTACAGACTTCAGGACACAGTTGGATTCTGTCAGGCTCTATTTATTTTACACCTCAAAGTAACAGTCTGATTCTGGATGGTGTAAAAAAGGTGTATTGAGGAGTCGGGAGAAATGGAATCTCTCTACAGACTTCAGGACACAGTTGTATTCTGTCAGGCCCTGTGTATTTTACACCTCAAAGTAACAGGCTGATTCTGGATGGTGTAAAAAAGGTTTATAGAGGACTTGGGAGAAATGGAATCTCTCTACAGACTTCAGGACACAGTTGGATTCTGTCAGGCCCTGTGAATTTTACACCTCAAAGTAACAGGCTGATTCGGGATGGTGTAAAAAAGGTGTATGGAGGACTGGGGAGAAATGGAATCTCTCTACAGACTTCATGACACAGTTGTATTGTGCCAGGCCCTGTGTATATTACACCTCAAAGTAACAGGCTAATACTGGATGGTTTAAAAAAAGGTGTATAGAGGACTGGGGAGAAATGGAATCTCTCTACAGACTTCAGGACACGGTTGTTTTCTGTCAGGCCCTGTGTATTTTACACCTCAATGAAACAAGCTGATTCTGGATGGTGTAAAAAGGTTTATAGAGGACTGGGGAGAAATGGAATCTCTCTACAGACTTCAGGAAACTGTTGTATTCTGTCAGGCTCCATGTATTTTACACGTCAAAGTAACAAGCTGATTCTGGATGGTATAAAAAGGTTTATAGAGGACTGGGGAGAAATGGAATCTCTCTACAGACTTCAGGACACAGTTGTATTCTGTCAGGCCCTGTGCATTTTACACCTCAAAGTAACAGGCTGATTCTGAATGGTGTAAAAGAGGTGTATAGAGGACTGTGGAGAAATGGAATCTATCTATAGACTTCAGGACACAGTTGGATTCTGTCAGACCCTGTGTATTTTACACCTCAAAGAAACAGGCTGATTCTGGATGGTGTAAAAGAGGTGTATAGAGAATTAGGGAGAAATGGAATATCTCTACTGACTTCAGGACACAGTTGTATTCTGTCAGGCCCTGTGTATATTACACTTCAAAGTAACAGGCTGATTCTGGATGGTGTAGAAAAGTTGTATAGAGGACTGGGGAGAAATGGAATCTCTCTACAGACTTCAGGACACAGCTGTATTCTGTCAGGCCCTGTGTATTTTACACCTCAAAGTAACAGGCTGATTCTGGATGGTGTAAAAGAGGTGTATAGAGGACTGGGGAGAAATGGAATCTCTCTACAGACATCATGACACAGTTGGATTCTGTCAGGCCCTGTGTATTTTACACCTCAAAGTAACAGGCTGATTCTGGATGGTGTAAAAGAGGTGTATAGAGAACTGGGGAGAAATGGAATATCTCTACAGACTTCAGGACACAGTTGTATTCTGTCAGGCCCTGTGTATATTACACCTCAAAGTACCTGGCTGATTCTGGATGGTGTAAAAGAGGTGTATAGAGGACTGGGGATAAAAGGAATCTCTCTATAGACTTCAGGACACAGTTGGATTCTGTCAGACCGTGTGTATTTTTCACCTCAAAGTAACAGGCTGATTCTGGATGGTGTAAAAGAGGTGTATAAAGGACTGGGGAGAAATGGAAACTCTCTACAGACTTCAGGACACAGTTGGATTCTGTCAGGTCCTGTGAATTTTACACCTCAAAGTAACAGGCTGATTCTGGATGGTGTAAAAGAGGTGTATACAGGACTGTTGAGAAATGGAATCTCTCTAAAGACTTCAGGACACAGTTGAATTTTGTCAGGCTCTGTGTATTTTACACCTCAAAGTAACAGGCTGATACTGGATGGTGTAAAAAAGGTGTATAGAGGACTGTGGAGAAATGGAATCTCTCTGCAGACTTCAGGACACAGTTGGATTCTGTCAGGCCCTGTGTATTTTACACCTCAAAGTAACAGGCGGATTCTGGATGGTGTAAAATGGTGTATGGAGGACTGGGGAGAAAAGGAATCTCTCTACAAACTTCAGGACACAGTTGTATTCTGTCAGGCCCTGTGTATATTACTCCTCAAAGTAACATGCTGATTCTGGATGGTGTAAAAAGGTGTATAGAGGACTGGGGAGAAATGGAATCTCTCTACAGACTTCAGGACACAGTTGAATTCTGTCAGGCCCTCTGTATATTACACCTCAAAGTAACAGGTTGATTCAGAATGGTGTAAAAAAAGTAGTATAGAGGACTGGGGACAAAATGAATCAATCTACAGACTTCAGGACACAGTTGTATTCTGTCAGGCCCTGTGTATTTTACACCTCAAAGTAACAGGCTGATTATGGATTGTGTAAAAAAGGTTTATAGAGGACTGGGGAGAAATGGAATCTCTCTACAGACTTCAGGAAACTGTTGTATTCTGTCAGGCTCTGTGTATTTTACACCTCAAAGTAACAAGCTGATTCTGGATGGTGTAAAAAGGTTTATAGAATGGGGAGAAATGGAATATTTCTACAGACTTCAGGACGCAGTTGTATTCTGTCAGGCCCTGTGTATTTTACACCTCATAGTAACAGGCTGATTCTGGATGGTGTAAAAGAGGTGTATAGAGGACTGTGGAGAAATGGAATCTCTCTATAGACTTCAGGACACAGTTGGATTCTGTCAGACCCTGTGTATTTTACACCTCAAAGTTACAGGCTGATTCTGGATGGTGTAAAAGAGGTGTATAGAGGACTGGGTAGAAATGGAATCTCTCTACAGACTTCAGGACACAGTTGTATTCTGTCAGGCCCTGTGTATTTTACACCTCAAAGTAACAGGCTGATTCTGGATGGTGTAAAAGAGGTGTATAGAGAATTGGGGAGAAATGGAATCTCTCTACAGACTTCAGGACACAGTTGTATTCTGTCAGGCCCTGTGTATATTACACCTCAAAGTAACAGGCTGATTCTGGATGGTGTAGAAAAGGTGTATAGAGGACTGGGGAGAAATGGAATCTCTCTACAGACTTCAGGACACAGCTGTATTCTGTCAGGCCATGTGTATTTTACACCTCAAAGTAACCTGCTGATTCTGGATGGTGTAAAAGAGGTGTATAGAGGACTGGGGAGAAATTGAATCTATCTACAGACATCATGACACGGTTGGATTCTGTCAGGCCCTGTGTATTTTACATCTCAAAGTAACAGGCTGATTCTGGATGGTGTAAAAGAGGATTATAGAGAACTGGGGAGAAATGGAATCTCTCTACAGACTTCAGGACACAGTTGTATTTTGTCAGGCCCTGTGTATATTATACCTCAAATTAGCAGGCTGATTCTGGATGGTGTAGAAAAGGTTTATAGAGGACTGGGGAGAAATGGAATCTCTCTACAGACTTCAGGACACAGCTGTAATCTGTCAGGGCCTGTGTATTTTACACCTCAAAGTAAAAGGCTGATTCTGGATGGTGTAAAAGATGTGTATAGAGGACTGGGGAGAAATGGAATCTCTATAGACTTCAGGACACAGATGGATTCTTTCAGACCCTGTGTATTTTACACCTCAAAGTAACAGGCTGATTCTGGATGGTGTAAAAGAGGTGTATAGAGAACTGGGGAGAAATGGAATATCTCTACAGACTTCAGGACACAGTTGTATTCTGTCAGGCCCTGTGTATATTACACTTCAAAGTAACAGGCTGATTCTGGATGGTGTAGAAAAGGTGTATAGAGGATTGGGGAGAAATGGAATCTCTCTACAGACTTTAGGACACAGCTGTATTCTGTCAGGCCCTGTGTATTTTACACCTCAAAGTAACAGGCTGAATCTGGATGGTGTAAAAGAGGTGTATAGAGGACTGCGGAGAAATGGAATCTATCTACAGACATGACACATTTGTATTCTCTCAGGCCCTGTGTATATTACATCTCAAAGAAACAGGCTGATTCTGGATGGTGTAAAAGAGGTGTATAGAGGACTGGGGAGAAAAGGAATCTCTCTATAGACTTCAGGACACAGTTGGATTCTGTCAGACCGTGAGTATTTTTCACCTCAAAGTAACAGGCTGATTCTGGATGGTGTAAAAGAGGTGTATAAATTACTGGGGAGAAATGGAATCTCTCTACAGACTTCAGGACACAGTTGGATTCTGTCAGGTCCTGTGAATTTTACACCTCAAAGTAACAGGCTGATTCTGGATGGTGTAAAAGAGGTGTATACAGGACTGGTGAGAAATGGAATCTCTCTAAAGACTTCAGGACACAGTTGAATTTTGTCAGGCTCTGTGTATTTTACACCTCAAAGTAACAGGCTGATACTGGATGGTGTAAAAAAGGTGTATAGAGGACTGGGGAGAAATGGAATCTCTCTGCAGACTTCAGGACACACTTGGATTCTGTCAGGCCCTGTGTATTTTACACCTCAAAGTAACAGGCGGATTCTGGATGGTGTAAAAAGGTGTATGGAGGACAGGGGAGAAAAGGAATCTCTCTACAAACTTCAGGACACAGTTGTATTCTGTCAGGCCCTGTGTATATTACACCTCAAAGTAACATGCTGATTCTGGATGGTGTAAAAAGGTATATAGAGGACTGGGGAGAAATGGAATCTCTCTACAGACTTCAGGACACAGCTGTATTCTGTCAGGCCCTGTGTATTTTACACCTCCAAATAACAGGCTGATTCTGGATGGTGTTAAAGAGGTGCATAGAGGACTGGGGAGAAATGTAATCTATCTACAGACATCATGACACAGTTGGATTCTGTCAGGCCCTGTGTATTTTACACCTCAAAGTAACAGGCTGATTCTGGATGGTGTAAAAGAGGTGTATAAATGACTGGGGAGAAATGGAATCTCTCTACAGACTTCAGGACACAGTTGGATTCTGTCAGGCTCTATTTATTTTACACCTCAAAGTAACAGTCTGATTCTGGATGGTGTAAAAAAGGTGTATTGAGGAGTCGGGAGAAATGGAATCTCTCTACAGACTTCAGGACACAGTTGTATTCTGTCAGGCCCTGTGTATTTTACACCTCAAAGTAACAGGCTGATTCTGGATGGTGTAAAAAAGGTTTATAGAGGACTTGGGAGAAATGGAATCTCTCTACAGACTTCAGGACACAGTTGGATTCTGTCAGGCCCTGTGAATTTTACACCTCAAAGTAACAGGCTGATTCGGGATGGTGTAAAAAAGGTGTATGGAGGACTGGGGAGAAATGGAATCTCTCTACAGACTTCATGACACAGTTGTATTGTGCCAGGCCCTGTGTATATTACACCTCAAAGTAACAGGCTAATACTGGATGGTTTAAAAAAAGGTGTATAGAGGACTGGGGAGAAATGGAATCTCTCTACAGACTTCAGGACACGGTTGTTTTCTGTCAGGCCCTGTGTATTTTACACCTCAATGAAACAAGCTGATTCTGGATGGTGTAAAAAGGTTTATAGAGGACTGGGGAGAAATGGAATCTCTCTACAGACTTCAGGAAACTGTTGTATTCTGTCAGGCTCCATGTATTTTACACGTCAAAGTAACAAGCTGATTCTGGATGGTATAAAAAGGTTTATAGAGGACTGGGGAGAAATGGAATCTCTCTACAGACTTCAGGACACAGTTGTATTCTGTCAGGCCCTGTGCATTTTACACCTCAAAGTAACAGGCTGATTCTGAATGGTGTAAAAGAGGTGTATAGAGGACTGTGGAGAAATGGAATCTATCTATAGACTTCAGGACACAGTTGGATTCTGTCAGACCCTGTGTATTTTACACCTCAAAGAAACAGGCTGATTCTGGATGGTGTAAAAGAGGTGTATAGAGAATTAGGGAGAAATGGAATATCTCTACTGACTTCAGGACACAGTTGTATTCTGTCAGGCCCTGTGTATATTACACTTCAAAGTAACAGGCTGATTCTGGATGGTGTAGAAAAGTTGTATAGAGGACTGGGGAGAAATGGAATCTCTCTACAGACTTCAGGACACAGCTGTATTCTGTCAGGCCCTGTGTATTTTACACCTCAAAGTAACAGGCTGATTCTGGATGGTGTAAAAGAGGTGTATAGAGGACTGGGGAGAAATGGAATCTCTCTACAGACATCATGACACAGTTGGATTCTGTCAGGCCCTGTGTATTTTACACCTCAAAGTAACAGGCTGATTCTGGATGGTGTAAAAGAGGTGTATAGAGAACTGGGGAGAAATGGAATATCTCTACAGACTTCAGGACACAGTTGTATTCTGTCAGGCCCTGTGTATATTACACCTCAAAGTACCTGGCTGATTCTGGATGGTGTAAAAGAGGTGTATAGAGGACTGGGGATAAAAGGAATCTCTCTATAGACTTCAGGACACAGTTGGATTCTGTCAGACCGTGTGTATTTTTCACCTCAAAGTAACAGGCTGATTCTGGATGGTGTAAAAGAGGTGTATAAAGGACTGGGGAGAAATGGAAACTCTCTACAGACTTCAGGACACAGTTGGATTCTGTCAGGTCCTGTGAATTTTACACCTCAAAGTAACAGGCTGATTCTGGATGGTGTAAAAGAGGTGTATACAGGACTGTTGAGAAATGGAATCTCTCTAAAGACTTCAGGACACAGTTGAATTTTGTCAGGCTCTGTGTATTTTACACCTCAAAGTAACAGGCTGATACTGGATGGTGTAAAAAAGGTGTATAGAGGACTGTGGAGAAATGGAATCTCTCTGCAGACTTCAGGACACAGTTGGATTCTGTCAGGCCCTGTGTATTTTACACCTCAAAGTAACATGCTGATTCTGGATGGTGTAAAATGGTGTATGGAGGACTGGGGAGAAAAGGAATCTCTCTACAAACTTCAGGACACAGTTGTATTCTGTCAGGCCCTGTGTATATTACTCCTCAAAGTAACATGCTGATTCTGGATGGTGTAAAAAGGTGTATAGAGGACTGGGGAGAAATGGAATCTCTCTACAGACTTCAGGACACAGTTGAATTATGTCAGGCCCTGTGTATATTACACCTCAAAGTAACAGGTTGATTCAGGATGGTGTAAAAAAAGTAGTATAGAGGACTGGGGACAAAATGAATCAATCTACAGACTTCAGGACACAGTTGTATTCTGTCAGGCCCTGTGTATTTTACACCTCAAAGTAACAGGCTGATTATGGATTGTGTAAAATAGGTTTATAGAGGACTGGGGAGAAATGGAATCTCTCTACAGACTTCAGGAAACTGTTGTATTCTGTCAGGCTCTGTGTATTTTACACCTCAAAGTAACAAGCTGATTCTGGATGGTGTAAAAAGGTGTATAGAGGACTGGGGAGAAATGGAATATTTCTACAGACTTCAGGACGCAGTTGTATTCTGTCAGGCCCTGTGTATTTTACACCTCATAGTAACAGGCTGATTCTGGATGGTGTAAAAGAGGTGTATAGAGGACTGTGGAGAAATGGAATCTCTCTATAGACTTCAGGACACAGTTGGATTCTGTCAGACCCTGTGTATTTTACACCTCAAAGTTACAGGCTGATTCTGGATGGTGTAAAAGAGGTGTATAGAGAATTGGGGAGAAATGGAATCTCTCTACAGACTTCAGGACACAGTTGTATTCTGTCAGGCCCTGTGTATATTACACCTCAAAGTAACAGGCTGATTCTGGATGGTGTAGAAAAGGTGTATAAAGGACTGGGGAGAAATGGAATCTCTCTACAGACTTCAGGACACAGCTGTATTCTGTCAGGCCATGTGTATTTTACACCTCAAAGTAACATGCTGATTCTGGATGGTGTAAAAGAGGTGTATAGAGGACTGGGGAGAAATGGAATCTATCTACAGACATCATGACACAGTTGGATTCTGTCAGGCCCTGTGTATTTTGCATCTCAAAGTAACAGGCTGATTCTGGATGGTGTAAAAGAGGATTATAGAGAACTGGGGAGAAATGGAATCTCTCTACAGACTTCAGGACACAGTTGTATTTTGTCAGGCCCTGTGTATATTATACCTCAAATTAGCAGGCTGATTCTGGATGGTGTAGAAAAGGTGTATAGAGGACTGGGGAGAAATGTAATCTCTCTACAGACTTCAGGACACAGCTGTAATCTGTCAGGGCCTGTGTATTTTACACCTCAAAGTAAAAGGCTGATTCTGGATGGTGTAAAAGATGTGTATAGAGGACTGGGGAGAAATGGAATCTCTATAGACTTCAGGACACAGATGGATTCTTTCAGACCCTGTGTATTTTACACCTCAAAGTAACAGGCTGATTCTGGATGGTGTAAAAGAGGTGTATAGAGAACTGGGGAGAAATGGAATATCTCTACAGACTTCAGGACACAGTTGTATTCTGTCAGGCCCTGTGTATATTACACTTCAAAGTAACAGGCTGATTCTGGATGGTGTAGAAAAGGTGTATAGAGGATTGGGGAGAAATGGAATCTCTCTACAGACTTTAGGACACAGCTGTATTCTGTCAGGCCCTGTGTATTTTACACCTCAAAGTAACAGGCTGAATCTGGATGGTGTAAAAGAGGTGTATAGAGGACTGCGGAGAAATGGAATCTATCTACAGACATGACACATTTGTATTCTGTCAGGCCCTGTGTATATTACACCTCAAAGTACCTGGCTGATTCTGGATGGTGTAAAAGAGGTGTATAGAGGACTGGGGAGAAAAGGAATCTCTCTATAGACTTCAGGACACAGTTGGATTCTGTCAGACCGTGAGTATTTTTCACCTCAAAGTAACAGGCTGATTCTGGATGGTGTAAAAGAGGTGTATAAATTACTGGGGAGAAATGGAATCTCTCTACAGACTTCAGGACACAGTTGGATTCTGTCAGGTCCTGTGAATTTTACACCTCAAAGTAACAGGCTGATTCTGGATGGTGTAAAAGAGGTGTATACAGGACTGGTGAGAAATGGAATCTCTCTAAAGACTTCAGGACACAGTTGAATTTTGTCAGGCTCTGTGTATTTTACACCTCAAAGTAACAGGCTGATACTGGATGGTGTAAAAAAGGTGTATAGAGGACTGGGGAGAAATGGAATCTCTCTGCAGACTTCAGGACACACTTGGATTCTGTCAGGCCCTGTGTATTTTACACCTCAAAGTAACAGGCGGATTCTGGATGGTGTAAAAAGGTGTATGGAGGACAGGGGAGAAAAGGAATCTCTCTACAAACTTCAGGACACAGTTGTATTCTGTCAGGCCCTGTGTATATTACACCTCAAAGTAACATGCTGATTCTGGATGGTGTAAAAAGGTATATAGAGGACTGGGGAGAAATGGAATCTCTCTACAGACTTCAGGACACAGCTGTATTCTGTCAGGCCCTGTGTATTTTACACCTCCAAATAACAGGCTGATTCTGGATGGTGTTAAAGAGGTGCATAGAGGACTGGGGAGAAATGTAATCTATCTACAGACATCATGACACAGTTGGATTCTGTCAGGCCCTGTGTATTTTACACCTCAAAGTAACAGGCTGATTCTGGATGGTGTAAAAGAGGTGTATAAATGACTGGGGAGAAATGGAATCTCTCTACAGACTTCAGGACACAGTTGGATTCTGTCAGGCTCTATTTATTTTACACCTCAAAGTAACAGTCTGATTCTGGATGGTGTAAAAAAGGTGTATTGAGGAGTCGGGAGAAATGGAATCTCTCTACAGACTTCAGGACACAGTTGTATTCTGTCAGGCCCTGTGTATTTTACACCTCAAAGTAACAGGCTGATTCTGGATGGTGTAAAAAAGGTTTATAGAGGACTTGGGAGAAATGGAATCTCTCTACAGACTTCAGGACACAGTTGGATTCTGTCAGGCCCTGTGAATTTTACACCTCAAAGTAACAGGCTGATTCGGGATGGTGTAAAAAAGGTGTATGGAGGACTGGGGAGAAATGGAATCTCTCTACAGACTTCATGACACAGTTGTATTGTGCCAGGCCCTGTGTATATTACACCTCAAAGTAACAGGCTGATACTGGATGGTTTAAAAAAAGGTGTATAGAGGACTGGGGAGAAATGGAATCTCTCTACAGACTTCAGGACACGGTTGTTTTCTGTCAGGCCCTGTGTATTTTACACCTCAATGAAACAAGCTGATTCTGGATGGTGTAAAAAGGTTTATAGAGGACTGGGGAGAAATGGAATCTCTCTACAGACTTCAGGAAACTGTTGTATTCTGTCAGGCTCCATGTATTTTACACGTCAAAGTAACAAGCTGATTCTGGATGGTATAAAAAGGTTTATAGAGGACTGGGGAGAAATGGAATCTCTCTACAGACTCCTGGACACAGTTGTATTCTGTCAGGCCCTGTGCATTTTACACCTCAAAGTAACAGGCTGATTCTGAATGGTGTAAAAGAGGTGTATAGAGGACTGTGGAGAAATGGAATCTATCTTTAGACTTCAGGACACAGTTGGATTCTGTCAGACCCTGTGTATTTTACACCTCAAAGAAACAGGCTGATTCTGGATGGTGTAAAAGAGGTGTATAGAGAATTGGGGAGAAATGGAATATCTCTACTGACTTCAGGACACAGTTGTATTCTGTCAGGCCCTGTGTATATTACACTTCAAAGTAACAGGCTGATTCTGGATGGTGTAGAAAAGTTGTATAGAGGACTGGGGAGAAATGGAATCTCTCTACAGACTTCAGGACACAGCTGTATTCTGTCAGGCCCTGTGTATTTTACACCTCAAAGTAACAGACTGATTCTGGATGGTGTAAAAGAGGTGTATAGAGGACTGGGGAGAAATGGAATCTCTCTACAGACATCCTGACACAGTTGGATTCTGTCAGGCCCTGTGTATTTTACACCTCAAAGTAACAGGCTGATTCTGGATGGTGTAAAAGAGGTGTATAGAGAACTGGGGAGAAATGGAATATCTCTACAGACTTCAGGACACAGTTGTATTCTGTCAGGCCCTGTGTATATTACACCTCAAAGTACCTGGCTGATTCTGGATGGTGTAAAAGAGGTGTATAGAGGACTGGGGATAAAAGGAATCTCCCTATAGACTTCAGGACACAGTTGGATTCTGTCAGACCGTGTGTATTTTTCACCTCAAAGTAACAGGCTGATTCTGGATGGTGTAAAAGAGGTGTATAAAGGACTGGGGAGAAATGGAAACTCTCTACAGACTTCAGGACACAGTTGGATTCTGTCAGGTCCTGTGAATTTTACACCTCAAAGTAACAGGCTGATTCTGGATGGTGTAAAAGAGGTGTATACAGGACTGTTGAGAAATGGAATCTCTCTAAAGACTTCAGGACACAGTTGAATTTTGTCAGGCTCTGTGTATTTTACACCTCAAAGTAACAGGTTGATACTGGATGGTGTAAAAAAGGTGTATAGAGGACTGTGGAGAAATGGAATCTCTCTGCAGACTTCAGGACACAGTTGGATTCTGTCAGGCCCTGTGTATTTTACACCTCAAAGTAACAGGCGGATTCTGGATGGTGTAAAATGGTGTATGGAGGACTGGGGAGAAAAGGAATCTCTCTACAAACTTCAGGACACAGTTGTATTCTGTCAGGCCCTGTGTATATTACTCCTCAAAGTAACATGCTGATTCTGGATGGTGTAAAAAGGTGTATAGAGGACTGGGGAGAAATGGAATCTCTCTACAGACTTCAGGACACAGTTGAATTATGTCAGGCCCTGTGTATATTACACCTCAAAGTAACAGGTTGATTCAGGATGGTGTAAAAAAAGTAGTATAGAGGACTGGGGACAAAATGAATCAATCTACAGACTTCAGGACACAGTTGTATTCTGTCAGGCCCTGTGTATTTTACACCTCAAAGTAACAGGCTGATTATGGATTGTGTAAAAAAGGTTTATAGAGGACTGGGGAGAAATGGAATCTCTCTACAGACTTCAGGAAACTGTTGTATTCTGTCAGGCTCTGTGTATTTTACACCTCAAAGTAACAAGCTGATTCTGGATGGTGTAAAAGGGTTTATAGACTGGGGAGAAATGTAATATTTCTACAGACTTCAGGACGCAGTTGTATTCTGTCAGGCCCTGTGTATTTTACACCTCATAGTAACAGGCTGATTCTGGATGGTGTAAAAGAGGTGTATAGAGGACTGTGGAGAAATGGAATCTCTCTATAGACTTCATGACACAGTTGGATTCTGTCAGACCCTGTGTATTTTACACCTCAAAGTTACAGGCTGATTCTGGATGGTGTAAAAGAGGTGTATAGAGAATTGGGGAGAAATGGAATCTCTCTACAGACTTCAGGACACAGTTGTATTCTGTCAGGCCCTGTGTATATTACATCTCAAAGTAACAGGCTGATTCTGGATGGTGTAGAAAAGGTGTATAAAGGACTGGGGAGAAATGGAATCTCTCTACAGACTTCAGGACACAGCTGTATTCTGTCAGGCCATGTGTATTTTACACCTCAAAGTAACATGCTGATTCTGGATGGTGTAAAAGAGGTGTATAGAGGACTGGGGAGAAATGGAATCTATCTACAGACATCATGACACAGTTGGATTCTGTCAGGCCCTGTGTATTTTACATCTCAAAGTAACAGGCTGATTCTGGATGGTGTAAAAGAGGTGTATAGAGAACTGGGGAGAAATGGAATATCTCTACAGACTTCAGGACACAGTTGTATTCTGTCAGGCCCTGTGTATATTACACTTCAAAGTAACAGGCTGATTCTGGATGGTGTAGAAAAGGTGTATAGAGGACTGGGGAGAAATGGAATCTCTCTACAGACTTTAGGACACAGCTGTATTCTGTCAGGCCCTGTGTATTTTACACCTCAAAGTAACAGGCTGAATCTGGATGGTGTAAAAGAGGTGTATAGAAGACTGCGGAGAAATGGAATCTATCTACAGACATGACACATTTGTATTCTGTCAGTCCCTGTGTATATTACACCTCAAAGTACCTGGCTGATTCTGGATGGTGTAAAAGAGGTGTATAGAGGACTGGGGAGAAAAGGAATCTATCTATAGACTTCAGGACACAGTTGGATTCTGTCAGACCGTGTGTATTTTTCACCTCAAAGTAACAGGCTGATTCTGGATGGTGTAAAAGAGGTGTATAAAGGACTGGGGAGAAATGGAATCTCTCTACAGACTTCAGGACACAGTTGGATTCTGTCAGGTCCTGTGAATTTTACACCTCAATGTAACAGGTTGATTCTGGATGGTGTAAAAGAGGTGTATACAGGACTGGTGAGAAATGGAATCTCTCTAAAGACTTCAGGACACAGTTGAATTTTGTCAGGCTCTGTGTATTTTACACCTCAAAGTAACAGGCTGATACTGGATGGGGTAAAAAAGGTGTATAGAGGACTGGGGAGAAATGGAATCTCTCTGCAGACTTCAGGACACAGTTGGATTCTGTCAGGCCCTGTGTATTTTACACCTCAAAGTAACAGGCGGATTCTGGATGGTGTAAAAAGGTGTATGGAGGACTGGGGAGAAAAGGAATCTCTCTACAAACTTCAGGACACAGTTGTATTCTGTCAGGCCCTGTGTATATTACACCTCAAAGTAACATGCTGATTCTGGATGGTGTAAAAAGGTGTATAGAGGACTGGGGAGAAATGGAATCTCTCTACAGACTTCAGGACACAGTTGATTTCTGTCAGGCCCTGTGTATATTACACCTCAAAGTAACAGGTTGATTCAGGATGGTGTAAAAAAAGTAGTATAGAGGACTGGGGACAAAATGAATCAATCTACAGACTTCAGGACACAGTTGTATTCTGTCAGGCCCTGTGTATTTTACACCTCAAAGTAACAGGCTGATTATGGATTGTGTAAAAAAGGTTTATATAGGACTGGGGAGAAATGGAATCTCTCTACAGACTTCAGGAAACTGTTGTATTCTGTCAGGCTCTGTGTATTTTACACCTCAAAGTAACAAGCTGATTCTGGATGGTGTAAAAAGGTTTATAGACTGGGGAGAAATGGAATCTTTCTACAGACTTCAGGACGCAGTTGTATTCTGTCAGGCCCTGTGTATTTTACACCTCATAGTAACAGGCTGATTCTGGATGGTGTAAAAGAGGTGTATAGAGGACTGTGGAGAAATGGAATCTCTCTACAGACTTCAGTACACAGTTGTATTCTGTCAGGCCCTGTGTATATTACACCTCAAAGTAACAGGCTGATTCTGGATGGTGTAGAAAAGGTGTATAGAGGACTGGGGAGAAATGGAATCTCTCTACAGACTTCAGGACACAGCTGTATTCTGTCAGGCCCTGTGTATTTTACACCTCAAAGTAACATGCTGATTCTGGATGGTGTAAAAGAGGTGTATAGAGGACTGGGGAGAAATGGAATCTATCTACAGACATCATGACACAGTTGGATTCTGTCAGGCCCTGTGTATTTTACACCTCAAAGTAACAGGCTGATTCTGTATGGTGTAAAAGAGGATTATAGAGAACTGGGAAGAAATGGAATCTCTCTACAGACTTCAGGACACAGTTGTATTTTGTCAGGCCCTGTGTATATTACACCTCAAAGTAGCAGGCTGATTCTGGATGGTGTAGAAAAGGTGTATAGAGGACTGGGGAGAAATGGAATCTCTCTACAGACTTCAGGACACAGCTGTAATCTGTCAGGCCCTGTGTATTTTACAACTCAAAGTAAAAGGCTGATTCTGGATGGCTTAAAAGAAGTGTATAGAGGACTGGGGAGAAATGGAATCTCTATAGACTTCAGGACACAGATGGATTCTTTCAGACCCTGTGTATTTTACACCTCAAAGTAATAGGCTGATTCTGGATGGTGTAAAAGAGGTGTATAAATGACTGGGGAGAAATGGAATCTCTCTACAGACTTCAGGACACAGTTGGATTCTGTCAGGCCCTATTTATTTTACACCTCAAAGTAACAGGCTGATTCTGGATGGTGTAAAAAAGGTGTATTGAGGAGTCGGGAGAAATGGAATCTCTGTACAGACTTCAGGACACAGTTGTATTCTGTCAGGCCCTGTGTATTTTACACCTCAAAGTAACAGGCTGATTCTGGATGGTGTAAAAAAGGTTTATAGAGGACTTGGGAGAAATGGAATCTCTCTACAGACTTCAGGACACAGTTGGATTCTGTCAGGCCCTGTGAATTTTACACCTCAAAGTAACAGGCTGATTCTGGATGGTGTAAAAGAGGTGTATATAGGACTGGGGAGAAATGGAATCTCTTTACAGACTTCAGGACACAGTTAAATTCTGTCAGGCTCTGTGTACTTTACACCTCAAAGTAACAGGCTGATTCTGGATGGTGTAAAAAAGGTGCATAGATGACTGGGGAGAAATGGAATCTCTCTACAGACTTCTGGACACAGTTGGATTCTGTCAGGCCCTGTGTATTTTACACCTCAAAGTAACAGGCTGATTCTGGATGGTGTAAAAAAGGTGTATGGAGGACTGGGGAGAAATGGAATCTCTCTATAGACTTCAGGACACAGTTGTATTCTGTCAGGTCCTGTGTATTTTACACCTCAAAGTAACAGGCTGATTCTGGATGGTGTAAAAAGGTGTATAGAGGACTGGGGAGAAATGGAATCACTCTACAGACTTCAGGACACAGTTGTATTCTGTCAGGCCCTGTGTATTTTACACCTCAAAGTAACAGGCTGATACTGGATGGTGTAAAAAAAGGTGTATAGAGGACTGGGGACAAAATGAATCAATCTACAGACTTCAGGACACAGTTGTATTCTGTCAGGCCCTGTGTATTTTACACCTCAAAGTAACAGGCTGATTATGGATGGTGTAAAAAAGGTTTATAGAGGACTGGGGAGAAATGGAATCTATCTACAGACATCATGACACAGTTGTATTCTGTCAGACCCTGTGTATATTACACCTCAAAGTAACAGGCTGATTCTGGATGGTGTAAAAGAGGTGTATAGAGGACTGGGGAGAAATGGAATCTCTCTATAGACTTCAGGACACAGATGGATTCTTTCATACCCTGTGTATTTTACACCTCAAAGTGACAGGCTGATTCTGGATGGTGTAAAAGAGGTGTATAAATAACTGGGGGGAAATGGAATCTCTCTACAGACTTCAGGACACAGTTGGATTCTGTCAGGCTCTATTTATTTTACACCTCAAAGTAACAGGCTGATTCTGGATGGTTTAAAAAAGGTGTATTGAGGAGTCGGGAGAAATGGAATCTCTCTACAGACTTCAGGACACAGTTGTATTCTGTCAGGCCCTTTGTATTTTACACCTCAAAGTAACAGGCTGATTCTGGATGGTTTAAAAAAGGTTTATAGAGGACTTGGGAGAAATGGAATCTCTCTACAGACTTCAGGACACAGTTGGATTCTGTCAGGCCCTGTGAATTTTACACCTCAAAGTAACAGGCTGACTCTGGATGGTGTAAAAGAGGTGTATATAGGACTGGGGAGAAATGGAATCTCTTTACAGACTTCAGGACACAGTTGAATTCTGTCAGGCTCTGTGTATTTTACACCTCAAAGTAACAGACTGATTCTGGATGGTGTAAAAAAGGTGTATAGAGGACTGGGGAGAAATGGAATCTCTCTACAGACTTCAGGACACAGTTGGATTCTGTCAGGCCCTGTGTATTTTACACCTCAAAGTAACAGGCTGATTCTGGATGGTGTAAAAAAGGTGTATAGAGGACTGGGGAGAAATGGAATATATCTATAGACTTCAGGACACAGTTGGATTCTGTTAGACCCTGTGTATTTTACACCTCAAAGTAACAGGCTGATTCTGGATGGTGTAAAAGAGGTGTATAGAGGACTGGGGAGAAATGGAATCTCTCTATAGACTTCAGGACACAGATGTATTCTTTCAGACGCTGTGTATTTTACACCTCAAAGTAACAGGCTGATTCTGGATGGTGTAAAAGAGGTGTATAAATGACTGGGGAGAAATGGAATCTCTCTACAGACTTCAGGACACAGTTGGATTCTGTCAGGCTCTATTTATTTTACACCTCAAAGTAACAGGCTGATTCTGGATGGTTTAAAAAAGGTGTATTGAGGAGTCGGGAGAAATGGAATCTCTCTACAGACTTCAGGACACAGTTGTATTCTGTCAGGCCCTGTGTATTTTACACCTCAAAGTAACAGGCTGATTCTGGATGGTTTAAAAAAGGTTTATAGAGGACTTGGGAGAAATGGAATCTCTCTACAGACTTCAGGACACAGTTGGATTCTGTCAGGCCCTGTGAATTTTACACCTCAAAGTAACAGGCTGACTCTGGATGGTGTAAAAGAGGTGTATATAGGACTGGGGAGAAATGGAATCTCTTTACAGACTTCAGGACACAGTTGAATTCTGTCAGGCTCTGTATATTTTACACCTCAAAGTAACAGGCTGATTCTGGATGGTGTAAAAAAGGTGTATAGAGGACTGGGGAGAAATGGAATCTCTCTACAGACTTCAGGACACAGTTGGATTCTGTCAGTCCCTGTGTATTTTACACCTCAAAGTAACAGGCTGATTCTGGATGGTGTAAAAAAGGTGTATAGAGGACTGGGGAGAAATGGAATCTATCTATAGACTTCAGGACACAGTTGGATTCTGTTAGACCCTGTGTATTTTACACCTCAAAGTAACAGGCTGATTCTGGATGGTGTAAAAGAGGTGTATAGAGGACTGGGGAGAAATGGAATCTCTCTACAGACTTCAGGACACAGTTGTATTCTGTCAGGCCCTGTGTATTTTATACCTCAAAGTAACAGGCTGATTCTGGATGGTGTAAAAGAGGTGTATAGAGAATTGGGGAGAAATGGAATATCTCTACTGACTTAAGGACACAGTTGTATTCTGTCAGGCCCTGTGTATATTACACCTCAAAGTAACAGGCTGATTCTGGATGGTGTAGAAAAGGTGTATAGAGGACTGGGGAGAAATGGAATCTCTCTAGAGACTTCAGGACACAGCTGTATTCTGTCAGGCCCTGTGTATTTTACACCTCAAAGTAACAGGCTGATTCTGGATGGAGTAAAAGAGGTGTATAGAAAACTGGGGAGAAATGGAATCTCTCTACACACTTCAGGACACAGTTGTATTCTGTCAGGCCCTGTGTATATTACACATCAAAGTAACAGGCTGATTCTGGATGGTGTAGAAAAGGTGTATAGAGGACTGGGGAGAAATGGAATCTCTCTACAGACTTCAGGACACAGCTGTATTCTGTCAGGCCCTGTGTATTTTACACCTCCAAATAACAGGCTGATTCTGGATGGTGTTAAAGAGGTGTATAGAGGACTGGGGAGAAATGGAATCTATCTACAGACATCATGACACAGTTGGATTCTGTCAGGCCCTGTGTATTTTACACCTCAAAGTAACAGGCCGATTCAGGATGGTGTAAATGAGGTGTATAGAGAACTGTGGAGAAATGGAATCTCTCTACAGACTTCAGGACACAGTTGTATTCTGTCAGGCCCTGTGTATATTACACATCAAAGTAACAGGCTGATTCTGGATGGTGTAGAAAAGGTGTATAGAGGACTGGGGAGAAATGGAATCTCTCTACAGACTTCAGGACACAGTTGGATTCTGTCAGGCCCTATTTATTTTACACCTCAAAGTAACAGGCTGATTCTGGATGGTGTAAAAAAGGTGTATTGAGGAGTCGGGAGAAATGGAATCTCTGTACAGACTTCAGGACACAGTTGTATTCTGTCAGGCCCTGTGTATTTTACACCTCAAAGTAACAGGCTGATTCTGGATGGTGTAAAAAAGGTTTATAGAGGACTTGGGAGAAATGGAATCTCTCTACAGACTTCAGGACACAGTTGGATTCTGTCAGGCCCTGTGAATTTTACACCTCAAAGTAACAGGCTGATTCTGGATGGTGTAAAAGAGGTGTATATAGGACTGGGGAGAAATGGAATCTCTTTACAGACTTCAGGACACAGTTAAATTCTGTCAGGCTCTGTGTACTTTACACCTCAAAGTAACAGGCTGATTCTGGATGGTGTAAAAAAGGTGCATAGATGACTGGGGAGAAATGGAATCTCTCTACAGACTTCTGGACACAGTTGGATTCTGTCAGGCCCTGTGTATTTTACACCTCAAAGTAACAGGCTGATTCTGGATGGTGTAAAAAAGGTGTATGGAGGACTGGGGAGAAATGGAATCTCTCTATAGACTTCAGGACACAGTTGTATTCTGTCAGGTCCTGTGTATTTTACACCTCAAAGTAACAGGCTGATTCTGGATGGTGTAAAAAGGTGTATAGAGGACTGGGGAGAAATGGAATCACTCTACAGACTTCAGGACACAGTTGTATTCTGTCAGGCCCTGTGTATTTTACACCTCAAAGTAACAGGCTGATACTGGATGGTGTAAAAAAAGGTGTATAGAGGACTGGGGACAAAATGAATCAATCTACAGACTTCAGGACACAGTTGTATTCTGTCAGGCCCTGTGTATTTTACACCTCAAAGTAACAGGCTGATTATGGATGGTGTAAAAAAGGTTTATAGAGGACTGGGGAGAAATGGAATCTATCTACAGACATCATGACACAGTTGTATTCTGTCAGACCCTGTGTATATTACACCTCAAAGTAACAGGCTGATTCTGGATGGTGTAAAAGAGGTGTATAGAGGACTGGGGAGAAATGGAATCTCTCTATAGACTTCAGGACACAGATGGATTCTTTCAGACCCTGTGTATTTTACACCTCAAAGTGACAGGCTGATTCTGGATGGTGTAAAAGAGGTGTATAAATGACTGGGGAGAAATGGAATCTCTCTACAGACTTCAGGACACAGTTGGATTCTGTCAGGCTCTATTTATTTTACACCTCAAAGTAACAGGCTGATTCTGAATGGTTTAAAAAAGGTGTATTGAGGAGTCTTGAGAAATGGAATCTCTCTACAGACTTCAGGACACAGTTGTATTCTGTCAGGCCCTGTGTATTTTACACCTCAAAGTAACAGGCTGATTCTGGATGGTTTAAAAAAGGTTTATAGAGGACTTGGGAGAAATGGAATCTCTCTACAGACTTCAGGACACAGTTGGATTCTGTCAGGCCCTGTGAATTTTACACCTCAAAGTAACAGGCTGACTCTGGATGGTGTAAAAGATGTGTATATAGGACTGGGGAGAAATGGAATCTCTTTACAGACTTCAGGACACAGTTGAATTCTGTCAGGCTCTGTGTATTTTACACCTCAAAGTAACAGACTGATTCTGGATGGTGTAAAAAAGGTGTATAGAGGACTGGGGAAAAATGGAATCTCTCTACAGACTTCAGGACACAGTTGGATTCTGTCAGGCCCTGTGTATTTTACACCTCCAAGTAACAGGCTGATTCTGGATGGTGTAAAAAAGGTGTATAGAGGACTGGGGAGAAATGGAATATATCTATAGACTTCAGGACACAGTTGGATTCTGTTAGACCCTGTGTATTTTACACCTCAAAGTAACAGGCTGATTCTGGATGGTGTAAAAGAGGTGTATAGAGGACTGGGGAGAAATGGAATCTCTCTATAGACTTCAGGACACAGATGGATTCTTTCAGACCCTGTGTATTTTACACCTCAAAGTAACAGGCTGATTCTGGATGGTGTAAAAGAGGTGTATAAATGACTGGGGAGAAATGGAATCTCTCTACAGACTTCTGCACACAGTTGGATTCTGTCAGGCTCTATTTATTTTACACCTCAAAGTAACAGGCTGATTCTGGATGGTTTAAAAAAGGTGTATTGAGGAGTCGGGAGAAATGGAATCTCTCTACAGACTTCAGGACACAGTTGTATTCTGTCAGGCCCTGTGTATTTTACACCTCAAAGTAACAGGCTGATTCTGGATGGTTTAAAAAAGGTTTATAGAGGACTTGGGAGAAATGGAATCTCTCTACAGACTTCAGGACACAGTTGGATTCTGTCAGGCCCTGTGAATTTTACACCTCAAAGTAACAGGCAGACTCTGGATGGTGTAAAAGAGGTGTATATAGGACTGGGGAGAAATGGAATCTCTTTACAGACTTCAGGACACAGTTGAATTCTGTCAGGCTATGTATATTTTACACCTCAAAGTAACAGGCTGATTCTGGATGGTGTAAAAAAGGTGTATAGAGGACTGGGGAGAAATGGAATCTATCTATAGACTTCAGGACACAGTTGGATTCTGTTAGACCCTGTGTATTTTACACCTCAAAGTAACAGGCTGATTCTGGATGGTGTAAAAGAGGTGTATAGAGGACTGGGGAGAAATGGAATCTCTCTACAGACTTCAGGACACAGTTGTATTCTGTCAGGCCCTGTGTATTTTATACCTCAAAGTAACAGGCTGATTCTGGATGGTGTAAAAGAGGTGTATAGGGAATTGGGGAGAAATGGAATATCTCTACTGACTTAAGGACACAGTTGTATTCTGTCAGGCCCTGTGTATATTACACCTCAAAGTAACAGGCTGATTCTGGATGGTGTAGAAAAGGTGTATAGAGGACTGGGGAGAAATGGAATCTCTCTAGAGACTTCAGGACACAGCTGTATTCTGTCAGGCCCTGTGTATTTTACACCTCAAAGTAACAGGCTGATTCTGGATGGTGTAAAAGAGGTGTATAGAAAACTGGGGAGAAATGGAATCTCTCTACACACTTCAGGACACAGTTGTATTCTGTCAGGCCCTGTGTATATTACACATCAAAGTAACAGGCTGATTCTGGATGGTGTAGAAAAGGTGTATAGAGGACTGGGGAGAAATGGAATCTCTCTACAGACTTCAGGACACAGCTGTATTCTGTCAGGCCCTGTGTATTTTACACCTCCAAATAACAGGCTGATTCTGGATGGTGTTAAAGAGGTGTATAGAGGACTGGGGAGAAATGGAATCTATCTACAGACATCATGACACAGTTGGATTCTGTCAGGCCCTGTGTATTTTACACCTCAAAGTAACAGGCCGATTCAGGATGGTGTAAATGAGGTGTATAGAGAACTGTGGAGAAATGGAATCTCTCTACAGACTTCAGGACACAGTTGTATTCTGTCAGGCCCTGTGTATATTACACATCAAAGTAACAGGCTGATTCTGGATGGTGTAGAAAAGGTGTATAGAGGACTGGGGAGAAATGGAATCTCTCTACAGACTTCAGGACACAGCTGTATTCTGTCAGGCCCTGTGTATTTTACACCTCAAAGTAACAGGCTGAATCTGGATGGTGTAAAAGAGGTGTATAGAGGACTGGGGAGAAATGGAATCTATCTACAGACATCATGACAAAGTTGTATTCTGTCAGGCCCTGTGTATATTACACCTCAAAGTAACAGGCTGATTCTGGATGGTGTAAAAGAGGTGTATAGAGGACTGGGGAGAAATGGAATCTCTCTATAGACTTCAGGACACAGATGGATTCTTTCAGACCCTGTGTATTTTACACCTCAAAGTAACAGGCTGATTCTGGATGGTGTAAAAGAGGTGTATAAATGACTGGGGAGAAATGGAATCTCTCTACAGACTTCAGGACACAGTTGGATTCTGTCAGGCTCTATTTATTTTACACCTCAAAGTAACAGGCTGATTCTGGATGGTGTAAAAAAGGTGTATTGAGGAGTCGGGAGAAATGGAATCTCTCTACAGACTTCAGGACACAGTTGTATTCTGTCAGGCCATGTGTATTTTACACCTCAAAGTAACAGGCTGATTCTGGATGGTGTAAAAAAGGTTTATAGAGGACTTGGGAGAAATGGAATCTCTCTACAGACTTCAGGACACAGTTGGATTCTGTCAGGCCCTGTGAATTTTACACCTCAAAGCAACAGGCTGATTCTGGATGGTGTAAAAGAGGTTTATATAGGACTGGGGAGAAATGGAATCTCTTTACAGACTTCAGGACACAGTTAAATTCTGTCAGGCTCTGTGTACTTTACACCTCAAAGTAACAGGCTGATTCTGGATGGTGTAAAAAAGGTGTATAGAGGACTGGGGAGAAATGGAATCTCTCTACAGACTTCTGGACACAGTTGGATTCTGTCAGGCCCTGTGTATTTTACACCTCAAAGTAACAGGCTGATTCTGGATGGTGTAAAAAAGGTGTATGGAGGACTGGGGAGAAATGGAATCTCTCTACAGACTTCAGGACACAGTTGTATTCTGTCAGGTCCTGTGTATTTTACACCTCAAAGTAACAGGCTGATTCTGGATGGTGTAAAAAGGTGTATAGAGGACTGGGAGAAATGGATTCACTCTACAGACTTCAGGACACGGTTGTATTCTGTCAGGCCCTGTGTATTTTACACCTCAAAGTAACAGGCTGATACTGGATGGTGTAAAAAAAGGTGTATAGAGGACTGGGGACAAAATGAATCAATCTACAGACTTCAGGACACAGTTGTATTCTGTCAGGCCCTGTGTATTTTACACCTCAAAGTAACAGGCTGATTATGGATGGTGTAAAAAAGGTTTATAGAGGACTGGGGAGAAATGGAATCTATCTACAGACATCATGACACAGTTGTATTCTGTCAGACCCTGTGTATATTACACCTCAAAGTAACAGGCTGATTCTGGATGGTGTAAAAGAGGTGTATAGAGGACTGGGGAGAAATGGAATCTCTCTATAGACTTCAGGACACAGATGGATTCTTTCATACCCTGTGTATTTTACACCTCAAAGTGACAGGCTGATTCTGGATGGTGTAAAAGAGGTGTATAAATAACTGGGGAGAAATGGAATCTCTCTACAGACTTCAGGACACAGTTGGATTCTGTCAGGCTCTATTTATTTTACACCTCAAAGTAACAGGCTGATTCTGGATGGTTTAAAAAAGGTGTATTGAGGAGTCGGGAGAAATGGAATCTCTCTACAGACTTCAGGACACAGTTGTATTCTGTCAGGCCCTTTGTATTTTACACCTCAAAGTAACAGGCTGATTCTGGATGGTTTAAAAAAGGTTTATAGAGGACTTGGGAGAAATGGAATCTCTCTACAGACTTCAGGACACAGTTGGATTCTGTCAGGCCCTGTGAATTTTACACCTCAAAGTAACAGGCTGACTCTGGATGGTGTAAAAGAGGTGTATATAGGACTGGGGAGAAATGGAATCTCTTTACAGACTTCAGGACACAGTTGAATTCTGTCAGGCTCTGTGTATTTTACACCTCAAAGTAACAGACTGATTCTGGATGGTGTAAAAAAGGTGTATAGAGGACTGGGGAGAAATGGAATCTCTCTACAGACTTCAGGACACAGTTGGATTCTGTCAGGCCCTGTGTATTTTACACCTCAAAGTAACAGGCTGATTCTGGATGGTGTAAAAAAGGTGTATAGAGGACTGGGGAGAAATGGAATATATCTATAGACTTCAGGACACAGTTGGATTCTGTTAGACCCTGTGTATTTTACACCTCAAAGTAACAGGCTGATTCTGGATGGTGTAAAAGAGGTGTATAGAGGACTGGGGAGAAATGGAATCTCTCTATAGACTTCAGGACACAGATGTATTCTTTCAGACGCTGTGTATTTTACACCTCAAAGTAACAGGCTGATTCTGGATGGTGTAAAAGAGGTGTATAAATGACTGGGGAGAAATGGAATCTCTCTACAGACTTCAGGACACAGTTGGATTCTGTCAGGCTCTATTTATTTTACACCTCAAAGTAACAGGCTGATTCTGGATGGTTTAAAAAAGGTGTATTGAGGAGTCGGGAGAAATGGAATCTCTCTACAGACTTCAGGACACAGTTGTATTCTGTCAGGCCCTGTGTATTTTACACCTCAAAGTAACAGGCTGATTCTGGATGGTTTAAAAAAGGTTTATAGAGGACTTGGGAGAAATGGAATCTCTCTACAGACTTCAGGACACAGTTGGATTCTGTCAGGCCCTGTGAATTTTACACCTCAAAGTAACAGGCTGACTCTGGATGGTGTAAAAGAGGTGTATATAGGACTGGGGAGAAATGGAATCTCTTTACAGACTTCAGGACACAGTTGAATTCTGTCAGGCTCTGTATATTTTACACCTCAAAGTAACAGGCTGATTCTGGATGGTGTAAAAAAGGTGTATAGAGGACTGGGGAGAAATGGAATCTCTCTACAGACTTCAGGACACAGTTGGATTCTGTCAGTCCCTGTGTATTTTACACCTCAAAGTAACAGGCTGATTCTGGATGGTGTAAAAAAGGTGTATAGAGGACTGGGGAGAAATGGAATCTATCTATAGACTTCAGGACACAGTTGGATTCTGTTAGACCCTGTGTATTTTACACCTCAAAGTAACAGGCTGATTCTGGATGGTGTAAAAGAGGTGTATAGAGGACTGGGGAGAAATGGAATCTCTCTACAGACTTCAGGACACAGTTGTATTCTGTCAGGCCCTGTGTATTTTATACCTCAAAGTAACAGGCTGATTCTGGATGGTGTAAAAGAGGTGTATAGAGAATTGGGGAGAAATGGAATATCTCTACTGACTTAAGGACACAGTTGTATTCTGTCAGGCCCTGTGTATATTACACCTCAAAGTAACAGGCTGATTCTGGATGGTGTAGAAAAGGTGTATAGAGGACTGGGGAGAAATGGAATCTCTCTAGAGACTTCAGGACACAGCTGTATTCTGTCAGGCCCTGTGTATTTTACACCTCAAAGTAACAGGCTGATTCTGGATGGAGTAAAAGAGGTGTATAGAAAACTGGGGAGAAATGGAATCTCTCTACACACTTCAGGACACAGTTGTATTCTGTCAGGCCCTGTGTATATTACACATCAAAGTAACAGGCTGATTCTGGATGGTGTAGAAAAGGTGTATAGAGGACTGGGGAGAAATGGAATCTCTCTACAGACTTCAGGACACAGCTGTATTCTGTCAGGCCCTGTGTATTTTACACCTCCAAATAACAGGCTGATTCTGGATGGTGTTAAAGAGGTGTATAGAGGACTGGGGAGAAATGGAATCTATCTACAGACATCATGACACAGTTGGATTCTGTCAGGCCCTGTGTATTTTACACCTCAAAGTAACAGGCCGATTCAGGATGGTGTAAATGAGGTGTATAGAGAACTGTGGAGAAATGGAATCTCTCTACAGACTTCAGGACACAGTTGTATTCTGTCAGGCCCTGTGTATATTACACATCAAAGTAACAGGCTGATTCTGGATGGTGTAGAAAAGGTGTATAGAGGACTGGGGAGAAATGGAATCTCTCTACAGACTTCAGGACACAGTTGGATTCTGTCAGGCCCTATTTATTTTACACCTCAAAGTAACAGGCTGATTCTGGATGGTGTAAAAAAGGTGTATTGAGGAGTCGGAAGAAATGGAATCTCTGTACAGACTTCAGGACACAGTTGTATTCTGTCAGGCCCTGTGTATTTTACACCTCAAAGTAACAGGCTGATTCTGGATGGTGTAAAAAAGGTTTATAGAGGACTTGGGAGAAATGGAATCTCTCTACAGACTTCAGGACACAGTTGGATTCTGTCAGGCCCTGTGAATTTTACACCTCAAAGTAACAGGCTGATTCTGGATGGTGTAAAAGAGGTGTATATAGGACTGGGGAGAAATGGAATCTCTTTACAGACTTCAGGACACAGTTAAATTCTGTCAGGCTCTGTGTACTTTACACCTCAAAGTAACAGGCTGATTCTGGATGGTGTAAAAAAGGTGCATAGATGACTGGGGAGAAATGGAATCTCTCTACAGACTTCTGGACACAGTTGGATTCTGTCAGGCCCTGTGTATTTTACACCTCAAAGTAACAGGCTGATTCTGGATGGTGTAAAAAAGGTGTATGGAGGACTGGGGAGAAATGGAATCTCTCTATAGACTTCAGGACACAGTTGTATTCTGTCAGGTCCTGTGTATTTTACACCTCAAAGTAACAGGCTGATTCTGGATGGTGTAAAAAGGTGTATAGAGGACTGGGGAGAAATGGAATCACTCTACAGACTTCAGGACACAGTTGTATTCTGTCAGGCCCTGTGTATTTTACACCTCAAAGTAACAGGCTGATACTGGATGGTGTAAAAAAAGGTGTATAGAGGACTGGGGACAAAATGAATCAATCTACAGACTTCAGGACACAGTTGTATTCTGTCAGGCCCTGTGTATTTTACACCTCAAAGTAACAGGCTGATTATGGATGGTGTAAAAAAGGTTTATAGAGGACTGGGGAGAAATGGAATCTATCTACAGACATCATGACACAGTTGTATTCTGTCAGACCCTGTGTATATTACACCTCAAAGTAACAGGCTGATTCTGGATGGTGTAAAAGAGGTGTATAGAGGACTGGGGAGAAATGGAATCTCTCTATAGACTTCAGGACACAGATGGATTCTTTCAGACCCTGTGTATTTTACACCTCAAAGTGACAGGCTGATTCTGGATGGTGTAAAAGAGGTGTATAAATGACTGGGGAGAAATGGAATCTCTCTACAGACTTCAGGACACAGTTGGATTCTGTCAGGCTCTATTTATTTTACACCTCAAAGTAACAGGCTGATTCTGGATGGTTTAAAAAAGGTGTATTGAGGAGTCTTGAGAAATGGAATCTCTCTACAGACTTCAGGACACAGTTGTATTCTGTCAGGCCCTGTGTATTTTACACCTCAAAGTAACAGGCTGATTCTGGATGGTTTAAAAAAGGTTTATAGAGGACTTGGGAGAAATGGAATCTCTCTACAGACTTCAGGACACAGTTGGATTCTGTCAGGCCCTGTGAATTTTACACCTCAAAGTAACAGGCTGACTCTGGATGGTGTAAAAGATGTGTATATAGGACTGGGGAGAAATGGAATCTCTTTACAGACTTCAGGACACAGTTGAATTCTGTCAGGCTCTGTGTATTTTACACCTCAAAGTAACAGACTGATTCTGGATGGTGTAAAAAAGGTGTATAGAGGACTGGGGAAAAATGGAATCTCTCTACAGACTTCAGGACACAGTTGGATTCTGTCAGGCCCTGTGTATTTTACACCTCCAAGTAACAGGCTGATTCTGGATGGTGTAAAAAAGGTGTATAGAGGACTGGGGAGAAATGGAATATATCTATAGACTTCAGGACACAGTTGGATTCTGTTAGACCCTGTGTATTTTACACCTCAAAGTAACAGGCTGATTCTGGATGGTGTAAAAGAGGTGTATAGAGGACTGGGGAGAAATGGAATCTCTCTATAGACTTCAGGACACAGATGGATTCTTTCAGACCCTGTGTATTTTACACCTCAAAGTAACAGGCTGATTCTGGATGGTGTAAAAGAGGTGTATAAATGACTGGGGAGAAATGGAATCTCTCTACAGACTTCAGGACACAGTTGGATTCTGTCAGGCTCTATTTATTTTACACCTCAAAGTAACAGGCTGATTCTGGATGGTTTAAAAAAGGTGTATTGAGGAGTCGGGAGAAATGGAATCTCTCTACAGACTTCAGGACACAGTTGTATTCTGTCAGGCCCTGTGTATTTTACACCTCAAAGTAACAGGCTGATTCTGGATGGTTTAAAAAAGGTTTATAGAGGACTTGGGAGAAATGGAATCTCTCTACAGACTTCAGGACACAGTTGGATTCTGTCAGGCCCTGTGAATTTTACACCTCAAAGTAACAGGCAGACTCTGGATGGTGTAAAAGAGGTGTATATAGGACTGGGGAGAAATGGAATCTCTTTACAGACTTCAGGACACAGTTGAATTCTGTCAGGCTATGTATATTTTACACCTCAAAGTAACAGGCTGATTCTGGATGGTGTAAAAAAGGTGTATAGAGGACTGGGGAGAAATGGAATCTATCTATAGACTTCAGGACACAGTTGGATTCTGTTAGACCCTGTGTATTTTACACCTCAAAGTAACAGGCTGATTCTGGATGGTGTAAAAGAGGTGTATAGAGGACTGGGGAGAAATGGAATCTCTCTACAGACTTCAGGACACAGTTGTATTCTGTCAGGCCCTGTGTATTTTATACCTCAAAGTAACAGGCTGATTCTGGATGGTGTAAAAGAGGTGTATAGAGAATTGGGGAGAAATGGAATATCTCTACTGACTTAAGGACACAGTTGTATTCTGTCAGGCCCTGTGTATATTACACCTCAAAGTAACAGGCTGATTCTGGATGGTGTAGAAAAGGTGTATAGAGGACTGGGGAGAAATGGAATCTCTCTAGAGACTTCAGGACACAGCTGTATTCTGTCAGGCCCTGTGTATTTTACACCTCAAAGTAACAGGCTGATTCTGGATGGTGTAAAAGAGGTGTATAGAAAACTGGGGAGAAATGGAATCTCTCTACACACTTCAGGACACAGTTGTATTCTGTCAGGCCCTGTGTATATTACACATCAAAGTAACAGGCTGATTCTGGATGGTGTAGAAAAGGTGTATAGAGGACTGGGGAGAAATGGAATCTCTCTACAGACTTCAGGACACAGCTGTATTCTGTCAGGCCCTGTGTATTTTACACCTCCAAATAACAGGCTGATTCTGGATGGTGTTAAAGAGGTGTATAGAGGACTGGGGAGAAATGGAATCTATCTACAGACATCATGACACAGTTGGATTCTGTCAGGCCCTGTGTATTTTACACCTCAAAGTAACAGGCCGATTCAGGATGGTGTAAATGAGGTGTATAGAGAACTGTGGAGAAATGGAATCTCTCTACAGACTTCAGGACACAGTTGTATTCTGTCAGGCCCTGTGTATATTACACATCAAAGTAACAGGCTGATTCTGGATGGTGTAGAAAAGGTGTATAGAGGACTGGGGAGAAATGGAATCTCTCTACAGACTTCAGGACACAGCTGTATTCTGTCAGGCCCTGTGTATTTTACACCTCAAAGTAACAGGCTGAATCTGGATGGTGTAAAAGAGGTGTATAGAGGACTGGGGAGAAATGGAATCTATCTACAGACATCATGACAAAGTTGTATTCTGTCAGGCCCTGTGTATATTACACCTCAAAGTAACAGGCTGATTCTGGATGGTGTAAAAGAGGTGTATAGAGGACTGGGGAGAAATGGAATCTCTCTATAGACTTCAGGACACAGATGGATTCTTTCAGACCCTGTGTATTTTACACCTCAAAGTAACAGGCTGATTCTGGATGGTGTAAAAGAGGTGTATAAATGACTGGGGAGAAATGGAATCTCTCTACAGACTTCAGGACACAGTTGGATTCTGTCAGGCTCTATTTATTTTACACCTCAAAGTAACAGGCTGATTCTGGATGGTGTAAAAAAGGTGTATTGAGGAGTCGGGAGAAATGGAATCTCTCTACAGACTTCAGGACACAGTTGTATTCTGTCAGGCCATGTGTATTTTACACCTCAAAGTAACAGGCTGATTCTGGATGGTGTAAAAAAGGTTTATAGAGGACTTGGGAGAAATGGAATCTCTCTACAGACTTCAGGACACAGTTGGATTCTGTCAGGCCCTGTGAATTTTACACCTCAAAGTAACAGGCTGATTCTGGATGGTGTAAAAGAGGTTTATATAGGACTGGGGAGAAATGGAATCTCTTTACAGACTTCAGGACACAGTTAAATTCTGTCAGGCTCTGTGTACTTTACACCTCAAAGTAACAGGCTGATTCTGGATGGTGTAAAAAAGGTGTATAGAGGACTGGGGAGAAATGGAATCTCTCTACAGACTTCTGGACACAGTTGGATTCTGTCAGGCCCTGTGTATTTTACACCTCAAAGTAACAGGCTGATTCTGGATGGTGTAAAAAAGGTGTATGGAGGACTGGGGAGAAATGGAATCTCTCTACAGACTTCAGGACACAGTTGTATTCTGTCAGGTCCTGTGTATTTTACACCTCAAAGTAACAGGCTGATTCTGGATGGTGTAAAAAGGTGTATAGAGGACTGGGAGAAATGGATTCACTCTACAGACTTCAGGACACGGTTGTATTCTGTCAGGCCCTGTGTATTTTACACCTCAAAGTAACAGGCTGATACTGGATGGTGTAAAAAAAGGTGTATAGAGGACTGGGGACAAAATGAATCAATCTACAGACTTCAGGACACAGTTGTATTCTGTCAGGCCCTGTGTATTTTACACCTCAAAGTAACAGGCTGATTATGGATGGTGTAAAAAAGGTTTATAGAGGACTGGCGAGAAATGGAATCTCTCTACAGACTTCAGGACACAGTTGTATTCTGTCAGGTCCTGTGTATTTTACACCTCAAAGTAACAGGCTGATTCTGGATGGGGTAAAAAGGTGTGTAGAGGACTGGGGAAAAATGGAATCTCTCTACAGACTTCAGGACACGGTTGTATTTTGTCAGGCCCTGTGTATTTTACACCTCAAAGAAACAAACTGATTCTGGATGGTGTAAAAAGGTTAATAGAGGACTGGGGAGAAATGGAATCTCTCTACAGACTTCAGGAAACTGTTGTATTCTGTCAGGCTACGTGTATTTTACACCCCAAAGTAACAAGCTGTTTCTGGATGGTGTAAAAAGGTTTATAGAGGACTGGGGAGAAATGGAATCTCTCTACAGACTTCAGGACACAGTTGTTTTCTGTCAGGCCCTGTGTGTTTTACCCCTCAAAGTAACAGGCTGATTCTGAATGGTGTAAAAGAGGTGTATAGAGGACTGGGGAGAAATGGAATCTATCTATAGACTTCAGGACACAGTTGGATTCTGTCAGACCCTGTGTATTTTACACCTCAAAGTAACAGGCTGATTCTGGATGATGTAAAAGAGGTGTATAGAGGACTGGGGAGAAATTGAATTTCTCTACAAACTCCAGGACACAGTTGTATTCTGTCAGGCCCTGTGTATTTTACACCTCGAAGTAACAGGCTGATTCTGGATGATGTAAAAGAGGTGTATAGAGAATTGGGGAGAAATGGAATATCTCTACTGACTTCAGGACACAGTTGTATTCTGTCAGGCCCTGTGTATATTACACCTCAAAATAACATGCTGATTCTGGATGGTGTAGAAATTGTGTATAGAGGACTGGGGAGAAATGGAATCTCTCTACAAACTTCACGACACAGCTGAATTCTGTCAGGCCCTGTGTATTTTACAACTCAAAGTAACAGGCTGATTCTGGATGATGTAAAAGAGGTGTATAGAGGACTGGGGAGAAATGGAATCTATCTACAGACATCATGACACAGTTGGATTCTGTCAGGCCCTGTGTATTTTACACCTCAAAGTAACAGGCTGATTCTGGATGGTGTAAAAGAGGTGTATAGAGAACTGGGGAGAAATGGAATTTCCCTACAGACTTCAGGACACAGTTGTATTCTGTCAGGCCCTGTGTATATTACACATCAAAGTAACAGGCTGATTCTGGATGGTGTAGAAAAGGTGTATAGAGGACTGGGGAGAAATGGAATCTCTCTACAGACTTCAGGACACAGCTGTATTCTGTCAGGCCCTGTGTATTTTACACCTCAAAGTAACAGGCTGAATCTGGATGGTGTAAAAGAGGTGTATAGAGGACTGGGGAGAAATGGAATCTGTCTACAGACATCATGACACAGTTGTATTCTGTCAGGCCCTGTGTATATTACACCTCAAAGTAACAGGCTGATTCTGGATGGTGTAAAAGAGGTGTATAGAGGACTGGGGAGAAATGGAATCTCTCTATAGACTTCAGGACACAGATGGATTCTTTCAGACCCTGTGTATTTTACACCTCAAAGTAACAGGCTGATTCTGGATGGTGTAAAAGAGGTGTATAAATGACTGGGGAGAAATGGAATCTCTCTACAGACTTCAGGACACAGTTGGATTCTGTCAGGCTCTATTTATTTTACACCTCAAAGTAACAGGCTGATTCTGGATGGTGTAAAAAAGGTGTATTGAGGAGTCGGGAGAAATGGAATCTCTCTACAGACTTCAGGACACAGTTGTATTCTGTCAGGCCATGTGTATTTTACACCTCAAAGTAACAGGCTGATTCTGGATGGTGTAAAAAAGGTTTATAGAGGACTTGGGAGAAATGGAATCTCTCTACAGACTTCAGGACACAGTTGGATTCTGTCAGGCCCTGTGAATTTTACACCTCAAAGTAACAGGCTGATTCTGGATGGTGTAAAAGAGGTTTATATAGGACTGGGGAGAAATGGAATCTCTTTACAGACTTCAGGACACAGTTAAATTCTGTCAGGCTCTGTGTACTTTACACCTCAAAGTAACAGGCTGATTCTGGATGGTGTAAAAAAGGTGTATAGAGGACTGGGGAGAAATGGAATCTCTCTACAGACTTCTGGACACAGTTGGATTCTGTCAGGCCCTGTGTATTTTACACCTCAAAGTAACAGGCTGATTCTGGATGGTGTAAAAAAGGTGTATGGAGGACTGGGGAGAAATGGAATCTCTCTACAGACTTCAGGACACAGTTGTATTCTGTCAGGTCCTGTGTATTTTACACCTCAAAGTAACAGGCTGATTCTGGATGGTGTAAAAAGGTGTATAGAGGACTGGGAGAAATGGATTCACTCTACAGACTTCAGGACACGGTTGTATTCTGTCAGGCCCTGTGTATTTTACACCTCAAAGTAACAGGCTGATACTGGATGGTGTAAAAAAAGGTGTATAGAGGACTGGGGACAAAATGAATCAATCTACAGACTTCAGGACACAGTTGTATTCTGTCAGGCCCTGTGTATTTTACACCTCAAAGTAACAGGCTGATTATGGATGGTGTAAAAAAGGTTTATAGAGGACTGGCGAGAAATGGAATCTCTCTACAGACTTCAGGACACAGTTGTATTCTGTCAGGTCCTGTGTATTTTACACCTCAAAGTAACAGGCTGATTCTGGATGGGGTAAAAAGGTGTGTAGAGGACTGGGGAAAAATGGAATCTCTCTACAGACTTCAGGACACGGTTGTATTTTGTCAGGCCCTGTGTATTTTACACCTCAAAGAAACAAACTGATTCTGGATGGTGTAAAAAGGTTAATAGAGGACTGGGGAGAAATGGAATCTCTCTACAGACTTCAGGAAACTGTTGTATTCTGTCAGGCTACGTGTATTTTACACCCCAAAGTAACAAGCTGTTTCTGGATGGTGTAAAAAGGTTTATAGAGGACTGGGGAGAAATGGAATCTCTCTACAGACTTCAGGACACAGTTGTTTTCTGTCAGGCCCTGTGTGTTTTACCCCTCAAAGTAACAGGCTGATTCTGAATGGTGTAAAAGAGGTGTATAGAGGACTGGGGAGAAATGGAATCTATCTATAGACTTCAGGACACAGTTGGATTCTGTCAGACCCTGTGTATTTTACACCTCAAAGTAACAGGCTGATTCTGGATGATGTAAAAGAGGTGTATAGAGGACTGGGGAGAAATTGAATTTCTCTACAAACTCCAGGACACAGTTGTATTCTGTCAGGCCCTGTGTATTTTACACCTCGAAGTAACAGGCTGATTCTGGATGATGTAAAAGAGGTGTATAGAGAATTGGGGAGAAATGGAATATCTCTACTGACTTCAGGACACAGTTGTATTCTGTCAGGCCCTGTGTATATTACACCTCAAAATAACATGCTGATTCTGGATGGTGTAGAAAATGTGTATAGAGGACTGGGGAGAAATGGAATCTCTCTACAAACTTCACGACACAGCTGAATTCTGTCAGGCCCTGTGTATTTTACAACTCAAAGTAACAGGCTGATTCTGGATGATGTAAAAGAGGTGTATAGAGGACTGGGGAGAAATGGAATCTATCTACAGACATCATGACACAGTTGGATTCTGTCAGGCCCTGTGTATTTTACACCTCAAAGTAACAGGCTGATTCTGGATGGTGTAAAAGAGGTGTATAGAGAACTGGGGAGAAATGGAATTTCCCTACAGACTTCAGGACACAGTTGTATTCTGTCAGGCCCTGTGTATATTACACATCAAAGTAACAGGCTGATTCTGGATGGTGTAGAAAAGGTGTATAGAGGACTGGGGAGAAATGGAATCTCTCTACAGACTTCAGGACACAGCTGTATTCTGTCAGGCCCTGTGTATTTTACACCTCAAAGTAACAGGCTGAATCTGGATGGTGTAAAAGAGGTGTATAGAGGACTGGGGAGAAATGGAATCTGTCTACAGACATCATGACACAGTTGTATTCTGTCAGGCCCTGTGTATATTACACCTCAAAGTACCTGGCTGATTCTGGATGGTGTAGAAAAGGTTTATAGAGGACTGGGGAGAAATGGAATCTCTCTACAGACTTCAGGAAACAGCTGTATTTTGTCAGGCCCTGTGGATTTTACACCTCAAAGTAACAGGCTGATTCTGGATGGTGTAAAAGAGGTGTATAGAGGACTGGGGAGAAATGGAATCTATCTACAGACATCATGACACAGTCGGATTCTGTCAGGCCCTGTGTATTTTACACCTCAAAGTAACAGGCTGATTCTGGAAGTGTAAAAGAGGTTTATAGAGAACTGGGGAGAAATGGAATCTCTCTACAGACTTCAGGACACAGTTGTATTCTGTCAGACCCTGTGTATATTACACGTCAAAGTAGCAGGCTGATTCTGGATGGTGTAGAAAAGGTGTATAGAGGACTGGGGAGAAATGGAATCTCTCTAAAGACTTCAGGAAACAGCTGTAATCTGTCAGGCCCTGTGTATTTTACACCTCAAAGTAACAGGCTGATTCTGGATGGTGTAAAAGATGTGTATAGAGAATTGGGGAGAAATGGAATATCTCTACTGACTTCAGGACACAGTTGTATTCTGTCAGGCCCTGTGTATATTACACCTCAAAGTAACAGGTTGATTCTGGATGGTGTAGAAAAGTTGTATAGAGTACTGGGGAGAAATGGAATCTCTCTACAGACTTCAGGATACAGCTGTATTCTGCCAGGCCCTGTGTATTTTACACCTCAAAGTAACAGGCTGATTCTGGATGGTGTAAAAGAGGTGTATAGAGGACTGGGGAGAAATGGAATCTATCTACAGACATCATGACACAGTTGGATTCTGTCAGGCCCTGTGTATTTTACACCTCAAAGTAACAGGCTGATTCTGGATGGTGTCAAAGAGGTGTATAGAGAACTGGGGAGAAATGGAATATCTCTACAGACTTCAGGACACAGTTGTATTCTGTCAGGCCCTGTGTATATTACACCTCAAAGTACCTGGCTGATTCTGGATGGTGTAAAAGAGGTGTATAGAGGACTGGGGATAAAAGGAATCTCTCTATAGACTTCAGGACACAGTTGGATTCTGTCAGACCGTGTGTATTTTTCACCTCAAAGTAACAGGCTGATTCTGGATGGTGTAAAAGAGGTGTATAAAGGACTGGGGAGAAATGGAAACTCTCTACAGACTTCAGGACACAGTTGGATTCTGTCAGGTCCTGTGAATTTTACACCTCAAAGTAACAGGCTGATTCTGGATGGTGTAAAAGAGGTGTATACAGGACTGTTGAGAAATGGAATCTCTCTAAAGACTTCAGGACACAGTTGAATTTTGTCAGGCTCTGTGTATTTTACACCTCAAAGTAACAGGCTGATACTGGATGGTGTAAAAAAGGTGTATAGAGGACTGTGGAGAAATGGAATCTCTCTGCAGACTTCAGGACACAGTTGGATTCTGTCAGGCCCTGTGTATTTTACACCTCAAAGTAACAGGCGGATTCTGGATGGTGTAAAATGGTGTATGGAGGACTGGGGAGAAAAGGAATCTCTCTACAAACTTCAGTACACAGTTGTATTCTGTCAGGCCCTGTGTATATTACTCCTCAAAGTAACATGCTGATTCTGGATGGTGTAAAAAGGTGTATAGAGGACTGGGGAGAAATGGAATCTCTCTACAGACTTCAGGACACAGTTGAATTATGTCAGGCCCTGTGTATATTACACCTCAAAGTAACAGGTTGATTCAGGATGGTGTAAAAAAAGTAGTATAGAGGACTGGGGACAAAATGAATCAATCTACAGACTTCAGGACACAGTTGTATTCTGTCAGGCCCTGTGTATTTTACACCTCAAAGTAACAGGCTGATTATGGATTGTGTAAAATAGGTTTATAGAGGACTGGGGAGAAATGGAATCTCTCTACAGACTTCAGGAAACTGTTGTATTCTGTCAGGCTCTGTGTATTTTACACCTCAAAGTAACAAGCTGATTCTGGATGGTGTAAAAAGGTTTATAGACTGGGGAGAAATGGAATATTTCTACAGACTTCAGGACGCAGTTGTATTCTGTCAGGCCCTGTGTATTTTACACCTCATAGTAACAGGCTGATTCTGGATGGTGTAAAAGAGGTGTATAGAGGACTGTGGAGAAATGGAATCTCTCTATAGACTTCAGGACACAGTTGGATTCTGTCAGACCCTGTGTATTTTACACCTCAAAGTTACAGGCTGATTCTGGATGGTGTAAAAGAGGTGTATAGAGAATTGGGGAGAAATGGAATCTCTCTACAGACTTCAGGACACAGTTGTATTCTGTCAGGCCCTGTGTATATTACACCTCAAAGTAACAGGCTGATTCTGGATGGTGTAGAAAAGGTGTATAAAGGACTGGGGAGAAATGGAATCTCTCTACAGACTTCAGGACACAGCTGTATTCTGTCAGGCCATGTGTATTTTACACCTCAAAGTAACATGCTGATTCTGGATGGTGTAAAAGAGGTGTATAGAGGACTGGGGAGAAATGGAATCTATCTACAGACATCATGACACAGTTGGATTCTGTCAGGCCCTGTGTATTTTACATCTCAAAGTAACAGGCTGATTCTGGATGGTGTAAAAGAGGATTATAGAGAACTGGGGAGAAATGGAATCTCTCTACAGACTTCAGGACACAGTTGTATTTTGTCAGGCCCTGTGTATATTATACCTCAAATTAGCAGGCTGATTCTGGATGGTGTAGAAAAGGTGTATAGAGGACTGGGGAGAAATGTAATCTCTCTACAGACTTCAGGACACAGCTGTAATCTGTCAGGGCCTGTGTATTTTACACCTCAAAGTAAAAGGCTGATTCTGGATGGTGTAAAAGATGTGTATAGAGGACTGGGGAGAAATGGAATCTCTATAGACTTCAGGACACAGATGGATTCTTTCAGACCCTGTGTATTTTACACCTCAAAGTAACAGGCTGATTCTGGATGGTGTAAAAGAGGTGTATAGAGAACTGGGGAGAAATGGAATATCTCTACAGACTTCAGGACACAGTTGTATTCTGTCAGGCCCTGTGTATATTACACTTCAAAGTAACAGGCTGATTCTGGATGGTGTAGAAAAGGTGTATAGAGGATTGGGGAGAAATGGAATCTCTCTACAGACTTTAGGACACAGCTGTATTCTGTCAGGCCCTGTGTATTTTACACCTCAAAGTAACAGGCTGAATCTGGATGGTGTAAAAGAGGTGTATAGAGGACTGCGGAGAAATGGAATCTATCTACAGACATGACACATTTGTATTCTGTCAGGCCCTGTGTATATTACACCTCAAAGTACCTGGCTGATTCTGGATGGTGTAAAAGAGGTGTATAGAGGACTGGGGAGAAAAGGAATCTCTCTATAGACTTCAGGACACAGTTGGATTCTGTCAGACCGTGAGTATTTTTCACCTCAAAGTAACAGGCTGATTCTGGATGGTGTAAAAGAGGTGTATAAATTACTGGGGAGAAATGGAATCTCTCTACAGACTTCAGGACACAGTTGGATTCTGTCAGGCCCTGTGAATTTTACACCTCAAAGTAACAGGCTGATTCTGGATGGTGTAAAAAAGGTGTATGGAGGACTGGGGAGAAATGGAATCTCTCTACAGACTTCATGACACAGTTGTATTGTGCCAGGCCCTGTGTATATTACACCTCAAAGTAACAGGCTGATACTGGATGGTTTAAAAAAGGTGTATAGAGGACTGGGGAGAAATGGAATCTCTCTACAGACTTCAGGACACGGTTGTATTCTGTCAGGCCCTGTGTATTTTACACCTCAATGAAACAAGCTGATTCTGGATGGTGTAAAAAGGTTTATAGAGGACTGGGGAGAAATGGAATCTCTCTACAGACTTCAGGACACAGTTGTATTCTGTCAGGCCCTGTGCATTTTACACCTCAAAGTAACAGGCTGATTCTGAATGGTGTAAAAGAGGTGTATAGAGGACTGTGGAGAAATGGAATCTATCTATAGACATCAGGACACAGTTGGATTCTGTCAGACCCTGTGTATTTTACACCTCAAAGAAACAGGATGATTCTGGATGGTGTAAAAGAGGTGTATAGAGAATTGGGGAGAAATGGAATATCTCTACTGACTTCAGGACACAGTTGTATTCTGTCAGGCCCTGTGTATATTACACTTCAAAGTAACAGGCTGATTCTGGATGGTGTAGAAAAGTTGTATAGGGGACTGGGGAGAAATGGAATCTCTCTACAGACTTCAGGACACAGCTGTATTCTGTTAGGCCCTGTGTATTTTACACCTCAAAGTAACAGGCTGATTCTGGATGGTGTAAAAGAGGTGTATAGAGGACTGGGGAGAAATGGAATCTCTCTACAGACATCATGACACAGTTGGATTCTGTAAGGCCCTGTGTATTTTACACCTCAAAGTAACAGGCTGATTCTGGATGGTGTAAAAGAGGTGTATAGAGAACTGGGGAGAAATGGAATATCTCTACAGACTTCAGGACACAGTTGTATTCTGTCAGGCCCTGTGTATATTACACCTCAAAGCACCTGGCTGATTCTGGATGGTGTAAAAGAGGTGTATAGAGGACTGGGGAGAAAAGGAATCTCTCTATAGACTTCAGGACACAGTTGGATTCTGTCAGACCGTGTGTATTTTTCACCTCAAAGTAACAGGCTGATTCTGGATGGTGTAACAGAGGTGTATAAAGGACTGGGGAGAAATGGAATCTCTCTACAGACTTCAGGACACAGTTGAATTCTGTCAGGCCCTCTGTATATTACACCTCAAAGTAACAGGTTGATTCAGAATGGTGTAAAAAAAGTAGTATAGAGGACTGGGCACAAAATGAATCAATCTACAGACTTCAGGACACAGTTGTATTCTGTCAGGCCCTGTGTATTTTACACCTCAAAGTAACAGGCTGATTATGGATTGTGTAAAAAAGGTTTATAGAGGACTGGGGAGAAATGGAATCTCTCTACAGACTTCAGGAAACTGTTGTATTCTGTCAGGCTCTGTGTATTTTACACCTCAAAGTAACAAGCTGATTCTGGATGGTGTAAAAAGGTTTATAGAATGGGGAGAAATGGAATATTTCTACAGACTTCAGGACGCAGTTGTATTCTGTCAGGCCCTGTGTATTTTACACCTCATAGTAACAGGCTGATTCTGGATGGTGTAAAAGAGGTGTATAGAGGACTGTGGAGAAATGGAATCTCTCTATAGACTTCAGGACACAGTTGGATTCTGTCAGACCGTGTGTATTTTTCACCTCAAAGTAACAGGCTGATTCTGGATGGTGTAACAGAGGTGTATAAAGGACTGGGGAGAAATGGAATCTCTCTACAGACTTCAGGACACAGTTGGATTCTGTCAGGTCCTGTGAATTTTACACCTCAAAGTAACAGGCTGATTCTGGATGGTGTAAAAGAGGTGTATACAGGACTGTTGAGAAATGGAATCTCTCTAAAGACTTCAGGACACAGTTGAATTTTGTCAGGCTCTGTGTATTTTACACCTCAAAGTAACAGGCTGATACTGGATGGTGTAAAAAAGGTGTATAGAGGACTGTGGAGAAATGGAATCTCTCTGCAGACTTCAGGACACAGTTGGATTCTGTCAGGCCCTGTGTATTTTACACCTCAAAGTAACAGGCGGATTCTGGATGGTGTAAAATGGTGTATGGAGGACTGGGGAGAAAAGGAATCTCTCTACAAACTTCAGGACACAGTTGTATTCTGTCAGGCCCTGTGTATATTACTCCTCAAAGTAACATGCTGATTCTGGATGGTGTAAAAAGGTGTATAGAGGACTGGGGAGAAATGGAATCTCTCTACAGACTTCAGGACACAGTTGAATTCTGTCAGGCCCTCTGTATATTACACCTCAAAGTAACAGGTTGATTCAGAATGGTGTAAAAAAAGTAGTATAGAGGACTGGGGACAAAATGAATCAATCTACAGACTTCAGGACACAGTTGTATTCTGTCAGGCCCTGTGTATTTTACACCTCAAAGTAACAGGCTGATTATGGATTGTGTAAAAAAGGTTTATAGAGGACTGGGGAGAAATGGAATCTCTCTACAGACTTCAGGAAACTGTTGTATTCTGTCAGGCTCTGTGTATTTTACACCTCAAAGTAACAAGCTGATTCTGGATGGTGTAAAAAGGTTTATAGAATGGGGAGAAATGGAATATTTCTACAGACTTCAGGACGCAGTTGTATTCTGTCAGGCCCTGTGTATTTTACACCTCATAGTAACAGGCTGATTCTGGATGGTGTAAAAGAGGTGTATAGAGGACTGTGGAGAAATGGAATCTCTCTATAGACTTCAGGACACAGTTGGATTCTGTCAGACCCTGTGTATTTTACACCTCAAAGTTACAGGCTGATTCTGGATGGTGTAAAAGAGGTGTATAGAGGACTGGGTAGAAATGGAATCTCTCTACAGACTTCAGGACACAGTTGTATTCTGTCAGGCCCTGTGTATTTTACACCTCAAAGTAACAGGCTGATTCTGGATGGTGTAAAAGAGGTGTATAGAGAATTGGGGAGAAATGGAATCTCTCTACAGACTTCAGGACACAGTTGTATTCTGTCAGGCCCTGTGTATATTACACCTCAAAGTAACAGGCTGATTCTGGATGGTGTAGAAAAGGTGTATAGAGGACTGGGGAGAAATGGAATCTCTCTACAGACTTCAGGACACAGCTGTATTCTGTCAGGCCATGTGTATTTTACACCTCAAAGTAACCTGCTGATTCTGGATGGTGTAAAAGAGGTGTATAGAGGACTGGGGAGAAATTGAATCTATCTACAGACATCATGACACGGTTGGATTCTGTCAGGCCCTGTGTATTTTACATCTCAAAGTAACAGGCTGATTCTGGATGGTGTAAAAGAGGATTATAGAGAACTGGGGAGAAATGGAATCTCTCTACAGACTTCAGGACACAGTTGTATTTTGTCAGGCCCTGTGTATATTATACCTCAAATTAGCAGGCTGATTCTGGATGGTGTAGAAAAGGTTTATAGAGGACTGGGGAGAAATGGAATCTCTCTACAGACTTCAGGACACAGCTGTAATCTGTCAGGGCCTGTGTATTTTACACCTCAAAGTAAAAGGCTGATTCTGGATGGTGTAAAAGATGTGTATAGAGGACTGGGGAGAAATGGAATCTCTATAGACTTCAGGACACAGATGGATTCTTTCAGACCCTGTGTATTTTACACCTCAAAGTAACAGGCTGATTCTGGATGGTGTAAAAGAGGTGTATAGAGAACTGGGGAGAAATGGAATATCTCTACAGACTTCAGGACACAGTTGTATTCTGTCAGGCCCTGTGTATATTACACTTCAAAGTAACAGGCTGATTCTGGATGGTGTAGAAAAGGTGTATAGAGGATTGGGGAGAAATGGAATCTCTCTACAGACTTTAGGACACAGCTGTATTCTGTCAGGCCCTGTGTATTTTACACCTCAAAGTAACAGGCTGAATCTGGATGGTGTAAAAGAGGTGTATAGAGGACTGCGGAGAAATGGAATCTATCTACAGACATGACACATTTGTATTCTCTCAGGCCCTGTGTATATTACACCTCAAAGAAACAGGCTGATTCTGGATGGTGTAAAAGAGGTGTATAAAGGACTGGGGAGAAAAGGAATCTCTCTATAGACTTCAGGACACAGTTGGATTCTGTCAGACCGTGAGTATTTTTCACCTCAAAGTAACAGGCTGATTCTGGATGGTGTAAAAGAGGTGTATAAATTACTGGGGAGAAATGGAATCTCTCTACAGACTTCAGGACACAGTTGGATTCTGTCAGGTCCTGTGAATTTTACACCTCAAAGTAACAGGCTGATTCTGGATGGTGTAAAAGAGGTGTATACAGGACTGGTGAGAAATGGAATCTCTCTAAAGACTTCAGGACACAGTTGAATTTTGTCAGGCTCTGTGTATTTTACACCTCAAAGTAACAGGCTGATACTGGATGGTGTAAAAAAGGTGTATAGAGGACTGGGGAGAAATGGAATCTCTCTGCAGACTTCAGGACACACTTGGATTCTGTCAGGCCCTGTGTATTTTACACCTCAAAGTAACAGGCGGATTCTGGATGGTGTAAAAAGGTGTATGGAGGACAGGGGAGAAAAGGAATCTCTCTACAAACTTCAGGACACAGTTGTATTCTGTCAGGCCCTGTGTATATTACACCTCAAAGTAACATGCTGATTCTGGATGGTGTAAAAAGGTATATAGAGGACTGGGGAGAAATGGAATCTCTCTACAGACTTCAGGACACAGCTGTATTCTGTCAGGCCCTGTGTATTTTACACCTCCAAATAACAGGCTGATTCTGGATGGTGTTAAAGAGGTGCATAGAGGACTGGGGAGAAATGTAATCTATCTACAGACATCATGACACAGTTGGATTCTGTCAGGCCCTGTGTATTTTACACCTCAAAGTAACAGGCTGATTCTGGATGGTGTAAAAGAGGTGTATAAATGACTGGGGAGAAATGGAATCTCTCTACAGACTTCAGGACACAGTTGGATTCTGTCAGGCTCTATTTATTTTACACCTCAAAGTAACAGTCTGATTCTGGATGGTGTAAAAAAGGTGTATTGAGGAGTCGGGAGAAATGGAATCTCTCTACAGACTTCAGGACACAGTTGTATTCTGTCAGGCCCTGTGTATTTTACACCTCAAAGTAACAGGCTGATTCTGGATGGTGTAAAAAAGGTTTATAGAGGACTTGGGAGAAATGGAATCTCTCTACAGACTTCAGGACACAGTTGGATTCTGTCAGGCCCTGTGAATTTTACACCTCAAAGTAACAGGCTGATTCGGGATGGTGTAAAAAAGGTGTATGGAGGACTGGGGAGAAATGGAATCTCTCTACAGACTTCATGACACAGTTGTATTGTGCCAGGCCCTGTGTATATTACACCTCAAAGTAACAGGCTAATACTGGATGGTTTAAAAAAAGGTGTATAGAGGACTGGGGAGAAATGGAATCTCTCTACAGACTTCAGGACACGGTTGTTTTCTGTCAGGCCCTGTGTATTTTACACCTCAATGAAACAAGCTGATTCTGGATGGTGTAAAAAGGTTTATAGAGGACTGGGGAGAAATGGAATCTCTCTACAGACTTCAGGAAACTGTTGTATTCTGTCAGGCTCCATGTATTTTACACGTCAAAGTAACAAGCTGATTCTGGATGGTATAAAAAGGTTTATAGAGGACTGGGGAGAAATGGAATCTCTCTACAGACTTCAGGACACAGTTGTATTCTGTCAGGCCCTGTGCATTTTACACCTCAAAGTAACAGGCTGATTCTGAATGGTGTAAAAGAGGTGTATAGAGGACTGTGGAGAAATGGAATCTATCTATAGACTTCAGGACACAGTTGGATTCTGTCAGACCCTGTGTATTTTACACCTCAAAGAAACAGGCTGATTCTGGATGGTGTAAAAGAGGTGTATAGAGAATTAGGGAGAAATGGAATATCTCTACTGACTTCAGGACACAGTTGTATTCTGTCAGGCCCTGTGTATATTACACTTCAAAGTAACAGGCTGATTCTGGATGGTGTAGAAAAGTTGTATAGAGGACTGGGGAGAAATGGAATCTCTCTACAGACTTCAGGACACAGCTGTATTCTGTCAGGCCCTGTGTATTTTACACCTCAAAGTAACAGGCTGATTCTGGATGGTGTAAAAGAGGTGTATAGAGGACTGGGGAGAAATGGAATCTCTCTACAGACATCATGACACAGTTGGATTCTGTCAGGCCCTGTGTATTTTACACCTCAAAGTAACAGGCTGATTCTGGATGGTGTAAAAGAGGTGTATAGAGAACTGGGGAGAAATGGAATATCTCTACAGACTTCAGGACACAGTTGTATTCTGTCAGGCCCTGTGTATATTACACCTCAAAGTACCTGGCTGATTCTGGATGGTGTAAAAGAGGTGTATAGAGGACTGGGGATAAAAGGAATCTCTCTATAGACTTCAGGACACAGTTGGATTCTGTCAGACCGTGTGTATTTTTCACCTCAAAGTAACAGGCTGATTCTGGATGGTGTAAAAGAGGTGTATAAAGGACTGGGGAGAAATGGAAACTCTCTACAGACTTCAGGACACAGTTGGATTCTGTCAGGTCCTGTGAATTTTACACCTCAAAGTAACAGGCTGATTCTGGATGGTGTAAAAGAGGTGTATACAGGACTGTTGAGAAATGGAATCTCTCTAAAGACTTCAGGACACAGTTGAATTTTGTCAGGCTCTGTGTATTTTACACCTCAAAGTAACAGGCTGATACTGGATGGTGTAAAAAAGGTGTATAGAGGACTGTGGAGAAATGGAATCTCTCTGCAGACTTCAGGACACAGTTGGATTCTGTCAGGCCCTGTGTATTTTACACCTCAAAGTAACAGGCGGATTCTGGATGGTGTAAAATGGTGTATGGAGGACTGGGGAGAAAAGGAATCTCTCTACAAACTTCAGGACACAGTTGTATTCTGTCAGGCCCTGTGTATATTACTCCTCAAAGTAACATGCTGATTCTGGATGGTGTAAAAAGGTGTATAGAGGACTGGGGAGAAATGGAATCTCTCTACAGACTTCAGGACACAGTTGAATTCTGTCAGGCCCTCTGTATATTACACCTCAAAGTAACAGGTTGATTCAGAATGGTGTAAAAAAAGTAGTATAGAGGACTGGGGACAAAATGAATCAATCTACAGACTTCAGGACACAGTTGTATTCTGTCAGGCCCTGTGTATTTTACACCTCAAAGTAACAGGCTGATTATGGATTGTGTAAAAAAGGTTTATAGAGGACTGGGGAGAAATGGAATCTCTCTACAGACTTCAGGAAACTGTTGTATTCTGTCAGGCTCTGTGTATTTTACACCTCAAAGTAACAAGCTGATTCTGGATGGTGTAAAAAGGTTTATAGAATGGGGAGAAATGGAATATTTCTACAGACTTCAGGACGCAGTTGTATTCTGTCAGGCCCTGTGTATTTTACACCTCATAGTAACAGGCTGATTCTGGATGGTGTAAAAGAGGTGTATAGAGGACTGTGGAGAAATGGAATCTCTCTATAGACTTCAGGACACAGTTGGATTCTGTCAGACCCTGTGTATTTTACACCTCAAAGTTACAGGCTGATTCTGGATGGTGTAAAAGAGGTGTATAGAGGACTGGGTAGAAATGGAATCTCTCTACAGACTTCAGGACACAGTTGTATTCTGTCAGGCCCTGTGTATTTTACACCTCAAAGTAACAGGCTGATTCTGGATGGTGTAAAAGAGGTGTATAGAGAATTGGGGAGAAATGGAATCTCTCTACAGACTTCAGGACACAGTTGTATTCTGTCAGGCCCTGTGTATATTACACCTCAAAGTAACAGGCTGATTCTGGATGGTGTAGAAAAGGTGTATAGAGGACTGGGGAGAAATGGAATCTCTCTACAGACTTCAGGACACAGCTGTATTCTGTCAGGCCATGTGTATTTTACACCTCAAAGTAACCTGCTGATTCTGGATGGTGTAAAAGAGGTGTATAGAGGACTGGGGAGAAATTGAATCTATCTACAGACATCATGACACGGTTGGATTCTGTCAGGCCCTGTGTATTTTACATCTCAAAGTAACAGGCTGATTCTGGATGGTGTAAAAGAGGATTATAGAGAACTGGGGAGAAATGGAATCTCTCTACAGACTTCAGGACACAGTTGTATTTTGTCAGGCCCTGTGTATATTATACCTTAAATTAGCAGGCTGATTCTGGATGGTGTAGAAAAGGTTTATAGAGGACTGGGGAGAAATGGAATCTCTCTACAGACTTCAGGACACAGCTGTAATCTGTCAGGGCCTGTGTATTTTACACCTCAAAGTAAAAGGCTGATTCTGGATGGTGTAAAAGATGTGTATAGAGGACTGGGGAGAAATGGAATCTCTATAGACTTCAGGACACAGATGGATTCTTTCAGACCCTGTGTATTTTACACCTCAAAGTAACAGGCTGATTCTGGATGGTGTAAAAGAGGTGTATAGAGAACTGGGGAGAAATGGAATATCTCTACAGACTTCAGGACACAGTTGTATTCTGTCAGGCCCTGTGTATATTACACTTCAAAGTAACAGGCTGATTCTGGATGGTGTAGAAAAGGTGTATAGAGGATTGGGGAGAAATGGAATCTCTCTACAGACTTTAGGACACAGCTGTATTCTGTCAGGCCCTGTGTATTTTACACCTCAAAGTAACAGGCTGAATCTGGATGGTGTAAAAGAGGTGTATAGAGGACTGCGGAGAAATGGAATCTATCTACAGACATGACACATTTGTATTCTCTCAGGCCCTGTGTATATTACACCTCAAAGAAACAGGCTGATTCTGGATGGTGTAAAAGAGGTGTATAGAGGACTGGGGAGAAAAGGAATCTCTCTATAGACTTCAGGACACAGTTGGATTCTGTCAGACCGTGAGTATTTTTCACCTCAAAGTAACAGGCTGATTCTGGATGGTGTAAAAGAGGTGTATAAATTACTGGGGAGAAATGGAATCTCTCTACAGACTTCAGGACACAGTTGGATTCTGTCAGGTCCTGTGAATTTTACACCTCAAAGTAACAGGCTGATTCTGGATGGTGTAAAAGAGGTGTATACAGGACTGGTGAGAAATGGAATCTCTCTAAAGACTTCAGGACACAGTTGAATTTTGTCAGGCTCTGTGTATTTTACACCTCAAAGTAACAGGCTGATACTGGATGGTGTAAAAAAGGTGTATAGAGGACTGGGGAGAAATGGAATCTCTCTGCAGACTTCAGGACACACTTGGATTCTGTCAGGCCCTGTGTATTTTACACCTCAAAGTAACAGGCGGATTCTGGATGGTGTAAAAAGGTGTATGGAGGACAGGGGAGAAAAGGAATCTCTCTACAAACTTCAGGACACAGTTGTATTCTGTCAGGCCCTGTGTATATTACACCTCAAAGTAACATGCTGATTCTGGATGGTGTAAAAAGGTATATAGAGGACTGGGGAGAAATGGAATCTCTCTACAGACTTCAGGACACAGCTGTATTCTGTCAGGCCCTGTGTATTTTACACCTCCAAATAACAGGCTGATTCTGGATGGTGTTAAAGAGGTGCATAGAGGACTGGGGAGAAATGTAATCTATCTACAGACATCATGACACAGTTGGATTCTGTCAGGCCCTGTGTATTTTACACCTCAAAGTAACAGGCTGATTCTGGATGGTGTAAAAGAGGTGTATAAATGACTGGGGAGAAATGGAATCTCTCTACAGACTTCAGGACACAGTTGGATTCTGTCAGGCTCTATTTATTTTACACCTCAAAGTAACAGTCTGATTCTGGATGGTGTAAAAAAGGTGTATTGAGGAGTCGGGAGAAATGGAATCTCTCTACAGACTTCAGGACACAGTTGTATTCTGTCAGGCCCTGTGTATTTTACACCTCAAAGTAACAGGCTGATTCTGGATGGTGTAAAAAAGGTTTATAGAGGACTTGGGAGAAATGGAATCTCTCTACAGACTTCAGGACACAGTTGGATTCTGTCAGGCCCTGTGAATTTTACACCTCAAAGTAACAGGCTGATTCGGGATGGTGTAAAAAAGTGTATGGAGGACTGGGGAGAAATGGAATCTCTCTACAGACTTCATGACACAGTTGTATTGTGCCAGGCCCTGTGTATATTACACCTCAAAGTAACAGGCTAATACTGGATGGTTTAAAAAAAGGTGTATAGAGGACTGGGGAGAAATGGAATCTCTCTACAGACTTCAGGACACGGTTGTTTTCTGTCAGGCCCTGTGTATTTTACACCTCAATGAAACAAGCTGATTCTGGATGGTGTAAAAAGGTTTATAGAGGACTGGGGAGAAATGGAATCTCTCTACAGACTTCAGGAAACTGTTGTATTCTGTCAGGCTCCATGTATTTTACACGTCAAAGTAACAAGCTGATTCTGGATGGTATAAAAAGGTTTATAGAGGACTGGGGAGAAATGGAATCTCTCTACAGACTTCAGGACACAGTTGTATTCTGTCAGGCCCTGTGCATTTTACACCTCAAAGTAACAGGCTGATTCTGAATGGTGTAAAAGAGGTGTATAGAGGACTGTGGAGAAATGGAATCTATCTATAGACTTCAGGACACAGTTGGATTCTGTCAGACCCTGTGTATTTTACACCTCAAAGAAACAGGCTGATTCTGGATGGTGTAAAAGAGGTGTATAGAGAATTAGGGAGAAATGGAATATCTCTACTGACTTCAGGACACAGTTGTATTCTGTCAGGCCCTGTGTATATTACACTTCAAAGTAACAGGCTGATTCTGGATGGTGTAGAAAAGTTGTATAGAGGACTGGGGAGAAATGGAATCTCTCTACAGACTTCAGGACACAGCTGTATTCTGTCAGGCCCTGTGTATTTTACACCTCAAAGTAACAGGCTGATTCTGGATGGTGTAAAAGAGGTGTATAGAGGACTGGGGAGAAATGGAATCTCTCTACAGACATCATGACACAGTTGGATTCTGTCAGGCCCTGTGTATTTTACACCTCAAAGTAACAGGCTGATTCTGGATGGTGTAAAAGAGGTGTATAGAGAACTGGGGAGAAATGGAATATCTCTACAGACTTCAGGACACAGTTGTATTCTGTCAGGCCCTGTGTATATTACACCTCAAAGTACCTGGCTGATTCTGGATGGTGTAAAAGAGGTGTATAGAGGACTGGGGATAAAAGGAATCTCTCTATAGACTTCAGGACACAGTTGGATTCTGTCAGACCGTGTGTATTTTTCACCTCAAAGTAACAGGCTGATTCTGGATGGTGTAAAAGAGGTGTATAAAGGACTGGGGAGAAATGGAAACTCTCTACAGACTTCAGGACACAGTTGGATTCTGTCAGGTCCTGTGAATTTTACACCTCAAAGTAACAGGCTGATTCTGGATGGTGTAAAAGAGGTGTATACAGGACTGTTGAGAAATGGAATCTCTCTAAAGACTTCAGGACACAGTTGAATTTTGTCAGGCTCTGTGTATTTTACACCTCAAAGTAACAGGCTGATACTGGATGGTGTAAAAAAGGTGTATAGAGGACTGTGGAGAAATGGAATCTCTCTGCAGACTTCAGGACACAGTTGGATTCTGTCAGGCCCTGTGTATTTTACACCTCAAAGTAACAGGCGGATTCTGGATGGTGTAAAATGGTGTATGGAGGACTGGGGAGAAAAGGAATCTCTCTACAAACTTCAGGACACAGTTGTATTCTGTCAGGCCCTGTGTATATTACTCCTCAAAGTAACATGCTGATTCTGGATGGTGTAAAAAGGTGTATAGAGGACTGGGGAGAAATGGAATCTCTCTACAGACTTCAGGACACAGTTGAATTATGTCAGGCCCTGTGTATATTACACCTCAAAGTAACAGGTTGATTCAGGATGGTGTAAAAAAAGTAGTATAGAGGACTGGGGACAAAATGAATCAATCTACAGACTTCAGGACACAGTTGTATTCTGTCAGGCCCTGTGTATTTTACACCTCAAAGTAACAGGCTGATTATGGATTGTGTAAAATAGGTTTATAGAGGACTGGGGAGAAATGGAATCTCTCTACAGACTTCAGGAAACTGTTGTATTCTGTCAGGCTCTGTGTATTTTACACCTCAAAGTAACAAGCTGATTCTGGATGGTGTAAAAAGGTGTATAGAGGACTGGGGAGAAATGGAATATTTCTACAGACTTCAGGACGCAGTTGTATTCTGTCAGGCCCTGTGTATTTTACACCTCATAGTAACAGGCTGATTCTGGATGGTGTAAAAGAGGTGTATAGAGGACTGTGGAGAAATGGAATCTCTCTATAGACTTCAGGACACAGTTGGATTCTGTCAGACCCTGTGTATTTTACACCTCAAAGTTACAGGCTGATTCTGGATGGTGTAAAAGAGGTGTATAGAGAATTGGGGAGAAATGGAATCTCTCTACAGACTTCAGGACACAGTTGTATTCTGTCAGGCCCTGTGTATATTACACCTCAAAGTAACAGGCTGATTCTGGATGGTGTAGAAAAGGTGTATAAAGGACTGGGGAGAAATGGAATCTCTCTACAGACTTCAGGACACAGCTGTATTCTGTCAGGCCATGTGTATTTTACACCTCAAAGTAACATGCTGATTCTGGATGGTGTAAAAGAGGTGTATAGAGGACTGGGGAGAAATGGAATCTATCTACAGACATCATGACACAGTTGGATTCTGTCAGGCCCTGTGTATTTTGCATCTCAAAGTAACAGGCTGATTCTGGATGGTGTAAAAGAGGATTATAGAGAACTGGGGAGAAATGGAATCTCTCTACAGACTTCAGGACACAGTTGTATTTTGTCAGGCCCTGTGTATATTATACCTCAAATTAGCAGGCTGATTCTGGATGGTGTAGAAAAGGTGTATAGAGGACTGGGGAGAAATGTAATCTCTCTACAGACTTCAGGACACAGCTGTAATCTGTCAGGGCCTGTGTATTTTACACCTCAAAGTAAAAGGCTGATTCTGGATGGTGTAAAAGATGTGTATAGAGGACTGGGGAGAAATGGAATCTCTATAGACTTCAGGACACAGATGGATTCTTTCAGACCCTGTGTATTTTACACCTCAAAGTAACAGGCTGATTCTGGATGGTGTAAAAGAGGTGTATAGAGAACTGGGGAGAAATGGAATATCTCTACAGACTTCAGGACACAGTTGTATTCTGTCAGGCCCTGTGTATATTACACTTCAAAGTAACAGGCTGATTCTGGATGGTGTAGAAAAGGTGTATAGAGGATTGGGGAGAAATGGAATCTCTCTACAGACTTTAGGACACAGCTGTATTCTGTCAGGCCCTGTGTATTTTACACCTCAAAGTAACAGGCTGAATCTGGATGGTGTAAAAGAGGTGTATAGAGGACTGCGGAGAAATGGAATCTATCTACAGACATGACACATTTGTATTCTGTCAGGCCCTGTGTATATTACACCTCAAAGTACCTGGCTGATTCTGGATGGTGTAAAAGAGGTGTATAGAGGACTGGGGAGAAAAGGAATCTCTCTATAGACTTCAGGACACAGTTGGATTCTGTCAGACCGTGAGTATTTTTCACCTCAAAGTAACAGGCTGATTCTGGATGGTGTAAAAGAGGTGTATAAATTACTGGGGAGAAATGGAATCTCTCTACAGACTTCAGGACACAGTTGGATTCTGTCAGGTCCTGTGAATTTTACACCTCAAAGTAACAGGCTGATTCTGGATGGTGTAAAAGAGGTGTATACAGGACTGGTGAGAAATGGAATCTCTCTAAAGACTTCAGGACACAGTTGAATTTTGTCAGGCTCTGTGTATTTTACACCTCAAAGTAACAGGCTGATACTGGATGGTGTAAAAAAGGTGTATAGAGAACTGGGGAGAAATGGAATCTCTCTGCAGACTTCAGGACACACTTGGATTCTGTCAGGCCCTGTGTATTTTACACCTCAAAGTAACAGGCGGATTCTGGATGGTGTAAAAAGGTGTATGGAGGACAGGGGAGAAAAGGAATCTCTCTACAAACTTCAGGACACAGTTGTATTCTGTCAGGCCCTGTGTATATTACACCTCAAAGTAACATGCTGATTCTGGATGGTGTAAAAAGGTATATAGAGGACTGGGGAGAAATGGAATCTCTCTACAGACTTCAGGACACAGCTGTATTCTGTCAGGCCCTGTGTATTTTACACCTCCAAATAACAGGCTGATTCTGGATGGTGTTAAAGAGGTGCATAGAGGACTGGGGAGAAATGTAATCTATCTACAGACATCATGACACAGTTGGATTCTGTCAGGCCCTGTGTATTTTACACCTCAAAGTAACAGGCTGATTCTGGATGGTGTAAAAGAGGTGTATAAATGACTGGGGAGAAATGGAATCTCTCTACAGACTTCAGGACACAGTTGGATTCTGTCAGGCTCTATTTATTTTACACCTCAAAGTAACAGTCTGATTCTGGATGGTGTAAAAAAGGTGTATTGAGGAGTCGGGAGAAATGGAATCTCTCTACAGACTTCAGGACACAGTTGTATTCTGTCAGGCCCTGTGTATTTTACACCTCAAAGTAACAGGCTGATTCTGGATGGTGTAAAAAAGGTTTATAGAGGACTTGGGAGAAATGGAATCTCTCTACAGACTTCAGGACACAGTTGGATTCTGTCAGGCCCTGTGAATTTTACACCTCAAAGTAACAGGCTGATTCGGGATGGTGTAAAAAAGGTGTATGGAGGACTGGGGAGAAATGGAATCTCTCTACAGACTTCATGACACAGTTGTATTGTGCCAGGCCCTGTGTATATTACACCTCAAAGTAACAGGCTGATACTGGATGGTTTAAAAAAAGGTGTATAGAGGACTGGGGAGAAATGGAATCTCTCTACAGACTTCAGGACACGGTTGTTTTCTGTCAGGCCCTGTGTATTTTACACCTCAATGAAACAAGCTGATTCTGGATGGTGTAAAAAGGTTTATAGAGGACTGGGGAGAAATGGAATCTCTCTACAGACTTCAGGAAACTGTTGTATTCTGTCAGGCTCCATGTATTTTACACGTCAAAGTAACAAGCTGATTCTGGATGGTATAAAAAGGTTTATAGAGGACTGGGGAGAAATGGAATCTCTCTACAGACTCCTGGACACAGTTGTATTCTGTCAGGCCCTGTGCATTTTACACCTCAAAGTAACAGGCTGATTCTGAATGGTGTAAAAGAGGTGTATAGAGGACTGTGGAGAAATGGAATCTATCTTTAGACTTCAGGACACAGTTGGATTCTGTCAGACCCTGTGTATTTTACACCTCAAAGAAACAGGCTGATTCTGGATGGTGTAAAAGAGGTGTATAGAGAATTGGGGAGAAATGGAATATCTCTACTGACTTCAGGACACAGTTGTATTCTGTCAGGCCCTGTGTATATTACACTTCAAAGTAACAGGCTGATTCTGGATGGTGTAGAAAAGTTGTATAGAGGACTGGGGAGAAATGGAATCTCTCTACAGACTTCAGGACACAGCTGTATTCTGTCAGGCCCTGTGTATTTTACACCTCAAAGTAACAGACTGATTCTGGATGGTGTAAAAGAGGTGTATAGAGGACTGGGGAGAAATGGAATCTCTCTACAGACATCCTGACACAGTTGGATTCTGTCAGGCCCTGTGTATTTTACACCTCAAAGTAACAGGCTGATTCTGGATGGTGTAAAAGAGGTGTATAGAGAACTGGGGAGAAATGGAATATCTCTACAGACTTCAGGACACAGTTGTATTCTGTCAGGCCCTGTGTATATTACACCTCAAAGTACCTGGCTGATTCTGGATGGTGTAAAAGAGGTGTATAGAGGACTGGGGATAAAAGGAATCTCCCTATAGACTTCAGGACACAGTTGGATTCTGTCAGACCGTGTGTATTTTTCACCTCAAAGTAACAGGCTGATTCTGGATGGTGTAAAAGAGGTGTATAAAGGACTGGGGAGAAATGGAAACTCTCTACAGACTTCAGGACACAGTTGGATTCTGTCAGGTCCTGTGAATTTTACACCTCAAAGTAACAGGCTGATTCTGGATGGTGTAAAAGAGGTGTATACAGGACTGTTGAGAAATGGAATCTCTCTAAAGACTTCAGGACACAGTTGAATTTTGTCAGGCTCTGTGTATTTTACACCTCAAAGTAACAGGCTGATACTGGATGGTGTAAAAAAGGTGTATAGAGGACTGTGGAGAAATGGAATCTCTCTGCAGACTTCAGGACACAGTTGGATTCTGTCAGGCCCTGTGTATTTTACACCTCAAAGTAACAGGCGGATTCTGGATGGTGTAAAATGGTGTATGGAGGACTGGGGAGAAAAGGAATCTCTCTACAAACTTCAGGACACAGTTGTATTCTGTCAGGCCCTGTGTATATTACTCCTCAAAGTAACATGCTGATTCTGGATGGTGTAAAAAGGTGTATAGAGGACTGGGGAGAAATGGAATCTCTCTACAGACTTCAGGACACAGTTGAATTATGTCAGGCCCTGTGTATATTACACCTCAAAGTAACAGGTTGATTCAGGATGGTGTAAAAAAAGTAGTATAGAGGACTGGGGACAAAATGAATCAATCTACAGACTTCAGGACACAGTTGTATTCTGTCAGGCCCTGTGTATTTTACACCTCAAAGTAACAGGCTGATTATGGATTGTGTAAAATAGGTTTATAGAGGACTGGGGAGAAATGGAATCTCTCTACAGACTTCAGGAAACTGTTGTATTCTGTCAGGCTCTGTGTATTTTACACCTCAAAGTAACAAGCTGATTCTGGATGGTGTAAAAAGGTGTATAGAGGACTGGGGAGAAATGGAATATTTCTACAGACTTCAGGACGCAGTTGTATTCTGTCAGGCCCTGTGTATTTTACACCTCATAGTAACAGGCTGATTCTGGATGGTGTAAAAGAGGTGTATAGAGGACTGTGGAGAAATGGAATCTCTCTATAGACTTCAGGACACAGTTGGATTCTGTCAGACCCTGTGTATTTTACACCTCAAAGTTACAGGCTGATTCTGGATGGTGTAAAAGAGGTGTATAGAGAATTGGGGAGAAATGGAATCTCTCTACAGACTTCAGGACACAGTTGTATTCTGTCAGGCCCTGTGTATATTACACCTCAAAGTAACAGGCTGATTCTGGATGGTGTAGAAAAGGTGTATAAAGGACTGGGGAGAAATGGAATCTCTCTACAGACTTCAGGACACAGCTGTATTCTGTCAGGCCATGTGTATTTTACACCTCAAAGTAACATGCTGATTCTGGATGGTGTAAAAGAGGTGTATAGAGGACTGGGGAGAAATGGAATCTATCTACAGACATCATGACACAGTTGGATTCTGTCAGGCCCTGTGTATTTTGCATCTCAAAGTAACAGGCTGATTCTGGATGGTGTAAAAGAGGATTATAGAGAACTGGGGAGAAATGGAATCTCTCTACAGACTTCAGGACACAGTTGTATTTTGTCAGGCCCTGTGTATATTATACCTCAAATTAGCAGGCTGATTCTGGATGGTGTAGAAAAGGTGTATAGAGGACTGGGGAGAAATGTAATCTCTCTACAGACTTCAGGACACAGCTGTAATCTGTCAGGGCCTGTGTATTTTACACCTCAAAGTAAAAGGCTGATTCTGGATGGTGTAAAAGATGTGTATAGAGGACTGGGGAGAAATGGAATCTCTATAGACTTCAGGACACAGATGGATTCTTTCAGACCCTGTGTATTTTACACCTCAAAGTAACAGGCTGATTCTGGATGGTGTAAAAGAGGTGTATAGAGAACTGGGGAGAAATGGAATATCTCTACAGACTTCAGGACACAGTTGTATTCTGTCAGGCCCTGTGTATATTACACTTCAAAGTAACAGGCTGATTCTGGATGGTGTAGAAAAGGTGTATAGAGGATTGGGGAGAAATGGAATCTCTCTACAGACTTTAGGACACAGCTGTATTCTGTCAGGCCCTGTGTATTTTACACCTCAAAGTAACAGGCTGAATCTGGATGGTGTAAAAGAGGTGTATAGAGGACTGCGGAGAAATGGAATCTATCTACAGACATGACACATTTGTATTCTGTCAGGCCCTGTGTATATTACACCTCAAAGTACCTGGCTGATTCTGGATGGTGTAAAAGAGGTGTATAGAGGACTGGGGAGAAAAGGAATCTCTCTATAGACTTCAGGACACAGTTGGATTCTGTCAGACCGTGAGTATTTTTCACCTCAAAGTAACAGGCTGATTCTGGATGGTGTAAAAGAGGTGTATAAATTACTGGGGAGAAATGGAATCTCTCTACAGACTTCAGGACACAGTTGGATTCTGTCAGGTCCTGTGAATTTTACACCTCAAAGTAACAGGCTGATTCTGGATGGTGTAAAAGAGGTGTATACAGGACTGGTGAGAAATGGAATCTCTCTAAAGACTTCAGGACACAGTTGAATTTTGTCAGGCTCTGTGTATTTTACACCTCAAAGTAACAGGCTGATACTGGATGGTGTAAAAAAGGTGTATAGAGAACTGGGGAGAAATGGAATCTCTCTGCAGACTTCAGGACACACTTGGATTCTGTCAGGCCCTGTGTATTTTACACCTCAAAGTAACAGGCGGATTCTGGATGGTGTAAAAAGGTGTATGGAGGACAGGGGAGAAAAGGAATCTCTCTACAAACTTCAGGACACAGTTGTATTCTGTCAGGCCCTGTGTATATTACACCTCAAAGTAACATGCTGATTCTGGATGGTGTAAAAAGGTATATAGAGGACTGGGGAGAAATGGAATCTCTCTACAGACTTCAGGACACAGCTGTATTCTGTCAGGCCCTGTGTATTTTACACCTCCAAATAACAGGCTGATTCTGGATGGTGTTAAAGAGGTGCATAGAGGACTGGGGAGAAATGTAATCTATCTACAGACATCATGACACAGTTGGATTCTGTCAGGCCCTGTGTATTTTACACCTCAAAGTAACAGGCTGATTCTGGATGGTGTAAAAGAGGTGTATAAATGACTGGGGAGAAATGGAATCTCTCTACAGACTTCAGGACACAGTTGGATTCTGTCAGGCTCTATTTATTTTACACCTCAAAGTAACAGTCTGATTCTGGATGGTGTAAAAAAGGTGTATTGAGGAGTCGGGAGAAATGGAATCTCTCTACAGACTTCAGGACACAGTTGTATTCTGTCAGGCCCTGTGTATTTTACACCTCAAAGTAACAGGCTGATTCTGGATGGTGTAAAAAAGGTTTATAGAGGACTTGGGAGAAATGGAATCTCTCTACAGACTTCAGGACACAGTTGGATTCTGTCAGGCCCTGTGAATTTTACACCTCAAAGTAACAGGCTGATTCGGGATGGTGTAAAAAAGGTGTATGGAGGACTGGGGAGAAATGGAATCTCTCTACAGACTTCATGACACAGTTGTATTGTGCCAGGCCCTGTGTATATTACACCTCAAAGTAACAGGCTGATACTGGATGGTTTAAAAAAAGGTGTATAGAGGACTGGGGAGAAATGGAATCTCTCTACAGACTTCAGGACACGGTTGTTTTCTGTCAGGCCCTGTGTATTTTACACCTCAATGAAACAAGCTGATTCTGGATGGTGTAAAAAGGTTTATAGAGGACTGGGGAGAAATGGAATCTCTCTACAGACTTCAGGAAACTGTTGTATTCTGTCAGGCTCCATGTATTTTACACGTCAAAGTAACAAGCTGATTCTGGATGGTATAAAAAGGTTTATAGAGGACTGGGGAGAAATGGAATCTCTCTACAGACTCCTGGACACAGTTGTATTCTGTCAGGCCCTGTGCATTTTACACCTCAAAGTAACAGGCTGATTCTGAATGGTGTAAAAGAGGTGTATAGAGGACTGTGGAGAAATGGAATCTATCTTTAGACTTCAGGACACAGTTGGATTCTGTCAGACCCTGTGTATTTTACACCTCAAAGAAACAGGCTGATTCTGGATGGTGTAAAAGAGGTGTATAGAGAATTGGGGAGAAATGGAATATCTCTACTGACTTCAGGACACAGTTGTATTCTGTCAGGCCCTGTGTATATTACACTTCAAAGTAACAGGCTGATTCTGGATGGTGTAGAAAAGTTGTATAGAGGACTGGGGAGAAATGGAATCTCTCTACAGACTTCAGGACACAGCTGTATTCTGTCAGGCCCTGTGTATTTTACACCTCAAAGTAACAGACTGATTCTGGATGGTGTAAAAGAGGTGTATAGAGGACTGGGGAGAAATGGAATCTCTCTACAGACATCCTGACACAGTTGGATTCTGTCAGGCCCTGTGTATTTTACACCTCAAAGTAACAGGCTGATTCTGGATGGTGTAAAAGAGGTGTATAGAGAACTGGGGAGAAATGGAATATCTCTACAGACTTCAGGACACAGTTGTATTCTGTCAGGCCCTGTGTATATTACACCTCAAAGTACCTGGCTGATTCTGGATGGTGTAAAAGAGGTGTATAGAGGACTGGGGATAAAAGGAATCTCCCTATAGACTTCAGGACACAGTTGGATTCTGTCAGACCGTGTGTATTTTTCACCTCAAAGTAACAGGCTGATTCTGGATGGTGTAAAAGAGGTGTATAAAGGACTGGGGAGAAATGGAAACTCTCTACAGACTTCAGGACACAGTTGGATTCTGTCAGGTCCTGTGAATTTTACACCTCAAAGTAACAGGCTGATTCTGGATGGTGTAAAAGAGGTGTATACAGGACTGTTGAGAAATGGAATCTCTCTAAAGACTTCAGGACACAGTTGAATTTTGTCAGGCTCTGTGTATTTTACACCTCAAAGTAACAGGTTGATACTGGATGGTGTAAAAAAGGTGTATAGAGGACTGTGGAGAAATGGAATCTCTCTGCAGACTTCAGGACACAGTTGGATTCTGTCAGGCCCTGTGTATTTTACACCTCAAAGTAACAGGCGGATTCTGGATGGTGTAAAATGGTGTATGGAGGACTGGGGAGAAAAGGAATCTCTCTACAAACTTCAGGACACAGTTGTATTCTGTCAGGCCCTGTGTATATTACTCCTCAAAGTAACATGCTGATTCTGGATGGTGTAAAAAGGTGTATAGAGGACTGGGGAGAAATGGAATCTCTCTACAGACTTCAGGACACAGTTGAATTATGTCAGGCCCTGTGTATATTACACCTCAAAGTAACAGGTTGATTCAGGATGGTGTAAAAAAAGTAGTATAGAGGACTGGGGACAAAATGAATCAATCTACAGACTTCAGGACACAGTTGTATTCTGTCAGGCCCTGTGTATTTTACACCTCAAAGTAACAGGCTGATTATGGATTGTGTAAAAAAGGTTTATAGAGGACTGGGGAGAAATGGAATCTCTCTACAGACTTCAGGAAACTGTTGTATTCTGTCAGGCTCTGTGTATTTTACACCTCAAAGTAACAAGCTGATTCTGGATGGTGTAAAAGGGTTTATAGACTGGGGAGAAATGGAATATTTCTACAGACTTCAGGACGCAGTTGTATTCTGTCAGGCCCTGTGTATTTTACACCTCATAGTAACAGGCTGATTCTGGATGGTGTAAAAGAGGTGTATAGAGGACTGTGGAGAAATGGAATCTCTCTATAGACTTCATGACACAGTTGGATTCTGTCAGACCCTGTGTATTTTACACCTCAAAGTTACAGGCTGATTCTGGATGGTGTAAAAGAGGTGTATAGAGAATTGGGGAGAAATGGAATCTCTCTACAGACTTCAGGACACAGTTGTATTCTGTCAGGCCCTGTGTATATTACATCTCAAAGTAACAGGCTGATTCTGGATGGTGTAGAAAAGGTGTATAAAGGACTGGGGAGAAATGGAATCTCTCTACAGACTTCAGGACACAGCTGTATTCTGTCAGGCCATGTGTATTTTACACCTCAAAGTAACATGCTGATTCTGGATGGTGTAAAAGAGGTGTATAGAGGACTGGGGAGAAATGGAATCTATCTACAGACATCATGACACAGTTGGATTCTGTCAGGCCCTGTGTATTTTACATCTCAAAGTAACAGGCTGATTCTGGATGGTGTAAAAGAGGTGTATAGAGAACTGGGGAGAAATGGAATATCTCTACAGACTTCAGGACACAGTTGTATTCTGTCAGGCCCTGTGTATATTACACTTCAAAGTAACAGGCTGATTCTGGATGGTGTAGAAAAGGTGTATAGAGGACTGGGGAGAAATGGAATCTCTCTACAGACTTTAGGACACAGCTGTATTCTGTCAGGCCCTGTGTATTTTACACCTCAAAGTAACAGGCTGAATCTGGATGGTGTAAAAGAGGTGTATAGAGGACTGCGGAGAAATGGAATCTATCTACAGACATGACACATTTGTATTCTGTCAGTCCCTGTGTATATTACACCTCAAAGTACCTGGCTGATTCTGGATGGTGTAAAAGAGGTGTATAGAGGACTGGGGAGAAAAGGAATCTATCTATAGACTTCAGGACACAGTTGGATTCTGTCAGACCGTGTGTATTTTTCACCTCAAAGTAACAGGCTGATTCTGGATGGTGTAAAAGAGGTGTATAAAGGACTGGGGAGAAATGGAATCTCTCTACAGACTTCAGGACACAGTTGGATTCTGTCAGGTCCTGTGAATTTTACACCTCAATGTAACAGGTTGATTCTGGATGGTGTAAAAGAGGTGTATACAGGACTGGTGAGAAATGGAATCTCTCTAAAGACTTCAGGACACAGTTGAATTTTGTCAGGCTCTGTGTATTTTACACCTCAAAGTAACAGGCTGATACTGGATGGGGTAAAAAAGGTGTATAGAGGACTGGGGAGAAATGGAATCTCTCTGCAGACTTCAGGACACAGTTGGATTCTGTCAGGCCCTGTGTATTTTACACCTCAAAGTAACAGGCGGATTCTGGATGGTGTAAAAAGGTGTATGGAGGACTGGGGAGAAAAGGAATCTCTCTACAAACTTCAGGACACAGTTGTATTCTGTCAGGCCCTGTGTATATTACACCTCAAAGTAACATGCTGATTCTGGATGGTGTAAAAAGGTGTATAGAGGACTGGGGAGAAATGGAATCTCTCTACAGACTTCAGGACACAGTTGATTTCTGTCAGGCCCTGTGTATATTACACCTCAAAGTAACAGGTTGATTCAGGATGGTGTAAAAAAAGTAGTATAGAGGACTGGGGACAAAATGAATCAATCTACAGACTTCAGGACACAGTTGTATTCTGTCAGGCCCTGTGTATTTTACACCTCAAAGTAACAGGCTGATTATGGATTGTGTAAAAAAGGTTTATATAGGACTGGGGAGAAATGGAATCTCTCTACAGACTTCAGGAAACTGTTGTATTCTGTCAGGCTCTGTGTATTTTACACCTCAAAGTAACAAGCTGATTCTGGATGGTGTAAAAAGGTTTATAGACTGGGGAGAAATGGAATCTTTCTACAGACTTCAGGACGCAGTTGTATTCTGTCAGGCCCTGTGTATTTTACACCTCATAGTAACAGGCTGATTCTGGATGGTGTAAAAGAGGTGTATAGAGGACTGTGGAGAAATGGAATCTCTCTACAGACTTCAGTACACAGTTGTATTCTGTCAGGCCCTGTGTATATTACACCTCAAAGTAACAGGCTGATTCTGGATGGTGTAGAAAAGGTGTATAGAGGACTGGGGAGAAATGGAATCTCTCTACAGACTTCAGGACACAGCTGTATTCTGTCAGGCCCTGTGTATTTTACACCTCAAAGTAACATGCTGATTCTGGATGGTGTAAAAGAGGTGTATAGAGGACTGGGGAGAAATGGAATCTATCTACAGACATCATGACACAGTTGGATTCTGTCAGGCCCTGTGTATTTTACACCTCAAAGTAACAGGCTGATTCTGTATGGTGTAAAAGAGGATTATAGAGAACTGGGAAGAAATGGAATCTCTCTACAGACTTCAGGACACAGTTGTATTTTGTCAGGCCCTGTGTATATTACACCTCAAAGTAGCAGGCTGATTCTGGATGGTGTAGAAAAGGTGTATAGAGGACTGGGGAGAAATGGAATCTCTCTACAGACTTCAGGACACAGCTGTAATCTGTCAGGCCCTGTGTATTTTACAACTCAAAGTAAAAGGCTGATTCTGGATGGCTTAAAAGAAGTGTATAGAGGACTGGGGAGAAATGGAATCTCTATAGACTTCAGGACACAGATGGATTCTTTCAGACCCTGTGTATTTTACACCTCAAAGTAATAGGCTGATTCTGGATGGTGTAAAAGAGGTGTATAAATGACTGGGGAGAAATGGAATCTCTCTACAGACTTCAGGACACAGTTGGATTCTGTCAGGCCCTATTTATTTTACACCTCAAAGTAACAGGCTGATTCTGGATGGTGTAAAAAAGGTGTATTGAGGAGTCGGGAGAAATGGAATCTCTGTACAGACTTCAGGACACAGTTGTATTCTGTCAGGCCCTGTGTATTTTACACCTCAAAGTAACAGGCTGATTCTGGATGGTGTAAAAAAGGTTTATAGAGGACTTGGGAGAAATGGAATCTCTCTACAGACTTCAGGACACAGTTGGATTCTGTCAGGCCCTGTGAATTTTACACCTCAAAGTAACAGGCTGATTCTGGATGGTGTAAAAGAGGTGTATATAGGACTGGGGAGAAATGGAATCTCTTTACAGACTTCAGGACACAGTTAAATTCTGTCAGGCTCTGTGTACTTTACACCTCAAAGTAACAGGCTGATTCTGGATGGTGTAAAAAAGGTGCATAGATGACTGGGGAGAAATGGAATCTCTCTACAGACTTCTGGACACAGTTGGATTCTGTCAGGCCCTGTGTATTTTACACCTCAAAGTAACAGGCTGATTCTGGATGGTGTAAAAAAGGTGTATGGAGGACTGGGGAGAAATGGAATCTCTCTATAGACTTCAGGACACAGTTGTATTCTGTCAGGTCCTGTGTATTTTACACCTCAAAGTAACAGGCTGATTCTGGATGGTGTAAAAAGGTGTATAGAGGACTGGGGAGAAATGGAATCACTCTACAGACTTCAGGACACAGTTGTATTCTGTCAGGCCCTGTGTATTTTACACCTCAAAGTAACAGGCTGATACTGGATGGTGTAAAAAAAGGTGTATAGAGGACTGGGGACAAAATGAATCAATCTACAGACTTCAGGACACAGTTGTATTCTGTCAGGCCCTGTGTATTTTACACCTCAAAGTAACAGGCTGATTATGGATGGTGTAAAAAAGGTTTATAGAGGACTGGGGAGAAATGGAATCTATCTACAGACATCATGACACAGTTGTATTCTGTCAGACCCTGTGTATATTACACCTCAAAGTAACAGGCTGATTCTGGATGGTGTAAAAGAGGTGTATAGAGGACTGGGGAGAAATGGAATCTCTCTATAGACTTCAGGACACAGATGGATTCTTTCATACCCTGTGTATTTTACACCTCAAAGTGACAGGCTGATTCTGGATGGTGTAAAAGAGGTGTATAAATAACTGGGGGGAAATGGAATCTCTCTACAGACTTCAGGACACAGTTGGATTCTGTCAGGCTCTATTTATTTTACACCTCAAAGTAACAGGCTGATTCTGGATGGTTTAAAAAAGGTGTATTGAGGAGTCGGGAGAAATGGAATCTCTCTACAGACTTCAGGACACAGTTGTATTCTGTCAGGCCCTTTGTATTTTACACCTCAAAGTAACAGGCTGATTCTGGATGGTTTAAAAAAGGTTTATAGAGGACTTGGGAGAAATGGAATCTCTCTACAGACTTCAGGACACAGTTGGATTCTGTCAGGCCCTGTGAATTTTACACCTCAAAGTAACAGGCTGACTCTGGATGGTGTAAAAGAGGTGTATATAGGACTGGGGAGAAATGGAATCTCTTTACAGACTTCAGGACACAGTTGAATTCTGTCAGGCTCTGTGTATTTTACACCTCAAAGTAACAGACTGATTCTGGATGGTGTAAAAAAGGTGTATAGAGGACTGGGGAGAAATGGAATCTCTCTACAGACTTCAGGACACAGTTGGATTCTGTCAGGCCCTGTGTATTTTACACCTCAAAGTAACAGGCTGATTCTGGATGGTGTAAAAAAGGTGTATAGAGGACTGGGGAGAAATGGAATATATCTATAGACTTCAGGACACAGTTGGATTCTGTTAGACCCTGTGTATTTTACACCTCAAAGTAACAGGCTGATTCTGGATGGTGTAAAAGAGGTGTATAGAGGACTGGGGAGAAATGGAATCTCTCTATAGACTTCAGGACACAGATGTATTCTTTCAGACGCTGTGTATTTTACACCTCAAAGTAACAGGCTGATTCTGGATGGTGTAAAAGAGGTGTATAAATGACTGGGGAGAAATGGAATCTCTCTACAGACTTCAGGACACAGTTGGATTCTGTCAGGCTCTATTTATTTTACACCTCAAAGTAACAGGCTGATTCTGGATGGTTTAAAAAAGGTGTATTGAGGAGTCGGGAGAAATGGAATCTCTCTACAGACTTCAGGACACAGTTGTATTCTGTCAGGCCCTGTGTATTTTACACCTCAAAGTAACAGGCTGATTCTGGATGGTTTAAAAAAGGTTTATAGAGGACTTGGGAGAAATGGAATCTCTCTACAGACTTCAGGACACAGTTGGATTCTGTCAGGCCCTGTGAATTTTACACCTCAAAGTAACAGGCTGACTCTGGATGGTGTAAAAGAGGTGTATATAGGACTGGGGAGAAATGGAATCTCTTTACAGACTTCAGGACACAGTTGAATTCTGTCAGGCTCTGTATATTTTACACCTCAAAGTAATAGGCTGATTCTGGATGGTGTAAAAAAGGTGTATAGAGGACTGGGGAGAAATGGAATCTCTCTACAGACTTCAGGACACAGTTGGATTCTGTCAGTCCCTGTGTATTTTACACCTCAAAGTAACAGGCTGATTCTGGATGGTGTAAAAAAGGTGTATAGAGGACTGGGGAGAAATGGAATCTATCTATAGACTTCAGGACACAGTTGGATTCTGTTAGACCCTGTGTATTTTACACCTCAAAGTAACAGGCTGATTCTGGATGGTGTAAAAGAGGTGTATAGAGGACTGGGGAGAAATGGAATCTCTCTACAGACTTCAGGACACAGTTGTATTCTGTCAGGCCCTGTGTATTTTATACCTCAAAGTAACAGGCTGATTCTGGATGGTGTAAAAGAGGTGTATAGAGAATTGGGGAGAAATGGAATATCTCTACTGACTTAAGGACACAGTTGTATTCTGTCAGGCCCTGTGTATATTACACCTCAAAGTAACAGGCTGATTCTGGATGGTGTAGAAAAGGTGTATAGAGGACTGGGGAGAAATGGAATCTCTCTAGAGACTTCAGGACACAGCTGTATTCTGTCAGGCCCTGTGTATTTTACACCTCAAAGTAACAGGCTGATTCTGGATGGAGTAAAAGAGGTGTATAGAAAACTGGGGAGAAATGGAATCTCTCTACACACTTCAGGACACAGTTGTATTCTGTCAGGCCCTGTGTATATTACACATCAAAGTAACAGGCTGATTCTGGATGGTGTAGAAAAGGTGTATAGAGGACTGGGGAGAAATGGAATCTCTCTACAGACTTCAGGACACAGCTGTATTCTGTCAGGCCCTGTGTATTTTACACCTCCAAATAACAGGCTGATTCTGGATGGTGTTAAAGAGGTGTATAGAGGACTGGGGAGAAATGGAATCTATCTACAGACATCATGACACAGTTGGATTCTGTCAGGCCCTGTGTATTTTACACCTCAAAGTAACAGGCCGATTCAGGATGGTGTAAATGAGGTGTATAGAGAACTGTGGAGAAATGGAATCTCTCTACAGACTTCAGGACACAGTTGTATTCTGTCAGGCCCTGTGTATATTACACATCAAAGTAACAGGCTGATTCTGGATGGTGTAGAAAAGGTGTATAGAGGACTGGGGAGAAATGGAATCTCTCTACAGACTTCAGGACACAGTTGGATTCTGTCAGGCCCTATTTATTTTACACCTCAAAGTAACAGGCTGATTCTGGATGGTGTAAAAAAGGTGTATTGAGGAGTCGGGAGAAATGGAATCTCTGTACAGACTTCAGGACACAGTTGTATTCTGTCAGGCCCTGTGTATTTTACACCTCAAAGTAACAGGCTGATTCTGGATGGTGTAAAAAAGGTTTATAGAGGACTTGGGAGAAATGGAATCTCTCTACAGACTTCAGGACACAGTTGGATTCTGTCAGGCCCTGTGAATTTTACACCTCAAAGTAACAGGCTGATTCTGGATGGTGTAAAAGAGGTGTATATAGGACTGGGGAGAAATGGAATCTCTTTACAGACTTCAGGACACAGTTAAATTCTGTCAGGCTCTGTGTACTTTACACCTCAAAGTAACAGGCTGATTCTGGATGGTGTAAAAAAGGTGCATAGATGACTGGGGAGAAATGGAATCTCTCTACAGACTTCTGGACACAGTTGGATTCTGTCAGGCCCTGTGTATTTTACACCTCAAAGTAACAGGCTGATTCTGGATGGTGTAAAAAAGGTGTATGGAGGACTGGGGAGAAATGGAATCTCTCTATAGACTTCAGGACACAGTTGTATTCTGTCAGGTCCTGTGTATTTTACACCTCAAAGTAACAGGCTGATTCTGGATGGTGTAAAAAGGTGTATAGAGGACTGGGGAGAAATGGAATCACTCTACAGACTTCAGGACACAGTTGTATTCTGTCAGGCCCTGTGTATTTTACACCTCAAAGTAACAGGCTGATACTGGATGGTGTAAAAAAAGGTGTATAGAGGACTGGGGACAAAATGAATCAATCTACAGACTTCAGGACACAGTTGTATTCTGTCAGGCCCTGTGTATTTTACACCTCAAAGTAACAGGCTGATTATGGATGGTGTAAAAAAGGTTTATAGAGGACTGGGGAGAAATGGAATCTATCTACAGACATCATGACACAGTTGTATTCTGTCAGACCCTGTGTATATTACACCTCAAAGTAACAGGCTGATTCTGGATGGTGTAAAAGAGGTGTATAGAGGACTGGGGAGAAATGGAATCTCTCTATAGACTTCAGGACACAGATGGATTCTTTCAGACCCTGTGTATTTTACACCTCAAAGTGACAGGCTGATTCTGGATGGTGTAAAAGAGGTGTATAAATGACTGGGGAGAAATGGAATCTCTCTACAGACTTCAGGACACAGTTGGATTCTGTCAGGCTCTATTTATTTTACACCTCAAAGTAACAGGCTGATTCTGAATGGTTTAAAAAAGGTGTATTGAGGAGTCTTGAGAAATGGAATCTCTCTACAGACTTCAGGACACAGTTGTATTCTGTCAGGCCCTGTGTATTTTACACCTCAAAGTAACAGGCTGATTCTGGATGGTTTAAAAAAGGTTTATAGAGGACTTGGGAGAAATGGAATCTCTCTACAGACTTCAGGACACAGTTGGATTCTGTCAGGCCCTGTGAATTTTACACCTCAAAGTAACAGGCTGACTCTGGATGGTGTAAAAGATGTGTATATAGGACTGGGGAGAAATGGAATCTCTTTACAGACTTCAGGACACAGTTGAATTCTGTCAGGCTCTGTGTATTTTACACCTCAAAGTAACAGACTGATTCTGGATGGTGTAAAAAAGGTGTATAGAGGACTGGGGAAAAATGGAATCTCTCTACAGACTTCAGGACACAGTTGGATTCTGTCAGGCCCTGTGTATTTTACACCTCCAAGTAACAGGCTGATTCTGGATGGTGTAAAAAAGGTGTATAGAGGACTGGGGAGAAATGGAATATATCTATAGACTTCAGGACACAGTTGGATTCTGTTAGACCCTGTGTATTTTACACCTCAAAGTAACAGGCTGATTCTGGATGGTGTAAAAGAGGTGTATAGAGGACTGGGGAGAAATGGAATCTCTCTATAGACTTCAGGACACAGATGGATTCTTTCAGACCCTGTGTATTTTACACCTCAAAGTAACAGGCTGATTCTGGATGGTGTAAAAGAGGTGTATAAATGACTGGGGAGAAATGGAATCTCTCTACAGACTTCTGCACACAGTTGGATTCTGTCAGGCTCTATTTATTTTACACCTCAAAGTAACAGGCTGATTCTGGATGGTTTAAAAAAGGTGTATTGAGGAGTCGGGAGAAATGGAATCTCTCTACAGACTTCAGGACACAGTTGTATTCTGTCAGGCCCTGTGTATTTTACACCTCAAAGTAACAGGCTGATTCTGGATGGTTTAAAAAAGGTTTATAGAGGACTTGGGAGAAATGGAATCTCTCTACAGACTTCAGGACACAGTTGGATTCTGTCAGGCCCTGTGAATTTTACACCTCAAAGTAACAGGCAGACTCTGGATGGTGTAAAAGAGGTGTATATAGGACTGGGGAGAAATGGAATCTCTTTACAGACTTCAGGACACAGTTGAATTCTGTCAGGCTATGTATATTTTACACCTCAAAGTAACAGGCTGATTCTGGATGGTGTAAAAAAGGTGTATAGAGGACTGGGGAGAAATGGAATCTATCTATAGACTTCAGGACACAGTTGGATTCTGTTAGACCCTGTGTATTTTACACCTCAAAGTAACAGGCTGATTCTGGATGGTGTAAAAGAGGTGTATAGAGGACTGGGGAGAAATGGAATCTCTCTACAGACTTCAGGACACAGTTGTATTCTGTCAGGCCCTGTGTATTTTATACCTCAAAGTAACAGGCTGATTCTGGATGGTGTAAAAGAGGTGTATAGGGAATTGGGGAGAAATGGAATATCTCTACTGACTTAAGGACACAGTTGTATTCTGTCAGGCCCTGTGTATATTACACCTCAAAGTAACAGGCTGATTCTGGATGGTGTAGAAAAGGTGTATAGAGGACTGGGGAGAAATGGAATCTCTCTAGAGACTTCAGGACACAGCTGTATTCTGTCAGGCCCTGTGTATTTTACACCTCAAAGTAACAGGCTGATTCTGGATGGTGTAAAAGAGGTGTATAGAAAACTGGGGAGAAATGGAATCTCTCTACACACTTCAGGACACAGTTGTATTCTGTCAGGCCCTGTGTATATTACACATCAAAGTAACAGGCTGATTCTGGATGGTGTAGAAAAGGTGTATAGAGGACTGGGGAGAAATGGAATCTCTCTACAGACTTCAGGACACAGCTGTATTCTGTCAGGCCCTGTGTATTTTACACCTCCAAATAACAGGCTGATTCTGGATGGTGTTAAAGAGGTGTATAGAGGACTGGGGAGAAATGGAATCTATCTACAGACATCATGACACAGTTGGATTCTGTCAGGCCCTGTGTATTTTACACCTCAAAGTAACAGGCCGATTCAGGATGGTGTAAATGAGGTGTATAGAGAACTGTGGAGAAATGGAATCTCTCTACAGACTTCAGGACACAGTTGTATTCTGTCAGGCCCTGTGTATATTACACATCAAAGTAACAGGCTGATTCTGGATGGTGTAGAAAAGGTGTATAGAGGACTGGGGAGAAATGGAATCTCTCTACAGACTTCAGGACACAGCTGTATTCTGTCAGGCCCTGTGTATTTTACACCTCAAAGTAACAGGCTGAATCTGGATGGTGTAAAAGAGGTGTATAGAGGACTGGGGAGAAATGGAATCTATCTACAGACATCATGACAAAGTTGTATTCTGTCAGGCCCTGTGTATATTACACCTCAAAGTAACAGGCTGATTCTGGATGGTGTAAAAGAGGTGTATAGAGGACTGGGGAGAAATGGAATCTCTCTATAGACTTCAGGACACAGATGGATTCTTTCAGACCCTGTGTATTTTACACCTCAAAGTAACAGGCTGATTCTGGATGGTGTAAAAGAGGTGTATAAATGACTGGGGAGAAATGGAATCTCTCTACAGACTTCAGGACACAGTTGGATTCTGTCAGGCTCTATTTATTTTACACCTCAAAGTAACAGGCTGATTCTGGATGGTGTAAAAAAGGTGTATTGAGGAGTCGGGAGAAATGGAATCTCTCTACAGACTTCAGGACACAGTTGTATTCTGTCAGGCCATGTGTATTTTACACCTCAAAGTAACAGGCTGATTCTGGATGGTGTAAAAAAGGTTTATAGAGGACTTGGGAGAAATGGAATCTCTCTACAGACTTCAGGACACAGTTGGATTCTGTCAGGCCCTGTGAATTTTACACCTCAAAGTAACAGGCTGATTCTGGATGGTGTAAAAGAGGTTTATATAGGACTGGGGAGAAATGGAATCTCTTTACAGACTTCAGGACACAGTTAAATTCTGTCAGGCTCTGTGTACTTTACACCTCAAAGTAACAGGCTGATTCTGGATGGTGTAAAAAAGGTGTATAGAGGACTGGGGAGAAATGGAATCTCTCTACAGACTTCTGGACACAGTTGGATTCTGTCAGGCCCTGTGTATTTTACACCTCAAAGTAACAGGCTGATTCTGGATGGTGTAAAAAAGGTGTATGGAGGACTGGGGAGAAATGGAATCTCTCTACAGACTTCAGGACACAGTTGTATTCTGTCAGGTCCTGTGTATTTTACACCTCAAAGTAACAGGCTGATTCTGGATGGTGTAAAAAGGTGTATAGAGGACTGGGAGAAATGGATTCACTCTACAGACTTCAGGACACGGTTGTATTCTGTCAGGCCCTGTGTATTTTACACCTCAAAGTAACAGGCTGATACTGGATGGTGTAAAAAAAGGTGTATAGAGGACTGGGGACAAAATGAATCAATCTACAGACTTCAGGACACAGTTGTATTCTGTCAGGCCCTGTGTATTTTACACCTCAAAGTAACAGGCTGATTATGGATGGTGTAAAAAAGGTTTATAGAGGACTGGGGAGAAATGGAATCTATCTACAGACATCATGACACAGTTGTATTCTGTCAGACCCTGTGTATATTACACCTCAAAGTAACAGGCTGATTCTGGATGGTGTAAAAGAGGTGTATAGAGGACTGGGGAGAAATGGAATCTCTCTATAGACTTCAGGACACAGATGGATTCTTTCATACCCTGTGTATTTTACACCTCAAAGTGACAGGCTGATTCTGGATGGTGTAAAAGAGGTGTATAAATAACTGGGGAGAAATGGAATCTCTCTACAGACTTCAGGACACAGTTGGATTCTGTCAGGCTCTATTTATTTTACACCTCAAAGTAACAGGCTGATTCTGGATGGTTTAAAAAAGGTGTATTGAGGAGTCGGGAGAAATGGAATCTCTCTACAGACTTCAGGACACAGTTGTATTCTGTCAGGCCCTTTGTATTTTACACCTCAAAGTAACAGGCTGATTCTGGATGGTTTAAAAAAGGTTTATAGAGGACTTGGGAGAAATGGAATCTCTCTACAGACTTCAGGACACAGTTGGATTCTGTCAGGCCCTGTGAATTTTACACCTCAAAGTAACAGGCTGACTCTGGATGGTGTAAAAGAGGTGTATATAGGACTGGGGAGAAATGGAATCTCTTTACAGACTTCAGGACACAGTTGAATTCTGTCAGGCTCTGTGTATTTTACACCTCAAAGTAACAGACTGATTCTGGATGGTGTAAAAAAGGTGTATAGAGGACTGGGGAGAAATGGAATCTCTCTACAGACTTCAGGACACAGTTGGATTCTGTCAGGCCCTGTGTATTTTACACCTCAAAGTAACAGGCTGATTCTGGATGGTGTAAAAAAGGTGTATAGAGGACTGGGGAGAAATGGAATATATCTATAGACTTCAGGACACAGTTGGATTCTGTTAGACCCTGTGTATTTTACACCTCAAAGTAACAGGCTGATTCTGGATGGTGTAAAAGAGGTGTATAGAGGACTGGGGAGAAATGGAATCTCTCTATAGACTTCAGGACACAGATGTATTCTTTCAGACGCTGTGTATTTTACACCTCAAAGTAACAGGCTGATTCTGGATGGTGTAAAAGAGGTGTATAAATGACTGGGGAGAAATGGAATCTCTCTACAGACTTCAGGACACAGTTGGATTCTGTCAGGCTCTATTTATTTTACACCTCAAAGTAACAGGCTGATTCTGGATGGTTTAAAAAAGGTGTATTGAGGAGTCGGGAGAAATGGAATCTCTCTACAGACTTCAGGACACAGTTGTATTCTGTCAGGCCCTGTGTATTTTACACCTCAAAGTAACAGGCTGATTCTGGATGGTTTAAAAAAGGTTTATAGAGGACTTGGGAGAAATGGAATCTCTCTACAGACTTCAGGACACAGTTGGATTCTGTCAGGCCCTGTGAATTTTACACCTCAAAGTAACAGGCTGACTCTGGATGGTGTAAAAGAGGTGTATATAGGACTGGGGAGAAATGGAATCTCTTTACAGACTTCAGGACACAGTTGAATTCTGTCAGGCTCTGTATATTTTACACCTCAAAGTAACAGGCTGATTCTGGATGGTGTAAAAAAGGTGTATAGAGGACTGGGGAGAAATGGAATCTCTCTACAGACTTCAGGACACAGTTGGATTCTGTCAGTCCCTGTGTATTTTACACCTCAAAGTAACAGGCTGATTCTGGATGGTGTAAAAAAGGTGTATAGAGGACTGGGGAGAAATGGAATCTATCTATAGACTTCAGGACACAGTTGGATTCTGTTAGACCCTGTGTATTTTACACCTCAAAGTAACAGGCTGATTCTGGATGGTGTAAAAGAGGTGTATAGAGGACTGGGGAGAAATGGAATCTCTCTACAGACTTCAGGACACAGTTGTATTCTGTCAGGCCCTGTGTATTTTATACCTCAAAGTAACAGGCTGATTCTGGATGGTGTAAAAGAGGTGTATAGAGAATTGGGGAGAAATGGAATATCTCTACTGACTTAAGGACACAGTTGTATTCTGTCAGGCCCTGTGTATATTACACCTCAAAGTAACAGGCTGATTCTGGATGGTGTAGAAAAGGTGTATAGAGGACTGGGGAGAAATGGAATCTCTCTAGAGACTTCAGGACACAGCTGTATTCTGTCAGGCCCTGTGTATTTTACACCTCAAAGTAACAGGCTGATTCTGGATGGAGTAAAAGAGGTGTATAGAAAACTGGGGAGAAATGGAATCTCTCTACACACTTCAGGACACAGTTGTATTCTGTCAGGCCCTGTGTATATTACACATCAAAGTAACAGGCTGATTCTGGATGGTGTAGAAAAGGTGTATAGAGGACTGGGGAGAAATGGAATCTCTCTACAGACTTCAGGACACAGCTGTATTCTGTCAGGCCCTGTGTATTTTACACCTCCAAATAACAGGCTGATTCTGGATGGTGTTAAAGAGGTGTATAGAGGACTGGGGAGAAATGGAATCTATCTACAGACATCATGACACAGTTGGATTCTGTCAGGCCCTGTGTATTTTACACCTCAAAGTAACAGGCCGATTCAGGATGGTGTAAATGAGGTGTATAGAGAACTGTGGAGAAATGGAATCTCTCTACAGACTTCAGGACACAGTTGTATTCTGTCAGGCCCTGTGTATATTACACATCAAAGTAACAGGCTGATTCTGGATGGTGTAGAAAAGGTGTATAGAGGACTGGGGAGAAATGGAATCTCTCTACAGACTTCAGGACACAGTTGGATTCTGTCAGGCCCTATTTATTTTACACCTCAAAGTAACAGGCTGATTCTGGATGGTGTAAAAAAGGTGTATTGAGGAGTCGGGAGAAATGGAATCTCTGTACAGACTTCAGGACACAGTTGTATTCTGTCAGGCCCTGTGTATTTTACACCTCAAAGTAACAGGCTGATTCTGGATGGTGTAAAAAAGGTTTATAGAGGACTTGGGAGAAATGGAATCTCTCTACAGACTTCAGGACACAGTTGGATTCTGTCAGGCCCTGTGAATTTTACACCTCAAAGTAACAGGCTGATTCTGGATGGTGTAAAAGAGGTGTATATAGGACTGGGGAGAAATGGAATCTCTTTACAGACTTCAGGACACAGTTAAATTCTGTCAGGCTCTGTGTACTTTACACCTCAAAGTAACAGGCTGATTCTGGATGGTGTAAAAAAGGTGCATAGATGACTGGGGAGAAATGGAATCTCTCTACAGACTTCTGGACACAGTTGGATTCTGTCAGGCCCTGTGTATTTTACACCTCAAAGTAACAGGCTGATTCTGGATGGTGTAAAAAAGGTGTATGGAGGACTGGGGAGAAATGGAATCTCTCTATAGACTTCAGGACACAGTTGTATTCTGTCAGGTCCTGTGTATTTTACACCTCAAAGTAACAGGCTGATTCTGGATGGTGTAAAAAGGTGTATAGAGGACTGGGGAGAAATGGAATCACTCTACAGACTTCAGGACACAGTTGTATTCTGTCAGGCCCTGTGTATTTTACACCTCAAAGTAACAGGCTGATACTGGATGGTGTAAAAAAAGGTGTATAGAGGACTGGGGACAAAATGAATCAATCTACAGACTTCAGGACACAGTTGTATTCTGTCAGGCCCTGTGTATTTTACACCTCAAAGTAACAGGCTGATTATGGATGGTGTAAAAAAGGTTTATAGAGGACTGGGGAGAAATGGAATCTATCTACAGACATCATGACACAGTTGTATTCTGTCAGACCCTGTGTATATTACACCTCAAAGTAACAGGCTGATTCTGGATGGTGTAAAAGAGGTGTATAGAGGACTGGGGAGAAATGGAATCTCTCTATAGACTTCAGGACACAGATGGATTCTTTCAGACCCTGTGTATTTTACACCTCAAAGTGACAGGCTGATTCTGGATGGTGTAAAAGAGGTGTATAAATGACTGGGGAGAAATGGAATCTCTCTACAGACTTCAGGACACAGTTGGATTCTGTCAGGCTCTATTTATTTTACACCTCAAAGTAACAGGCTGATTCTGGATGGTTTAAAAAAGGTGTATTGAGGAGTCTTGAGAAATGGAATCTCTCTACAGACTTCAGGACACAGTTGTATTCTGTCAGGCCCTGTGTATTTTACACCTCAAAGTAACAGGCTGATTCTGGATGGTTTAAAAAAGGTTTATAGAGGACTTGGGAGAAATGGAATCTCTCTACAGACTTCAGGACACAGTTGGATTCTGTCAGGCCCTGTGAATTTTACACCTCAAAGTAACAGGCTGACTCTGGATGGTGTAAAAGATGTGTATATAGGACTGGGGAGAAATGGAATCTCTTTACAGACTTCAGGACACAGTTGAATTCTGTCAGGCTCTGTGTATTTTACACCTCAAAGTAACAGACTGATTCTGGATGGTGTAAAAAAGGTGTATAGAGGACTGGGGAAAAATGGAATCTCTCTACAGACTTCAGGACACAGTTGGATTCTGTCAGGCCCTGTGTATTTTACACCTCCAAGTAACAGGCTGATTCTGGATGGTGTAAAAAAGGTGTATAGAGGACTGGGGAGAAATGGAATATATCTATAGACTTCAGGACACAGTTGGATTCTGTTAGACCCTGTGTATTTTACACCTCAAAGTAACAGGCTGATTCTGGATGGTGTAAAAGAGGTGTATAGAGGACTGGGGAGAAATGGAATCTCTCTATAGACTTCAGGACACAGATGGATTCTTTCAGACCCTGTGTATTTTACACCTCAAAGTAACAGGCTGATTCTGGATGGTGTAAAAGAGGTGTATAAATGACTGGGGAGAAATGGAATCTCTCTACAGACTTCAGGACACAGTTGGATTCTGTCAGGCTCTATTTATTTTACACCTCAAAGTAACAGGCTGATTCTGGATGGTTTAAAAAAGGTGTATTGAGGAGTCTTGAGAAATGGAATCTCTCTACAGACTTCAGGACACAGTTGTATTCTGTCAGGCCCTGTGTATTTTACACCTCAAAGTAACAGGCTGATTCTGGATGGTTTAAAAAAGGTTTATAGAGGACTTGGGAGAAATGGAATCTCTCTACAGACTTCAGGACACAGTTGGATTCTGTCAGGCCCTGTGAATTTTACACCTCAAAGTAACAGGCTGACTCTGGATGGTGTAAAAGATGTGTATATAGGACTGGGGAGAAATGGAATCTCTTTACAGACTTCAGGACACAGTTGAATTCTGTCAGGCTCTGTGTATTTTACACCTCAAAGTAACAGACTGATTCTGGATGGTGTAAAAAAGGTGTATAGAGGACTGGGGAAAAATGGAATCTCTCTACAGACTTCAGGACACAGTTGGATTCTGTCAGGCCCTGTGTATTTTACACCTCCAAGTAACAGGCTGATTCTGGATGGTGTAAAAAAGGTGTATAGAGGACTGGGGAGAAATGGAATATATCTATAGACTTCAGGACACAGTTGGATTCTGTTAGACCCTGTGTATTTTACACCTCAAAGTAACAGGCTGATTCTGGATGGTGTAAAAGAGGTGTATAGAGGACTGGGGAGAAATGGAATCTCTCTATAGACTTCAGGACACAGATGGATTCTTTCAGACCCTGTGTATTTTACACCTCAAAGTAACAGGCTGATTCTGGATGGTGTAAAAGAGGTGTATAAATGACTGGGGAGAAATGGAATCTCTCTACAGACTTCAGGACACAGTTGGATTCTGTCAGGCTCTATTTATTTTACACCTCAAAGTAACAGGCTGATTCTGGATGGTTTAAAAAAGGTGTATTGAGGAGTCGGGAGAAATGGAATCTCTCTACAGACTTCAGGACACAGTTGTATTCTGTCAGGCCCTGTGTATTTTACACCTCAAAGTAACAGGCTGATTCTGGATGGTTTAAAAAAGGTTTATAGAGGACTTGGGAGAAATGGAATCTCTCTACAGACTTCAGGACACAGTTGGATTCTGTCAGGCCCTGTGAATTTTACACCTCAAAGTAACAGGCAGACTCTGGATGGTGTAAAAGAGGTGTATATAGGACTGGGGAGAAATGGAATCTCTTTACAGACTTCAGGACACAGTTGAATTCTGTCAGGCTATGTATATTTTACACCTCAAAGTAACAGGCTGATTCTGGATGGTGTAAAAAAGGTGTATAGAGGACTGGGGAGAAATGGAATCTATCTATAGACTTCAGGACACAGTTGGATTCTGTTAGACCCTGTGTATTTTACACCTCAAAGTAACAGGCTGATTCTGGATGGTGTAAAAGAGGTGTATAGAGGACTGGGGAGAAATGGAATCTCTCTACAGACTTCAGGACACAGTTGTATTCTGTCAGGCCCTGTGTATTTTATACCTCAAAGTAACAGGCTGATTCTGGATGGTGTAAAAGAGGTGTATAGAGAATTGGGGAGAAATGGAATATCTCTACTGACTTAAGGACACAGTTGTATTCTGTCAGGCCCTGTGTATATTACACCTCAAAGTAACAGGCTGATTCTGGATGGTGTAGAAAAGGTGTATAGAGGACTGGGGAGAAATGGAATCTCTCTAGAGACTTCAGGACACAGCTGTATTCTGTCAGGCCCTGTGTATTTTACACCTCAAAGTAACAGGCTGATTCTGGATGGTGTAAAAGAGGTGTATAGAAAACTGGGGAGAAATGGAATCTCTCTACACACTTCAGGACACAGTTGTATTCTGTCAGGCCCTGTGTATATTACACATCAAAGTAACAGGCTGATTCTGGATGGTGTAGAAAAGGTGTATAGAGGACTGGGGAGAAATGGAATCTCTCTACAGACTTCAGGACACAGCTGTATTCTGTCAGGCCCTGTGTATTTTACACCTCCAAATAACAGGCTGATTCTGGATGGTGTTAAAGAGGTGTATAGAGGACTGGGGAGAAATGGAATCTATCTACAGACATCATGACACAGTTGGATTCTGTCAGGCCCTGTGTATTTTACACCTCAAAGTAACAGGCCGATTCAGGATGGTGTAAATGAGGTGTATAGAGAACTGTGGAGAAATGGAATCTCTCTACAGACTTCAGGACACAGTTGTATTCTGTCAGGCCCTGTGTATATTACACATCAAAGTAACAGGCTGATTCTGGATGGTGTAGAAAAGGTGTATAGAGGACTGGGGAGAAATGGAATCTCTCTACAGACTTCAGGACACAGCTGTATTCTGTCAGGCCCTGTGTATTTTACACCTCAAAGTAACAGGCTGAATCTGGATGGTGTAAAAGAGGTGTATAGAGGACTGGGGAGAAATGGAATCTATCTACAGACATCATGACAAAGTTGTATTCTGTCAGGCCCTGTGTATATTACACCTCAAAGTAACAGGCTGATTCTGGATGGTGTAAAAGAGGTGTATAGAGGACTGGGGAGAAATGGAATCTCTCTATAGACTTCAGGACACAGATGGATTCTTTCAGACCCTGTGTATTTTACACCTCAAAGTAACAGGCTGATTCTGGATGGTGTAAAAGAGGTGTATAAATGACTGGGGAGAAATGGAATCTCTCTACAGACTTCAGGACACAGTTGGATTCTGTCAGGCTCTATTTATTTTACACCTCAAAGTAACAGGCTGATTCTGGATGGTGTAAAAAAGGTGTATTGAGGAGTCGGGAGAAATGGAATCTCTCTACAGACTTCAGGACACAGTTGTATTCTGTCAGGCCATGTGTATTTTACACCTCAAAGTAACAGGCTGATTCTGGATGGTGTAAAAAAGGTTTATAGAGGACTTGGGAGAAATGGAATCTCTCTACAGACTTCAGGACACAGTTGGATTCTGTCAGGCCCTGTGAATTTTACACCTCAAAGTAACAGGCTGATTCTGGATGGTGTAAAAGAGGTTTATATAGGACTGGGGAGAAATGGAATCTCTTTACAGACTTCAGGACACAGTTAAATTCTGTCAGGCTCTGTGTACTTTACACCTCAAAGTAACAGGCTGATTCTGGATGGTGTAAAAAAGGTGTATAGAGGACTGGGGAGAAATGGAATCTCTCTACAGACTTCTGGACACAGTTGGATTCTGTCAGGCCCTGTGTATTTTACACCTCAAAGTAACAGGCTGATTCTGGATGGTGTAAAAAAGGTGTATGGAGGACTGGGGAGAAATGGAATCTCTCTACAGACTTCAGGACACAGTTGTATTCTGTCAGGTCCTGTGTATTTTACACCTCAAAGTAACAGGCTGATTCTGGATGGTGTAAAAAGGTGTATAGAGGACTGGGAGAAATGGATTCACTCTACAGACTTCAGGACACGGTTGTATTCTGTCAGGCCCTGTGTATTTTACACCTCAAAGTAACAGGCTGATACTGGATGGTGTAAAAAAAGGTGTATAGAGGACTGGGGACAAAATGAATCAATCTACAGACTTCAGGACACAGTTGTATTCTGTCAGGCCCTGTGTATTTTACACCTCAAAGTAACAGGCTGATTATGGATGGTGTAAAAAAGGTTTATAGAGGACTGGCGAGAAATGGAATCTCTCTACAGACTTCAGGACACAGTTGTATTCTGTCAGGTCCTGTGTATTTTACACCTCAAAGTAACAGGCTGATTCTGGATGGGGTAAAAAGGTGTGTAGAGGACTGGGGAAAAATGGAATCTCTCTACAGACTTCAGGACACGGTTGTATTTTGTCAGGCCCTGTGTATTTTACACCTCAAAGAAACAAACTGATTCTGGATGGTGTAAAAAGGTTAATAGAGGACTGGGGAGAAATGGAATCTCTCTACAGACTTCAGGAAACTGTTGTATTCTGTCAGGCTACGTGTATTTTACACCCCAAAGTAACAAGCTGTTTCTGGATGGTGTAAAAAGGTTTATAGAGGACTGGGGAGAAATGGAATCTCTCTACAGACTTCAGGACACAGTTGTTTTCTGTCAGGCCCTGTGTGTTTTACCCCTCAAAGTAACAGGCTGATTCTGAATGGTGTAAAAGAGGTGTATAGAGGACTGGGGAGAAATGGAATCTATCTATAGACTTCAGGACACAGTTGGATTCTGTCAGACCCTGTGTATTTTACACCTCAAAGTAACAGGCTGATTCTGGATGATGTAAAAGAGGTGTATAGAGGACTGGGGAGAAATTGAATTTCTCTACAAACTCCAGGACACAGTTGTATTCTGTCAGGCCCTGTGTATTTTACACCTCGAAGTAACAGGCTGATTCTGGATGATGTAAAAGAGGTGTATAGAGAATTGGGGAGAAATGGAATATCTCTACTGACTTCAGGACACAGTTGTATTCTGTCAGGCCCTGTGTATATTACACCTCAAAATAACATGCTGATTCTGGATGGTGTAGAAAATGTGTATAGAGGACTGGGGAGAAATGGAATCTCTCTACAAACTTCACGACACAGCTGTATTCTGTCAGGCCCTGTGTATTTTACAACTCAAAGTAACAGGCTGATTCTGGATGATGTAAAAGAGGTGTATAGAGGACTGGGGAGAAATGGAATCTATCTACAGACATCATGACACAGTTGGATTCTGTCAGGCCCTGTGTATTTTACACCTCAAAGTAACAGGCTGATTCTGGATGGTGTAAAAGAGGTGTATAGAGAACTGGGGAGAAATGGAATTTCCCTACAGACTTCAGGACACAGTTGTATTCTGTCAGGCCCTGTGTATATTACACATCAAAGTAACAGGCTGATTCTGGATGGTGTAGAAAAGGTGTATAGAGGACTGGGGAGAAATGGAATCTCTCTACAGACTTCAGGACACAGCTGTATTCTGTCAGGCCCTGTGTATTTTACACCTCAAAGTAACAGGCTGAATCTGGATGGTGTAAAAGAGGTGTATAGAGGACTGGGGAGAAATGGAATCTGTCTACAGACATCATGACACAGTTGTATTCTGTCAGGCCCTGTGTATATTACACCTCAAAGTACCTGGCTGATTCTGGATGGTGTAGAAAAGGTTTATAGAGGACTGGGGAGAAATGGAATCTCTCTACAGACTTCAGGAAACAGCTGTATTTTGTCAGGCCCTGTGGATTTTACACCTCAAAGTAACAGGCTGATTCTGGATGGTGTAAAAGAGGTGTATAGAGGACTGGGGAGAAATGGAATCTATCTACAGACATCATGACACAGTCGGATTCTGTCAGGCCCTGTGTATTTTACACCTCAAAGTAACAGGCTGATTCTGGAAGTGTAAAAGAGGTTTATAGAGAACTGGGGAGAAATGGAATCTCTCTACAGACTTCAGGACACAGTTGTATTCTGTCAGACCCTGTGTATATTACACGTCAAAGTAGCAGGCTGATTCTGGATGGTGTAGAAAAGGTGTATAGAGGACTGGGGAGAAATGGAATCTCTCTAAAGACTTCAGGAAACAGCTGTAATCTGTCAGGCCCTGTGTATTTTACACCTCAAAGTAACAGGCTGATTCTGGATGGTGTAAAAGATGTGTATAGAGAATTGGGGAGAAATGGAATATCTCTACTGACTTCAGGACACAGTTGTATTCTGTCAGGCCCTGTGTATATTACACCTCAAAGTAACAGGTTGATTCTGGATGGTGTAGAAAAGTTGTATAGAGTACTGGGGAGAAATGGAATCTCTCTACAGACTTCAGGATACAGCTGTATTCTGCCAGGCCCTGTGTATTTTACACCTCAAAGTAACAGGCTGATTCTGGATGGTGTAAAAGAGGTGTATAGAGGACTGGGGAGAAATGGAATCTATCTACAGACATCATGACACAGTTGGATTCTGTCAGGCCCTGTGTATTTTACACCTCAAAGTAACAGGCTGATTCTGGATGGTGTCAAAGAGGTGTATAGAGAACTGGGGAGAAATGGAATATCTCTACAGACTTCAGGACACAGTTGTATTCTGTCAGGCCCTGTGTATATTACACTTCAAAGTAACAGGCTGATTCTGGATGGTGTAAAAGAGGTGTATAGAGGACTGCGGAGAAATGGAATCTATCTACAGACATTATGACACAGTTGTATTCTGTCAGGCCCTGTGTATATTACACCTCAAAGTACCTGGCTGATTCTGGATGGTGTAAAAGAGGTGTATAGAGGACTGGGGAGAAAATGAATCTCTCTATAGACTTCAGGACACAGTTGGATTCTGTCAGACCGTGTGTATTTTTCACCTCAAAGTAACAGGCTGATTCTGGATGGTGTAAAAGAGGTGTATAAAGGACTGGGGAGAAATGGAATCTCTCTACAGACTTCAGGACACAGTTGGATTCTGTCAGGTCCTGTGAATTTTACACCTCAAAGTAACAGGCTGATTCTGGATGGTGTAAAAGAGGTGTATACAGGACTGGTGAGAAATGGAATCTCTCTAAAGACTTCAGGACACAGTTGAATTTTGTCAGGCTCTGTGTATTTTACACCTCAAAGTAACAGGCTGATACTGGATGGTGTAAAAAAGGTGTATAGAGGACTGGGGAGAAATGGAATCTCTCTGCAGACTTCAGGACACAGTTGGATTCTGTCAGGCCCTGTGTATTTTACACCTCAAAGTAACAGGCGGATTCTGGATGGTGTAAAAAGGTGTATGGAGGACTGGGGAGAAAAGGAATCTCTCTACAAACTTCAGGACACAGTTGTATTCTGTCAGGCCCTGTGTATATTACACCTCAAAGTAACATGCTGATTCTGGAAGGTGTATAGAGGACTGGGGAGAAATGGAATCTCTCTACAGACTTCACGACACAGTTGAATTCTGTCAGGCCCTGTGTATATTACACCTCAAAGTAACAGGTTGATTCAGGATGGTGTAAAAAAAGTAGTATAGAGGACTGGGGACAAAATGAATCAATCTACAGACTTCAGGACACAGTTGTATTCTGTCAGGCCCTGTGTATTTTACACCTCAAAGTAACAGGCTGATTATGGATTGTGTAAAAAAGGTTTATAGAGGACTGGGGAGAAATGGAATCTCTCTACAGACTTCAGGAAACTGTTGTATTCTGTCAGGCTCTGTGTATTTTACACCTCAAAGTAACAAGCTGATTCTGGATGGTGTAAAAAGGTTTATAGACTGGGGAGAAATGGAATCTTTCTACAGACTTCAGGACGCAGTTGTATTCTGTCAGGCCCTGTGTATTTTACACCTCATAGTAACAGGCTGATTCTGGATGGTGTAAAAGAGGTGTATAGAGGACTGTGGAGAAATGGAATCTCTCTATAGACTTCAGGAAACAGTTGGATTCTGTCAGACCCTGTGTATTTTACACCTCAAAGTTACAGGCTGATTCTGGATAGTGTAAAAGAGGTGTATAGAGGACTGGGGAGAAATGAAATCTCTCTACAGACTTCAGGACACAGTTGTATTCTGTCAGGCCCTGTGTATTTTACACCTCAAAGTAACAGGCTGATTCTGGATGGTGTAAAAGAGGTGTATAGAGAAATGGGGAGATATGGAATCTCTATACAGACTTCAGGACACAGTTGTATTCTGTCAGGCCCTGTGTATATTACACCTCAAAGTAACAGGCTGATTCTGGATGGTGTAGAAAAGGTGTATAGAGGACTGGGGAGAAATGGAATCTCTCTACAGACTTCAGGACACAGCTGTATTCTGTCAGGCCCTGTGTATTTTACACCTCAAAGTAACATGCTGATTCTGGATGGTGTAAAAGAGGTGTATAGAGGACTGGGGAGAAATGGAATCTATCTACAGACATCATGACACAGTTGGATTCTGTCAGGCCCTGTGTATATTACACCTCAAAGTACCTGGCTGATTCTGGATGGTGTAATAGAGGTTTATAGAGGACTGGGGAGAAAAGGAATCTCTCTATAGACTTCAGGACACAGTTGGATTCTGTCAGACAGTGTGTATTTTTCACCTCAAAGTAACAGGCTGATTCTGGATGGTGTAAAAGAGGTGTATAAAGGACTGGGGAGAAATGGAATCTCTCTACAGACTTCAGGACACAGTTGGATTCTGTCAGGTCCTGTGAATTTAACACCTCAAAGTAACAGGCTGATTCTGGATGGTGTAAAAGAGGTGTATACAGGACTGGTGAGATACGGAATCTCTCTAAAGACTTCAGGACACAGTTGAATTTTGTCAGGCTCTGTGTATTTTACACCTCAAAGTAACAGGCTGATACTGGATGGTGTAAAAAAGGTGTATAGAGGACTGGGGAGAAATGGAATCTCTCTGCAGACTTCAGGACACAGTTGGATTCTGTCAGGCCCTGTGTATTTTACACCTCAAAGTAACAGGCGGAATCTGGATTGTGTAAAAAGGTGTATGGAGGACTGGGGAGAAAAGGAATCTCTCTACAAACTTCAGGACACAGTTGTATTCTGTCAGGCCCTGTGTATATTACACCTCAAAGTAACATGCTGATTCTGGATGGTGTAAAAGAGGTGTATAGAGGACTGGGGAGAAATGGAATCTATCTACAGACATCATGACACAGCTGTATTTTGTCAGGCCCTGTGGATTTTACACCTCAAAGTAACAGGCTGATTCTGGATGGTGTAAAAGAGGTGTATAGAGGACTGGGGAGAAATGGAATCTATCTACAGACATCATGACACAGTTGGATTCTGTCAGGCCCTGTGTATTTTGCACCTCAAAGTAACAGGCTGATTCTGGAAGTGTAAAAGAGGTTTATAGAGTACTGGGGAGAAATAGAATCTCTCTACAGACTTCAGGACACAGTTGTATTCTGTCAGGCCCTGTGTATATTACACGTCAAAGTAGCAGGCTGATTATGGATGGTGTAGAAAAGGTGTATAGAGGACTGGGGAGAAATGGAATCTCTCTAAAGACATCAGGAAACAGCTGTAATCTGTCAGGCCCTGTGTATTTTACACCTCAAAGTAACAGGCTGATTCTGGATGGTGTAAAAGATGTGTATAGAGGACTGGGGAGAAATGGAATCTCTCTATAGACTTCAGTACACAGATGGATTCTTTCAGACCCTGTGTATTTTACACCTCAAAGTTACAGGCTGATTCTGGATGGTGTAAAAGAGGTGTATAGAGGACTGGGGAGAAATGAAATCTCTCTACAGACTTCAGGACACAGTTGTATTCTGTCAGGCCCTGTGTATTTTACACCTCAAAGTAACAGGCTGATTCTGAATGGTGTAAAAGAGGTGTATAGAGAATTGGGGAGAAATGGAATCTCTCTACAGACTTCATGACACAGTTGTATTCTGTCAGGCCCTGTGTATATTACACCTCAAAGTAACAGGCTGATTCTGGATGGTGTAGAAAATGTGTATAGAGGACTGGGGAGAAATGGAATCTGTCTACAGACTTCAGGACACAGCTGTATTCTGTCAGGCCCTTTGTATTTTACACCTCAAAGTAACATGCTGATTCTGGATGGTGTAAAAGAGGTGTATAGAGGACTGGGGAGAAATGGAATCTATCTACAGACATCATGACACAGTTGGATTCTGTCAGGCCCTGTGTATATTACACCTCAAAGTACCTGGCTGATTCTGGATGGTGTAATAGAGGTGTATAGAGGACTGGGGAGAAAAGGAATCTCTCTATAGACTTCAGGACACAGTTGGATTCTGTCAGACCGTGTGTATTTTTCACCTCAAAGTAACAGGCTGATTCTGGATGGTGTAAAAGAGGTGTATAAAGGACTGGGGAGAAATGGAATCTCTCTACAGACTTCAGGACACAGTTGGATTCTGTCAGGTCCTGTGAATTTTACACCTCAAAGTAACAGGCTGATTCTGGATGGTGTAAAAGAGGTGTATACAGGACTGGTGAGAAATGGAATCTCTCTAAAGACTTCAGGACACAGTTGAATTTTGTCAGGCTCTGTGTATTTTACACCTCAAAGTAACAGGCTGATACTGGATGGTGTAAAAAAGGAGTATAGAGGACTGGGGAGAAATGGAATCTCTCTGCAGACTTCTGGACACAGTTGGATTCTGTCAGGCCCTGTGTATTTTACACCTCAAAGTAACAGGCGGATTCTGGATGGTGTAAAAAGGTGTATGGAGGACTGGGGAGAAATGGAATCTCTCTACAGACTTCAGGACACAGCTGTATTTTGTCAGGCCCTGTGGATTTTACACCTCAAAGTAACAGGCTGATTCTGGATGGTGTAAAAGAGGTGTATAGAGGACTGGGGAGAAATGGAATCTATCTACAGACATCATGACACAGTTGGATTCTGTCAGGCCCTGTGTATTTTACACCTCAAAGTAACAGGCTGATTCTGGATGGTGTAAAAGAGGTTTATAGAGAACTGGGGAGAAATGGAATCTCTCTACAGACTTCAGGACACAGTTGTATTTTGTCAGGCCCTGTGGATTTTACACCTCAAAGTAACAGGCTGATTCTGGATGGTGTAAAAGAGGTGTATAGAGGACTGGGGGGAAATGGAATCCATCTACAGACATCATGACACAGTTGGATTCTGTCAGGCCCTGTGTATTTTACATCTCAAAGTAACAGGCTGATTCTGGAAGTGTAAAAGAGGTTTATAGAGAACTGGGGAGAAATGGAATCTCTCTACAGACTTCAGGACACAGTTGTATTCTGTCAGGCCCTGTGTATATTACACGTCAAAGTAGCAGGCTGATTCTGGACGGTGTAGAAAAGGTGTATAGAGGACTGGGGAGAAATGGAATCTCTCTAAAGACTTCAGGAAACAGCTGTAATCTGTCAGGCCCTGTGAATTTTACACCTCAAAGTAACAGGCTGATTCTGGATGGTGTAAAAGATGTGTATAGAGGACTGGGTAGAAATGGAATCTCTCTATAGACTTCAGTACACAGATGGATTCTTTCAGACCCTGTGTATTTTACACCTCAAAGTAACAGGCTGATTCTTGATGGTGTAAAAGAGGTGTATAAATGACTGGGGAGAAATGGAATCTCTCTACAGACTTCAGGACACAGTTGGATTCTGTCAGGCTCTTTTTATTTTACACCTCAAAGTAACAGGCTGTTTCTGGATGGTGTAAAAAAGGTGTATTGAGGAGTCGGGAGAAATGGAATCTCTCTACAGACTTGATGACACAGTTGTATTGTGCCAGGCCCTGTGTATATTACACATCAAAGTAACAGGCTGATACTGGATGGTTTAAAAAAAGGTGTATAGAGGATTGGGGAGAAATGGAATCTCTCTACAGAATTCAGGACACGGTTGTATTCTGTCAGGCCCTGTGTATTTTACACCTCAATGAAACAAGCTGATTCTGGATGGTGTAAAAAGGTTTATAGAGGACTGGGGAGAAATGGAATCTCTCTACAGACTTCAGGAAACTGTTGTATTCTGTCAGGCTCCATGTATTTTACACGTCAAAGTAACAAGCTGATTCTGGATGGTGTAAAAAGGTTTATAGAGGACTGGGGAGAAATGGAATCTCTCTATAGACTTCAGTACACAGATGGATTCTTTCAGACCCTGTGTATTTTACACCTCAAAGTTACGGGCTGATTCTGGATGGTGTAAAAGAGGTGTATAGAGGACTGGGGAGAAATGAAATCTCTCTACAGACTTCAGGACACAGTTGTATTCTGTCAGGCCCTGTGTATTTTACACCTCAAAGTAACAGGCTGATTCTGAATGGTGTAAAAGAGGTGTATAGAGAATTGGGGAGAAATGGAATCTCTCTACAGACTTCAGGACACAGTTGTATTTTGTCAGGCCATGTGTATATTACACCTCAAAGTAACAGGCTGATTCTGGATGGTGTAGAAAAGGTGTATAGAGGACTGGGGAGAAATGGAATCTGTCTACAGACTTCAGGACACAGCTGTATTCTGTCAGGCCCTTTGTATTTTACACCTCAAAGTAACATGCTGATTCTGGATGGTGTAAAAGAGGTGTATAGAGGACTGGGGAGAAATGGAATCTATCTACAGACATCATGACACAGTTGGATTCTGTCATGCCCTGTGTATATTACACCTCAAAGTACCTGGCTGATTCTGGATGGTGTAATAGAGGTGTATAGAGGACTGGGGAGAAAAGGAATCTCTCTATAGACTTCAGGACACAGTTGGATTCTGTCAGACCGTGTGTATTTTTCACCTCAAAGTAACAGGCTGATTCTGGATGGTGTAAAAGAGGTGTATAAAGGACTGGGGAGAAATGGAATCTCTCTACAGACTTCAGGACACAGTTGGATTCTGTCAGGTCCTGTGAATTTTACACCTCAAAGTAACAGGCTGATTCTGGATGGTGTAAAAGAGGTGTATACAGGACTGGTGAGAAATGGAATCTCTCTAAAGACTTCAGGACACAGTTGAATTTTGTCAGGCTCTGTGTATTTTACACCTCAAAGTAACAGGCTGATACTGGATGGTGTAAAAAAGGAGTATAGAGGACTAGGGAGATATGGAATCTCTCTGCAGACTTCAGGACACAGTTGGATTCTGTCAGGCCCTGTGTATTTTACACCTCAAAGTAACAGGCGGATTCTGGATGGTGTAAAAAGGTGTATGGAGGACTGGGGAGAAATGGAATCTCTCTACAGACTTCAGGACACAGCTGTATTTTGTCAGGCCCTGTGGATTTTACACCTCAAAGTAACAGGCTGATTCTGGATGGTGTAAAAGAGGTGTATAGAGGACTGGGGAGAAATGGAATCTATCTACAGACATCATGACACAGTTGGATTCTGTCAGGCCCTGTGTATTTTACACCTCAAAGTAACAGGCTGATTCTGGATGGTGTAAAAGAGGTTTATAGAGAACTGGGGAGAAATGGAATCTCTCTACAGACTTCAGGACACAGTTGTATTTTGTCAGGCCCTGTGGATTTTACACCTCAAAGTAACAGGCTGATTCTGGATGGTGTAAAAGAGGTGTATAGAGGACTGGGGGGAAATGGAATCTATCTACAGACATCATGACACAGTTGGATTCTGTCAGGCCCTGTGTATTTTACATCTCAAAGTAACAGGCTGATTCTGGAAGTGTAAAAGAGGTTTATAGAGAACTGGGGAGAAATGGAATCTCTCTACAGACTTCAGGACACAGTTGTATTCTGTCAGGCCCTGTGTATATTACACGTCAAAGTAGCAGGCTGATTGTGGATGGTGTAGAAAAGGTGTATAGAGGACTGGGGAGAAATGGAATCTCTCTAAAGACTTCAGGAAACAGCTGTAATCTGTCAGGCCCTGTGTATTTTACACCTCAAAGAAACAGGCTGATTCTGGATGGTGTAAAAGATGTGTATAGAGGACTGGGTAGAAATGGAATCTCTCTATAGACTTCAGTACACAGATGGATTCTTTCAGACCCTGTGTATTTTACACCTCAAAGTAACAGGCTGATTCTTGATGGTGTAAAAGAGGTGTATAAATGACTGGGGAGAAATGGAATCTCTCTACAGACTTCAGGACACAGTTGGATTCTGTCAGGCTCTTTTTATTTTACACCTCAAAGTAACAGGCTGTTTCTGGATGGTGTAAAAAAGGTGTATTGAGGAGTCGGGAGAAATGGAATCTCTCTACAGACTTGATGACACAGTTGTATTGTGCCAGGCCCTGTGTATATTACACCTCAAAGTAACAGGCTGATACTGGATGGTTTAAAAAAAGGTGTATAGAGGATTGGGGAGAAATGGAATCTCTCTACAGACTTCAGGACACGGTTGTATTCTATCAGGCCCTGTGTATTTTACACCTCAATGAAACAAGCTGATTCCGGATGGTGTAAAAAGGTTTATAGAGGACTGGGGAGAAATGGAATCTCTCTACAGACTTCAGGAAACTGTTGTATTCTGTCAGGCTCTATGTATTTTACACGTCAAAGTAACAAGCTGATTCTGGATGGTGTAAAAAGGTTTGTAGAGGACTGGGGAGAAATGGAATCTCTCTACAGACTTCATGACACAGTTGTATTCTGTCAGGCCCTGTGTATTTTACACCTCAAAGTAACAGGCTGATTCTGAATGGTGTAAAAGAGGTGTATAGAGGACTGGGGAGAAATGGAATCTATCTATAGACTTCAGGACACAGTTGGATTCTGTCAGACCCTGTGTATTTCACACCTCAAAGAAACAGGCTGATTCTGGATGGTGTAAAAGAGGTGTATAGAGAATTGGGGAGAAATGGAATATCTCTACTGACTTCAGGACACAGTTGTATTCTGTCAGGCCCTGTGTATATTACACCTCAAAGTAACAGGCTCATTCTGGATGGTGTAGAAAAGTTGTATAGAGGACTGGGGAGAAATGGAATCTCTCTACAGACTTCAGGACACAGCTGTATTCTGTCAGGCCCTGTGTATTTTACACCTCAAAGTAACAGGCTGATTCTGGATGGTGTAAAAGAGGTGTATAGAGGACTGGGGAGAAATGGAATCTCTCTACAGACATCATGACACAGTTGGATTCTGTCAGGCCCTGTGTATTTTACACCTCAAAGTAACAGGCTGATTCTGGATGGTGTCAAAGAGGTGTATAGAGAACTGGGGAGAAATGGAATATCTCTACAGACTTCAGGACACAGTTGTATTCTGTCAGGCCCTGTGTATATTACACTTCAAAGCAACAGGCTGATTCTGGATGGTGTAGAAAAGGTGTATAGAAGACTGGGGAGAAATGGAATCTCTCTACAGACTTCAGATCACAGCTGTATTCTGTCAGGCCCTGTGTATTTTACACCTCAAAGTAACAGGCTGAATCTGGATGGTGTAAAAGAGGTGTATAGAGGTCTGCGGAGAAATGGAATCTATCTACAGACATTATGACACAGTTGTATTCTGTCAGGCCCTGTGTATATTACACCTCAAAGTACCTGGCTGATTCTGGATGGTGTAAAAGAGGTGTATAGAGGACTGGGGAGAAAATGAATCTCTCTATAGACTTCAGGACACAGTTGGATTCTGTCAGACCGTGTGTATTTTTCACCTCAAAGTAACAGGCTGATTCTGGATGGTGTAAAAGAGGTGTATAAAGGACTGGGGAGAAATGGAATCTCTCTACAGACTTCAGGACACAGTTGGATTCTGTCAGGTCCTGTGAATTTTACACCTCAAAGTAACAGGCTGATTCTGGATGGTGTAAAAGAGGTGTATACAGGACTGGTGAGAAATGGAATCTCTCTAAAGACTTCAGGACACAGTTGAATTTTGTCAGGCTCTGTGTATTTTACACCTCAAAGTAACAGGCTGATACTGGATGGTGTAAAAAAGGTGTATAGAGGACTGGGGAGAAATGGAATCTCTCTGCAGACTTCAGGACACAGTTGGATTCTGTCAGGCCCTGTGTATTTTACACCTCAAAGTAACAGGCGGATTCTGGATGGTGTAAAAAGGTGTATGGAGGACTGGGGAGAAAAGGAATCTCTCTACAAACTTCAGGACACAGTTGTATTCTGTCAGGCCCTGTGTATATTACACCTCAAAGTAACATGCTGATTCTGGATGGTGTAAAAAGGTGTATAGAGGACTGGGGAGAAATGGAATCTCTCTACAGACTTCAGGACACAGTTGAATTCTGTCAGGCCCTGTGTATATTACACCTCAAAGTAACAGGTTGATTCAGGATGGTGTAAAAAAAAGTAGTATAGAGGACTGGGGACAAAATGAATCAATCTACAGACTTCAAGACACAGTTGTATTCTGTCAGGCCCTGTGTATTTTACACCTCAAAGTAACAGGCTGATTATGGATTGTGTAAAAAAGGTTTATAGAGGACTGGGGAGAAATGGAATCTCTCTACAGACTTCAGGAAACTGTTGTATTCTGTCAGGCTCTGTGTATTTTGCACCTCAAAGTAACAAGCTGATTCTGGATGGTGTAAAAAGGTTTATAGACTGGGGAGAAATGGAATCTTTCTACAGACTTCAGGACGCAGTTGTATTCTTTCAGGCCCTGTGTATTTTACACCTCATAGCAACAGGCTGATTCTGGATGGTGTAAAAGAGGTGTATAGAGGACTGTGGAGAGATGGAATCTCTCTATAGACTTCAGGAAACAGTTGGATTCTGTCAGACCCTGTGTATTTTACACCTCAAAGTTACAGGCTGATTCTGGATGGTGTTAAAGAGGTGTATAGAGGACTGGGGAGAAATGGAATCTCTCTACAGACATCAGGACACAGTTGTATTCTGTCAGGCCCTGTGTATTTTACACCTCAAAGTAACAGGCTGATTCTGGATGGTGTAAAAGAGGTGTATAGAGAATTGGGGAGAAATGGAATCTCTCTACAGACTTCAGGACACAGTTGTATTCTGTCAGGCCCTGTGTATATTACACCTCAAAGTAACAGGCTGATTCTGGATGGTGTAGAAAAGGTGTATAGAGGACTGGGGAGAAATGGAATCTCTCTACAGACTTCAGGACACAGCTGTATTCTGTCAGGCCCTGTGTATTTTACACCTCAAAGAAACATGCTGATTCTGGATGGTGTAAAAGAGGTGTATAGAGGACTGGGGAGAAATGGAATCTATCTACAGACATCATGACACAGTTGGATTCTGTCAGGCCCTGTGTATATTACACCTCAAAGTACCTGGCTGATTCTGGATGGTGTAATAGAGGTGTATAGAGGACTGGGGAGAAAAGGAATCTCTCTATAGACTTCAGGACACAGTTGGATTCTGTCAGACCGTGTGTATTTTTCACCTCAAAGTAACAGGCTGATTCTGGATGGTGTAAAAGAGGTGTATAAAGGACTGGGGAGAAATGGAATCTCTCTACAGACTTCAGGACACAGTTGGATTCTGTCAGGTCCTGTGAATTTTACACCTCAAAGTAACAGGCTGATTCTGGATGGTGTAAAAGAGGTGTATACAGGACTGGTGAGAAATGGAATCTCTCTAAAGACTTCAGGACACAGTTGAATTTTGTCAGGCTCTGTGTATTTTACACCTCAAAGTAACAGGCTGATACTGGATGGTGTAAAAAAGGTGTATAGAGGACTGGGGAGAAATGGAATCTCTCTGCAGACTTCAGGACACAGTTGGATTCTGTCAGGCCCTGTGTATTTTACACCTCAAAGTAACAGGCGGATTATGGATGGTGTAAAAAGTTGTATGGAGGACTGGGGAGAAAAGGAATCTCTCTACAAACTTCAGGACACAGTTGTATTCTGTCAGGCCCTGTGTATATTACACCTCAAAGTAACATGCTGATTCTGGATGGTGTAGAAAAGGTTTATAGAGGACTGGGAGAAATGGAATCTCTCTACAGACTTCAGGACACAGCTGTATTTTGTCAGGCCCTGTGGATTTTACACCTCAAAGTAACAGGCTGATTCTGGATGGTGTAAAAGAGGTGTATAGAGGACTGGGGAGAAATGGAATCTATCTACAGACATCATGACACAGTTGGATTCTGTCAGGCCCTGTGTATTTTACACCTCAAAGTAACAGGCTGATTCTGGATGGTGTAAAAGAGGTTTATAGAGAACTGGGGAGAAATGGAATCTCTCTACAGACTTCAGGACACAGTTGTATTCTGTCAGGCCCTGTGTATATTAAACGTCAAAGTAGCAGGCTGATTCTGGATGGTGTAGAAAAGGTGTATAGAGGACTGGGGAGAAATGGAATCTCTCTAAAGACTTCAGGAAACAGCTGTATTCTGTCAGGCCCTGTGTATTTTACACCTCAAAGTAACAGGCTGATTCTGGATGGTGTAAAAGATGTGTATAGAGGACTGGGGAGAAATGGAATCTATCTACAGACATCATGACACAGTTGTATTCTGTCAGGCCCTGTGTATATTACACCTCAAAGTAACAGGCTGATTCTGGATGGTGTAAAAGAGGTGTATAGAGGACTGGGGAGAAATGGAATCTCTCTATAGACTTCAGGACACAGATGGATTCTTTCAGACCCTGTGTATTTTACACCTCAAAGTAACAGGCTGATTCTGGATGGTGTAAAAGAGGTGTATAAATGACTGGGGAGAAATGGAATCTCTCTACAGACTTCAGGACACAGTTGGATTCTGTCAGGCTCTATTTATTTTACATCTCAAAGTAACAGGCTGATTCTGGATGGTGTAAAAAAGGTGTATTGAGGAGTCGGGAGAAATGGAATCTCTCTACAGACTTCAGGACACAGTTGTATTCTGTCAGGCCCTGTGTATTTTACACCTCAAAGTAACAGGCTGATTCTGGATGGTGTAAAAAAGGTTTACAGAAGACTTGGGAGAAATGGAATCTCTCTACAGACTTCAGGACACAGTTGGATTCTGTCAGGCCCTGTGAATTTTACACCTCAAAGTAACAGGCTGATTCTGGATGGTGTAAAAAAGGTGTATGGAGGACTGGGGAGAAATGGAATCTCTCTACAGACTTCATGACACAGTTGTATTGTGCCAGGCCCTGTGTATATTACACCTCAAAGTAACAGGCTGATACTGGATGGTTTAAAAAAAGGTGTATAGAGGACTGGGGAGAAATGGAATCTCTCTACAGACTTCAGGACACAGTTGTATTCTGTCAGGCCCTGTGTATTTTACACCTCAATGAAACAAGCTGATTCTGGATGGTGTAAAAAGGTTTATAGAGGACTGGGGAGAAATGGAATCTCTCTACAGACTTCAGGAAACTGTTGTATTCTGTCAGGCTCCATGTATTTTACACGTCAAAGTAACAAGCTCATTCTGGATGGTGTAAAAAGGTTTATAGAGGGCTGGGGAGAAATGGAATCTCTCTACAGACTTCAGGACACAGCTGTATTCTGTCAGGCCCTGTGTATTTTACACCTCAAAGTAACAGACTGATTCTGGATGGTGTAAAAGAGGTGTATAGAGGACTGGGGAGAAATGGAATCTCTCTACAGACATCATGACACAGTTGGATTCTGTCAGGCCCTGTGTATTTTACACCTCAAAGTAACAGGCTGATTCTGAATGGTGTAAAAGAGGTGTATAGAGGACTGGGGAGAAATGGAATCTATCTATAGACTTCAGGACACAGTTGGATTCTGTCAGACCCTGTGTATTTTACACCTCAAAGAAACAGGCTGATTCTGGATGGTGTAAAAGAGGTGTATAGAGAATTGGGGAGAAATGGAATATCTCTACTGACTTCAGGACACAGTTGTATTCTGTCAGGCCCTGTGTATATTACGCCTCAAAGTAACAGGCTGATTCTGGATGGTGTAGAAAAGTTGTATAGAGGACTGGGGAGAAATGGAATCTCTCTACAGACTTCAGGACACAGCTGTATTCTGTCAGGCCCTGTGTATTTTACACCTCAAAGTAACAGACTGATTCTGGATGGTGTAAAAGAGGTGTATAGAGGACTGGGGAGAAATGGAATCTCTCTACAGACTTCACGACACAGTTGAATTCTGTCAGGCCCTGTGTATATTACACCTCAAAGTAACAGGTTGATTCAGGATGGTGTAAAAAAAGTAGTATAGAGGACTGGGGACAAAATGAATCAATCTACAGACTTCAGGACACAGTTGTATTCTGTCAGGCCCTGTGTATTTTACACCTCAAAGTAACAGGCTGATTATGGATTGTGTAAAAAAGGTTTATAGAGGACTGGGGAGAAATGGAATCTCTCTACAGACTTCAGGAAACTGTTGTATTCTGTCAGGCTCTGTGTATTTTACACCTCAAAGTAACAAGCTGATTCTGGATGGTGTAAAAAGGTTTATAGACTGGGGAGAAATGGAATCTTTCTACAGACTTCAGGACGCAGTTGTATTCTGTCAGGCCCTGTGTATTTTACACCTCATAGTAACAGGCTGATTCTGGATGGTGTAAAAGAGGTGTATAGAGGACTGTGGAGAAATGGAATCTCTCTATAGACTTCAGGAAACAGTTGGATTCTGTCAGACCCTGTGTATTTTACACCTCAAAGTTACAGGCTGATTCTGGATGGTGTAAAAGAGGTGTATAGAGAAATGGGGAGAAATGGAATCTCTATACAGACTTCAGGACACAGTTGTATTCTGTCAGGCCCTGTGTATATTACACCTCAAAGTAACAGGCTGATTCTGGATGGTGTAGAAAAGGTGTATAGAGGACTGGGGAGAAATGGAATCTCTCTACAGACTTCAGGACACAGCTGTATTCTGTCAGGCCCTGTGTATTTTACACCTCAAAGTAACATGCTGATTCTGGATGGTGTAAAAGAGGTGTATAGAGGACTGGGGAGAAATGGAATCTATCTACAGACATCATGACACAGTTGGATTCTGTCAGGCCCTGTGTATATTACACCTCAAAGTACCTGGCTGATTCTGGATGGTGTAATAGAGGTTTATAGAGGACTGGGGAGAAAAGGAATCTCTCTATAGACTTCAGGACACAGTTGGATTCTGTCAGACAGTGTGTATTTTTCACCTCAAAGTAACAGGCTGATTCTGGATGGTGTAAAAGAGGTGTATAAAGGACTGGGGAGAAATGGAATCTCTCTACAGACTTCAGGACACAGTTGGATTCTGTCAGGTCCTGTGAATTTAACACCTCAAAGTAACAGGCTGATTCTGGATGGTGTAAAAGAGGTGTATACATTACTGGTGAGATACGGAATCTCTCTAAAGACTTCAGGACACAGTTGAATTTTGTCAGGCTCTGTGTATTTTACACCTCAAAGTAACAGGCTGATACTGGATGGTGTAAAAAAGGTGTATAGAGGACTGGGGAGAAATGGAATCTCTCTGCAGACTTCAGGACACAGTTGGATTCTGTCAGGCCCTGTGTATTTTACACCTCAAAGTAACAGGCGGAATCTGGATTGTGTAAAAAGGTGTATGGAGGACTGGGGAGAAAAGGAATCTCTCTACAAACTTCAGGACACAGTTGTATTCTGTCAGGCCCTGTGTATATTACACCTCAAAGTAACATGCTGATTCTGGATGGTGTAAAAGAGGTGTATAGAGGACTGGGGAGAAATGGAATCTATCTACAGACATCATGACACAGCTGTATTTTGTCAGGCCCTGTGGATTTTACACCTCAAAGTAACAGGCTGATTCTGGATGGTGTAAAAGAGGTGTATAGAGGACTGGGGAGAAATGGAATCTATCTACAGACATCATGACACAGTTGGATTCTGTCAGGCCCTGTGTATTTTGCACCTCAAAGTAACAGGCTGATTCTGGAAGTGTAAAAGAGGTTTATAGAGTACTGGGGAGAAATAGAATCTCTCTACAGACTTCAGGACACAGTTGTATTCTGTCAGGCCCTGTGTATATTACACGTCAAAGTAGCAGGCTGATTATGGATGGTGTAGAAAAGGTGTATAGAGGACTGGGGAGAAATGGAATCTCTCTAAAGACATCAGGAAACAGCTGTAATCTGTCAGGCCCTGTGTATTTTACACCTCAAAGTAACAGGCTGATTCTGGATGGTGTAAAAGATGTGTATAGAGGACTGGGGAGAAATGGAATCTCTCTATAGACTTCAGTACACAGATGGATTCTTTCAGACCCTGTGTATTTTACACCTCAAAGTTACAGGCTGATTCTGGATGGTGTAAAAGAGGTGTATAGAGGACTGGGGAGAAATGAAATCTCTCTACAGACTTCAGGACACAGTTGTATTCTGTCAGGCCCTGTGTATTTTACACCTCAAAGTAACAGGCTGATTCTGAATGGTGTAAAAGAGGTGTATAAAGAATTGGGGAGAAATGGAATCTCTCTACAGACTTCAGGACACAGTTGTATTCTGTCAGGCCCTGTGTATATTACACCTCAAAGTAACAGGCTGATTCTGGATGGTGTAGAAAATGTGTATAGAGGACTGGGGAGAAATGGAATCTGTCTACAGACTTCAGGACACAGCTGTATTCTGTCAGGCCCTTTGTATTTTACACCTCAAAGTAACATGCTGATTCTGGATGGTGTAAAAGAGGTGTATAGAGGACTGGGGAGAAATGGAATCTATCTACAGACATCATGACACAGTTGGATTCTGTCAGGCCCTGTGTATATTACACCTCAAAGTACCTGGCTGATTCTGGATGGTGTAATAGAGGTGTATAGAGGACTGGGGAGAAAAGGAATCTCTCTATAGACTTCAGGACACAGTTGGATTCTGTCAGACCGTGTGTATTTTTCACCTCAAAGTAACAGGCTGATTCTGGATGGTGTAAAAGAGGTGTATAAAGGACTGGGGAGAAATGGAATCTCTCTACAGACTTCAGGACACAGTTGGATTCTGTCAGGTCCTGTGAATTTTACACCTCAAAGTAACAGGCTGATTCTGGATGGTGTAAAAGAGGTGTATACAGGACTGGTGAGAAATGGAATCTCTCTAAAGACTTCAGGACACAGTTGAATTTTGTCAGGCTCTGTGTATTTTACACCTCAAAGTAACAGGCTGATACTGGATGGTGTAAAAAAGGAGTATAGAGGACTGGGGAGAAATGGAATCTCTCTGCAGACTTCTGGACACAGTTGGATTCTGTCAGGCCCTGTGTATTTTACACCTCAAAGTAACAGGCGGATTCTGGATGGTGTAAAAAGGTGTATGGAGGACTGGGGAGAAATGGAATCTCTCTACAGACTTCAGGACACAGCTGTATTTTGTCAGGCCCTGTGGATTTTACACCTCAAAGTAACAGGCTGATTCTGGATGGTGTAAAAGAGGTGTATAGAGGACTGGGGAGAAATGGAATCTATCTACAGACATCATGACACAGTTGGATTCTGTCAGGCCCTGTGTATTTTACACCTCAAAGTAACAGGCTGATTCTGGATGGTGTAAAAGAGGTTTATAGAGAACTGGGGAGAAATGGAATCTCTCTACAGACTTCAGGACACAGTTGTATTTTGTCAGGCCCTGTGGATTTTACACCTCAAAGTAACAGGCTGATTCTGGATGGTGTAAAAGAGGTGTATAGAGGACTGGGGGGAAATGGAATCCATCTACAGACATCATGACACAGTTGGATTCTGTCAGGCCCTGTGTATTTTACATCTCAAAGTAACAGGCTGATTCTGGAAGTGTAAAAGAGGTTTATAGAGAACTGGGGAGAAATGGAATCTCTCTACAGACTTCAGGACACAGTTGTATTCTGTCAGGCCCTGTGTATATTACACGTCAAAGTAGCAGGCTGATTCTGGACGGTGTAGAAAAGGTGTATAGAGGACTGGGGAGAAATGGAATCTCTCTAAAGACTTCAGGAAACAGCTGTAATCTGTCAGGCCCTGTGAATTTTACACCTCAAAGTAACAGGCTGATTCTGGATGGTGTAAAAGATGTGTATAGAGGACTGGGTAGAAATGGAATCTCTCTATAGACTTCAGTACACAGATGGATTCTTTCAGACCCTGTGTATTTTACACCTCAAAGTAACAGGCTGATTCTTGATGGTGTAAAAGAGGTGTATAAATGACTGGGGAGAAATGGAATCTCTCTACAGACTTCAGGACACAGTTGGATTCTGTCAGGCTCTTTTTATTTTACACCTCAAAGTAACAGGCTGTTTCTGGATGGTGTAAAAAAGGTGTATTGAGGAGTCGGGAGAAATGGAATCTCTCTACAGACTTGATGACACAGTTGTATTGTGCCAGGCCCTGTGTATATTACACATCAAAGTAACAGGCTGATACTGGATGGTTTAAAAAAAGGTGTATAGAGGATTGGGGAGAAATGGAATCTCTCTACAGAATTCAGGACACGGTTGTATTCTGTCAGGCCCTGTGTATTTTACACCTCAATGAAACAAGCTGATTCTGGATGGTGTAAAAAGGTTTATAGAGGACTGGGGAGAAATGGAATCTCTCTACAGACTTCAGGAAACTGTTGTATTCTGTCAGGCTCCATGTATTTTACACGTCAAAGTAACAAGCTGATTCTGGATGGTGTAAAAAGGTTTATAGAGGACTGGGGAGAAATGGAATCTCTCTATAGACTTCAGTACACAGATGGATTCTTTCAGACCCTGTGTATTTTACACCTCAAAGTTACGGGCTGATTCTGGATGGTGTAAAAGAGGTGTATAGAGGACTGGGGAGAAATGAAATCTCTCTACAGACTTCAGGACACAGTTGTATTCTGTCAGGCCCTGTGTATTTTACACCTCAAAGTAACAGGCTGATTCTGAATGGTGTAAAAGAGGTGTATAGAGAATTGGGGAGAAATGGAATCTCTCTACAGACTTCAGGACACAGTTGTATTTTGTCAGGCCATGTGTATATTACACCTCAAAGTAACAGGCTGATTCTGGATGGTGTAGAAAAGGTGTATAGAGGACTGGGGAGAAATGGAATCTGTCTACAGACTTCAGGACACAGCTGTATTCTGTCAGGCCCTTTGTATTTTACACCTCAAAGTAACATGCTGATTCTGGATGGTGTAAAAGAGGTGTATAGAGGACTGGGGAGAAATGGAATCTATCTACAGACATCATGACACAGTTGGATTCTGTCATGCCCTGTGTATATTACACCTCAAAGTACCTGGCTGATTCTGGATGGTGTAATAGAGGTGTATAGAGGACTGGGGAGAAAAGGAATCTCTCTATAGACTTCAGGACACAGTTGGATTCTGTCAGACCGTGTGTATTTTTCACCTCAAAGTAACAGGCTGATTCTGGATGGTGTAAAAGAGGTGTATAAAGGACTGGGGAGAAATGGAATCTCTCTACAGACTTCAGGACACAGTTGGATTCTGTCAGGTCCTGTGAATTTTACACCTCAAAGTAACAGGCTGATTCTGGATGGTGTAAAAGAGGTGTATACAGGACTGGTGAGAAATGGAATCTCTCTAAAGACTTCAGGACACAGTTGAATTTTGTCAGGCTCTGTGTATTTTACACCTCAAAGTAACAGGCTGATACTGGATGGTGTAAAAAAGGAGTATAGAGGACTGGGGAGATATGGAATCTCTCTGCAGACTTCAGGACACAGTTGGATTCTGTCAGGCCCTGTGTATTTTACACCTCAAAGTAACAGGCGGATTCTGGATGGTGTAAAAAGGTGTATGGAGGACTGGGGAGAAATGGAATCTCTCTACAGACTTCAGGACACAGCTGTATTTTGTCAGGCCCTGTGGATTTTACACCTCAAAGTAACAGGCTGATTCTGGATGGTGTAAAAGAGGTGTATAGAGGACTGGGGAGAAATGGAATCTATCTACAGACATCATGACACAGTTGGATTCTGTCAGGCCCTGTGTATTTTACACCTCAAAGTAACAGGCTGATTCTGGATGGTGTAAAAGAGGTTTATAGAGAACTGGGGAGAAATGGAATCTCTCTACAGACTTCAGGACACAGTTGTATTTTGTCAGGCCCTGTGGATTTTACACCTCAAAGTAACAGGCTGATTCTGGATGGTGTAAAAGAGGTGTATAGAGGACTGGGGGGAAATGGAATCTATCTACAGACATCATGACACAGTTGGATTCTGTCAGGCCCTGTGTATTTTACATCTCAAAGTAACAGGCTGATTCTGGAAGTGTAAAAGAGGTTTATAGAGAACTGGGGAGAAATGGAATCTCTCTACAGACTTCAGGACACAGTTGTATTCTGTCAGGCCCTGTGTATATTACACGTCAAAGTAGCAGGCTGATTGTGGATGGTGTAGAAAAGGTGTATAGAGGACTGGGGAGAAATGGAATCTCTCTAAAGACTTCAGGAAACAGCTGTAATCTGTCAGGCCCTGTGTATTTTACACCTCAAAGAAACAGGCTGATTCTGGATGGTGTAAAAGATGTGTATAGAGGACTGGGTAGAAATGGAATCTCTCTATAGACTTCAGTACACAGATGGATTCTTTCAGACCCTGTGTATTTTACACCTCAAAGTAACAGGCTGATTCTTGATGGTGTAAAAGAGGTGTATAAATGACTGGGGAGAAATGGAATCTCTCTACAGACTTCAGGACACAGTTGGATTCTGTCAGGCTCTTTTTATTTTACACCTCAAAGTAACAGGCTGTTTCTGGATGGTGTAAAAAAGGTGTATTGAGGAGTCGGGAGAAATGGAATCTCTCTACAGACTTGATGACACAGTTGTATTGTGCCAGGCCCTGTGTATATTACACCTCAAAGTAACAGGCTGATACTGGATGGTTTAAAAAAAGGTGTATAGAGGATTGGGGAGAAATGGAATCTCTCTACAGACTTCAGGACACGGTTGTATTCTATCAGGCCCTGTGTATTTTACACCTCAATGAAACAAGCTGATTCCGGATGGTGTAAAAAGGTTTATAGAGGACTGGGGAGAAATGGAATCTCTCTACAGACTTCAGGAAACTGTTGTATTCTGTCAGGCTCTATGTATTTTACACGTCAAAGTAACAAGCTGATTCTGGATGGTGTAAAAAGGTTTGTAGAGGACTGGGGAGAAATGGAATCTCTCTACAGACTTCATGACACAGTTGTATTCTGTCAGGCCCTGTGTATTTTACACCTCAAAGTAACAGGCTGATTCTGAATGGTGTAAAAGAGGTGTATAGAGGACTGGGGAGAAATGGAATCTATCTATAGACTTCAGGACACAGTTGGATTCTGTCAGACCCTGTGTATTTCACACCTCAAAGAAACAGGCTGATTCTGGATGGTGTAAAAGAGGTGTATAGAGAATTGGGGAGAAATGGAATATCTCTACTGACTTCAGGACACAGTTGTATTCTGTCAGGCCCTGTGTATATTACACCTCAAAGTAACAGGCTCATTCTGGATGGTGTAGAAAAGTTGTATAGAGGACTGGGGAGAAATGGAATCTCTCTACAGACTTCAGGACACAGCTGTATTCTGTCAGGCCCTGTGTATTTTACACCTCAAAGTAACAGGCTGATTCTGGATGGTGTAAAAGAGGTGTATAGAGGACTGGGGAGAAATGGAATCTCTCTACAGACATCATGACACAGTTGGATTCTGTCAGGCCCTGTGTATTTTACACCTCAAAGTAACAGGCTGATTCTGGATGGTGTCAAAGAGGTGTATAGAGAACTGGGGAGAAATGGAATATCTCTACAGACTTCAGGACACAGTTGTATTCTGTCAGGCCCTGTGTATATTACACTTCAAAGTAACAGGCTGATTCTGGATGGTGTAGAAAAGGTGTATAGAAGACTGGGGAGAAATGGAATCTCTCTACAGACTTCAGATCACAGCTGTATTCTGTCAGGCCCTGTGTATTTTACACCTCAAAGTAACAGGCTGAATCTGGATGGTGTAAAAGAGGTGTATAGAGGTCTGCGGAGAAATGGAATCTATCTACAGACATTATGACACAGTTGTATTCTGTCAGGCCCTGTGTATATTACACCTCAAAGTACCTGGCTGATTCTGGATGGTGTAAAAGAGGTGTATAGAGGACTGGGGAGAAAATGAATCTCTCTATAGACTTCAGGACACAGTTGGATTCTGTCAGACCGTGTGTATTTTTCACCTCAAAGTAACAGGCTGATTCTGGATGGTGTAAAAGAGGTGTATAAAGGACTGGGGAGAAATGGAATCTCTCTACAGACTTCAGGACACAGTTGGATTCTGTCAGGTCCTGTGAATTTTACACCTCAAAGTAACAGGCTGATTCTGGATGGTGTAAAAGAGGTGTATACAGGACTGGTGAGAAATGGAATCTCTCTAAAGACTTCAGGACACAGTTGAATTTTGTCAGGCTCTGTGTATTTTACACCTCAAAGTAACAGGCTGATACTGGATGGTGTAAAAAAGGTGTATAGAGGACTGGGGAGAAATGGAATCTCTCTGCAGACTTCAGGACACAGTTGGATTCTGTCAGGCCCTGTGTATTTTACACCTCAAAGTAACAGGCGGATTCTGGATGGTGTAAAAAGGTGTATGGAGGACTGGGGAGAAAAGGAATCTCTCTACAAACTTCAGGACACAGTTGTATTCTGTCAGGCCCTGTGTATATTACACCTCAAAGTAACATGCTGATTCTGGATGGTGTAAAAAGGTGTATAGAGGACTGGGGAGAAATGGAATCTCTCTACAGACTTCAGGACACAGTTGAATTCTGTCAGGCCCTGTGTATATTACACCTCAAAGTAACAGGTTGATTCAGGATGGTGTAAAAAAAAGTAGTATAGAGGACTGGGGACAAAATGAATCAATCTACAGACTTCAAGACACAGTTGTATTCTGTCAGGCCCTGTGTATTTTACACCTCAAAGTAACAGGCTGATTATGGATTGTGTAAAAAAGGTTTATAGAGGACTGGGGAGAAATGGAATCTCTCTACAGACTTCAGGAAACTGTTGTATTCTGTCAGGCTCTGTGTATTTTGCACCTCAAAGTAACAAGCTGATTCTGGATGGTGTAAAAAGGTTTATAGACTGGGGAGAAATGGAATCTTTCTACAGACTTCAGGACGCAGTTGTATTCTTTCAGGCCCTGTGTATTTTACACCTCATAGTAACAGGCTGATTCTGGATGGTGTAAAAGAGGTGTATAGAGGACTGTGGAGAGATGGAATCTCTCTATAGACTTCAGGAAACAGTTGGATTCTGTCAGACCCTGTGTATTTTACACCTCAAAGTTACAGGCTGATTCTGGATGGTGTTAAAGAGGTGTATAGAGGACTGGGGAGAAATGGAATCTCTCTACAGACATCAGGACACAGTTGTATTCTGTCAGGCCCTGTGTATTTTACACCTCAAAGTAACAGGCTGATTCTGGATGGTGTAAAAGAGGTGTATAGAGAATTGGGGAGAAATGGAATCTCTCTACAGACTTCAGGACACAGTTGTATTCTGTCAGGCCCTGTGTATATTACACCTCAAAGTAACAGGCTGATTCTGGATGGTGTAGAAAAGGTGTATAGAGGACTGGGGAGAAATGGAATCTCTCTACAGACTTCAGGACACAGCTGTATTCTGTCAGGCCCTGTGTATTTTACACCTCAAAGAAACATGCTGATTCTGGATGGTGTAAAAGAGGTGTATAGAGGACTGGGGAGAAATGGAATCTATCTACAGACATCATGACACAGTTGGATTCTGTCAGGCCCTGTGTATATTACACCTCAAAGTACCTGGCTGATTCTGGATGGTGTAATAGAGGTGTATAGAGGACTGGGGAGAAAAGGAATCTCTCTATAGACTTCAGGACACAGTTGGATTCTGTCAGACCGTGTGTATTTTTCACCTCAAAGTAACAGGCTGATTCTGGATGGTGTAAAAGAGGTGTATAAAGGACTGGGGAGAAATGGAATCTCTCTACAGACTTCAGGACACAGTTGGATTCTGTCAGGTCCTGTGAATTTTACACCTCAAAGTAACAGGCTGATTCTGGATGGTGTAAAAGAGGTGTATACAGGACTGGTGAGAAATGGAATCTCTCTAAAGACTTCAGGACACAGTTGAATTTTGTCAGGCTCTGTGTATTTTACACCTCAAAGTAACAGGCTGATACTGGATGGTGTAAAAAAGGTGTATAGAGGACTGGGGAGAAATGGAATCTCTCTGCAGACTTCAGGACACAGTTGGATTCTGTCAGGCCCTGTGTATTTTACACCTCAAAGTAACAGGCGGATTATGGATGGTGTAAAAAGTTGTATGGAGGACTGGGGAGAAAAGGAATCTCTCTACAAACTTCAGGACACAGTTGTATTCTGTCAGGCCCTGTGTATATTACACCTCAAAGTAACATGCTGATTCTGGATGGTGTAGAAAAGGTTTATAGAGGACTGGGAGAAATGGAATCTCTCTACAGACTTCAGGACACAGCTGTATTTTGTCAGGCCCTGTGGATTTTACACCTCAAAGTAACAGGCTGATTCTGGATGGTGTAAAAGAGGTGTATAGAGGACTGGGGAGAAATGGAATCTATCTACAGACATCATGACACAGTTGGATTCTGTCAGGCCCTGTGTATTTTACACCTCAAAGTAACAGGCTGATTCTGGATGGTGTAAAAGAGGTTTATAGAGAACTGGGGAGAAATGGAATCTCTCTACAGACTTCAGGACACAGTTGTATTCTGTCAGGCCCTGTGTATATTAAACGTCAAAGTAGCAGGCTGATTCTGGATGGTGTAGAAAAGGTGTATAGAGGACTGGGGAGAAATGGAATCTCTCTAAAGACTTCAGGAAACAGCTGTATTCTGTCAGGCCCTGTGTATTTTACACCTCAAAGTAACAGGCTGATTCTGGATGGTGTAAAAGATGTGTATAGAGGACTGGGGAGAAATGGAATCTATCTACAGACATCATGACACAGTTGTATTCTGTCAGGCCCTGTGTATATTACACCTCAAAGTAACAGGCTGATTCTGGATGGTGTAAAAGAGGTGTATAGAGGACTGGGGAGAAATGGAATCTCTCTATAGACTTCAGGACACAGATGGATTCTTTCAGACCCTGTGTATTTTACACCTCAAAGTAACAGGCTGATTCTGGATGGTGTAAAAGAGGTGTATAAATGACTGGGGAGAAATGGAATCTCTCTACAGACTTCAGGACACAGTTGGATTCTGTCAGGCTCTATTTATTTTACATCTCAAAGTAACAGGCTGATTCTGGATGGTGTAAAAAAGGTGTATTGAGGAGTCGGGAGAAATGGAATCTCTCTACAGACTTCAGGACACAGTTGTATTCTGTCAGGCCCTGTGTATTTTACACCTCAAAGTAACAGGCTGATTCTGGATGGTGTAAAAAAGGTTTACAGAGGACTTGGGAGAAATGGAATCTCTCTACAGACTTCAGGACACAGTTGGATTCTGTCAGGCCCTGTGAATTTTACACCTCAAAGTAACAGGCTGATTCTGGATGGTGTAAAAAAGGTGTATGGAGGACTGGGGAGAAATGGAATCTCTCTACAGACTTCATGACACAGTTGTATTGTGCCAGGCCCTGTGTATATTACACCTCAAAGTAACAGGCTGATACTGGATGGTTTAAAAAAAGGTGTATAGAGGACTGGGGAGAAATGGAATCTCTTTACAGACTTCAGGACACAGTTGTATTCTGTCAGGCCCTGTGTATTTTACACCTCAATGAAACAAGCTGATTCTGGATGGTGTAAAAAGGTTTATAGAGGACTGGGGAGAAATGGAATCTCTCTACAGACTTCAGGAAACTGTTGTATTCTGTCAGGCTCCATGTATTTTACACGTCAAAGTAACAAGCTCATTCTGGATGGTGTAAAAAGGTTTATAGAGGGCTGGGGAGAAATGGAATCTCTCTACAGACTTCAGGACACAGCTGTATTCTGTCAGGCCCTGTGTATTTTACACCTCAAAGTAACAGACTGATTCTGGATGGTGTAAAAGAGGTGTATAGAGGACTGGGGAGAAATGGAATCTCTCTACAGACATCATGACACAGTTGGATTCTGTCAGGCCCTGTGTATTTTACACCTCAAAGTTACAGGCTGATTCTGGATAGTGTAAAAGAGGTGTATAGAGGACTGGGGAGAAATGAAATCTCTCTACAGACTTCAGGACACAGTTGTATTCTGTCAGGCCCTGTGTATTTTACACCTCAAAGTAACAGGCTGATTCTGGATGGTGTAAAAGAGGTGTATAGAGAAATGGGGAGAAATGGAATCTCTATACAGACTTCAGGACACAGTTGTATTCTGTCAGGCCCTGTGTATATTACACCTCAAAGTAACAGGCTGATTCTGGATGGTGTAGAAAAGGTGTATAGAGGACTGGGGAGAAATGGAATCTCTCTACAGACTTCAGGACACAGCTGTATTCTGTCAGGCCCTGTGTATTTTACACCTCAAAGTAACATGCTGATTCTGGATGGTGTAAAAGAGGTGTATAGAGGACTGGGGAGAAATGGAATCTATCTACAGACATCATGACACAGTTGGATTCTGTCAGGCCCTGTGTATATTACACCTCAAAGTACCTGGCTGATTCTGGATGGTGTAATAGAGGTTTATAGAGGACTGGGGAGAAAAGGAATCTCTCTATAGACTTCAGGACACAGTTGGATTCTGTCAGACAGTGTGTATTTTTCACCTCAAAGTAACAGGCTGATTCTGGATGGTGTAAAAGAGGTGTATAAAGGACTGGGGAGAAATGGAATCTCTCTACAGACTTCAGGACACAGTTGGATTCTGTCAGGTCCTGTGAATTTAACACCTCAAAGTAACAGGCTGATTCTGGATGGTGTAAAAGAGGTGTATACATTACTGGTGAGATACGGAATCTCTCTAAAGACTTCAGGACACAGTTGAATTTTGTCAGGCTCTGTGTATTTTACACCTCAAAGTAACAGGCTGATACTGGATGGTGTAAAAAAGGTGTATAGAGGACTGGGGAGAAATGGAATCTCTCTGCAGACTTCAGGACACAGTTGGATTCTGTCAGGCCCTGTGTATTTTACACCTCAAAGTAACAGGCGGAATCTGGATTGTGTAAAAAGGTGTATGGAGGACTGGGGAGAAAAGGAATCTCTCTACAAACTTCAGGACACAGTTGTATTCTGTCAGGCCCTGTGTATATTACACCTCAAAGTAACATGCTGATTCTGGATGGTGTAAAAGAGGTGTATAGAGGACTGGGGAGAAATGGAATCTATCTACAGACATCATGACACAGCTGTATTTTGTCAGGCCCTGTGGATTTTACACCTCAAAGTAACAGGCTGATTCTGGATGGTGTAAAAGAGGTGTATAGAGGACTGGGGAGAAATGGAATCTATCTACAGACATCATGACACAGTTGGATTCTGTCAGGCCCTGTGTATTTTGCACCTCAAAGTAACAGGCTGATTCTGGAAGTGTAAAAGAGGTTTATAGAGTACTGGGGAGAAATAGAATCTCTCTACAGACTTCAGGACACAGTTGTATTCTGTCAGGCCCTGTGTATATTACACGTCAAAGTAGCAGGCTGATTATGGATGGTGTAGAAAAGGTGTATAGAGGACTGGGGAGAAATGGAATCTCTCTAAAGACATCAGGAAACAGCTGTAATCTGTCAGGCCCTGTGTATTTTACACCTCAAAGTAACAGGCTGATTCTGGATGGTGTAAAAGATGTGTATAGAGGACTGGGGAGAAATGGAATCTCTCTATAGACTTCAGTACACAGATGGATTCTTTCAGACCCTGTGTATTTTACACCTCAAAGTTACAGGCTGATTCTGGATGGTGTAAAAGAGGTGTATAGAGGACTGGGGAGAAATGAAATCTCTCTACAGACTTCAGGACACAGTTGTATTCTGTCAGGCCCTGTGTATTTTACACCTCAAAGTAACAGGCTGATTCTGAATGGTGTAAAAGAGGTGTATAGAGAATTGGGGAGAAATGGAATCTCTCTACAGACTTCAGGACACAGTTGTATTCTGTCAGGCCCTGTGTATATTACACCTCAAAGTAACAGGCTGATTCTGGATGGTGTAGAAAAGGTGTATAGAGGACTGGGGAGAAATGGAATCTGTCTACAGACTTCAGGACACAGCTGTATTCTGTCAGGCCCTTTGTATTTTACACCTCAAAGTAACATGCTGATTCTGGATGGTGTAAAAGAGGTGTATAGAGGACTGGGGAGAAATGGAATCTATCTACAGACATCATGACACAGTTGGATTCTGTCAGGCCCTGTGTATATTACACCTCAAAGTACCTGGCTGATTCTGGATGGTGTAATAGAGGTGTATAGAGGACTGGGGAGAAAAGGAATCTCTCTATAGACTTCAGGACACAGTTGGATTCTGTCAGACCGTGTGTATTTTTCACCTCAAAGTAACAGGCTGATTCTGGATGGTGTAAAAGAGGTGTATAAAGGACTGGGGAGAAATGGAATCTCTCTACAGACTTCAGGACACAGTTGGATTCTGTCAGGTCCTGTGAATTTTACACCTCAAAGTAACAGGCTGATTCTGGATGGTGTAAAAGAGGTGTATACAGGACTGGTGAGAAATGGAATCTCTCTAAAGACTTCAGGACACAGTTGAATTTTGTCAGGCTCTGTGTATTTTACACCTCAAAGTAACAGGCTGATACTGGATGGTGTAAAAAAGGAGTATAGAGGACTGGGGAGAAATGGAATCTCTCTGCAGACTTCTGGACACAGTTGGATTCTGTCAGGCCCTGTGTATTTTACACCTCAAAGTAACAGGCGGATTCTGGATGGTGTAAAAAGGTGTATGGAGGACTGGGGAGAAATGGAATCTCTCTACAGACTTCAGGACACAGCTGTATTTTGTCAGGCCCTGTGGATTTTACACCTCAAAGTAACAGGCTGATTCTGGATGGTGTAAAAGAGGTGTATAGAGGACTGGGGAGAAATGGAATCTATCTACAGACATCATGACACAGTTGGATTCTGTCAGGCCCTGTGTATTTTACACCTCAAAGTAACAGGCTGATTCTGGATGGTGTAAAAGAGGTTTATAGAGAACTGGGGAGAAATGGAATCTCTCTACAGACTTCAGGACACAGTTGTATTTTGTCAGGCCCTGTGGATTTTACACCTCAAAGTAACAGGCTGATTCTGGATGGTGTAAAAGAGGTGTATAGAGGACTGGGGGGAAATGGAATCCATCTACAGACATCATGACACAGTTGGATTCTGTCAGGCCCTGTGTATTTTACATCTCAAAGTAACAGGCTGATTCTGGAAGTGTAAAAGAGGTTTATAGATAACTGGGGAGAAATGGAATCTCTCTACAGACTTCAGGACACAGTTGTATTCTGTCAGGCCCTGTGTATATTACACGTCAAAGTAGCAGGCTGATTCTGGACGGTGTAGAAAAGGTGTATAGAGGACTGGGGAGAAATGGAATCTCTCTAAAGACTTCAGGAAACAGCTGTAATCTGTCAGGCCCTGTGAATTTTACACCTCAAAGTAACAGGCTGATTCTGGATGGTGTAAAAGATGTGTATAGAGGACTGGGTAGAAATGGAATCTCTCTATAGACTTCAGTACACAGATGGATTCTTTCAGACCCTGTGTATTTTACACCTCAAAGTAACAGGCTGATTCTTGATGGTGTAAAAGAGGTGTATAAATGACTGGGGAGAAATGGAATCTCTCTACAGACTTCAGGACACAGTTGGATTCTGTCAGGCTCTTTTTATTTTACACCTCAAAGTAACAGGCTGTTTCTGGATGGTGTAAAAAAGGTGTATTGAGGAGTCGGGAGAAATGGAATCTCTCTACAGACTTGATGACACAGTTGTATTGTGCCAGGCCCTGTGTATATTACACATCAAAGTAACAGGCTGATACTGGATGGTTTAAAAAAAGGTGTATAGAGGATTGGGGAGAAATGGAATCTCTCTACAGAATTCAGGACACGGTTGTATTCTGTCAGGCCCTGTGTATTTTACACCTCAATGAAACAAGCTGATTCTGGATGGTGTAAAAAGGTTTATAGAGGACTGGGGAGAAATGGAATCTCTCTACAGACTTCAGGAAACTGTTGTATTCTGTCAGGCTCCATGTATTTTACACGTCAAAGTAACAAGCTGATTCTGGATGGTGTAAAAAGGTTTATAGAGGACTGGGGAGAAATGGAATCTCTCTATAGACTTCAGTACACAGATGGATTCTTTCAGACCCTGTGTATTTTACACCTCAAAGTTACGGGCTGATTCTGGATGGTGTAAAAGAGGTGTATAGAGGACTGGGGAGAAATGAAATCTCTCTACAGACTTCAGGACACAGTTGTATTCTGTCAGGCCCTGTGTATTTTACACCTCAAAGTAACAGGCTGATTCTGAATGGTGTAAAAGAGGTGTATAGAGAATTGGGGAGAAATGGAATCTCTCTACAGACTTCAGGACACAGTTGTATTTTGTCAGGCCATGTGTATATTACACCTCAAAGTAACAGGCTGATTCTGGATGGTGTAGAAAAGGTGTATAGAGGACTGGGGAGAAATGGAATCTGTCTACAGACTTCAGGACACAGCTGTATTCTGTCAGGCCCTTTGTATTTTACACCTCAAAGTAACATGCTGATTCTGGATGGTGTAAAAGAGGTGTATAGAGGACTGGGGAGAAATGGAATCTATCTACAGACATCATGACACAGTTGGATTCTGTCATGCCCTGTGTATATTACACCTCAAAGTACCTGGCTGATTCTGGATGGTGTAATAGAGGTGTATAGAGGACTGGGGAGAAAAGGAATCTCTCTATAGACTTCAGGACACAGTTGGATTCTGTCAGACCGTGTGTATTTTTCACCTCAAAGTAACAGGCTGATTCTGGATGGTGTAAAAGAGGTGTATAAAGGACTGGGGAGAAATGGAATCTCTCTACAGACTTCAGGACACAGTTGGATTCTGTCAGGTCCTGTGAATTTTACACCTCAAAGTAACAGGCTGATTCTGGATGGTGTAAAAGAGGTGTATACAGGACTGGTGAGAAATGGAATCTCTCTAAAGACTTCAGGACACAGTTGAATTTTGTCAGGCTCTGTGTATTTTACACCTCAAAGTAACAGGCTGATACTGGATGGTGTAAAAAAGGAGTATAGAGGACTGGGGAGATATGGAATCTCTCTGCAGACTTCAGGACACAGTTGGATTCTGTCAGGCCCTGTGTATTTTACACCTCAAAGTAACAGGCGGATTCTGGATGGTGTAAAAAGGTGTATGGAGGACTGGGGAGAAATGGAATCTCTCTACAGACTTCAGGACACAGCTGTATTTTGTCAGGCCCTGTGGATTTTACACCTCAAAGTAACAGGCTGATTCTGGATGGTGTAAAAGAGGTGTATAGAGGACTGGGGAGAAATGGAATCTATCTACAGACATCATGACACAGTTGGATTCTGTCAGGCCCTGTGTATTTTACACCTCAAAGTAACAGGCTGATTCTGGATGGTGTAAAAGAGGTTTATAGAGAACTGGGGAGAAATGGAATCTCTCTACAGACTTCAGGACACAGTTGTATTTTGTCAGGCCCTGTGGATTTTACACCTCAAAGTAACAGGCTGATTCTGGATGGTGTAAAAGAGGTGTATAGAGGACTGGGGGGAAATGGAATCTATCTACAGACATCATGACACAGTTGGATTCTGTCAGGCCCTGTGTATTTTACATCTCAAAGTAACAGGCTGATTCTGGAAGTGTAAAAGAGGTTTATAGAGAACTGGGGAGAAATGGAATCTCTCTACAGACTTCAGGACACAGTTGTATTCTGTCAGGCCCTGTGTATATTACACGTCAAAGTAGCAGGCTGATTGTGGATGGTGTAGAAAAGGTGTATAGAGGACTGGGGAGAAATGGAATCTCTCTAAAGACTTCAGGAAACAGCTGTAATCTGTCAGGCCCTGTGTATTTTACACCTCAAAGAAACAGGCTGATTCTGGATGGTGTAAAAGATGTGTATAGAGGACTGGGTAGAAATGGAATCTCTCTATAGACTTCAGTACACAGATGGATTCTTTCAGACCCTGTGTATTTTACACCTCAAAGTAACAGGCTGATTCTTGATGGTGTAAAAGAGGTGTATAAATGACTGGGGAGAAATGGAATCTCTCTACAGACTTCAGGACACAGTTGGATTCTGTCAGGCTCTTTTTATTTTACACCTCAAAGTAACAGGCTGTTTCTGGATGGTGTAAAAAAGGTGTATTGAGGAGTCGGGAGAAATGGAATCTCTCTACAGACTTGATGACACAGTTGTATTGTGCCAGGCCCTGTGTATATTACACCTCAAAGTAACAGGCTGATACTGGATGGTTTAAAAAAAGGTGTATAGAGGATTGGGGAGAAATGGAATCTCTCTACAGACTTCAGGACACGGTTGTATTCTATCAGGCCCTGTGTATTTTACACCTCAATGAAACAAGCTGATTCCGGATGGTGTAAAAAGGTTTATAGAGGACTGGGGAGAAATGGAATCTCTCTACAGACTTCAGGAAACTGTTGTATTCTGTCAGGCTCTATGTATTTTACACGTCAAAGTAACAAGCTGATTCTGGATGGTGTAAAAAGGTTTGTAGAGGACTGGGGAGAAATGGAATCTCTCTACAGACTTCATGACACAGTTGTATTCTGTCAGGCCCTGTGTATTTTACACCTCAAAGTAACAGGCTGATTCTGAATGGTGTAAAAGAGGTGTATAGAGGACTGGGGAGAAATGGAATCTATCTATAGACTTCAGGACACAGTTGGATTCTGTCAGACCCTGTGTATTTCACACCTCAAAGAAACAGGCTGATTCTGGATGGTGTAAAAGAGGTGTATAGAGAATTGGGGAGAAATGGAATATCTCTACTGACTTCAGGACACAGTTGTATTCTGTCAGGCCCTGTGTATATTACACCTCAAAGTAACAGGCTCATTCTGGATGGTGTAGAAAAGTTGTATAGAGGACTGGGGAGAAATGGAATCTCTCTACAGACTTCAGGACACAGCTGTATTCTGTCAGGCCCTGTGTATTTTACACCTCAAAGTAACAGGCTGATTCTGGATGGTGTAAAAGAGGTGTATAGAGGACTGGGGAGAAATGGAATCTCTCTACAGACATCATGACACAGTTGGATTCTGTCAGGCCCTGTGTATTTTACACCTCAAAGTAACAGGCTGATTCTGGATGGTGTCAAAGAGGTGTATAGAGAACTGGGGAGAAATGGAATATCTCTACAGACTTCAGGACACAGTTGTATTCTGTCAGGCCCTGTGTATATTACACTTCAAAGTAACAGGCTGATTCTGGATGGTGTAGAAAAGGTGTATAGAAGACTGGGGAGAAATGGAATCTCTCTACAGACTTCAGGACACAGCTGTATTCTGTCAGGCCCTGTGTATTTTACACCTCAAAGTAACAGGCTGAATCTGGATGGTGTAAAAGAGGTGTATAGAGGTCTGCGGAGAAATGGAATCTATCTACAGACATTATGACACAGTTGTATTCTGTCAGGCCCTGTGTATATTACACCTCAAAGTACCTGGCTGATTCTGGATGGTGTAAAAGAGGTGTATAGAGGACTGGGGAGAAAATGAATCTCTCTATAGACTTCAGGACACAGTTGGATTCTGTCAGACCGTGTGTATTTTTCACCTCAAAGTAACAGGCTGATTCTGGATGGTGTAAAAGAGGTGTATAAAGGACTGGGGAGAAATGGAATCTCTCTACAGACTTCAGGACACAGTTGGATTCTGTCAGGTCCTGTGAATTTTACACCTCAAAGTAACAGGCTGATTCTGGATGGTGTAAAAGAGGTGTATACAGGACTGGTGAGAAATGGAATCTCTCTAAAGACTTCAGGACACAGTTGAATTTTGTCAGGCTCTGTGTATTTTACACCTCAAAGTAACAGGCTGATACTGGATGGTGTAAAAAAGGTGTATAGAGGACTGGGGAGAAATGGAATCTCTCTGCAGACTTCAGGACACAGTTGGATTCTGTCAGGCCCTGTGTATTTTACACCTCAAAGTAACAGGCGGATTCTGGATGGTGTAAAAAGGTGTATGGAGGACTGGGGAGAAAAGGAATCTCTCTACAAACTTCAGGACACAGTTGTATTCTGTCAGGCCCTGTGTATATTACACCTCGAAGTAACATGCTGATTCTGGATGGTGTAAAAAGGTGTATAGAGGACTGGGGAGAAATGGAATCTCTCTACAGACTTCAGGACACAGTTGGATTCTGTCAGGCTCTTTTTATTTTACACCTCAAAGTAACAGGCTGTTTCTGGATGGTGTAAAAAAGGTGTATTGAGGAGTCGGGAGAAATGGAATCTCTCTACAGACTTGATGACACAGTTGTATTGTGCCAGGCCCTGTGTATATTACACATCAAAGTAACAGGCTGATACTGGATGGTTTAAAAAAAGGTGTATAGAGGATTGGGGAGAAATGGAATCTCTCTACAGAATTCAGGACACGGTTGTATTCTGTCAGGCCCTGTGTATTTTACACCTCAATGAAACAAGCTGATTCTGGATGGTGTAAAAAGGTTTATAGAGGACTGGGGAGAAATGGAATCTCTCTACAGACTTCAGGAAACTGTTGTATTCTGTCAGGCTCCATGTATTTTACACGTCAAAGTAACAAGCTGATTCTGGATGGTGTAAAAAGGTTTATAGAGGACTGGGGAGAAATGGAATCTCTCTATAGACTTCAGTACACAGATGGATTCTTTCAGACCCTGTGTATTTTACACCTCAAAGTTACGGGCTGATTCTGGATGGTGTAAAAGAGGTGTATAGAGGACTGGGGAGAAATGAAATCTCTCTACAGACTTCAGGACACAGTTGTATTCTGTCAGGCCCTGTGTATTTTACACCTCAAAGTAACAGGCTGATTCTGAATGGTGTAAAAGAGGTGTATAGAGAATTGGGGAGAAATGGAATCTCTCTACAGACTTCAGGACACAGTTGTATTTTGTCAGGCCATGTGTATATTACACCTCAAAGTAACAGGCTGATTCTGGATGGTGTAGAAAAGGTGTATAGAGGACTGGGGAGAAATGGAATCTGTCTACAGACTTCAGGACACAGCTGTATTCTGTCAGGCCCTTTGTATTTTACACCTCAAAGTAACATGCTGATTCTGGATGGTGTAAAAGAGGTGTATAGAGGACTGGGGAGAAATGGAATCTATCTACAGACATCATGACACAGTTGGATTCTGTCATGCCCTGTGTATATTACACCTCAAAGTACCTGGCTGATTCTGGATGGTGTAATAGAGGTGTATAGAGGACTGGGGAGAAAAGGAATCTCTCTATAGACTTCAGGACACAGTTGGATTCTGTCAGACCGTGTGTATTTTTCACCTCAAAGTAACAGGCTGATTCTGGATGGTGTAAAAGAGGTGTATAAAGGACTGGGGAGAAATGGAATCTCTCTACAGACTTCAGGACACAGTTGGATTCTGTCAGGTCCTGTGAATTTTACACCTCAAAGTAACAGGCTGATTCTGGATGGTGTAAAAGAGGTGTATACAGGACTGGTGAGAAATGGAATCTCTCTAAAGACTTCAGGACACAGTTGAATTTTGTCAGGCTCTGTGTATTTTACACCTCAAAGTAACAGGCTGATACTGGATGGTGTAAAAAAGGAGTATAGAGGACTGGGGAGATATGGAATCTCTCTGCAGACTTCAGGACACAGTTGGATTCTGTCAGGCCCTGTGTATTTTACACCTCAAAGTAACAGGCGGATTCTGGATGGTGTAAAAAGGTGTATGGAGGACTGGGGAGAAATGGAATCTCTCTACAGACTTCAGGACACAGCTGTATTTTGTCAGGCCCTGTGGATTTTACACCTCAAAGTAACAGGCTGATTCTGGATGGTGTAAAAGAGGTGTATAGAGGACTGGGGAGAAATGGAATCTATCTACAGACATCATGACACAGTTGGATTCTGTCAGGCCCTGTGTATTTTACACCTCAAAGTAACAGGCTGATTCTGGATGGTGTAAAAGAGGTTTATAGAGAACTGGGGAGAAATGGAATCTCTCTACAGACTTCAGGACACAGTTGTATTTTGTCAGGCCCTGTGGATTTTACACCTCAAAGTAACAGGCTGATTCTGGATGGTGTAAAAGAGGTGTATAGAGGACTGGGGGGAAATGGAATCTATCTACAGACATCATGACACAGTTGGATTCTGTCAGGCCCTGTGTATTTTACATCTCAAAGTAACAGGCTGATTCTGGAAGTGTAAAAGAGGTTTATAGAGAACTGGGGAGAAATGGAATCTCTCTACAGACTTCAGGACACAGTTGTATTCTGTCAGGCCCTGTGTATATTACACGTCAAAGTAGCAGGCTGATTGTGGATGGTGTAGAAAAGGTGTATAGAGGACTGGGGAGAAATGGAATCTCTCTAAAGACTTCAGGAAACAGCTGTAATCTGTCAGGCCCTGTGTATTTTACACCTCAAAGAAACAGGCTGATTCTGGATGGTGTAAAAGATGTGTATAGAGGACTGGGTAGAAATGGAATCTCTCTATAGACTTCAGTACACAGATGGATTCTTTCAGACCCTGTGTATTTTACACCTCAAAGTAACAGGCTGATTCTTGATGGTGTAAAAGAGGTGTATAAATGACTGGGGAGAAATGGAATCTCTCTACAGACTTCAGGACACAGTTGGATTCTGTCAGGCTCTTTTTATTTTACACCTCAAAGTAACAGGCTGTTTCTGGATGGTGTAAAAAAGGTGTATTGAGGAGTCGGGAGAAATGGAATCTCTCTACAGACTTGATGACACAGTTGTATTGTGCCAGGCCCTGTGTATATTACACCTCAAAGTAACAGGCTGATACTGGATGGTTTAAAAAAAGGTGTATAGAGGATTGGGGAGAAATGGAATCTCTCTACAGACTTCAGGACACGGTTGTATTCTATCAGGCCCTGTGTATTTTACACCTCAATGAAACAAGCTGATTCCGGATGGTGTAAAAAGGTTTATAGAGGACTGGGGAGAAATGGAATCTCTCTACAGACTTCAGGACACAGCTGTATTCTGTCAGGCCCTGTGTATTTTACACCTCAAAGTAACAGGCTGATTCTGGATGGTGTAAAAGAGGTGTATAGAGGACTGGGGAGAAATGGAATCTCTCTACAGACATCATGACACAGTTGGATTCTGTCAGGCCCTGTGTATTTTACACCTCAAAGTAACAGGCTGATTCTGGATGGTGTCAAAGAGGTGTATAGAGAACTGGGGAGAAATGGAATATCTCTACAGACTTCAGGACACAGTTGTATTCTGTCAGGCCCTGTGTATATTACACTTCAAAGTAACAGGCTGATTCTGGATGGTGTAGAAAAGGTGTATAGAAGACTGGGGAGAAATGGAATCTCTCTACAGACTTCAGGACACAGCTGTATTCTGTCAGGCCCTGTGTATTTTACACCTCAAAGTAACAGGCTGAATCTGGATGGTGTAAAAGAGGTGTATAGAGGTCTGCGGAGAAATGGAATCTATCTACAGACATTATGACACAGTTGTATTCTGTCAGGCCCTGTGTATATTACACCTCAAAGTACCTGGCTGATTCTGGATGGTGTAAAAGAGGTGTATAGAGGACTGGGGAGAAAATGAATCTCTCTATAGACTTCAGGACACAGTTGGATTCTGTCAGACCGTGTGTATTTTTCACCTCAAAGTAACAGGCTGATTCTGGATGGTGTAAAAGAGGTGTATAAAGGACTGGGGAGAAATGGAATCTCTCTACAGACTTCAGGACACAGTTGGATTCTGTCAGGTCCTGTGAATTTTACACCTCAAAGTAACAGGCTGATTCTGGATGGTGTAAAAGAGGTGTATACAGGACTGGTGAGAAATGGAATCTCTCTAAAGACTTCAGGACACAGTTGAATTTTGTCAGGCTCTGTGTATTTTACACCTCAAAGTAACAGGCTGATACTGGATGGTGTAAAAAAGGTGTATAGAGGACTGGGGAGAAATGGAATCTCTCTGCAGACTTCAGGACACAGTTGGATTCTGTCAGGCCCTGTGTATTTTACACCTCAAAGTAACAGGCGGATTCTGGATGGTGTAAAAAGGTGTATGGAGGACTGGGGAGAAAAGGAATCTCTCTACAAACTTCAGGACACAGTTGTATTCTGTCAGGCCCTGTGTATATTACACCTCGAAGTAACATGCTGATTCTGGATGGTGTAAAAAGGTGTATAGAGGACTGGGGAGAAATGGAATCTCTCTACAGACTTCAGGACACAGTTGGATTCTGTCAGGCTCTTTTTATTTTACACCTCAAAGTAACAGGCTGTTTCTGGATGGTGTAAAAAAGGTGTATTGAGGAGTCGGGAGAAATGGAATCTCTCTACAGACTTGATGACACAGTTGTATTGTGCCAGGCCCTGTGTATATTACACATCAAAGTAACAGGCTGATACTGGATGGTTTAAAAAAAGGTGTATAGAGGATTGGGGAGAAATGGAATCTCTCTACAGAATTCAGGACACGGTTGTATTCTGTCAGGCCCTGTGTATTTTACACCTCAATGAAACAAGCTGATTCTGGATGGTGTAAAAAGGTTTATAGAGGACTGGGGAGAAATGGAATCTCTCTACAGACTTCAGGAAACTGTTGTATTCTGTCAGGCTCCATGTATTTTACACGTCAAAGTAACAAGCTGATTCTGGATGGTGTAAAAAGGTTTATAGAGGACTGGGGAGAAATGGAATCTCTCTATAGACTTCAGTACACAGATGGATTCTTTCAGACCCTGTGTATTTTACACCTCAAAGTTACGGGCTGATTCTGGATGGTGTAAAAGAGGTGTATAGAGGACTGGGGAGAAATGAAATCTCTCTACAGACTTCAGGACACAGTTGTATTCTGTCAGGCCCTGTGTATTTTACACCTCAAAGTAACAGGCTGATTCTGAATGGTGTAAAAGAGGTGTATAGAGAATTGGGGAGAAATGGAATCTCTCTACAGACTTCAGGACACAGTTGTATTTTGTCAGGCCATGTGTATATTACACCTCAAAGTAACAGGCTGATTCTGGATGGTGTAGAAAAGGTGTATAGAGGACTGGGGAGAAATGGAATCTGTCTACAGACTTCAGGACACAGCTGTATTCTGTCAGGCCCTTTGTATTTTACACCTCAAAGTAACATGCTGATTCTGGATGGTGTAAAAGAGGTGTATAGAGGACTGGGGAGAAATGGAATCTATCTACAGACATCATGACACAGTTGGATTCTGTCATGCCCTGTGTATATTACACCTCAAAGTACCTGGCTGATTCTGGATGGTGTAATAGAGGTGTATAGAGGACTGGGGAGAAAAGGAATCTCTCTATAGACTTCAGGACACAGTTGGATTCTGTCAGACCGTGTGTATTTTTCACCTCAAAGTAACAGGCTGATTCTGGATGGTGTAAAAGAGGTGTATAAAGGACTGGGGAGAAATGGAATCTCTCTACAGACTTCAGGACACAGTTGGATTCTGTCAGGTCCTGTGAATTTTACACCTCAAAGTAACAGGCTGATTCTGGATGGTGTAAAAGAGGTGTATACAGGACTGGTGAGAAATGGAATCTCTCTAAAGACTTCAGGACACAGTTGAATTTTGTCAGGCTCTGTGTATTTTACACCTCAAAGTAACAGGCTGATACTGGATGGTGTAAAAAAGGAGTATAGAGGACTGGGGAGATATGGAATCTCTCTGCAGACTTCAGGACACAGTTGGATTCTGTCAGGCCCTGTGTATTTTACACCTCAAAGTAACAGGCGGATTCTGGATGGTGTAAAAAGGTGTATGGAGGACTGGGGAGAAATGGAATCTCTCTACAGACTTCAGGACACAGCTGTATTTTGTCAGGCCCTGTGGATTTTACACCTCAAAGTAACAGGCTGATTCTGGATGGTGTAAAAGAGGTGTATAGAGGACTGGGGAGAAATGGAATCTATCTACAGACATCATGACACAGTTGGATTCTGTCAGGCCCTGTGTATTTTACACCTCAAAGTAACAGGCTGATTCTGGATGGTGTAAAAGAGGTTTATAGAGAACTGGGGAGAAATGGAATCTCTCTACAGACTTCAGGACACAGTTGTATTTTGTCAGGCCCTGTGGATTTTACACCTCAAAGTAACAGGCTGATTCTGGATGGTGTAAAAGAGGTGTATAGAGGACTGGGGGGAAATGGAATCTATCTACAGACATCATGACACAGTTGGATTCTGTCAGGCCCTGTGTATTTTACATCTCAAAGTAACAGGCTGATTCTGGAAGTGTAAAAGAGGTTTATAGAGAACTGGGGAGAAATGGAATCTCTCTACAGACTTCAGGACACAGTTGTATTCTGTCAGGCCCTGTGTATATTACACGTCAAAGTAGCAGGCTGATTGTGGATGGTGTAGAAAAGGTGTATAGAGGACTGGGGAGAAATGGAATCTCTCTAAAGACTTCAGGAAACAGCTGTAATCTGTCAGGCCCTGTGTATTTTACACCTCAAAGAAACAGGCTGATTCTGGATGGTGTAAAAGATGTGTATAGAGGACTGGGTAGAAATGGAATCTCTCTATAGACTTCAGTACACAGATGGATTCTTTCAGACCCTGTGTATTTTACACCTCAAAGTAACAGGCTGATTCTTGATGGTGTAAAAGAGGTGTATAAATGACTGGGGAGAAATGGAATCTCTCTACAGACTTCAGGACACAGTTGGATTCTGTCAGGCTCTTTTTATTTTACACCTCAAAGTAACAGGCTGTTTCTGGATGGTGTAAAAAAGGTGTATTGAGGAGTCGGGAGAAATGGAATCTCTCTACAGACTTGATGACACAGTTGTATTGTGCCAGGCCCTGTGTATATTACACCTCAAAGTAACAGGCTGATACTGGATGGTTTAAAAAAAGGTGTATAGAGGATTGGGGAGAAATGGAATCTCTCTACAGACTTCAGGACACGGTTGTATTCTATCAGGCCCTGTGTATTTTACACCTCAATGAAACAAGCTGATTCCGGATGGTGTAAAAAGGTTTATAGAGGACTGGGGAGAAATGGTATCTCTCTACAGACTTCAGGAAACTGTTGTATTCTGTCAGGCTCTATGTATTTTACACGTCAAAGTAACAAGCTGATTCTGGATGGTGTAAAAAGGTTTGTAGAGGACTGGGGAGAAATGGAATCTCTCTACAGACTTCATGACACAGTTGTATTCTGTCAGGCCCTGTGTATTTTACACCTCAAAGTAACAGGCTGATTCTGAATGGTGTAAAAGAGGTGTATAGAGGACTGGGGAGAAATGGAATCTATCTATAGACTTCAGGACACAGTTGGATTCTGTCAGACCCTGTGTATTTCACACCTCAAAGAAACAGGCTGATTCTGGATGGTGTAAAAGAGGTGTATAGAGAATTGGGGAGAAATGGAATATCTCTACTGACTTCAGGACACAGTTGTATTCTGTCAGGCCCTGTGTATATTACACCTCAAAGTAACAGGCTCATTATGGATGGTGTAGAAAAGTTGTATAGAGGACTGGGGAGAAATGGAATCTCTCTACAGACTTCAGGACACAGCTGTATTCTGTCAGGCCCTGTGTATTTTACACCTCAAAGTAACAGGCTGATTCTGGATGGTGTAAAAGAGGTGTATAGAGGACTGGGGAGAAATGGAATCTCTCTACAGACATCATGACACAGTTGGATTCTGTCAGGCCCTGTGTATTTTACACCTCAAAGTAACAGGCTGATTCTGGATGGTGTCAAAGAGGTGTATAGAGAACTGGGGAGAAATGGAATATCTCTACAGACTTCAGGACACAGTTGTATTCTGTCAGGCCCTGTGTATATTACACTTCAAAGTAACAGGCTGATTCTGGATGGTGTAGAAAAGGTGTATAGAAGACTGGGGAGAAATGGAATCTCTCTACAGACTTCAGGACACAGCTGTATTCTGTCAGGCCCTGTGTATTTTACACCTCAAAGTAACAGGCTGAATCTGGATGGTGTAAAAGAGGTGTATAGAGGTCTGCGGAGAAATGGAATCTATCTACAGACATTATGACACAGTTGTATTCTGTCAGGCCCTGTGTATATTACACCTCAAAGTACCTGGCTGATTCTGGATGGTGTAAAAGAGGTGTATAGAGGACTGGGGAGAAAATGAATCTCTCTATAGACTTCAGGACACAGTTGGATTCTGTCAGACCGTGTGTATTTTTCACCTCAAAGTAACAGGCTGATTCTGGATGGTGTAAAAGAGGTGTATAAAGGACTGGGGAGAAATGGAATCTCTCTACAGACTTCAGGACACAGTTGGATTCTGTCAGGTCCTGTGAATTTTACACCTCAAAGTAACAGGCTGATTCTGGATGGTGTAAAAGAGGTGTATACAGGACTGGTGAGAAATGGAATCTCTCTAAAGACTTCAGGACACAGTTGAATTTTGTCAGGCTCTGTGTATTTTACACCTCAAAGTAACAGGCTGATACTGGATGGTGTAAAAAAGGTGTATAGAGGACTGGGGAGAAATGGAATCTCTCTGCAGACTTCAGGACACAGTTGGATTCTGTCAGGCCCTGTGTATTTTACACCTCAAAGTAACAGGCGGATTCTGGATGGTGTAAAAAGGTGTATGGAGGACTGGGGAGAAAAGGAATCTCTCTACAAACTTCAGGACACAGTTGTATTCTGTCAGGCCCTGTGTATATTACACCTCAAAGTAACATGCTGATTCTGGATGGTGTAAAAAGGTGTATAGAGGACTGGGGAGAAATGGAATCTCTCTACAGACTTCAGGACACAGTTGAATTCTGTCAGGCCCTGTGTATATTACACCTCAAAGTAACAGGTTGATTCAGGATGGTGTAAAAAAAAGTAGTATAGAGGACTGGGGACAAAATGAATCAATCTACAGACTTCAAGACACAGTTGTATTCTGTCAGGCCCTGTGTATTTTACACCTCAAAGTAACAGGCTGATTATGGATTGTGTAAAAAAGGTTTATAGAGGACTGGGGAGAAATGGAATCTCTCTACAGACTTCAGGAAACTGTTGTATTCTGTCAGGCTCTGTGTATTTTGCACCTCAAAGTAACAAGCTGATTCTGGATGGTGTAAAAAGGTTTATAGACTGGGGAGAAATGGAATCTTTCTACAGACTTCAGGACGCAGTTGTATTCTTTCAGGCCCTGTGTATTTTACACCTCATAGTAACAGGCTGATTCTGGATGGTGTAAAAGAGGTGTATAGAGGACTGTGGAGAGATGGAATCTCTCTATAGACTTCAGGAAACAGTTGGATTCTGTCAGACCCTGTGTATTTTACACCTCAAAGTTACAGGCTGATTCTGGATGGTGTTAAAGAGGTGTATAGAGGACTGGGGAGAAATGGAATCTCTCTACAGACATCAGGACACAGTTGTATTCTGTCAGGCCCTGTGTATTTTACACCTCAAAGTAACAGGCTGATTCTGGATGGTGTAAAAGAGGTGTATAGAGAATTGGGGAGAAATGGAATCTCTCTACAGACTTCAGGACACAGTTGTATTCTGTCAGGCCCTGTGTATATTACACCTCAAAGTAACAGGCTGATTCTGGATGGTGTAGAAAAGGTGTATAGAGGACTGGGGAGAAATGGAATCTCTCTACAGACTTCAGGACACAGCTGTATTCTGTCAGGCCCTGTGTATTTTACACCTCAAAGAAACATGCTGATTCTGGATGGTGTAAAAGAGGTGTATAGAGGACTGGGGAGAAATGGAATCTATCTACAGACATCATGACACAGTTGGATTCTGTCAGGCCCTGTGTATATTACACCTCAAAGTACCTGGCTGATTCTGGATGGTGTAATAGAGGTGTATAGAGGACTGGGGAGAAAAGGAATCTCTCTATAGACTTCAGGACACAGTTGGATTCTGTCAGACCGTGTGTATTTTTCACCTCAAAGTAACAGGCTGATTCTGGATGGTGTAAAAGAGGTGTATAAAGGACTGGGGAGAAATGGAATCTCTCTACAGACTTCAGGACACAGTTGGATTCTGTCAGGTCCTGTGAATTTTACACCTCAAAGTAACAGGCTGATTCTGGATGGTGTAAAAGAGGTGTATACAGGACTGGTGAGAAATGGAATCTCTCTAAAGACTTCAGGACACAGTTGAATTTTGTCAGGCTCTGTGTATTTTACACCTCAAAGTAACAGGCTGATACTGGATGGTGTAAAAAAGGTGTATAGAGGACTGGGGAGAAATGGAATCTCTCTGCAGACTTCAGGACACAGTTGGATTCTGTCAGGCCCTGTGTATTTTACACCTCAAAGTAACAGGCGGATTATGGATGGTGTAAAAAGTTGTATGGAGGACTGGGGAGAAAAGGAATCTCTCTACAAACTTCAGGACACAGTTGTATTCTGTCAGGCCCTGTGTATATTACACCTCAAAGTAACATGCTGATTCTGGATGGTGTAGAAAAGGTTTATAGAGGACTGGGAGAAATGGAATCTCTCTACAGACTTCAGGACACAGCTGTATTTTGTCAGGCCCTGTGGATTTTACACCTCAAAGTAACAGGCTGATTCTGGATGGTGTAAAAGAGGTGTATAGAGGACTGGGGAGAAATGGAATCTATCTACAGACATCATGACACAGTTGGATTCTGTCAGGCCCTGTGTATTTTACACCTCAAAGTAACAGGCTGATTCTGGATGGTGTAAAAGAGGTTTATAGAGAACTGGGGAGAAATGGAATCTCTCTACAGACTTCAGGACACAGTTGTATTCTGTCAGGCCCTGTGTATATTAAACGTCAAAGTAGCAGGCTGATTCTGGATGGTGTAGAAAAGGTGTATAGAGGACTGGGGAGAAATGGAATCTCTCTAAAGACTTCAGGAAACAGCTGTATTCTGTCAGGCCCTGTGTATTTTACACCTCAAAGTAACAGGCTGATTCTGGATGGTGTAAAAGATGTGTATAGAGGACTGGGGAGAAATGGAATCTATCTACAGACATCATGACACAGTTGTATTCTGTCAGGCCCTGTGTATATTACACCTCAAAGTAACAGGCTGATTCTGGATGGTGTAAAAGAGGTGTATAGAGGACTGGGGAGAAATGGAATCTCTCTATAGACTTCAGGACACAGATGGATTCTTTCAGACCCTGTGTATTTTACACCTCAAAGTAACAGGCTGATTCTGGATGGTGTAAAAGAGGTGTATAAATGACTGGGGAGAAATGGAATCTCTCTACAGACTTCAGGACACAGTTGGATTCTGTCAGGCTCTATTTATTTTACATCTCAAAGTAACAGGCTGATTCTGGATGGTGTAAAAAAGGTGTATTGAGGAGTCGGGAGAAATGGAATCTCTCTACAGACTTCAGGACACAGTTGTATTCTGTCAGGCCCTGTGTATTTTACACCTCAAAGTAACAGGCTGATTCTGGATGGTGTAAAAAAGGTTTACAGAGGACTTGGGAGAAATGGAATCTCTCTACAGACTTCAGGACACAGTTGGATTCTGTCAGGCCCTGTGAATTTTACACCTCAAAGTAACAGGCTGATTCTGGATGGTGTAAAAAAGGTGTATGGAGGACTGGGGAGAAATGGAATCTCTCTACAGACTTCATGACACAGTTGTATTGTGCCAGGCCCTGTGTATATTACACCTCAAAGTAACAGGCTGATACTGGATGGTTTAAAAAAAGGTGTATAGAGGACTGGGGAGAAATGGAATCTCTCTACAGACTTCAGGACACAGTTGTATTCTGTCAGGCCCTGTGTATTTTACACCTCAATGAAACAAGCTGATTCTGGATGGTGTAAAAAGGTTTATAGAGGACTGGGGAGAAATGGAATCTCTCTACAGACTTCAGGAAACTGTTGTATTCTGTCAGGCTCCATGTATTTTACACGTCAAAGTAACAAGCTCATTCTGGATGGTGTAAAAAGGTTTATAGAGGGCTGGGGAGAAATGGAATCTCTCTACAGACTTCAGGACACAGCTGTATTCTGTCAGGCCCTGTGTATTTTACACCTCAAAGTAACAGACTGATTCTGGATGGTGTAAAAGAGGTGTATAGAGGACTGGGGAGAAATGGAATCTCTCTACAGACATCATGACACAGTTGGATTCTGTCAGGCCCTGTGTATTTTACACCTCAAAGTAACAGGCTGATTCTGAATGGTGTAAAAGAGGTGTATAGAGGACTGGGGAGAAATGGAATCTATCTATAGACTTCAGGACACAGTTGGATTCTGTCAGACCCTGTGTATTTTACACCTCAAAGAAACAGGCTGATTCTGGATGGTGTAAAAGAGGTGTATAGAGAATTGGGGAGAAATGGAATATCTCTACTGACTTCAGGACACAGTTGTATTCTGTCAGGCCCTGTGTATATTACGCCTCAAAGTAACAGGCTGATTCTGGATGGTGTAGAAAAGTTGTATAGAGGACTGGGGAGAAATGGAATCTCTCTACAGACTTCAGGACACAGCTGTATTCTGTCAGGCCCTGTGTATTTTACACCTCAAAGTAACAGACTGATTCTGGATGGTGTAAAAGAGGTGTATAGAGGACTGGGGAGAAATGGAATCTCTCTACAGACTTCACGACACAGTTGAATTCTGTCAGGCCCTGTGTATATTACACCTCAAAGTAACAGGTTGATTCAGGATGGTGTAAAAAAAGTAGTATAGAGGACTGGGGACAAAATGAATCAATCTACAGGCTTCAGGACACAGTTGTATTCTGTCAGGCCCTGTGTATTTTACACCTCAAAGTAACAGGCTGATTATGGATTGTGTAAAAAAGGTTTATAGAGGACTGGGGAGAAATGGAATCTCTCTACAGACTTCAGGAAACTGTTGTATTCTGTCAGGCTCTGTGTATTTTACACCTCAAAGTAACAAGCTGATTCTGGATGGTGTAAAAAGGTTTATAGACTGGGGAGAAATGGAATCTTTCTACAGACTTCAGGACGCAGTTGTATTCTGTCAGGCCCTGTGTATTTTACACCTCATAGTAACAGGCTGATTCTGGATGGTGTAAAAGAGGTGTATAGAGGACTGTGGAGAAATGGAATCTCTCTATAGACTTCAGGAAACAGTTGGATTCTGTCAGACCCTGTGTATTTTACACCTCAAAGTTACAGGCTGATTCTGGATAGTGTAAAAGAGGTGTATAGAGGACTGGGGAGAAATGAAATCTCTCTACAGACTTCAGGACACAGTTGTATTCTGTCAGGCCCTGTGTATTTTACACCTCAAAGTAACATGCTGATTCTGGATGGTGTAAAAGAGGTGTATAGAGGACTGGGGAGAAATGGAATCTATCTACAGACATCATGACACAGTTGGATTCTGTCAGGCCCTGTGTATATTACACCTCAAAGTACCTGGCTGATTCTGGATGGTGTAATAGAGGTTTATAGAGGACTGGGGAGAAAAGGAATCTCTCTATAGACTTCAGGACACAGTTGGATTCTGTCAGACAGTGTGTATTTTTCACCTCAAAGTAACAGGCTGATTCTGGATGGTGTAAAAGAGGTGTATAAAGGACTGGGGAGAAATGGAATCTCTCTACAGACTTCAGGACACAGTTGGATTCTGTCAGGTCCTGTGAATTTAACACCTCAAAGTAACAGGCTGATTCTGGATGGTGTAAAAGAGGTGTATACAGGACTGGTGAGATACGGAATCTCTCTAAAGACTTCAGGACACAGTTGAATTTTGTCAGGCTCTGTGTATTTTACACCTCAAAGTAACAGGCTGATACTGGATGGTGTAAAAAAGGTGTATAGAGGACTGGGGAGAAATGGAATCTCTCTGCAGACTTCAGGACACAGTTGGATTCTGTCAGGCCCTGTGTATTTTACACCTCAAAGTAACAGGCGGAATCTGGATTGTGTAAAAAGGTGTATGGAGGACTGGGGAGAAAAGGAATCTCTCTACAAACTTCAGGACACAGTTGTATTCTGTCAGGCCCTGTGTATATTACACCTCAAAGTAACATGCTGATTCTGGATGGTGTAAAAGAGGTGTATAGAGGACTGGGGAGAAATGGAATCTATCTACAGACATCATGACACAGCTGTATTTTGTCAGGCCCTGTGGATTTTACACCTCAAAGTAACAGGCTGATTCTGGATGGTGTAAAAGAGGTGTATAGAGGACTGGGGAGAAATGGAATCTATCTACAGACATCATGACACAGTTGGATTCTGTCAGGCCCTGTGTATTTTGCACCTCAAAGTAACAGGCTGATTCTGGAAGTGTAAAAGAGGTTTATAGAGTACTGGGGAGAAATAGAATCTCTCTACAGACTTCAGGACACAGTTGTATTCTGTCAGGCCCTGTGTATATTACACGTCAAAGTAGCAGGCTGATTATGGATGGTGTAGAAAAGGTGTATAGAGGACTGGGGAGAAATGGAATCTCTCTAAAGACATCAGGAAACAGCTGTAATCTGTCAGGCCCTGTGTATTTTACACCTCAAAGTAACAGGCTGATTCTGGATGGTGTAAAAGATGTGTATAGAGGACTGGGGAGAAATGGAATCTCTCTATAGACTTCAGTACACAGATGGATTCTTTCAGACCCTGTGTATTTTACACCTCAAAGTTACAGGCTGATTCTGGATGGTGTAAAAGAGGTGTATAGAGGACTGGGGAGAAATGAAATCTCTCTACAGACTTCAGGACACAGTTGTATTCTGTCAGGCCCTGTGTATTTTACACCTCAAAGTAACAGGCTGATTCTGAATGGTGTAAAAGAGGTGTATAGAGAATTGGGGAGACATGGAATCTCTCTACAGACTTCAGGACACAGTTGTATTCTGTCAGGCCCTGTGTATATTACACCTCAAAGTAACAGGCTGATTCTGGATGGTGTAGAAAAGGTGTATAGAGGACTGGGGAGAAATGGAATCTGTCTACAGACTTCAGGACACAGCTGTATTCTGTCAGGCCCTTTGTATTTTACACCTCAAAGTAACATGCTGATTCTGGATGGTGTAAAAGAGGTGTATAGAGGACTGGGGAGAAATGGAATCTATCTACAGACATCATGACACAGTTGGATTCTGTCAGGCCCTGTGTATATTACACCTCAAAGTACCTGGCTGATTCTGGATGGTGTAATAGAGGTGTATAGAGGACTGGGGAGAAAAGGAATCTCTCTATAGACTTCAGGACACAGTTGGATTCTGTCAGACCGTGTGTATTTTTCACCTCAAAGTAACAGGCTGATTCTGGATGGTGTAAAAGAGGTGTATAAAGGACTGGGGAGAAATGGAATCTCTCTACAGACTTCAGGACACAGTTGGATTCTGTCAGGTCCTGTGAATTTTACACCTCAAAGTAACAGGCTGATTCTGGATGGTGTAAAAGAGGTGTATACAGGACTGGTGAGAAATGGAATCTCTCTAAAGACTTCAGGACACAGTTGAATTTTGTCAGGCTCTGTGTATTTTACACCTCAAAGTAACAGGCTGATACTGGATGGTGTAAAAAAGGAGTATAGAGGACTGGGGAGAAATGGAATCTCTCTGCAGACTTCTGGACACAGTTGGATTCTGTCAGGCCCTGTGTATTTTACACCTCAAAGTAACAGGCGGATTCTGGATGGTGTAAAAAGGTGTATGGAGGACTGGGGAGAAATGGAATCTCTCTACAGACTTCAGGACACAGCTGTATTTTGTCAGGCCCTGTGGATTTTACACCTCAAAGTAACAGGCTGATTCTGGATGGTGTAAAAGAGGTGTATAGAGGACTGGGGAGAAATGGAATCTATCTACAGACATCATGACACAGTTGGATTCTGTCAGGCCCTGTGTATTTTACACCTCAAAGTAACAGGCTGATTCTGGATGGTGTAAAAGAGGTTTATAGAGAACTGGGGAGAAATGGAATCTCTCTACAGACTTCAGGACACAGTTGTATTTTGTCAGGCCCTGTGGATTTTACACCTCAAAGTAACAGGCTGATTCTGGATGGTGTAAAAGAGGTGTATAGAGGACTGGGGGGAAATGGAATCCATCTACAGACATCATGACACAGTTGGATTCTGTCAGGCCCTGTGTATTTTACATCTCAAAGTAACAGGCTGATTCTGGAAGTGTAAAAGAGGTTTATAGAGAACTGGGGAGAAATGGAATCTCTCTACAGACTTCAGGACACAGTTGTATTCTGTCAGGCCCTGTGTATATTACACGTCAAAGTAGCAGGCTGATTCTGGACGGTGTAGAAAAGGTGTATAGAGGACTGGGGAGAAATGGAATCTCTCTAAAGACTTCAGGAAACAGCTGTAATCTGTCAGGCCCTGTGAATTTTACACCTCAAAGTAACAGGCTGATTCTGGATGGTGTAAAAGATGTGTATAGAGGACTGGGTAGAAATGGAATCTCTCTATAGACTTCAGTACACAGATGGATTCTTTCAGACCCTGTGTATTTTACACCTCAAAGTAACAGGCTGATTCTTGATGGTGTAAAAGAGGTGTATAAATGACTGGGGAGAAATGGAATCTCTCTACAGACTTCAGGACACAGTTGGATTCTGTCAGGCTCTTTTTATTTTACACCTCAAAGTAACAGGCTGTTTCTGGATGGTGTAAAAAAGGTGTATTGAGGAGTCGGGAGAAATGGAATCTCTCTACAGACTTGATGACACAGTTGTATTGTGCCAGGCCCTGTGTATATTACACATCAAAGTAACAGGCTGATACTGGATGGTTTAAAAAAAGGTGTATAGAGGATTGGGGAGAAATGGAATCTCTCTACAGAATTCAGGACACGGTTGTATTCTGTCAGGCCCTGTGTATTTTACACCTCAATGAAACAAGCTGATTCTGGATGGTGTAAAAAGGTTTATAGAGGACTGGGGAGAAATGGAATCTCTCTACAGACTTCAGGAAACTGTTGTATTCTGTCAGGCTCCATGTATTTTACACGTCAAAGTAACAAGCTGATTCTGGATGGTGTAAAAAGGTTTATAGAGGACTGGGGAGAAATGGAATCTCTCTATAGACTTCAGTACACAGATGGATTCTTTCAGACCCTGTGTATTTTACACCTCAAAGTTACGGGCTGATTCTGGATGGTGTAAAAGAGGTGTATAGAGGACTGGGGAGAAATGAAATCTCTCTACAGACTTCAGGACACAGTTGTATTCTGTCAGGCCCTGTGTATTTTACACCTCAAAGTAACAGGCTGATTCTGAATGGTGTAAAAGAGGTGTATAGAGAATTGGGGAGAAATGGAATCTCTCTACAGACTTCAGGACACAGTTGTATTTTGTCAGGCCATGTGTATATTACACCTCAAAGTAACAGGCTGATTCTGGATGGTGTAGAAAAGGTGTATAGAGGACTGGGGAGAAATGGAATCTGTCTACAGACTTCAGGACACAGCTGTATTCTGTCAGGCCCTTTGTATTTTACACCTCAAAGTAACATGCTGATTCTGGATGGTGTAAAAGAGGTGTATAGAGGACTGGGGAGAAATTGAATCTATCTACAGACATCATGACACAGTTGGATTCTGTCATGCCCTGTGTATATTACACCTCAAAGTACCTGGCTGATTCTGGATGGTGTAATAGAGGTGTATAGAGGACTGGGGAGAAAAGGAATCTCTCTATAGACTTCAGGACACAGTTGGATTCTGTCAGACCGTGTGTATTTTTCACCTCAAAGTAACAGGCTGATTCTGGATGGTGTAAAAGAGGTGTATAAAGGACTGGGGAGAAATGGAATCTCTCTACAGACTTCAGGACACAGTTGGATTCTGTCAGGTCCTGTGAATTTTACACCTCAAAGTAACAGGCTGATTCTGGATGGTGTAAAAGAGGTGTATACAGGACTGGTGAGAAATGGAATCTCTCTAAAGACTTCAGGACACAGTTGAATTTTGTCAGGCTCTGTGTATTTTACACCTCAAAGTAACAGGCTGATACTGGATGGTGTAAAAAAGGAGTATAGAGGACTGGGGAGATATGGAATCTCTCTGCAGACTTCAGGACACAGTTGGATTCTGTCAGGCCCTGTGTATTTTACACCTCAAAGTAACAGGCGGATTCTGGATGGTGTAAAAAGGTGTATGGAGGACTGGGGAGAAATGGAATCTCTCTACAGACTTCAGGACACAGCTGTATTTTGTCAGGCCCTGTGGATTTTACACCTCAAAGTAACAGGCTGATTCTGGATGGTGTAAAAGAGGTGTATAGAGGACTGGGGAGAAATGGAATCTATCTACAGACATCATGACACAGTTGGATTCTGTCAGGCCCTGTGTATTTTACACCTCAAAGTAACAGGCTGATTCTGGATGGTGTAAAAGAGGTTTATAGAGAACTGGGGAGAAATGGAATCTCTCTACAGACTTCAGGACACAGTTGTATTTTGTCAGGCCCTGTGGATTTTACACCTCAAAGTAACAGGCTGATTCTGGATGGTGTAAAAGAGGTGTATAGAGGACTGGGGGGAAATGGAATCTATCTACAGACATCATGACACAGTTGGATTCTGTCAGGCCCTGTGTATTTTACATCTCAAAGTAACAGGCTGATTCTGGAAGTGTAAAAGAGGTTTATAGAGAACTGGGGAGAAATGGAATCTCTCTACAGACTTCAGGACACAGTTGTATTCTGTCAGGCCCTGTGTATATTACACGTCAAAGTAGCAGGCTGATTGTGGATGGTGTAGAAAAGGTGTATAGAGGACTGGGGAGAAATGGAATCTCTCTAAAGACTTCAGGAAACAGCTGTAATCTGTCAGGCCCTGTGTATTTTACACCTCAAAGAAACAGGCTGATTCTGGATGGTGTAAAAGATGTGTATAGAGGACTGGGTAGAAATGGAATCTCTCTATAGACTTCAGTACACAGATGGATTCTTTCAGACCCTGTGTATTTTACACCTCAAAGTAACAGGCTGATTCTTGATGGTGTAAAAGAGGTGTATAAATGACTGGGGAGAAATGGAATCTCTCTACAGACTTCAGGACACAGTTGGATTCTGTCAGGCTCTTTTTATTTTACACCTCAAAGTAACAGGCTGTTTCTGGATGGTGTAAAAAAGGTGTATTGAGGAGTCGGGAGAAATGGAATCTCTCTACAGACTTGATGACACAGTTGTATTGTGCCAGGCCCTGTGTATATTACACCTCAAAGTAACAGGCTGATACTGGATGGTTTAAAAAAAGGTGTATAGAGGATTGGGGAGAAATGGAATCTCTCTACAGACTTCAGGACACGGTTGTATTCTATCAGGCCCTGTGTATTTTACACCTCAATGAAACAAGCTGATTCCGGATGGTGTAAAAAGGTTTATAGAGGACTGGGGAGAAATGGAATCTCTCTACAGACTTCAGGAAACTGTTGTATTCTGTCAGGCTCTATGTATTTTACACGTCAAAGTAACAAGCTGATTCTGGATGGTGTAAAAAGGTTTGTAGAGGACTGGGGAGAAATGGAATCTCTCTACAGACTTCATGACACAGTTGTATTCTGTCAGGCCCTGTGTATTTTACACCTCAAAGTAACAGGCTGATTCTGAATGGTGTAAAAGAGGTGTATAGAGGACTGGGGAGAAATGGAATCTATCTATAGACTTCAGGACACAGTTGGATTCTGTCAGACCCTGTGTATTTCACACCTCAAAGAAACAGGCTGATTCTGGATGGTGTAAAAGAGGTGTATAGAGAATTGGGGAGAAATGGAATATCTCTACTGACTTCAGGACACAGTTGTATTCTGTCAGGCCCTGTGTATATTACACCTCAAAGTAACAGGCTCATTCTGGATGGTGTAGAAAAGTTGTATAGAGGACTGGGGAGAAATGGAATCTCTCTACAGACTTCAGGACACAGCTGTATTCTGTCAGGCCCTGTGTATTTTACACCTCAAAGTAACAGGCTGATTCTGGATGGTGTAAAAGAGGTGTATAGAGGACTGGGGAGAAATGGAATCTCTCTACAGACATCATGACACAGTTGGATTCTGTCAGGCCCTGTGTATTTTACACCTCAAAGTAACAGGCTGATTCTGGATGGTGTCAAAGAGGTGTATAGAGAACTGGGGAGAAATGGAATATCTCTACAGACTTCAGGACACAGTTGTATTCTGTCAGGCCCTGTGTATATTACACTTCAAAGTAACAGGCTGATTCTGGATGGTGTAGAAAAGGTGTATAGAAGACTGGGGAGAAATGGAATCTCTCTACAGACTTCAGGACACAGCTGTATTCTGTCAGGCCCTGTGTATTTTACACCTCAAAGTAACAGGCTGAATCTGGATGGTGTAAAAGAGGTGTATAGAGGTCTGCGGAGAAATGGAATCTATCTACAGACATTATGACACAGTTGTATTCTGTCAGGCCCTGTGTATATTACACCTCAAAGTACCTGGCTGATTCTGGATGGTGTAAAAGAGGTGTATAGAGGACTGGGGAGAAAATGAATCTCTCTATAGACTTCAGGACACAGTTGGATTCTGTCAGACCGTGTGTATTTTTCACCTCAAAGTAACAGGCTGATTCTGGATGGTGTAAAAGAGGTGTATAAAGGACTGGGGAGAAATGGAATCTCTCTACAGACTTCAGGACACAGTTGGATTCTGTCAGGTCCTGTGAATTTTACACCTCAAAGTAACAGGCTGATTCTGGATGGTGTAAAAGAGGTGTATACAGGACTGGTGAGAAATGGAATCTCTCTAAAGACTTCAGGACACAGTTGAATTTTGTCAGGCTCTGTGTATTTTACACCTCAAAGTAACAGGCTGATACTGGATGGTGTAAAAAAGGTGTATAGAGGACTGGGGAGAAATGGAATCTCTCTGCAGACTTCAGGACACAGTTGGATTCTGTCAGGCCCTGTGTATTTTACACCTCAAAGTAACAGGCGGATTCTGGATGGTGTAAAAAGGTGTATGGAGGACTGGGGAGAAAAGGAATCTCTCTACAAACTTCAGGACACAGTTGTATTCTGTCAGGCCCTGTGTATATTACACCTCAAAGTAACATGCTGATTCTGGATGGTGTAAAAAGGTGTATAGAGGACTGGGGAGAAATGGAATCTCTCTACAGACTTCAGGACACAGTTGAATTCTGTCAGGCCCTGTGTATATTACACCTCAAAGTAACAGGTTGATTCAGGATGGTGTAAAAAAAAGTAGTATAGAGGACTGGGGACAAAATGAATCAATCTACAGACTTCAAGACACAGTTGTATTCTGTCAGGCCCTGTGTATTTTACACCTCAAAGTAACAGGCTGATTATGGATTGTGTAAAAAAGGTTTATAGAGGACTGGGGAGAAATGGAATCTCTCTACAGACTTCAGGAAACTGTTGTATTCTGTCAGGCTCTGTGTATTTTGCACCTCAAAGTAACAAGCTGATTCTGGATGGTGTAAAAAGGTTTATAGACTGGGGAGAAATGGAATCTTTCTACAGACTTCAGGACGCAGTTGTATTCTTTCAGGCCCTGTGTATTTTACACCTCATAGTAACAGGCTGATTCTGGATGGTGTAAAAGAGGTGTATAGAGGACTGTGGAGAGATGGAATCTCTCTATAGACTTCAGGAAACAGTTGGATTCTGTCAGACCCTGTGTATTTTACACCTCAAAGTTACAGGCTGATTCTGGATGGTGTTAAAGAGGTGTATAGAGGACTGGGGAGAAATGGAATCTCTCTACAGACATCAGGACACAGTTGTATTCTGTCAGGCCCTGTGTATTTTACACCTCAAAGTAACAGGCTGATTCTGGATGGTGTAAAAGAGGTGTATAGAGAATTGGGGAGAAATGGAATCTCTCTACAGACTTCAGGACACAGTTGTATTCTGTCAGGCCCTGTGTATATTACACCTCAAAGTAACAGGCTGATTCTGGATGGTGTAGAAAAGGTGTATAGAGGACTGGGGAGAAATGGAATCTCTCTACAGACTTCAGGACACAGCTGTATTCTGTCAGGCCCTGTGTATTTTACACCTCAAAGAAACATGCTGATTCTGGATGGTGTAAAAGAGGTGTATAGAGGACTGGGGAGAAATGGAATCTATCTACAGACATCATGACACAGTTGGATTCTGTCAGGCCCTGTGTATATTACACCTCAAAGTGCCTGGCTGATTCTGGATGGTGTAATAGAGGTGTATAGAGGACTGGGGAGAAAAGGAATCTCTCTATAGACTTCAGGACACAGTTGGATTCTGTCAGACCGTGTGTATTTTTCACCTCAAAGTAACAGGCTGATTCTGGATGGTGTAAAAGAGGTGTATAAAGGACTGGGGAGAAATGGAATCTCTCTACAGACTTCAGGACACAGTTGGATTCTGTCAGGTCCTGTGAATTTTACACCTCAAAGTAACAGGCTGATTCTGGATGGTGTAAAAGAGGTGTATACAGGACTGGTGAGAAATGGAATCTCTCTAAAGACTTCAGGACACAGTTGAATTTTGTCAGGCTCTGTGTATTTTACACCTCAAAGTAACAGGCTGATACTGGATGGTGTAAAAAAGGTGTATAGAGGACTGGGGAGAAATGGAATCTCTCTGCAGACTTCAGGACACAGTTGGATTCTGTCAGGCCCTGTGTATTTTACACCTCAAAGTAACAGGCGGATTATGGATGGTGTAAAAAGTTGTATGGAGGACTGGGGAGAAAAGGAATCTCTCTACAAACTTCAGGACACAGTTGTATTCTGTCAGGCCCTGTGTATATTACACCTCAAAGTAACATGCTGATTCTGGATGGTGTAGAAAAGGTTTATAGAGGACTGGGAGAAATGGAATCTCTCTACAGACTTCAGGACACAGCTGTATTTTGTCAGGCCCTGTGGATTTTACACCTCAAAGTAACAGGCTGATTCTGGATGGTGTAAAAGAGGTGTATAGAGGACTGGGGAGAAATGGAATCTATCTACAGACATCATGACACAGTTGGATTCTGTCAGGCCCTGTGTATTTTACACCTCAAAGTAACAGGCTGATTCTGGATGGTGTAAAAGAGGTTTATAGAGAACTGGGGAGAAATGGAATCTCTCTACAGACTTCAGGACACAGTTGTATTCTGTCAGGCCCTGTGTATATTAAACGTCAAAGTAGCAGGCTGATTCTGGATGGTGTAGAAAAGGTGTATAGAGGACTGGGGAGAAATGGAATCTCTCTAAAGACTTCAGGAAACAGCTGTATTCTGTCAGGCCCTGTGTATTTTACACCTCAAAGTAACAGGCTGATTCTGGATGGTGTAAAAGATGTGTATAGAGGACTGGGGAGAAATGGAATCTATCTACAGACATCATGACACAGTTGTATTCTGTCAGGCCCTGTGTATATTACACCTCAAAGTAACAGGCTGATTCTGGATGGTGTAAAAGAGGTGTATAGAGGACTGGGGAGAAATGGAATCTCTCTATAGACTTCAGGACACAGATGGATTCTTTCAGACCCTGTGTATTTTACACCTCAAAGTAACAGGCTGATTCTGGATGGTGTAAAAGAGGTGTATAAATGACTGGGGAGAAATGGAATCTCTCTACAGACTTCAGGACACAGTTGGATTCTGTCAGGCTCTATTTATTTTACATCTCAAAGTAACAGGCTGATTCTGGATGGTGTAAAAAAGGTGTATTGAGGAGTCGGGAGAAATGGAATCTCTCTACAGACTTCAGGACACAGTTGTATTCTGTCAGGCCCTGTGTATTTTACACCTCAAAGTAACAGGCTGATTCTGGATGGTGTAAAAAAGGTTTACAGAGGACTTGGGAGAAATGGAATCTCTCTACAGACTTCAGGACACAGTTGGATTCTGTCAGGCCCTGTGAATTTTACACCTCAAAGTAACAGGCTGATTCTGGATGGTGTAAAAAAGGTGTATGGAGGACTGGGGAGAAATGGAATCTCTCTACAGACTTCATGACACAGTTGTATTGTGCCAGGCCCTGTGTATATTACACCTCAAAGTAACAGGCTGATACTGGATGGTTTAAAAAAAGGTGTATAGAGGACTGGGGAGAAATGGAATCTCTCTACAGACTTCAGGACACAGTTGTATTCTGTCAGGCCCTGTGTATTTTACACCTCAATGAAACAAGCTGATTCTGGATGGTGTAAAAAGGTTTATAGAGGACTGGGGAGAAATGGAATCTCTCTACAGACTTCAGGAAACTGTTGTATTCTGTCAGGCTCCATGTATTTTACACGTCAAAGTAACAAGCTCATTCTGGATGGTGTAAAAAGGTTTATAGAGGGCTGGGGAGAAATGGAATCTCTCTACAGACTTCAGGACACAGCTGTATTCTGTCAGGCCCTGTGTATTTTACACCTCAAAGTAACAGACTGATTCTGGATGGTGTAAAAGAGGTGTATAGAGGACTGGGGAGAAATGGAATCTCTCTACAGACATCATGACACAGTTGGATTCTGTCAGGCCCTGTGTATTTTACACCTCAAAGTAACAGGCTGATTCTGAATGGTGTAAAAGAGGTGTATAGAGGACTGGGGAGAAATGGAATCTATCTATAGACTTCAGGACACAGTTGGATTCTGTCAGACCCTGTGTATTTTACACCTCAAAGAAACAGGCTGATTCTGGATGGTGTAAAAGAGGTGTATAGAGAATTGGGGAGAAATGGAATATTTCTACTGACTTCAGGACACAGTTGTATTCTGTCAGGCCCTGTGTATATTACGCCTCAAAGTAACAGGCTGATTCTGGATGGTGTAGAAAAGTTGTATAGAGGACTGGGGAGAAATGGAATCTCTCTACAGACTTCAGGACACAGCTGTATTCTGTCAGGCCCTGTGTATTTTACACCTCAAAGTAACAGACTGATTCTGGATGGTGTAAAAGAGGTGTATAGAGGACTGGGGAGAAATGGAATCTCTCTACAGACTTCACGACACAGTTGAATTCTGTCAGGCCCTGTGTATATTACACCTCAAAGTAACAGGTTGATTCAGGATGGTGTAAAAAAAGTAGTATAGAGGACTGGGGACAAAATGAATCAATCTACAGACTTCAGGACACAGTTGTATTCTGTCAGGCCCTGTGTATTTTACACCTCAAAGTAACAGGCTGATTATGGATTGTGTAAAAAAGGTTTATAGAGGACTGGGGAGAAATGGAATCTCTCTACAGACTTCAGGAAACTGTTGTATTCTGTCAGGCTCTGTGTATTTTACACCTCAAAGTAACAAGCTGATTCTGGATGGTGTAAAAAGGTTTATAGACTGGGGAGAAATGGAATCTTTCTACAGACTTCAGGACGCAGTTGTATTCTGTCAGGCCCTGTGTATTTTACACCTCATAGTAACAGGCTGATTCTGGATGGTGTAAAAGAGGTGTATAGAGGACTGTGGAGAAATGGAATCTCTCTATAGACTTCAGGAAACAGTTGGATTCTGTCAGACCCTGTGTATTTTACACCTCAAAGTTACAGGCTGATTCTGGATAGTGTAAAAGAGGTGTATAGAGGACTGGGGAGAAATGAAATCTCTCTACAGACTTCAGGACACAGTTGTATTCTGTCAGGCCCTGTGTATTTTACACCTCAAAGTAACAGGCTGATTCTGGATGGTGTAAAAGAGGTGTATAGAGAAATGGGGAGAAATGGAATCTCTATACAGACTTCAGGACACAGTTGTATTCTGTCAGGCCCTGTGTATATTACACCTCAAAGTAACAGGCTGATTCTGGATGGTGTAGAAAAGGTGTATAGAGGACTGGGGAGAAATGGAATCTCTCTACAGACTTCAGGACACAGCTGTATTCTGTCAGGCCCTGTGTATTTTACACCTCAAAGTAACATGCTGATTCTGGATGGTGTAAAAGAGGTGTATAGAGGACTGGGGAGAAATGGAATCTATCTACAGACATCATGACACAGTTGGATTCTGTCAGGCCCTGTGTATATTACACCTCAAAGTACCTGGCTGATTCTGGATGGTGTAATAGAGGTTTATAGAGGACTGGGGAGAAAAGGAATCTCTCTATAGACTTCAGGACACAGTTGGATTCTGTCAGACAGTGTGTATTTTTCACCTCAAAGTAACAGGCTGATTCTGGATGGTGTAAAAGAGGTGTATAAAGGACTGGGGAGAAATGGAATCTCTCTACAGACTTCAGGACACAGTTGGATTCTGTCAGGTCCTGTGAATTTAACACCTCAAAGTAACAGGCTGATTCTGGATGGTGTAAAAGAGGTGTATACAGGACTGGTGAGATACGGAATCTCTCTAAAGACTTCAGGACACAGTTGAATTTTGTCAGGCTCTGTGTATTTTACACCTCAAAGTAACAGGCTGATACTGGATGGTGTAAAAAAGGTGTATAGAGGACTGGGGAGAAATGGAATCTCTCTGCAGACTTCAGGACACAGTTGGATTCTGTCAGGCCCTGTGTATTTTACACCTCAAAGTAACAGGCGGAATCTGGATTGTGTAAAAAGGTGTATGGAGGACTGGGGAGAAAAGGAATCTCTCTACAAACTTCAGGACACAGTTGTATTCTGTCAGGCCCTGTGTATATTACACCTCAAAGTAACATGCTGATTCTGGATGGTGTAAAAGAGGTGTATAGAGGACTGGGGAGAAATGGAATCTATCTACAGACATCATGACACAGCTGTATTTTGTCAGGCCCTGTGGATTTTACACCTCAAAGTAACAGGCTGATTCTGGATGGTGTAAAAGAGGTGTATAGAGGACTGGGGAGAAATGGAATCTATCTACAGACATCATGACACAGTTGGATTCTGTCAGGCCCTGTGTATTTTGCACCTCAAAGTAACAGGCTGATTCTGGAAGTGTAAAAGAGGTTTATAGAGTACTGGGGAGAAATAGAATCTCTCTACAGACTTCAGGACACAGTTGTATTCTGTCAGGCCCTGTGTATATTACACGTCAAAGTAGCAGGCTGATTATGGATGGTGTAGAAAAGGTGTATAGAGGACTGGGGAGAAATGGAATCTCTCTAAAGACATCAGGAAACAGCTGTAATCTGTCAGGCCCTGTGTATTTTACACCTCAAAGTAACAGGCTGATTCTGGATGGTGTAAAAGATGTGTATAGAGGACTGGGGAGAAATGGAATCTCTCTATAGACTTCAGTACACAGATGGATTCTTTCAGACCCTGTGTATTTTACACCTCAAAGTTACAGGCTGATTCTGGATGGTGTAAAAGAGGTGTATAGAGGACTGGGGAGAAATGAAATCTCTCTACAGACTTCAGGACACAGTTGTATTCTGTCAGGCCCTGTGTATTTTACACCTCAAAGTAACAGGCTGATTCTGAATGGTGTAAAAGAGGTGTATAGAGAATTGGGGAGAAATGGAATCTCTCTACAGACTTCAGGACACAGTTGTATTCTGTCAGGCCCTGTGTATATTACACCTCAAAGTAACAGGCTGATTCTGGATGGTGTAGAAAAGGTGTATAGAGGACTGGGGAGAAATGGAATCTGTCTACAGACTTCAGGACACAGCTGTATTCTGTCAGGCCCTTTGTATTTTACACCTCAAAGTAACATGCTGATTCTGGATGGTGTAAAAGAGGTGTATAGAGGACTGGGGAGAAATGGAATCTATCTACAGACATCATGACACAGTTGGATTCTGTCAGGCCCTGTGTATATTACACCTCAAAGTACCTGGCTGATTCTGGATGGTGTAATAGAGGTGTATAGAGGACTGGGGAGAAAAGGAATCTCTCTATAGACTTCAGGACACAGTTGGATTCTGTCAGACCGTGTGTATTTTTCACCTCAAAGTAACAGGCTGATTCTGGATGGTGTAAAAGAGGTGTATAAAGGACTGGGGAGAAATGGAATCTCTCTACAGACTTCAGGACACAGTTGGATTCTGTCAGGTCCTGTGAATTTTACACCTCAAAGTAACAGGCTGATTCTGGATGGTGTAAAAGAGGTGTATACAGGACTGGTGAGAAATGGAATCTCTCTAAAGACTTCAGGACACAGTTGAATTTTGTCAGGCTCTGTGTATTTTACACCTCAAAGTAACAGGCTGATACTGGATGGTGTAAAAAAGGAGTATAGAGGACTGGGGAGAAATGGAATCTCTCTGCAGACTTCTGGACACAGTTGGATTCTGTCAGGCCCTGTGTATTTTACACCTCAAAGTAACAGGCGGATTCTGGATGGTGTAAAAAGGTGTATGGAGGACTGGGGAGAAATGGAATCTCTCTACAGACTTCAGGACACAGCTGTATTTTGTCAGGCCCTGTGGATTTTACACCTCAAAGTAACAGGCTGATTCTGGATGGTGTAAAAGAGGTGTATAGAGGACTGGGGAGAAATGGAATCTATCTACAGACATCATGACACAGTTGGATTCTGTCAGGCCCTGTGTATTTTACACCTCAAAGTAACAGGCTGATTCTGGATGGTGTAAAAGAGGTTTATAGAGAACTGGGGAGAAATGGAATCTCTCTACAGACTTCAGGACACAGTTGTATTTTGTCAGGCCCTGTGGATTTTACACCTCAAAGTAACAGGCTGATTCTGGATGGTGTAAAAGAGGTGTATAGAGGACTGGGGGGAAATGGAATCCATCTACAGACATCATGACACAGTTGGATTCTGTCAGGCCCTGTGTATTTTACATCTCAAAGTAACAGGCTGATTCTGGAAGTGTAAAAGAGGTTTATAGAGAACTGGGGAGAAATGGAATCTCTCTACAGACTTCAGGACACAGTTGTATTCTGTCAGGCCCTGTGTATATTACACGTCAAAGTAGCAGGCTGATTCTGGACGGTGTAGAAAAGGTGTATAGAGGACTGGGGAGAAATGGAATCTCTCTAAAGACTTCAGGAAACAGCTGTAATCTGTCAGGCCCTGTGAATTTTACACCTCAAAGTAACAGGCTGATTCTGGATGGTGTAAAAGATGTGTATAGAGGACTGGGTAGAAATGGAATCTCTCTATAGACTTCAGTACACAGATGGATTCTTTCAGACCCTGTGTATTTTACACCTCAAAGTAACAGGCTGATTCTTGATGGTGTAAAAGAGGTGTATAAATGACTGGGGAGAAATGGAATCTCTCTACAGACTTCAGGACACAGTTGGATTCTGTCAGGCTCTTTTTATTTTACACCTCAAAGTAACAGGCTGTTTCTGGATGGTGTAAAAAAGGTGTATTGAGGAGTCGGGAGAAATGGAATCTCTCTACAGACTTGATGACACAGTTGTATTGTGCCAGGCCCTGTGTATATTACACATCAAAGTAACAGGCTGATACTGGATGGTTTAAAAAAAGGTGTATAGAGGATTGGGGAGAAATGGAATCTCTCTACAGAATTCAGGACACGGTTGTATTCTGTCAGGCCCTGTGTATTTTACACCTCAATGAAACAAGCTGATTCTGGATGGTGTAAAAAGGTTTATAGAGGACTGGGGAGAAATGGAATCTCTCTACAGACTTCAGGAAACTGTTGTATTCTGTCAGGCTCCATGTATTTTACACGTCAAAGTAACAAGCTGATTCTGGATGGTGTAAAAAGGTTTATAGAGGACTGGGGAGAAATGGAATCTCTCTATAGACTTCAGTACACAGATGGATTCTTTCAGACCCTGTGTATTTTACACCTCAAAGTTACGGGCTGATTCTGGATGGTGTAAAAGAGGTGTATAGAGGACTGGGGAGAAATGAAATCTCTCTACAGACTTCAGGACACAGTTGTATTCTGTCAGGCCCTGTGTATTTTACACCTCAAAGTAACAGGCTGATTCTGAATGGTGTAAAAGAGGTGTATAGAGAATTGGGGAGAAATGGAATCTCTCTACAGACTTCAGGACACAGTTGTATTTTGTCAGGCCATGTGTATATTACACCTCAAAGTAACAGGCTGATTCTGGATGGTGTAGAAAAGGTGTATAGAGGACTGGGGAGAAATGGAATCTGTCTACAGACTTCAGGACACAGCTGTATTCTGTCAGGCCCTTTGTATTTTACACCTCAAAGTAACATGCTGATTCTGGATGGTGTAAAAGAGGTGTATAGAGGACTGGGGAGAAATGGAATCTATCTACAGACATCATGACACAGTTGGATTCTGTCATGCCCTGTGTATATTACACCTCAAAGTACCTGGCTGATTCTGGATGGTGTAATAGAGGTGTATAGAGGACTGGGGAGAAAAGGAATCTCTATAGACTTCAGGACACAGTTGGATTCTGTCAGACCGTGTGTATTTTTCACCTCAAAGTAACAGGCTGATTCTGGATGGTGTAAAAGAGGTGTATAAAGGACTGGGGAGAAATGGAATCTCTCTACAGACTTCAGGACACAGTTGGATTCTGTCAGGTCCTGTGAATTTTACACCTCAAAGTAACAGGCTGATTCTGGATGGTGTAAAAGAGGTGTATACAGGACTGGTGAGAAATGGAATCTCTCTAAAGACTTCAGGACACAGTTGAATTTTGTCAGGCTCTGTGTATTTTACACCTCAAAGTAACAGGCTGATACTGGATGGTGTAAAAAAGGAGTATAGAGGACTGGGGAGATATGGAATCTCTCTGCAGACTTCAGGACACAGTTGGATTCTGTCAGGCCCTGTGTATTTTACACCTCAAAGTAACAGGCGGATTCTGGATGGTGTAAAAAGGTGTATGGAGGACTGGGGAGAAATGGAATCTCTCTACAGACTTCAGGACACAGCTGTATTTTGTCAGGCCCTGTGGATTTAACACCTCAAAGTAACAGGCTGATTCTGGATGGTGTAAAAGAGGTGTATAGAGGACTGGGGAGAAATGGAATCTATCTACAGACATCATGACACAGTTGGATTCTGTCAGGCCCTGTGTATTTTACACCTCAAAGTAACAGGCTGATTCTGGATGGTGTAAAAGAGGTTTATAGAGAACTGGGGAGAAATGGAATCTCTCTACAGACTTCAGGACACAGTTGTATTTTGTCAGGCCCTGTGGATTTTACACCTCAAAGTAACAGGCTGATTCTGGATGGTGTAAAAGAGGTGTATAGAGGACTGGGGGGAAATGGAATCTATCTACAGACATCATGACACAGTTGGATTCTGTCAGGCCCTGTGTATTTTACATCTCAAAGTAACAGGCTGATTCTGGAAGTGTAAAAGAGGTTTATAGAGAACTGGGGAGAAATGGAATCTCTCTACAGACTTCAGGACACAGTTGTATTCTGTCAGGCCCTGTGTATATTACACGTCAAAGTAGCAGGCTGATTGTGGATGGTGTAGAAAAGGTGTATAGAGGACTGGGGAGAAATGGAATCTCTCTAAAGACTTCAGGAAACAGCTGTAATCTGTCAGGCCCTGTGTATTTTACACCTCAAAGAAACAGGCTGATTCTGGATGGTGTAAAAGATGTGTATAGAGGACTGGGTAGAAATGGAATCTCTCTATAGACTTCAGTACACAGATGGATTCTTTCAGACCCTGTGTATTTTACACCTCAAAGTAACAGGCTGATTCTTGATGGTGTAAAAGAGGTGTATAAATGACTGGGGAGAAATGGAATCTCTCTACAGACTTCAGGACACAGTTGGATTCTGTCAGGCTCTTTTTATTTTACACCTCAAAGTAACAGGCTGTTTCTGGATGGTGTAAAAAAGGTGTATTGAGGAGTCGGGAGAAATGGAATCTCTCTACAGACTTGATGACACAGTTGTATTGTGCCAGGCCCTGTGTATATTACACCTCAAAGTAACAGGCTGATACTGGATGGTTTAAAAAAAGGTGTATAGAGGATTGGGGAGAAATGGAATCTCTCTACAGACTTCAGGACACGGTTGTATTCTATCAGGCCCTGTGTATTTTACACCTCAATGAAACAAGCTGATTCCGGATGGTGTAAAAAGGTTTATAGAGGACTGGGGAGAAATGGAATCTCTCTACAGACTTCAGGAAACTGTTGTATTCTGTCAGGCTCTATGTATTTTACACGTCAAAGTAACAAGCTGATTCTGGATGGTGTAAAAAGGTTTGTAGAGGACTGGGGAGAAATGGAATCTCTCTACAGACTTCATGACACAGTTGTATTCTGTCAGGCCCTGTGTATTTTACACCTCAAAGTAACAGGCTGATTCTGAATGGTGTAAAAGAGGTGTATAGAGGACTGGGGAGAAATGGAATCTATCTATAGACTTCAGGACACAGTTGGATTCTGTCAGACCCTGTGTATTTCACACCTCAAAGAAACAGGCTGATTCTGGATGGTGTAAAAGAGGTGTATAGAGAATTGGGGAGAAATGGAATATCTCTACTGACTTCAGGACACAGTTGTATTCTGTCAGGCCCTGTGTATATTACACCTCAAAGTAACAGGCTCATTCTGGATGGTGTAGAAAAGTTGTATAGAGGACTGGGGAGAAATGGAATCTCTCTACAGACTTCAGGACACAGCTGTATTCTGTCAGGCCCTGTGTATTTTACACCTCAAAGTAACAGGCTGATTCTGTATGGTGTAAAAGAGGTGTATAGAGGACTGGGGAGAAATGGAATCTCTCTACAGACATCATGACACAGTTGGATTCTGTCAGGCCCTGTGTATTTTACACCTCAAAGTAACAGGCTGATTCTGGATGGTGTCAAAGAGGTGTATAGAGAACTGGGGAGAAATGGAATATCTCTACAGACTTCAGGACACAGTTGTATTCTGTCAGGCCCTGTGTATATTACACTTCAAAGTAACAGGCTGATTCTGGATGGTGTAGAAAAGGTGTATAGAAGACTGGGGAGAAATGGAATCTCTCTACAGACTTCAGGACACAGCTGTATTCTGTCAGGCCCTGTGTATTTTACACCTCAAAGTAACAGGCTGAATCTGGATGGTGTAAAAGAGGTGTATAGAGGTCTGCGGAGAAATGGAATCTATCTACAGACATTATGACACAGTTGTATTCTGTCAGGCCCTGTGTATATTACACCTCAAAGTACCTGGCTGATTCTGGATGGTGTAAAAGAGGTGTATAGAGGACTGGGGAGAAAATGAATCTCTCTATAGACTTCAGGACACAGTTGGATTCTGTCAGACCGTGTGTATTTTTCACCTCAAAGTAACAGGCTGATTCTGGATGGTGTAAAAGAGGTGTATAAAGGACTGGGGAGAAATGGAATCTCTCTACAGACTTCAGGACACAGTTGGATTCTGTCAGGTCCTGTGAATTTTACACCTCAAAGTAACAGGCTGATTCTGGATGGTGTAAAAGAGGTGTATACAGGACTGGTGAGAAATGGAATCTCTCTAAAGACTTCAGGACACAGTTGAATTTTGTCAGGCTCTGTGTATTTTACACCTCAAAGTAACAGGCTGATACTGGATGGTGTAAAAAAGGTGTATAGAGGACTGGGGAGAAATGGAATCTCTCTGCAGACTTCAGGACACAGTTGGATTCTGTCAGGCCCTGTGTATTTTACACCTCAAAGTAACAGGCGGATTCTGGATGGTGTAAAAAGGTGTATGGAGGACTGGGGAGAAAAGGAATCTCTCTACAAACTTCAGGACACAGTTGTATTCTGTCAGGCCCTGTGTATATTACACCTCAAAGTAACATGCTGATTCTGGATGGTGTAAAAAGGTGTATAGAGGACTGGGGAGAAATGGAATCTCTCTACAGACTTCAGGACACAGTTGAATTCTGTCAGGCCCTGTGTATATTACACCTCAAAGTAACAGGTTGATTCAGGATGGTGTAAAAAAAAGTAGTATAGAGGACTGGGGACAAAATGAATCAATCTACAGACTTCAAGACACAGTTGTATTCTGTCAGGCCCTGTGTATTTTACACCTCAAAGTAACAGGCTGATTATGGATTGTGTAAAAAAGGTTTATAGAGGACTGGGGAGAAATGGAATCTCTCTACAGACTTCAGGAAACTGTTGTATTCTGTCAGGCTCTGTGTATTTTGCACCTCAAAGTAACAAGCTGATTCTGGATGGTGTAAAAAGGTTTATAGACTGGGGAGAAATGGAATCTTTCTACAGACTTCAGGACGCAGTTGTATTCTTTCAGGCCCTGTGTATTTTACACCTCATAGTAACAGGCTGATTCTGGATGGTGTAAAAGAGGTGTATAGAGGACTGTGGAGAGATGGAATCTCTCTATAGACTTCAGGAAACAGTTGGATTCTGTCAGACCCTGTGTATTTTACACCTCAAAGTTACAGGCTGATTCTGGATGGTGTTAAAGAGGTGTATAGAGGACTGGGGAGAAATGGAATCTCTCTACAGACATCAGGACACAGTTGTATTCTGTCAGGCCCTGTGTATTTTACACCTCAAAGTAACAGGCTGATTCTGGATGGTGTAAAAGAGGTGTATAGAGAATTGGGGAGAAATGGAATCTCTCTACAGACTTCAGGACACAGTTGTATTCTGTCAGGCCCTGTGTATATTACACCTCAAAGTAACAGGCTGATTCTGGATGGTGTAGAAAAGGTGTATAGAGGACTGGGGAGAAATGGAATCTCTCTACAGACTTCAGGACACAGCTGTATTCTGTCAGGCCCTGTGTATTTTACACCTCAAAGAAACATGCTGATTCTGGATGGTGTAAAAGAGGTGTATAGAGGACTGGGGAGAAATGGAATCTATCTACAGACATCATGACACAGTTGGATTCTGTCAGGCCCTGTGTATATTACACCTCAAAGTACCTGGCTGATTCTGGATGGTGTAATAGAGGTGTATAGAGGACTGGGGAGAAAAGGAATCTCTCTATAGACTTCAGGACACAGTTGGATTCTGTCAGACCGTGTGTATTTTTCACCTCAAAGTAACAGGCTGATTCTGGATGGTGTAAAAGAGGTGTATAAAGGACTGGGGAGAAATGGAATCTCTCTACAGACTTCAGGACACAGTTGGATTCTGTCAGGTCCTGTGAATTTTACACCTCAAAGTAACAGGCTGATTCTGGATGGTGTAAAAGAGGTGTATACAGGACTGGTGAGAAATGGAATCTCTCTAAAGACTTCAGGACACAGTTGAATTTTGTCAGGCTCTGTGTATTTTACACCTCAAAGTAACAGGCTGATACTGGATGGTGTAAAAAAGGTGTATAGAGGACTGGGGAGAAATGGAATCTCTCTGCAGACTTCAGGACACAGTTGGATTCTGTCAGGCCCTGTGTATTTTACACCTCAAAGTAACAGGCGGATTATGGATGGTGTAAAAAGTTGTATGGAGGACTGGGGAGAAAAGGAATCTCTCTACAAACTTCAGGACACAGTTGTATTCTGTCAGGCCCTGTGTATATTACACCTCAAAGTAACATGCTGATTCTGGATGGTGTAGAAAAGGTTTATAGAGGACTGGGAGAAATGGAATCTCTCTACAGACTTCAGGACACAGCTGTATTTTGTCAGGCCCTGTGGATTTTACACCTCAAAGTAACAGGCTGATTCTGGATGGTGTAAAAGAGGTGTATAGAGGACTGGGGAGAAATGGAATCTATCTACAGACATCATGACACAGTTGGATTCTGTCAGGCCCTGTGTATTTTACACCTCAAAGTAACAGGCTGATTCTGGATGGTGTAAAAGAGGTTTATAGAGAACTGGGGAGAAATGGAATCTCTCTACAGACTTCAGGACACAGTTGTATTCTGTCAGGCCCTGTGTATATTAAACGTCAAAGTAGCAGGCTGATTCTGGATGGTGTAGAAAAGGTGTATAGAGGACTGGGGAGAAATGGAATCTCTCTAAAGACTTCAGGAAACAGCTGTATTCTGTCAGGCCCTGTGTATTTTACACCTCAAAGTAACAGGCTGATTCTGGATGGTGTAAAAGATGTGTATAGAGGACTGGGGAGAAATGGAATCTATCTACAGACATCATGACACAGTTGTATTCTGTCAGGCCCTGTGTATATTACACCTCAAAGTAACAGGCTGATTCTGGATGGTGTAAAAGAGGTGTATAGAGGACTGGGGAGAAATGGAATCTCTCTATAGACTTCAGGACACAGATGGATTCTTTCAGACCCTGTGTATTTTACACCTCAAAGTAACAGGCTGATTCTGGATGGTGTAAAAGAGGTGTATAAATGACTGGGGAGAAATGGAATCTCTCTACAGACTTCAGGACACAGTTGGATTCTGTCAGGCTCTATTTATTTTACATCTCAAAGTAACAGGCTGATTCTGGATGGTGTAAAAAAGGTGTATTGAGGAGTCGGGAGAAATGGAATCTCTCTACAGACTTCAGGACACAGTTGTATTCTGTCAGGCCCTGTGTATTTTACACCTCAAAGTAACAGGCTGATTCTGGATGGTGTAAAAAAGGTTTACAGAGGACTTGGGAGAAATGGAATCTCTCTACAGACTTCAGGACACAGTTGGATTCTGTCAGGCCCTGTGAATTTTACACCTCAAAGTAACAGGCTGATTCTGGATGGTGTAAAAAAGGTGTATGGAGGACTGGGGAGAAATGGAATCTCTCTACAGACTTCATGACACAGTTGTATTGTGCCAGGCCCTGTGTATATTACACCTCAAAGTAACAGGCTGATACTGGATGGTTTAAAAAAAGGTGTATAGAGGACTGGGGAGAAATGGAATCTCTCTACAGACTTCAGGACACAGTTGTATTCTGTCAGGCCCTGTGTATTTTACACCTCAATGAAACAAGCTGATTCTGGATGGTGTAAAAAGGTTTATAGAGGACTGGGGAGAAATGGAATCTCTCTACAGACTTCAGGAAACTGTTGTATTCTGTCAGGCTCCATGTATTTTACACGTCAAAGTAACAAGCTCATTCTGGATGGTGTAAAAAGGTTTATAGAGGGCTGGGGAGAAATGGAATCTCTCTACAGACTTCAGGACACAGCTGTATTCTGTCAGGCCCTGTGTATTTTACACCTCAAAGTAACAGACTGATTCTGGATGGTGTAAAAGAGGTGTATAGAGGACTGGGGAGAAATGGAATCTCTCTACAGACATCATGACACAGTTGGATTCTGTCAGGCCCTGTGTATTTTACACCTCAAAGTAACAGGCTGATTCTGAATGGTGTAAAAGAGGTGTATAGAGGACTGGGGAGAAATGGAATCTATCTATAGACTTCAGGACACAGTTGGATTCTGTCAGACCCTGTGTATTTTACACCTCAAAGAAACAGGCTGATTCTGGATGGTGTAAAAGAGGTGTATAGAGAATTGGGGAGAAATGGAATATCTCTACTGACTTCAGGACACAGTTGTATTCTGTCAGGCCCTGTGTATATTACGCCTCAAAGTAACAGGCTGATTCTGGATGGTGTAGAAAAGTTGTATAGAGGACTGGGGAGAAATGGAATCTCTCTACAGACTTCAGGACACAGCTGTATTCTGTCAGGCCCTGTGTATTTTACACCTCAAAGTAACAGACTGATTCTGGATGGTGTAAAAGAGGTGTATAGAGGACTGGGGAGAAATGGAATCTCTCTACAGACATCATGACACAGTTGGATTCTGTCAGGCCCTGTGTATTTTACACCTCAAAGTAACAGGCTGATTCTGGATGGTGTAAAAGAGGTGTATAGAGAACTGGAGAGAAATGTAATATCTCTACAGACTTCAGGACACAGTTGTATTCTGTCAGGCCCTGTGTATATTACACTTCAAAGTAACAGGCTGATTCTGGATGGTGTAGAAAAGGTGTATGGAGGACTGGGGAGAAATGGAATCTCTCTACAGACTTCAGGACACAGCTGTATTCTGTCAGGCCCTGTGTATTTTACACCTCAAAGTAACAGGCTGAATCTGGATGGTGTAAAAGAGGTGTATAGAGGACTGCGGAAAAAAATGGAATCTATCTACAGATATTATGACACAGTTGTATTCTGTCAGGCCCTGTGTATATTACACCTCAAAGTACCTGGCTGATTCTGGATGGTGTAAAAGAGGTGTATAGAGGACTGGGGAGAAAAGGAATCTCTCTATAGACTTCAGGACACCGTTGGATTCTGTCAGACCGTGTGTATTTTTCACCTCAAAGTAACAGGCTGATTCTGGATGGTGTAAAAGAGGTGTATAAAGGACTGGGGAGAAATGGAATCTCTCTACAGACTTCAGGACACAGTTGGATTCTGTCAGGTCCTGTGAATTTTACACCTCAAAGTAACAGGCTGATTCTGGATGGTGTAAAAGAGGTGTATACAGGACTGGTGAGAAATGGAATCTCTCTAAAGACTTCAGGACACAGTTGAATTTTGTCAGGCTCTGTGTATTTTACACCTCAAAGTAACAGGCTGATACTGGATGGTGTAAAAAGGTGTATAGAGGACTGGGGATAAATGGAATCTCTCTGCAGACTTCAGGACACAGTTGGATTCTGTCAGGCCCTGTGTCTTTTACACCTCAAAGTAAAGGGTGGATTCTGGATGGTGTAAAAAGGTGTATGGAGGACTGGGGAGAAAAGGAATCTCTACAAACTTCAGGACACAGTTGTATTCTGTCAAGTCCTGTGTATATTACACCTCAAAGTAACATGCTGATTCTGGATGGTGTAGAAAAGGTTTATAGAGGACTGGGGAGAAATGGAATCTCTCTACAGACTTCAGGACACAGCTGTATTTTGTCAGGCCCTGTGGATTTTACACCTCAAAGTAACAGGCTGATTCTGGATGGTGTAAAAGAGGTGTATAGAGGACTGGGGAGAAATGGAATCTATCTACAGACATCATGACACAGTTGGATTCTGTCAGGCCCTGTGTATTTTACACCTCAAAGTAACAGGCTGATTCTGGATGGTGTAAAAGAGGTTTATAGAGAACTGGGGAGAAATGGAATCTCTCTACAGACTTCAGGACACAGTTGTATTCTGTCAGGCCCTGTGTATATTACACGTCAAAGTAGCAGGCTGATTCTGGATGGTGTAGAAAAGGTGTATAGAGGACGGGGGAGAAATGGAATCTCTCTAAAGACTTCAGGAAACAGCTGTATTCTGTCAGGCCCTGTGTATTTTACACCTCAAAGTAACAGGCTGATTCTGGATGGTGTAAAAGATGAGTATAGAGGACTGGGGAGAAATGGAATCTATCTACAGACATCATGACACAGTTGTATTCTGTCAGGCCCTGTGTATATTACACCTCAAAGTAACAGGCTGATTCTGGATGGTGTAAAAGAGGTGTATAGAGGACTGGGGAGAAATGGAATCTCTCTATAGACTTCAGGACACAGATGGATTCTTTCAGACCGTGTGTATTTTACACCTCAAAGTAACAGGCTGATTCTGGATGGTGTAAAAGAGGTGTATAAATGACTGGGGAGAAATGGAATCTCTCAACAGACTTCAGGACACAGTTGGATTCTGTCAGGCTCTATTTATTTTACACCTCAAAGTAACAGGCTGATTCTGGATGGTGTAAAAAAGGTGTATTGAGGAGTCGGGAGAAATGGAATCTCTCTACAGACTTCAGGACACAGTTGTATTCTGTCAGGCCCTGTGTATTTTACACCTCAAAGTAACAGGCTGATTCTGGATGGTGTAAAAAAGGTTTATCGAGGACTTGGGAGAAATGGAATCTCTCTACCGACTTCAGGACACAGTTGGATTCTGTCAGGCCCTGTGAATTTTACACCTCAAAGTAACAGGCTGATTCTGGATGGTGTAAAAAAGGTGTATGGAGGACTGGGTAGAAATGGAATCTCTCTACAGACTTCATGACACAGTTGTATTGTGCCAGGCCCTGTGTATATTACACCTCAAAGTAACAGGCTGATACTGGATGGTTTAAAAAAAGGTGTATAGAGGACTGGGGAGAAATGGAATCTCTCTACAGACTTCAGGACACGGTTGTATTCTGTCAGGCCCTGTGTATTTTACACCTCAATGAAACAAGCTGATTCTGGATGGTGTAAAAAGGTTTATAGAGGACTGGGGAGAAATGGAATCTCTCTACAGACTTCAGGAAACTGTTGTATTCTGTCAGGCTCCATGTATTTTACACGTCAAAGTAACAAGCTGATTCTGGATGGTGTAAAAAGGTTTATAGAGGGCTGGGGAGAAATGGAATCTCTCTACAGACTTCATGACACAGTTGTATTCTGTCAGGCCCTGTGTATTTTACACCTCAAAGTAACAGGCTGATTCTGAATGGTGTAAAAGAGGTGTATAGAGGACTGGGGAGAAATGGAATCTATCTACAGACATCATGACACAGTTGGATTCTGTCAGGCCCTGTGTATTTTACACCTCAAAGTAACAGGCTGATTCTGGATGGTGTAAAAGAGGTTTATAGAGGACTGGGGAGAAATGGAATCTATCTATAGACTTCAGGACACAGTTGGATTCTGTCAGACCCTGTGTATTTTACACCTCAAAGAAACAGGCTGATTCTGGATGGTGTAAAAGAGGTGTATAGAGAATTGGGGAGGAATGGAATATCTCTACTGACTTCAGGACACAGTTGTATTCTGTCAGGCCCTGTGTATATTACACCTCAAAGTAACAGGCTGATTCTGGATGGTGTAGAAAAGTTGTATAGAGGACTGGGGAGAAATGGAATCTCTCTACAGACTTCAGGACACAGCTGTATTCTGTCAGGCCCTGTGTATTTTACACCTCAAAGTAACAGGCTGATTCTGGATGGTGTAAAAGAGGTGTATAGAGGACTGGGGAGAAATGGAATCTCTCTGCAGACATCATGACACAGTTGGATTCTGTCAGGCCCTGTGTATTTTACACCTCAAAGTAACAGGCTGATTCTGGATGGTGTAAAAGAGGTGTATAGAGAACTGGGGAGAAATGGAATATCTCTACAGACTTCAGGACACAGTTGTATTCTGTCAGGCCCTGTGTATATTACACTTCAAAGTAACAGGCTGATTCTGGATGGTGTAGAAAAGGTGTATAGAGGACTGGGGAGAAATGGAATCTCTCTACAGACTTCAGGACACAGCTGTATTCTGTCAGGCCCTGTGTATTTTACACCTCAAAGTAACAGGCTGAATCTGGATGGTGTAAAAGAGGTGTATAGAGGACTGCGGAGAAATGGAATCTATCTACAGACATTATGACACAGTTGTATTCTGTCAGGCCCTGTGTATATTACACCTCAAAGTACCTGGCTGATTCTGGATGGTGTAAAAGAGGTGTATAGAGGACTGGGGAGAAAAGGAATCTCTCTATAGACTTCAGGACACAGTTGGATTCTGTCAGACCGTGTGTATTTTTCACCTCAAAGTAACAGGCTGATTCTGGATGGTGTAAAAGAGGTGTATAAAGGACTGGGGAGAAATGGAATCTCTCTACAGACTTCAGGACACAGTTGGATTCTGTCAGGTCCTGTGAATTTTACACCTCAAAGTAACAGGCTGATTCTGGATAGTGTAAAAGAGGTGTATACAGGACTGGTGAGAAATGGAATCTCTCTAAAGACTTCAGGACACAGTTGAATTTTGTCAGGCTCTGTGTATTTTACACCTCAAAGTAACAGGCTGATACTGGATGGTGTAAAAAAGGTGTATAGAGGACTGGGGAGAAATGGAATCTCTCTGCAGACTTCAGGACATAGTTGGATTCTGTCAGGCCCTGTGTATTTTACACCTCAAAGTAACAGGCGGGATCTGGATGGTGTAAAAAGGTGTATGGAGGACTGGGAAGAAAAGGAATCTCTCTACAAACTTCAGGACACAGTTGTATTCTGTCAGGCCCTGTGTATATTACACCTCAAAGTAACATGCTGATTCTGGATGGTGTAAAAAGGTGTATAGAGGACTGGGGAGAAATGGAATCTCTCTACAGACTTCAGGACACAGTTGAATTCTGTCAGGCCCTGTGTATATTACACCTCAAAGTAACAGGTTGGTTCAGGAAGGTGTAAAAAAAGTAGTATAGAGGACTGGGGACAAAATGAATCAATCTACAGACTTCAGGACACAGTTGTATTCTGTCAGGCCCTGTGTATTTTACACCTCAAAGTAACAGGCTGATTATGGATTGTGTAACAAAGGATTATAGAGGACTGGGGAGAAATGGAATCTCTCTACAGACTTCAGGAAACTGTTGTATTCTGTCACGATCTGTGTATTTTACACCTCAAAGTAACAAGCTGATTCTGGATGGTGTAAAAAGGTTTATAGACTGGGGAGAAATGGAATCTTTCTACAGACTTCAGGACGCAGTTGTATTCTATCAGGCCCTGTGTATATTACACCTCAAAGTAACAGGCTGATACTGGATGGTTTAAAAAAAGGTGTATAGAGGACTGGGGAGAAATGGAATCTCTCTACAGACTTCAGGACACGGTTGTATTCCGTCAGGCCCTGTGTATTTTACACCTCAATGAAACAAGCTGATTCTGGATGGTGTAAAAAGGTTTATAGAGGACTGGGGAGAAATGGAATCTCTCTACAGACTTCAGGAAACTGTTGTATTCTGTCAGGCTCCATGTATTTTACACGTCAAAGTAACAAGCTCATTCTGGATGGTGTAAAAAGGTTTATAGAGGGCTGGGGAGAAATGGAATCTCTCTACAGACTTCATGACACAGTTGTATTCTGTCAGGCCCTGTGTATTTTACACCTCAAAGTAACAGGCTGATTCTGAATGGTGTAAAAGAGGTGTATAGAGGACTGGGGAGAAATGGAATCTATCTATAGACTTCAGGACACAGTTGGATTCTGTCAGACCCTGTGTATTTTACACCTCAAAGAAACAGGCTGATTCTGGATGGTGTAAAAGAGGTGTATAGAGAATTGGGGAGAAATGGAATATCTCTACTGACTTCAGGACACAGTTGTATTCTGTCAGGCCCTGTGTATATTACACCTCAAAGTAACAGGCTGATTCTGGATGGTGTAGAAAAGTTGTATAGAGGACTGGGGAGAAATGGAATCTCTCTACAGACTTCAGGACACAGCTGTATTCTGTCAGGCCCTGTGTATTTTACACCTCAAAGTAACAGACTGATTCTGGATGGTGTAAAAGAGGTGTATAGAGGACTGGGGAGAAATGGAATCTCTCTACAGACATCATGACACAGTTGGATTCTGTCAGGCCCTGTGTATTTTACACCTCAAAGTAACAGGCTGATTCTGGATGGTGTAAAAGAGGTGTATAGAGAACTGGAGAGAAATGTAATATCTCTACAGATTTCAGGACACAGTTGTATTCTGTCAGGCCCTGTGTATATTACACTTCAAAGTAACAGGCTGATTCTGGATGGTGTAGAAAAGGTGTATGGAGGACTGGGGAGAAATGGAATCTCTCTACAGACTTCAGGACACAGCTGTATTCTGTCAGGCCCTGTGTATTTTACACCTCAAAGTAACAGGCTGAATCTGGATGGTGTAAAAGAGGTGTATAGAGGACTGCGGAGAAATGGAATCTATCTAAAGACATTATGACACAGTTGTATTCTGTCAGGCCCTGTGTATATTACACCTCAAAGTACCTGGCTGATTCTGGATGGTGTAAAAGAGGTGTATAGAGGACTGGGGAGAAAATGAATCTCTCTATAGACTTCAGGACACAGTTGGATTCTGTCAGACCGTGTGTATTTTTCACCTCAAAGTAACAGGCTGATTCTGGATGGTGTAAAAGAGGTGTATAAAGGACTGGGGAGAAATGGAATCTCTCTACAGACTTCAGGACACAGTTGGATTCTGTCTGGTCCTGTGAATTTTACACCTCAAAGTAACAGACTGATTCTGGATGGTGTAAAAGAGGTGTATACAGGACTGGTGAGAAATGGAATCTCTCTAAAGACTTCAGGACACAGTTGAATTTTGTCAGGCTCTGTGTATTTTACACCTCAAAGTAACAGGCTGATACTGGATGGTGTAAAAAGGTGTATAGAGGACTGGGAGAAATGGAATCTCTCTGCAGACTTCAGGACACAGTTGGATTCTGTCAGGCCCTGTGTATTTTACACCTCAAAGTAAAGGGCGGATTCTGGATGGTGTAAAAAGGTGTATGGAGGACTGGGGAGAAAAGGAATCTCTCTACAAACTTCAGGACACAGTTGTATTCTGTCAAGCCCTGTGTATATTACACCTCAAAGTAACATGCTGATTCTGGATGGTGTAGAAAAGGTTTATAGAGGACTGGGGAGAAATGGAATCTCTCTACAGACTTCAGGACACAGCTGTATTTTGTCAGGCCCTGTGTATTTTACACCTCAAAGTAACAGGCTGATTCTGGATGGTGTAAAAGAGGTTTATAGAGAACTGGGGAGAAATGGAATCTCTCTACAGACTTCAGGACACAGTTGTATTCTGTCAGGCCCTGTGTATATTACACGTCAAAGTAGCAGGCTGATTCTGGATGGTGTAGAAAAGGTGTATAGAGGACTGGGGAGAAATGGAATCTCTCTAAAGACTTCAGGAAACAGCTGTATTCTGTCAGGCCCTGTGTATTTTACACCTCAAAGTAACAGGCTGATTCTGGATGGTGTAAAAGATGAGTATAGAGGACTGGGGAGAAATGGAATCTATCTACAGACATCATGACACAGTTGTATTCTGTCAGGCCCTGTGTATATTACACCTCAAAGTAACAGGCTGATTCTGGATGGTGTAAAAGAGGTGTATAGAGGACTGGGGAGAAATGGAATCTCTCTATAGACTTCAGGACACAGATGGATTCTTTCAGACCCTGTGTATTTTACACCTCAAAGTAACAGGCTGATTCTGGATGGTGTAAAAGAGGTGTATAAATGACTGGGGAGAAATGGAATCTCTCTACAGACTTCAGGACACAGTTGGATTCTGTCAGGCTCTATTTATTTTACACCTCAAAGTAACAGGCTGATTCTGGATGGTGTAAAAAAGGTGTATTGAGGAGTCGGGAGAAATGGAATCTCTCTACAGACTTCAGGACACAGTTGTATTCTGTCAGGCCCTGTGTATTTTACACCTCAAAGTAACAGGCTGATTCTGGATGGTGTAAAAAAGGTTTATAGAGGACTTGGGAGAAATGGAATCTCTCTACAGACTTCAGGACACAGTTGGATTCTGTCAGGCCTTGTGAATTTTACACCTCAAAGTAACAGGCTGATTCTGGATGGTGTAAAAAAGGTGTATAGAGGACTGGGGAGAAATGGAATCTCTCTACAGACTTCATGACACAGTTGTATTGTGCCAGGCCCTGTGTATATTACACCTCAAAGTAACAGGCTGATACTGGATGGTTTAAAAAAAGGTGTATAGAGGACTGGGGAGAAATGGAATCTCTCTACAGACTTCAGGACACGGTTGTATTCTGTCAGGCCCTGTGTATTTTACACCTCAATGAAACAAGCTGATTCTGGATGGTGTAAAAAGGTTTATAGAGGACTGGGGAGGAATGGAATCTCTCTACAGACTTCAGGAAACTGTTGTATTCTGTCAGGCTCCATGTATTTTACACGTCAAAGTAACAAGCTGATTCTGGATGGTGTAAAAAGGTTTATAGAGGGCTGGGGAGAAATGGAATCTCTCTACAGACTTCATGACACAGTTGTATTCTGTCAGGCCCTGTGTATTTTACACCTCAAAGTAACAGGCTGATTCTGAATGGTGTAAAAGAGGTGTATAGAGGACTGGGGAGAAATGGAATGTATCTATAGACTTCAGGACACAGTTGGATTCTGTCAGACCCTGTGTATTTTACACCTCAAAGAAACAGGCTGATTCTGGATGGTGTAAAAGAGGTGTATAGAGAATTGGGGAGAAATGGAATATCTCTACTGACTTCAGGACACAGTTGTATTCTGTCAGGCCCTGTGTATATTACACCTCAAAGTAACAGGCTGATTCTGGATGGTGTAGAAAAGTTGTATAGAGGACTGGGGAGAAATGGAATCTCTCTACAGACTTCAGGACACAGCTGTATTCTGTCAGGCCCTGTGTATTTTACACCTCAAAGTAACAGGCTGATTCTGGATGGTGTAAAAGAGGTGTATAGAGGACTGGGGAGAAATGGAATCTCTCTGCAGACATCATGACACAGTTGGATTCTGTCAGGCCCTGTGTATTTTACACCTCAAAGTAACAGGCTGATTCTGGATGGTGTAAAAGAGGTGTATAGAGAACTGGGGAGATATGGAATATCTCTACAGACTTCAGGACACAGTTGTATTCTGTCAGGCCCTGTGTATATTACACTTCAAAGTAACAGGCTGATTCTGGATGGTGTAGAAAAGGTGTATAGAGGACTGGGGAGAAATGGAATCTCTCTACAGACTTCAGGACACAGCTGTTTTCTGTCAGGCCCTGTGTATTTTACACCTCAAAGTAACAGGCTGAATCTGGATGGTGTAAAAGTGGTGTATAGCGGACTGCGGAGAAATGGAATCTATCTACAGACATTATGACACAGTTGTATTCTGTCAGGCCCTGTGTATATTACACCTCAAAGTACCTGGCTGATTCTGGATGGTGTAAAAGAGGTGTATAGAGGACTGGGGAGAAAAGGAATCTCTCTATAGACTTCAGGACACAGTTGGATTCTGTCAGACCGTGTGTATTTTTCACCTCAAAGTAACAGGCTGATTCTGGATGGTGTAAAAGAGGTGTATAAAGGACTGGGGAGAAATGGAATCTCTCTACAGACTTCAGGACACAGTTGGATTCTGTCAGGTCCTGTGAATTTTACACCTCAAAGTAACAGGCTGATTCTGGATGGTGTAAAAGAGGTGTATACAGGACTGGTGAGAAATGAAATCTCTCTAAAGACTTCAGGACACAGTTGAATTTTGTCAGGCTCTGTGTATTTTACACCTCAAAGTAACAGGCTGATACTGGATGGTGTAAAAAAGGTGTATAGAGGACTGGGGAGAAATGGAATCTCTCTGCAGACTTCAGGACATAGTTGGATTCTGTCAGGCCCTGTGTATTTTACACCTCAAAGTAACAGGCGGGATCTGGATGGTGTAAAAAGGTGTATGGAGGACTGGGAAGAAAAGGAATCTCTCTACAAACTTCAGGACACAGTTGTATTCTGTCAGGCCCTGTGTATATTACACCTCAAAGTAACATGCTGATTCTGGATGGTGTAAAAAGGTGTATAGAGGACTGGGGAGAAATGGAATCTCTCTACAGACTTCAGGACACAGTTGAATTCTGTCAGGCCCTGTGTATATTACACTTCAAAGTAACAGGTTGGTTCAGGATGGTGTAAAAAAAGTAGTATAGAGGACTGGGGACAAAATGAATCAATCTACAGACTTCAGGACACAGTTGTATTCTGTCAGGCCCTGTGTATTTTACACCTCAAAGTAACAGGCTGATTATGGATTGTGTAAAAAAGGATTATAGAGGACTGGGGAGAAATGGAATCTCTCTACAGACTTCAGGAAACTGTTGTATTCTGTCAGGATCTGTGTATTTTACACCTCAAAGTAACAAGCTGATTCTGGATGGTGTAAAAAGGTTTATAGACTGGGGAGAAATGGAATCTTTCTACAGACTTCAGGACGCAGTTGTATTCTATCAGGCCCTGTGTATATTACACCTCAAAGTAACAGGCTGATACTGGATGGTTTAAAAAAAGGTGTATAGAGGACTGGGGAGAAATGGAATCTCTCTACAGACTTCAGGACACGGTTGTATTCTGTCAGGCCCTGTGTATTTTACACCTCAATGAAACAAGCTGATTCTGGATGGTGTAAAAAGGTTTATAGAGGACTGGGGAGAAATGGAATCTCTCTACAGACTTCAGGAAACTGTTGTATTCTGTCAGGCTCCATGTATTTTACACGTCAAAGTAACAAGCTCATTCTGGATGGTGTAAAAAGGTTTATAGAGGGCTGGGGAGAAATGGAATCTCTCTACAGACTTCATGACACAGTTGTATTCTGTCAGGCCCTGTGTATTTTACACCTCAAAGTAACAGGCTGATTCTGAATGGTGTAAAAGAGGTGTATAGAGGACTGGGGAGAAATGGAATCTATCTATAGACTTCAGGACTCAGTTGGATTCTGTCAGACCCTGTGTATTTTACACCTCAAAGAAACAGGCTGATTCTGGATGGTGTAAAAGAGGTGTATAGAGAATTGGGGAGAAATGGAATATCTCTACTGACTTCAGGACACAGTTGTATTCTGTCAGGCCCTGTGTATATTACACCTCAAAGTAACAGGCTGATTCTGTATGGTGTAGAAAAGTTGTATAGAGGACTGGGGAGAAATGGAATCTCTCTACAGACTTCAGGACACAGCTGTATTCTGTCAGGCCCTGTGTATTTTACACCTCAAAGTAACAGACTGATTCTGGATGGTGTAAAAGAGGTGTATAGAGGACTGGGGAGAAATGGAATCTCTCTACAGACATCATGACACAGTTGGATTCTGTCAGGCCCTGTGTATTTTACACCTCAAAGTAACAGGCTGATTCTGGATGGTGTAAAAGAGGTGTATAGAGAACTGGAGAGAAATGTAATATCTCTACAGACTTCAGGACACAGTTGTATTCTGTCAGGCCCTGTGTATATTACACTTCAAAGTAACAGGCTGATTCTGGATGGTGTAGAAAAGGTGTATGGAGGACTGGGGAGAAATGGAATCTCTCTACAGACTTCAGGACACAGCTGTATTCTGTCAGGCCCTGTGTATTTTACACCTCAAAGTAACAGGCTGAATCTGGATGGTGTAAAAGAGGTGTATAGAGGACTGCGGAGAAATGGAATCTATCTACAGACATTATGACACAGTTGTATTCTGTCAGGCCCTGTGTATATTACACCTCAAAGTACCTGGCTGATTCTGGATGGTGTAAAAGAGGTGTATAGAGGACTGGGGAGAAAAGGAATCTCTCTATAGACTTCAGGACACAGTTGGATTCTGTCAGACCGTGTGTATTTTTCACCTCAAAGTAACAGGCTGATTCTGGATGGTGTAAAAGAGGTGTATAAAGGACTGGGGAGAAATGGAATCTCTCTACAGACTTCAGGACACAGTTGGATTCTGTCAGGTCCTGTGAATTTTACACCTCAAGGTAACTGGCTGATTCTGGATGGTGTAAAAGAGGTGTATACAGGACTGGTGAGAAATGGAATCTCTCTAAAGACTTCAGGACACAGTTGAATTTTGTCAGGCTCTGTGTATTTTACACCTCAAAGTAACAGGCTGATACCGGATGGTGTAAAAAGGTGTATAGAGGACTGGGGAGAAATGGAATCTCTCTGCAGACTTCAGGACACAGTTGGATTCTGTCAGGCCCTGTGTATTTTACACCTCAAAGTAAAGGGCGGATTCTGGATGGTGTAAAAAGGTGTATGGAGGACTGGGGAGAAAAGGAATCTCTCTACAAACTTCAGGACACAGTTGTATTCTGTCAAGCCCAGTGTATATTACACCTCAAAGTAACATGCTGATTCTGGATGGTGTAGAAAAGGTTTATAGAGGACTGGGGAGAAATGGAATCTCTCTACAGACTTCAGGACACAGCTGTATTTTGTCAGGCCCTGTGGATTTTACACCTCAAAGTAACAGGCTGATTCTGGATGGTGTAAAAGAGGTGTATAGAGGACTGGGGAGAAATGGAATCTATCTACAGACATCATGACACAGATGGATTCTGTCAGGCCCTGTGTATTTTACACCTCAAAGTAACAGGCTGATTCTGGATGGTGTAAAAGAGGTGTATAAATGACTGGGGAGAAATGGAATCTCTCTACAGACTTCAGGACACAGTTGGATTCTGTCAGGCTCTATTTATTTTACACCTCAAAGTAACAGGCTGATTCTGGATGGTGTAAAAAAGGTGTATTGAGGAGTCGGGAGAAATGGAATCTCTCTACAGACTTCAGGACACAGTTGTATTCTGTCAGGCCCTGTGTATTTTACACCTCAAAGTAACAGGCTGATTCTGGATGGTGTAAAAAAGGTTTATAGAGGACTTGGGAGAAATGGAATCTCTCTACAGACTTCAGGACACAGTTGTATTGTGCCAGGCCCTGTGTATATTACACCTCAAAGTAACAGGCTGATACTGGATGGTTTAAAAAAAGGTGTATAGAGGACTGGGGAGAAATGGAATCTCTCTACAGACTTCAGGACACGGTTGTATTCTGTCAGGCCCTGTGTATTTTACACCTCAATGAAACAAGCTGATTCTGGATGGTGTAAAAAGGTTTATAGAGGACTGGGGAGAAATGGAATCTCTCTACAGACTTCAGGAAACTGTTGTATTCTGTCAGGCTCCATGTATTTTACACGTCAAAGTAACAAGCTGATTCTGGATGGTGTAAAAAGGTTTATAGAGGGCTGGGGAGAAATGGAATCTCTCTACAGACTTCATGACACAGTTGTATTCTGTCAGGCCCTGTGTATTTTACACCTCAAAGTAACAGGCTGATTCTGGATGGTGTAAAAGAGGTGTATAAAGGACTGGGGAGAAATGGAATCTCTCTACAGACTTCAGGACACAGTTGGATTCTGTCAGGTCCTGTGAATTTTACACCTCAAAGTAACAGGCTGATTCTGGATGGTGTAAAAGAGGTGTATACAGGACTGGTGAGAAATGGAATCTCTCAAAAGACTTCAGGACACAGTTGAATTTTGTCAGGCTCTGTGTATTTTACACCTCAAAGTAACAGGCTGATACTGGATGGTGTAAAAAAGGTGTATAGAGGACTGGGGAGAAATGGAATCTCTCTGCAGACTTCAGGACATAGTTGGATTCTGTCAGGCCCTTTGTATTTTACACCTCAAAGTAACAGGCGGGATCTGGATGGTGTAAAAAGGTGTATGGAGGACTGGGAAGAAAAGGAATCTCTCTACAAACTTCAGGACACAGTTGTATTCTGTCAGGCCCTGTGTATATTACACCTCAAAGTAACATGCTGATTCTGGATGGTGTAAAAAGGTGTATAGAGGACTGGGGAGAAATGGAATCTCTCTACAGATTTCAGGACACAGTTGTATTCTGTCAGGCCCTGTGTATATTACACCTCAAAGTAACAGGCTGATTCTGGATGGTGTAAAAGAGGATTATAGAGAACTGGGGAGAAATGGAATCTCTCTACAGACTTCAGGACACAGTTGTATTTTGTCAGGCCCTATGTATATTACACCTCAAAGTAGCAGGCTGATTCTGGATGGTGTAGAAAAGGTGTATAGAGGACTGGGGAGAAATGGAATCTCTCTACAGACTTCAGGACACAGCTATAATCTGTCAGGCCCTGTGTATTTTACACCTCAAAGTAACAGGCTGATTCTGGATGGTGTAAAAGATGTGTATAGAGGACTGGGGAGAAATGGAATCTATCTACAGACATCATGACACAGTTGTATTCTGTCAGGCCCTGTGTATATTACACCTCAAAGTAACAGGCTGATTCTGGATGGTGTAAAAGAGGTGTATAGAGGACTGGGGAGAAATGGAATCTCTCTATAGACTTCAGGACACAGATGGATTCTTTCAGACCCTGTGTATTTTACACCTCAAAGTAACAGGCTGATTCTGGATGGTGTAAAAGAGGTGTATAAATGACTGGGGAGAAATGGAATCTCTCTACAGACTTCAGGACACAGTTGGATTCTGTCAGGCTCTATTTATTTTACACCTCAAAGTAACAGGCTGATTCTGGATGGTGTTAAAAAGGTGTATTGAGGAGACGGGAGAAATGGAATCTCTCTACAGACTTCAGGACACAGTTGTATTGTGCCAGGCCCTGTGTATATTACACCTCAAAGTAACAGGCTGATTCTGGATGGTGTAAAAAAGGTTTATAGAGGACTTGGGAGAAATGGAATCTCTCTACAGACTTCAGGACACAGTTGGATTCTGTCAGGCCCTGTGAATTTTACACCTCAAAGTAACAGGCTGATTCTGGATGGTGTAAAAAAGGTGTATGGAGGACTGGGGAGAAATGGAATCTCTCTACAGACTTCATGACACAGTTGTATTGTGCCAGGCCCTGTGTATATTACACCTCAAAGTAACAGGCTGATACTGGATGGTTTAAAAAAAGGTGTATAGAGGACTGGGGAGAAATGGAATCTCTCTACAGACTTCAGGACACGGTTGTATTCTGTCAGGCCCTGTGTATTTTACACCTCAATGAAACAAACTGATTCTGGATGGTGTAAAAAGGTTTATAGAGGCCTGGGGAGAAATGTAATCTCTCTACAGACTTCAGGAAACTGTTGTATTCTGTCAGGCTCCATGTATTTTACACGTCAAAGTAACAAGCTGGTTCTGGATGGTATAAAAAGGTTTATAGAGGACTGGGGAGAAATGTAATCTCTATACAGACTTCAGGACACAGTTGTATTCTGTCATGCCCTGTGTATTTTACACCTCAAAGTAACAGACTGATTCTGAATGGTGTAAAAGAGGTGTACAGAGGACTGGGGAGAAATGGAATCTATCTATAGACTTCAGGACACAGTTGGATTCTGCCAGACCCTGTGTATTTTACACCTCAAAGAAACAGGCTGATTCTGGATGGTGTAAAAGAGGTGTATAGAGAATTGGGGAGAAATGGAATATCTCTACTGACTTCAGGACACAGTTGTATTCTGTCAGGCCCTGTGTATATTACACCTCAAAGTAACAGGCTGATTCTGGATGGTGTAGAAAAGTTGTATAGAGGACTGGGGAGAAATGGAATCTCTCTACAGACTTCAGGACACAGCTGTATTCTGTCAGGCCCTGTGTATTTTACACCTCAAAGTAACAGGCTGATTCTGGATGGTGTAAAAGAGGTGTATAGAGGACTGGGGAGAAATGGAATCTCTCTACAGACATCAAGACACAGTTGGATTCTGTCAGGCCCTGTGTATTTTACACCTCAAAGTAACAGGCTGATTCTGGATGGTGTAAAAGAGGTGTATAGAGAACTGGGGAGAAATGGAATATCTCTACAGACTTCAGGACACAGTTGTATTCTGTCAGGCCCTGTGTATATTACACTTCAAAGTAACAGGCTGATTCTGGATGGTGTAGAAAAGGTGTATAGAGGACTGGGGAGAAATGGAATCTCTCTACAGACTTCAGGACACAGCTGTATTCTGTCAGGCCCTGTGTATTTTACACCTCAAAGTAACAGGCTGAATCTGGATGGTGTAAAAGAGGTGTATAGAGGACTGCGGAGAAATGGAATCTATCTACAGACATTATGACACAGTTGTATTCTGTCAGGCCCTGTGTATATTACACCTCAAAGTACCTGGCTGATTCTGGATGGTGTAAAAGAGGTGTATAGAGGACTGGGGAGAAAAGGAATCTCTCTATAGACTTCAGGACACAGTTGGATTCTGTCAGACCGTGTGTATTTTTCACCTCAAAGTAACAGGCTGATTCTGGATGGTGTAAAAGAGGTGTATAAAGGACTGGGGAGAAATGGAATCTCTCTACAGACTTCAGGACACAGTTGGATTGTGTCAGGTCCTGTGAATTTTACACCTCAAAGTAACAGGCTGATTCTGGATGGTGTGAAAGAGGTGTATACAGGACTGGTGAGAAATGGAATCTCTCTAAAGACTTCAGGACACAGTTCAATTTTGTCAGGCTCTGTGTATTTTACACCTCAAAGTAACAGGCTGATACTGGATGGTGTAAAAAAGGTGTATAGAGGACTGGGGAGAAATGGAATCTCTCTGCAGACTTCAGGACACAGTTGGATTCTGTCAGGCCCTGTGTATATTACACCTCAAAGTAACATGCTGATTCTGGATGGTGTAAAAGAGGTGTATAGAGGACTGTGGAGAAATGGAATCTCTCTATAGACTTCAGGACACAGTTGGATTCTGTCAGACCCTGTGTATTTTACACCTCAAAGTTACAGGCTGATTCTGGATGGTGTAAAAGAGGTGTATAGAGGACTTGGGAGATATGGAATCTCTCTACAGACTTCAGGACACAGTTGTATTCTGTCAGGCCCTGTGTATTTTACACCTCAAAGTAACAGGCTGATTCTGGATGGTGTAAAAGATGTGTATAGAGAATTGGGGAGAAATGGAATCTCTCTACAGACTTCAGGACACAGTTGTATTCTGTCAGGCCCTGTGTATATTACACCTCAAAGTAATAGGCTGATTCTGGAGGGTGTAGAAAAGGGGTATAGAGGACTTGGGAGAAATGGAATCTCTCTACAAACTTCAGGACACAGCTGTATTCTGTCAGGCCATGTGTATTTTACACCTCAAAGTAACATGCTGATTCTGGATGGTGTAAAAGAGGTGTATAGAGGACTGGGAAGAAATGGAATCTATCTACAGACATCATGACACAGTTGGATTCTGTCAGGCCCTGTGTATTTTACACCTCAAAGTAACAGGCTGATTCTGGATGGTGTAAAAGAGGATTATAGAGAACTGGGGAGAAATGGAATCTCTCTACAGACTTCAGGACACAGTTGTATTTTGTCAGGCCCTGTGTATAATACACCTCAAAGTAGCAGGCTGATTCTGGATGGTGTAGAAAAGGTGTATAGAGGACTGGGGAGAAATGGAATCTCTCTACAGACATCATGACACAGTTGGATTCTGTCAGGCCCTGTGTATATTACACCTCAAAGTACCTGGCTGATTCTGGATGGTGTAATAGAGGTGTATAGAGGACTGGGGAGAAAAGGAATCTCTCTATAGACTTCAGGACACAGTTGGATTCTGTCAGACCGTGTGTATTTTTCACCTCAAAGTAACAGGCTGATTCTGGATGGTGTAAAAGAGGTGTATAAAGGACTGGGGAGAAATGGAATCTCTCTACAGACTTCAGGACACAGTTGGATTCTGTCAGGTCCTGTGAATTTTACACCTCAAAGTAACAGGCTGATTCTGGATGGTGTAAAAGAGGTGTATACAGGACTGGTGAGAAATGGAATCTCTCTAAAGACTTCAGGACACAGTTGAATTTTGTCAGGCTCTGTGTATTTTACACCTCAAAGTAACAGGCTGATACTGGATGGTGTAAAAAAGGAGTATAGAGGACTGGGGAGAAATGGAATCTCTCTGCAGACTTCTGGACACAGTTGGATTCTGTCAGGCCCTGTGTATTTTACACCTCAAAGTAACAGGCGGATTCTGGATGGTGTAAAAAGGTGTATGGAGGACTGGGGAGAAATGGAATCTCTCTACAGACTTCAGGACACAGCTGTATTTTGTCAGGCCCTGTGGATTTTACACCTCAAAGTAACAGGCTGATTCTGGATGGTGTAAAAGAGGTGTATAGAGGACTGGGGAGAAATGGAATCTATCTACAGACATCATGACACAGTTGGATTCTGTCAGGCCCTGTGTATTTTACACCTCAAAGTAACAGGCTGATTCTGGATGGTGTAAAAGAGGTTTATAGAGAACTGGGGAGAAATGGAATCTCTCTACAGACTTCAGGACACAGTTGTATTTTGTCAGGCCCTGTGGATTTTACACCTCAAAGTAACAGGCTGATTCTGGATGGTGTAAAAGAGGTGTATAGAGGACTGGGGGGAAATGGAATCCATCTACAGACATCATGACACAGTTGGATTCTGTCAGGCCCTGTGTATTTTACATCTCAAAGTAACAGGCTGATTCTGGAAGTGTAAAAGAGGTTTATAGAGAACTGGGGAGAAATGGAATCTCTCTACAGACTTCAGGACACAGTTGTATTCTGTCAGGCCCTGTGTATATTACACGTCAAAGTAGCAGGCTGATTCTGGACGGTGTAGAAAAGGTGTATAGAGGACTGGGGAGAAATGGAATCTCTCTAAAGACTTCAGGAAACAGCTGTAATCTGTCAGGCCCTGTGAATTTTACACCTCAAAGTAACAGGCTGATTCTGGATGGTGTAAAAGATGTGTATAGAGGACTGGGTAGAAATGGAATCTCTCTATAGACTTCAGTACACAGATGGATTCTTTCAGACCCTGTGTATTTTACACCTCAAAGTAACAGGCTGATTCTTGATGGTGTAAAAGAGGTGTATAAATGACTGGGGAGAAATGGAATCTCTCTACAGACTTCAGGACACAGTTGGATTCTGTCAGGCTCTTTTTATTTTACACCTCAAAGTAACAGGCTGTTTCTGGATGGTGTAAAAAAGGTGTATTGAGGAGTCGGGAGAAATGGAATCTCTCTACAGACTTGATGACACAGTTGTATTGTGCCAGGCCCTGTGTATATTACACATCAAAGTAACAGGCTGATACTGGATGGTTTAAAAAAAGGTGTATAGAGGATTGGGGAGAAATGGAATCTCTCTACAGACTTCAGGACACGGTTGTATTCTGTCAGGCCCTGTGTATTTTACACCTCAATGAAACAAGCTGATTCTGGATGGTGTAAAAAGGTTTATAGAGGACTGGGGAGAAATGGAATCTCTCTACAGACTTCAGGAAACTGTTGTATTCTGTCAGGCTCCATGTATTTTACACGTCAAAGTAACAAGCTGATTCTGGATGGTGTAAAAAGGTTTATAGAGGACTGGGGAGAAATGGAATCTCTCTATAGACTTCAGTACACAGATGGATTCTTTCAGACCCTGTGTATTTTACACCTCAAAGTTACGGGCTGATTCTGGATGGTGTAAAAGAGGTGTATAGAGGACTGGGGAGAAATGAAATCTCTCTACAGACTTCAGGACACAGTTGTATTCTGTCAGGCCCTGTGTATTTTACACCTCAAAGTAACAGGCTGATTCTGAATGGTGTAAAAGAGGTGTATAGAGAATTGGGGAGAAATGGAATCTCTCTACAGACTTCAGGACACAGTTGTATTTTGTCAGGCCATGTGTATATTACACCTCAAAGTAACAGGCTGATTCTGGATGGTGTAGAAAAGGTGTATAGAGGACTGGGGAGAAATGGAATCTGTCTACAGACTTCAGGACACAGCTGTATTCTGTCAGGCCCTTTGTATTTTACACCTCAAAGTAACATGCTGATTCTGGATGGTGTAAAAGAGGTGTATAGAGGACTGGGGAGAAATGGAATCTATCTACAGACATCATGACACAGTTGGATTCTGTCATGCCCTGTGTATATTACACCTCAAAGTACCTGGCTGATTCTGGATGGTGTAATAGAGGTGTATAGAGGACTGGGGAGAAAAGGAATCTCACTATAGACTTCAGGACACAGTTGGATTCTGTCAGACCGTGTGTATTTTTCACCTCAAAGTAACAGGCTGATTCTGGATGGTGTAAAAGAGGTGTATAAAGGACTGGGGAGAAATGGAATCTCTCTACAGACTTCAGGACACAGTTGGATTCTGTCAGGTCCTGTGAATTTTACACCTCAAAGTAACAGGCTGATTCTGGATGGTGTAAAAGAGGTGTATACAGGACTGGTGAGAAATGGAATCTCTCTAAAGACTTCAGGACAAAGTTGAATTTTGTCAGGCTCTGTGTATTTTACACCTCAAAGTAACAGGCTGATACTGGATGGTGTAAAAAAGGAGTATAGAGGACTGGGGAGATATGGAATCTCTCTGCAGACTTCAGGACACAGTTGGATTCTGTCAGGCCCTGTGTATTTTACACCTCAAAGTAACAGGCGGATTCTGGATGGTGTAAAAAGGTGTATGGAGGACTGGGGAGAAATGGAATCTCTCTACAGACTTCAGGACACAGCTGTATTTTGTCAGGCCCTGTGGATTTTACACCTCAAAGTAACAGGCTGATTCTGGATGGTGTAAAAGAGGTGTATAGAGGACTGGGGAGAAATGGAATCTATCTACAGACATCATGACACAGTTGGATTCTGTCAGGCCCTGTGTATTTTACACCTCAAAGTAACAGGCTGATTCTGGATGGTGTAAAAGAGGTTTATAGAGAACTGGGGAGAAATGGAATCTCTCTACAGACTTCAGGACACAGTTGTATTTTGTCAGGCCCTGTGGATTTTACACCTCAAAGTAACAGGCTGATTCTGGATGGTGTAAAAGAGGTGTATAGAGGACTGGGGGGAAATGGAATCTATCTACAGACATCATGACACAGTTGGATTCTGTCAGGCCCTGTGTATTTTACATCTCAAAGTAACAGGCTGATTCTGGAAGTGTAAAAGAGGTTTATAGAGAACTGGGGAGAAATGGAATCTCTCTACAGACTTCAGGACACAGTTGTATTCTGTCAGGCCCTGTGTATATTACACGTCAAAGTAGCAGGCTGATTGTGGATGGTGTAGAAAAGGTGTATAGAGGACTGGGGAGAAATGGAATCTCTCTAAAGACTTCAGGAAACAGCTGTAATCTGTCAGGCCCTGTGTATTTTACACCTCAAAGAAACAGGCTGATTCTGGATGGTGTAAAAGATGTGTATAGAGGACTGGGTAGAAATGGAATCTCTCTATAGACTTCAGTACACAGATGGATTCTTTCAGACCCTGTGTATTTTACACCTCAAAGTAACAGGCTGATTCTTGATGGTGTAAAAGAGGTGTATAAATGACTGGGGAGAAATGGAATCTCTCTACAGACTTCAGGACACAGTTGGATTCTGTCAGGCTCTTTTTATTTTACACCTCAAAGTAACAGGCTGTTTCTGGATGGTGTAAAAAAGGTGTATTGAGGAGTCGGGAGAAATGGAATCTCTCTACAGACTTGATGACACAGTTGTATTGTGCCAGGCCCTGTGTATATTACACCTCAAAGTAACAGGCTGATACTGGATGGTTTAAAAAAAGGTGTATAGAGGATTGGGGAGAAATGGAATCTCTCTACAGACTTCAGGACACGGTTGTATTCTATCAGGCCCTGTGTATTTTACACCTCAATGAAACAAGCTGATTCCGGATGGTGTAAAAAGGTTTATAGAGGACTGGGGAGAAATGGAATCTCTCTACAGACTTCAGGAAACTGTTGTATTCTGTCAGGCTCCATGTATTTTACACGTCAAAGTAACAGGCTGATTCTGGATGGTGTAAAAAGGTTTGTAGAGGACTGGGGAGAAATGGAATCTCTCTACAGACTTCATGACACAGTTGTATTCTGTCAGGCCCTGTGTATTTTACACCTCAAAGTAACAGGCTGATTCTGAATGGTGTAAAAGAGGTGTATAGAGGACTGGGGAGAAATGGAATCTATCTATAGACTTCAGGACACAGTTGGATTCTGTCAGACCCTGTGTATTTCACACCTCAAAGAAACAGGCTGATTCTGGATGGTGTAAAAGAGGTGTATAGAGAATTGGGGAGAAATGGAATATCTCTACTGACTTCAGGACACAGTTGTATTCTGTCAGGCCCTGTGTATATTACACCTCAAAGTAACAGGCTCATTCTGGATGGTGTAGAAAAGTTGTATAGAGGACTGGGGAGAAATGGAATCTCTCTACAGACTTCAGGACACAGCTGTATTCTGTCAGGCCCTGTGTATTTTACACCTCAAAGTAACAGGCTGATTCTGGATGGTGTAAAAGAGGTGTATAGAGGACTGGGGAGAAATGGAATCTCTCTACAGACATCATGACACAGTTGGATTCTGTCAGGCCCTGTGTATTTTACACCTCAAAGTAACAGGCTGATTCTGGATGGTGTCAAAGAGGTGTATAGAGAACTGGGGAGAAATGGAATATCTCTACAGACTTCAGGACACAGTTGTATTCTGTCAGGCCCTGTGTATATTACACTTCAAAGTAACAGGCTGATTCTGGATGGTGTAGAAAAGGTGTATAGAAGACTGGGGAGAAATGGAATCTCTCTACAGACTTCAGGACACAGCTGTATTCTGTCAGGCCCTGTGTATTTTACACCTCAAAGTAACAGGCTGAATCTGGATGGTGTAAAAGAGGTGTATAGAGGTCTGCGGAGAAATGGAATCTATCTACAGACATTATGACACAGTTGTATTCTGTCAGGCCCTGTGTATATTACACCTCAAAGTACCTGGCTGATTCTGGATGGTGTAAAAGAGGTGTATAGAGGACTGGGGAGAAAATGAATCTCTCTATAGACTTCAGGACACAGTTGGATTCTGTCAGACCGTGTGTATTTTTCACCTCAAAGTAACAGGCTGATTCTGGATGGTGTAAAAGAGGTGTATAAAGGACTGGGGAGAAATGGAATCTCTCTACAGACTTCAGGACACAGTTGGATTCTGTCAGGTCCTGTGAATTTTACACCTCAAAGTAACAGGCTGATTCTGGATGGTGTAAAAGAGGTGTATACAGGACTGGTGAGAAATGGAATCTCTCTAAAGACTTCAGGACACAGTTGAATTTTGTCAGGCTCTGTGTATTTTACACCTCAAAGTAACAGGCTGATACTGGATGGTGTAAAAAAGGTGTATAGAGGACTGGGGAGAAATGGAATCTCTCTGCAGACTTCAGGACACAGTTGGATTCTGTCAGGCCCTGTGTATTTTACACCTCAAAGTAACAGGCGGATTCTGGATGGTGTAAAAAGGTGTATGGAGGACTGGGGAGAAAAGGAATCTCTCTACAAACTTCAGGACACAGTTGTATTCTGTCAGGCCCTGTGTATATTACACCTCAAAGTAACATGCTGATTCTGGATGGTGTAAAAAGGTGTATAGAGGACTGGGGAGAAATGGAATCTCTCTACAGACTTCAGGACACAGTTGAATTCTGTCAGGCCCTGTGTATATTACACCTCAAAGTAACAGGTTGATTCAGGATGGTGTAAAAAAAAGTAGTATAGAGGACTGGGGACAAAATGAATCAATCTACAGACTTCAAGACACAGTTGTATTCTGTCAGGCCCTGTGTATTTTACACCTCAAAGTAACAGGCTGATTATGGATTGTGTAAAAAAGGTTTATAGAGGACTGGGGAGAAATGGAATCTCTCTACAGACTTCAGGAAACTGTTGTATTCTGTCAGGCTCTGTGTATTTTGCACCTCAAAGTAACAAGCTGATTCTGGATGGTGTAAAAAGGTTTATAGACTGGGGAGAAATGGAATCTTTCTACAGACTTCAGGACGCAGTTGTATTCTTTCAGGCCCTGTGTATTTTACACCTCATAGTAACAGGCTGATTCTGGATGGTGTAAAAGAGGTGTATAGAGGACTGTGGAGAGATGGAATCTCTCTATAGACTTCAGGAAACAGTTGGATTCTGTCAGACCCTGTGTATTTTACACCTCAAAGTTACAGGCTGATTCTGGATGGTGTTAAAGAGGTGTATAGAGGACTGGGGAGAAATGGAATCTCTCTACAGACATCAGGACACAGTTGTATTCTGTCAGGCCCTGTGTATTTTACACCTCAAAGTAACAGGCTGATTCTGGATGGTGTAAAAGAGGTGTATAGAGAATTGGGGAGAAATGGAATCTCTCTACAGACTTCAGGACACAGTTGTATTCTGTCAGGCCCTGTGTATATTACACCTCAAAGTAACAGGCTGATTCTGGATGGTGTAGAAAAGGTGTATAGAGGACTGGGGAGAAATGGAATCTCTCTACAGACTTCAGGACACAGCTGTATTCTGTCAGGCCCTGTGTATTTTACACCTCAAAGAAACATGCTGATTCTGGATGGTGTAAAAGAGGTGTATAGAGGACTGGGGAGAAATGGAATCTATCTACAGACATCATGACACAGTTGGATTCTGTCAGGCCCTGTGTATATTACACCTCAAAGTACCTGGCTGATTCTGGATGGTGTAATAGAGGTGTATAGAGGACTGGGGAGAAAAGGAATCTCTCTATAGACTTCAGGACACAGTTGGATTCTGTCAGACCGTGTGTATTTTTCACCTCAAAGTAACAGGCTGATTCTGGATGGTGTAAAAGAGGTGTATAAAGGACTGGGGAGAAATGGAATCTCTCTACAGACTTCAGGACACAGTTGGATTCTGTCAGGTCCTGTGAATTTTACACCTCAAAGTAACAGGCTGATTCTGGATGGTGTAAAAGAGGTGTATACAGGACTGGTGAGAAATGGAATCTCTCTAAAGACTTCAGGACACAGTTGAATTTTGTCAGGCTCTGTGTATTTTACACCTCAAAGTAACAGGCTGATACTGGATGGTGTAAAAAAGGTGTATAGAGGACTGGGGAGAAATGGAATCTCTCTGCAGACTTCAGGACACAGTTGGATTCTGTCAGGCCCTGTGTATTTTACACCTCAAAGTAACAGGCGGATTATGGATGGTGTAAAAAGTTGTATGGAGGACTGGGGAGAAAAGGAATCTCTCTACAAACTTCAGGACACAGTTGTATTCTGTCAGGCCCTGTGTATATTACACCTCAAAGTAACATGCTGATTCTGGATGGTGTAGAAAAGGTTTATAGAGGACTGGGAGAAATGGAATCTCTCTACAGACTTCAGGACACAGCTGTATTTTGT